>NC_142103.1:1556428-2202857 GCF_054644295.1 Miniopterus natalensis | reverse complement strand
TCCAAAATTCATTTTTTAAACAAGTGAAATTGGACAAATACAAAAGTTGACTCTTCAGAATACATAACTTAAAATAAATGGTCAAATCTTCATATATGCAATGATATCCTTTTTCTTTCTTTTTCTTTCTCTTTGGTAAGATGTAAGATCTGTTTTATAAGCACAAACCAAAAAGCAGGTTCCTCTCTAAAACTACTAATCCTTTTATAACACTGGATGTCAGAGTAATACACTTGCAACCAACTTTCTATCCTCTAAATTTTTTAGCAGAACTTAACTAGAAATTATAAATATTTAAAAAGTGCATTTTTAAAATTTTGACTACAACTTAAAGTCAATAAATGAGATCATTAACAAGCCCTCATTACTTAGCAGTGACCTCTAATAGTACTCATTTTAAATTTGCCTTAGGGGATTTTAATTGTTCTTAAGAGGCTGTGCTTTCCCATTATTTGCATGTCATCCATGTCATTGTAAACACTCAAAATCTCATTAAGAGAAGGATTTCAAGAGTGACTTTAGAATGAGGCCTGACCTTCACATGTTATTCCGTGTATCTGAGGTCACTGGAACAGAACACTGTTCCCAAACAAGGATATGCCTATGTTGGACATATGTGAGTATGTGTGTGTCTCCAATTCCAAATTGTATGTAAAAGAATTTTAATTTTGCACATTGAGAAAGCAAAATTATATTTTTAAGCATATTAATAATTATCAGCTTGGCATATGGAACTCTCACTGCTTATCCATCCTCAGTAATATATCGGCTCAGAGTTGGTTTTCCAAGCATGGGGATGAGGGTCTCCAGGCAAATCCAGGGCTTATGACATGAACTCGTCTATGGAAAATATTTTTGCAAAATATCTGACTGAGAGGTGCTATTTCTGGTTCCAGACTGAAGTTTTACCCAATGCAACATATGAAAATTTAACTAGTGAACTTGCTTAAACCCAAGATTTGCTTTTCATTGGTCCTAATTCTTATATATATAAACATTCAGGAATGTCATTATATGTTTTAAGATTCATGTATGAGTATGTCTTTCCTATACTTTTATTTCCCAGTTTATGTATTATAAAATTATAGTCATTAATGATCAACTTCCCCAAATTGACATTATCTCAATGATTACTTCTATATTTTAAGCAAGCTCTTATAATAATACTAAGTTTAGATAGTGGATTAAAATGCTCATCTTACTTAAAGAGTGTCAATGTTCTTATGCCATTTTACCCAACAAAATATATGCTCTAGCAAATGCAAGCAGGGTTGCAAGTCCTTGTCATGACTATTCTGCTTAAGAAGGGACATTCATGAATATTTCATAGGAGCACATAGTCTTAGGAATTTCTAATTGCCAGCATAATTTCTTGAAAGGTAGAATTCAGAAATGATACATTAGAAGTAGAGGGCATTTTCACAGGTTGCTATAGCACGTATCTGCCATTTCCATCCTATAACCTTGAGCTATTAATTGAAATAAACAAGGTTGCCATTCATCCAAACAATTCTTGAACACCCACTATGTACCAGGTGCTTTTCTAAGTGCTGAGGAGAGAAAGAAGAAATGGATACGGTCACAAGTTTGGGGGTTTTATCTATCAGAGTTCAGATTTCATTAGTTTAAAATATTTTCTACATAAGCAAACATTTCCAAGTCATGTGATTTTATGTCAATTACACTCCCCCTCCACTGGGGTCTGAACCCCCCTTAAATAAGGTTAGGACAATTATCCACAAGGAAATAAAATTGTAATCACATTGCATGTCTTTCCATTCTTATGTTTCTGAAATGTTAGATGGATGTAAAATTGTTTCCTCTTCTGATTCCTGCTCTCTGCCGGTTCATATCTTGATCTTATTCCAGGAGCTGCCTGGCTTTTCTCCCTCCCTCGCTAGTACTGGTACAAGCGTGGCTTCCGGCCAAACAGCTTTGGTGTCTTTCACTCATTCTTGAGAATTCAAATTTGGCCATAGAATGATGCTGATAAATTCTCTCCCTTTCTTGTAAAATTTATTTTACTGTTTAATCCTGGCTTGCATTTGGATTAGTGTTTTATTAGTAATATTTTAATTAAAAGTTATCACAACATTAAGAACTTAATGCATGTACATTATTGGGTCATGTAGATCTTTAAATGTGAGAAACTATCACACGGTCAATGGTAAATAAATATCAAGTGATAATAAAAGTTGTAGTAAAGATCAAATCTGAAATATGTCTACACTTATTAAAGAATCAGATATATATATTTATATATATAAATATATTTAAAACCTCTGAAAACAAATGTAATGACAACGTAGAATTTATTATTATGGTCTAAAAATCCTTGATCCAGAAAATAATTTCTCCCTTTAAAGAAAATCATATTCATTTCAGGTTTAAGATAAGAATAGGAATAAATAAGTGCAATGATACATTGCCCTTAAAATCAGGAGTCTAAACTGTTCACAGGGAATACATGAGAAGTCTTGAATAATAAAATGTCCTGCCGAGTATTTGTTCCCAGTCCTCAAAACAGAGCTAGGCTTATGTAAGAGCAGGAAGAGGTTTGCAATGATTCTCTAGGCTGCCGTATAAAACAAGGTATGTTTTTACCCACCAATTTGGCAAAGAGCAAAGAAACTGACAAACACAAACAAGATAACTATGCTGGTGGAGATTAAATTGGTATAACCTTTTTAGAGGGCAATTTTCATTATTCAAATTATTTAAAATTTGCAAATACTTTGACCCTATAACTCAATTTCCAGGATTATATTTATAGAATTTTAATACAAACTATTATGATAAAGGAGTAAATGACCAGTAAAAAACATCATCAAATCAAAAAGAAAAACAGCAAGAAGTGAAGAAAGAAACAATCTACAAAAGAGTCAGACAACAATTTCCAAAGTGGCAATTTTAAGTCCTCATCTATCATTAATTACTTTCAATAAATTAAATTCTCAAATCAAAAGACATATAAAGCTATAGTAATCAAAACAATATAGTACCGGCATAACAATAGACACATGGTATCTGTGTTTCTAACTAATTTTCATCATGCACGAACTTGTACACACAATAAAGGCAGACAAGTGCTCTTAATAATTTTTGCACAGCAATATATTATAGTACAGCGAGGGTCACAAAGAAGATGTTTGCTAAAACGTTATCTAAATAAAGGATTTACGAGGTGGTAACTAAAAGAGGTGTTACACAGACAGAAAATCTGAGTTTGAACTTTGGGTATGTTCCCAATCGGAGAGCTGGCCAAAAAGGAAGGCCTAGTGTGGAAGCGGTCAGAGAAGTAGAAAAGGTACATTATACGCCCATTAGATGCTTGACTCACATAACCCTAAGCCTCCCGCATCTGCATCACAGCCAATGTATGTTTTGAAGGGAATTTTATTTTCACTGGCAAATATGTGACCTATTTAGTGACTATCTTAGCAAAATTGTAAGATACAAAGATTTTTTTTTCAACGTAAACAATTCGAGAATTCTCCACTGTGCTGCCAATACCGTGAATGAGCAGATGCTTAGTAAGCGTTTCTTGACGCTGTGGAGAAAGCCTGACTGGAATGTTGTATGCTCAAGCACACATTACATGAATGAGCCTTAGGCATCTAATGATCACAATACACGCGGCCAGAAAAGTAACTGAGGTAACAGAATCTTCACCAATGCTCTGTAGAGTCACACAAACAGATTCCTTCCAGGAGAAAGGGGGCCTTGGCCTAGATTACTGTGGAGCACACTATGGACTGAGTAGTGACACTGTTAGGCAGGCTAGATAGATACTAAGGCACGAGAGGGGGTTATTGTCACACGCAAGAGGTCCTGAGACCTGCCAAGACAAGATTATCAACGGTCAAACTGCAATGACATGGGTAAGCTTAAAACCCCATATGCTAATCCTGATACCAGGGATGGGGAACCTTGAAGCTTGCAACAAAAAGATATATAACCTGCCCGGCTGGCATGGCTCAGTGGTTGAGCATCGACCTAGGATCCAGGAGATGGCAGTTCGATTCCCGGTCAGGGCACATGCCTGGGTTGCGGGCTCAGTCCCATGTGGGGAACATGCAGGAGGCAGACAATCAATGACTCTCTCATCATTGATGTTTCTATCTCTCTCCCACTCCCTTCCTCTCTCTGAAATCAATAAAAGATATTAAAAATAAAAAAAGATATGTAACCCTTAAAACCCCAATGGGTGGCACACTCAGACTAGCTGAGCTGTGCACTTGTGCTTTATATCAGGTGTATCCTTCATCGATTCACTTGCTTTGCTTCAACACCGCTGTCACTCATCTGAATTCTTTCTTAGGAAAGTGAGGAGAGCTGAGGAGGGGACAGCCCCCTTCAGACTCAGGTAGAAGAGGTATATTAAAGGTAGCAAAGGCTCTCTGGTAATAATAGTGATAATGCTGTTGATAGTAAGCCAATTAAAACTTTTATGTATAGGTATTATTTCAGGATACAGTAATTAGTCTCCATCTAAAGACATTTAAGGTAATTATTTCTAGGTTCTAGGCATTTCCCTGTATGTGGAAAATAGATGATTTTTTTCTAAAAGAGCCTCAGTTGAGAAAAATACATTTTGATCTTTCTCGAACTTACAGGAGTGTAGAGTGTCCTGTTCCCTTCTCTTCATCCTTTATTGTTGGCAAGAAGCTTTAAGAGTAAGCCAATCTCCTGATGCTAATAAACTGGGTAGAGGCAAAGCCTATAAACTACTATGTTTATGAGTCTAATGTAAGTAAGCTATGTGAAATTCAAGAATACTTGCTTCAGTAAGCTATCCAGTATAATAAATATGCATTTTTTTCACAATTTTCATTAAATATTTTGAAGTAAACTGTTTCATTAATACAAAAATAAACCAACTTAATAGACACGGTATAAATTATTTGGATAGAGACATATTGTTACATAAACTAATTAAATTTCCAGTGACATGTGATCTGATAGAATGGTGAAATAGTGCTTGCAGCAAACATATTCCACAAGAATTTGGCTCAATTGTATATCATTTGACACTTTGGAAATAAATTCCTTGTTAAGTTGAAAGTGATAAATTTGGTTAATAGTAGTTATACATAGACCATATAATTAAAATGTAATAACATTTCAACTCTTAAAAATGGGTTCTATTTGGGATTTAACATTATACCAACTTGGAGATAGCATAAAATATAAACTTATTTTTAATCATTTTCTAAAATTCTAATTAAGGAGAGAACGTGGTTATGAAGCTAAAATATATCAATAATGTAACGGAATTACTCAGATGACTGAATAAGGCATACAGAACAGAGAGATAAAGACACTTTTTAAGCCTGACAAATGTGGCTCAGCAGTTGAGCATCGACCTATGAAGCAGGAGGTCAGGGTTCGATTCCCAGTCAGGGCGCAGGCCCAGACTGCGGGCTCGATCCCCAATAGGGGGCGTGCAGGAGGCAGTTGATCAATGACTCATCAATGTTTCTCTCTCTCTCTCCCTCTCCCTTCCTCTCTTTGAAATCAATAAAAATATATATTTTTAAAAAGAGACTTTTTAATATTATGAAAATACAGCATTCTGACCCAAATGACCTGTATATTACATAGAGGGGAAGAACTGTATAAAGTACAGTCCTTTAAAATAGCAGCTAATCCAAAAATAATTCACACTTATATCCTGGGAATTCACAACTTTTCAAGTAAAATAGTGAACCATAACTTAAAGAAAACCTTCAGGATGAATGTCAATTTAATTCAATTTAAGAAACATTTATTTACTGCCTATCAGGTATTAATAAGGCTCTGGAGACTTAAAGAACTATAAAATGAAGGTTTCTGCCCCTGAGAATGGCATTCATAAAGGGAAATCAGATGTGTAAACAACTCTTTTTAGAAAAGGTGTTCACTGCTACACTACTCATATGCACAGTGTCATGAGAGCACAGAGGAGGAATGAATTAACTCAACATGGGAATCTACAGAGAGAAAAAGCCTGAAATCAGACTTCAGAAATGAGTTTACTGGGTAAGGAAACATTGAAAGGACATTCTAAGAGTATCACATCATAATCAAAGACATAGAAGGACTTAGAATGCTTACAGAAGAGCATGGCAGGAGCTTAGGACATTGATTCTCAAACTGGAATTAGGAGAATCAATCCCATCAAAATTTTCTATGGAGTGAAATGAAAATAAAAGATTCCTAGGTCCCACTTCCAAAGATTCTGCTTCAGTAAAACTGAGATGTGACTCAAGAAACTAAAATCTTCTTAGTTGGTTTTGATGCCCAGTATTTTTTATTCAGTAGGTCTAGATTGGTTCCTGGGCCGTATTTCAGAGACACTGGCTTCGAGTATTAGAGTTGGGGAGTAGGGGTGGGGGATACTTGAATTGAGGCTGAGGCTGAGGCTGTAAACCCCAAACTAGAAAGAGGGATTCCCTCTGGAATGGAGGAAGGGGAAAAATCAATGGGTTTTTAGCTAAAACTGAGTTGAGCTCTCTACTCTCCCGGTATCTCGGGAATGCAGCAGGACCACAGAAGTAATGGTTACAGGGGAAAGGAAGCTGGATCCCAGGCCTGGGGCTCCAAAAACATGGCAGTAATACCGCAGAGAACCCTTGACCATATGGAGCTTCTGTGTCCTTGAATGAAGACCTGTTAGCACTAACCATGTGGGGGCAGAATTCAGAGCCTTGCAATGCATTTTCTCATTACCATATAAGTCTCCAGGACTCTAATGCAGCACAGGGATGAAAATGGGACCCCCAATAATGGCAATGATAGAATATCCCATCGAATTAGTGGGATAAGAGGTCAGAATTATAATCAAGTTGATTAAAGGGAAAAGACAGTGATGTTTCTGGTAGATTCAAGCTGGTAAAAACAGACATTCGTATCCACAAATGCACTTTAACATAATGAAAGTAGCATTTCTTTTAAGTTTATCAATATAAAATATTTTTTAATTGCTGAATGAACATTTGCAAACTATCCATGCTGCCAACCTCTGGCCCTCAGGCTCTGTCTGATACCATTAATTCCCACCTCCCTTTACCATTCAGAAGAGCCAAGGACAAAACTTAGGGCAACAGCAAAGTTGAGGCCCATACGATTCCACTCATATGTGGGATATAAAATGGAAAGCAACAAATGAACAAACAAAAACAAATTCATGAATATACACGACGGTATGGTGGTTACCAGAGGCAAGAGGGGTGAGGAGTGAAGTGTAAAGGGGCCAAATATATGGTGACAGAAGATTTGACGTCGGTGGTGGGCACACAATGCAATATACAGATCATGTATATTGAATTGTAACTTGAAACCTATATAATCTTATTAACCATTGCTGCCCCAACAAATTTAATTTTTAAAAAATTTAAGGTTTTAAACACAGGGTACATAATTTGACTAAGTATCATTATTTAACCAATCCCTATTTGGAGAAAACTCTTTTTACTTCATTATGTATTTTTTTAAACAACCATATTCTATCATAAAGAGCACTGTGCACACTTGATTCTTTATTTTTTTATATCTTTATTGATTTCAGAGAGAGGAAGGGAGAGGGAGAGAGAGGTAGAAACATCAATGATGAGAGAGTCATTGATCGGCTGCAGCCCGCAACCCGGGCATGTGCCCTGACCGGGAATCGAACCCTGATCGCCTGGATCCTAGGCCGACGCTCAACCGCTGAGCCACGCCCAGCTGGGCTGATTCTTTACAATAAATATTTAGAAGAAAAATCCTTGGGTCAGGTGGTATAGACGACTGCACGACTCTTAAGATATATGTACTGCTAAATTGCTTTACTGATTTATATTCCTGTCAAAGGAGCACAAGTGTCAACTTTCTGGAATCTTCACTGTGACTAGATGTATCAGTTATGTATTGCTACAGAATAAATTACCACAAACATAATGGCTTAAAACAATACACATGTATTATCACAGTTCCTGTTTGTCAGTCTTAGCATGGTAAGGCTATGGGCTCTGCAATCTAGATGTCAGCTGGGCTACATTCTTATCGGGAAGTGCAACTGGAGAAAAAGCCCACTTGTAAGCTCACTCACAGTGGCGGCACAGTTCATTTCCACATGGCCAGAGGACTGAGAGCTTCCTTTTTTTTTTTTTTTCCAGCTAGACCCCTCCCTCAACTCCTAGAGGCCTCCCAACACTTTCCTACATGTCCCTTTGCATAAGCAGGTCACAGCATGGCATCTTACATTGTCAAGGCCAATAGTAGTGTAAGACAGAGCCAGCTCACAAGAGAGAGTCTTATATAACATTATGTAATCATTCCAGTAACATCCCATCACTCTTACCATATTCTATTGGTTGGAAGAGAGTCACATGTCCCATTCAAACTCTAGTGGAGGGTTTTCTATAATGGTGTAGACATTAGGAGGTAGGAGTCATTGGAAGTCACCTTAAAGTTTGTTCACTACACTAGATGTTCTCATTTGTTTTACTTTTTATAAATTTTCCACATATTAATCACTGCTTTAATTTGCAATTAATTTGTACTCATTTTGCCTTGATAATTAAAATAATTTTAGCAAAAAAGTGGTCAACAATATTAAATGCTGTTCACAAAACAAGTAACATAGAGAGCTCACAGTTATAGCAGAAGTTAACTATGAATTGCCTAGAGCTCTTTCTGTACTGAATTTACAATGACCAGGCATCAAGATAATATTAAGAGAAGTAGTATTTCATGATGTTTATGAGAACGCTCTCCGGAGCCAGAATGCCTGAGTTTGAACGTCGGCTCTACTGTTTATAAGGTATGAACCTTTTGGGCAGCTACTTAACCTTCAGTGTTTACATCTACAAAATAGATGTAATTGAGTGATTAAGTGCTTAAACTTACTGAGCACTTTCTATGTTCCACACTCTTTCAAAGCACTTTAACATGAATTAACTCATTTAATTTGCACAGTAACTTTATGAAATAGATATTTTGAAATATATTATCTTAGGGTATGGTGAGGATTAAATGAGTTAATTTAAAGGCCATAGAATGGTGCGTGGCACATAATAAGCACTCAATAAATGTTAGTTATCATTATGATGATATACATTGTACTGTGTTCATGTTCAGTGCTCTGGATAACACAAAGAGTAGAATATAATAATTAACCCCCAAGAAGACTATTGAGAATATAAATGATTCATGAGAAAATAGCAAAATTAAGACCACAAACGATTCATTAGGCAATATATGATTAAGTGGCCTGCATTATAGCTAAGTCCAGAGAATCTCGGAGCTTCTAGAAGAAGCAAGTCATAAATATTTTTTAATGAATGGGTAGGCATAAGTTTCTCAAGGGCAGTAGAGGGGACTTTCTTTTCTGATAGATATAGAGAGATAGATGATAGATGATTGATAGATGATAGATTAGATATAGACAGATGATAGATAGATGATAGACATATGATAGATGATAGATGATAGAGATAGATAGATGATAGATGATAGATGATAGATGATAGATAGATAGATAGATGATAGATAGATGATAGATGATAGATAGATGATAGATAGATAGATAGATAGATAGATAGATAGATAGATAGATGATAGATAGATAGATGATAGATAGATAGATAGATAGATAGATAGATAGATAGATAGATAGATGATAGATAGATAGATAGATAGATAGATATAGATAGATGATATAGATAGATAGATAGATAGATGATAGATGATAGATAGATAGATAGATGATAGATAGATAGATAGATAGATAGATAGATAGATAGATAGATAGTGATGATGATAGATATAGATAGATAGATAGATGATTGATAGATAGATGATAGATAGATAGATAGATAGATAGATAGATAGATAGATAGATAGATAGATAGATAGATGATAGATAGATAGATAGATAGATAGAGATAGATAGATAGATGATAGATAGATAGATAGATAGATAGATAGATAGATAGATAGATAGATAGAGATAGATAGATAGATAGATAGATAGATAGATAGATAGATAGATAGATGATAGATAGATAGATAGATAGATAGATAGATAGATAGATAGATAGATATAGATAGATAGATAGATAGATAGATAGATGATAGATAGATAGATAGATAGATAGATATAGATAGATGATAGATAGATGATAGATGATAGATATAGATAGATGATAGATAGATTACATAGATAGATAAGATAGATGGCAGGTGATAGATAGATATAGATAGATGATACATGATAGAGATAGATGATAGATGATAGACTAGATAGAGATAGATAGATATAGATGATAGATAGATAGATGATAGATGATAGATAGATGATAGATAGATGATAGATGATTGATAGATAGATGATAGATAGATGATAGATGATAGATGATAGATAGATGATATAGATGATGATAGATAGATGATATAGATAGATAGATAGATGATAGATAGATAGATATAGATAGATAGATAGATAGATAGATATAGATAGATAGATAGATAGATAGATAGATAGATAGATGATAGATAGATGATAGATAGATGATGATGATAGACAGATAGATAGATAGATGATAGATGATAGATAGATGATAGATATAGATAGATAGATAGATAGATAGATAGATAGATAGATAGATAGATGATAGATAGATAGATGATGATAGATAGATAGAGATAGATAGATAGATATAGATAGATAGATGATAGATAGATAGATAGATAGATGATAGATAGATAGATAGATAGATAGATAGATAGATAGATAGATGATAGATAGATAGATAGATAGATGATAGATAGATAGATAGATAGATAGATAGATAGATAGATAGATAGATGATAGATAGATAGATGATAGATAGATAGATAGATGATAGATGATAGATAGATAGATAGATAGATAGATGATAGATGATAGATAGATAGATAGATAGATGATAGATAGATAGATAGATAGATAGATAGATAGATAGATAGATAGATAGATAGATAGATAGATAGATAGATAGATGATAGATAGAGATTATAGATAAAATAAAGAATGGGTAAAATTTGGTTTCAGACAAAAATGGGAATGAGAAATTACAAGTGAATGAAACAGTCCATTCAAAGGCCAAGAAAAAAGAGTGGCCAAGTGAATTAAACATTATAACTGGTAGGTGTTTAGGAAGGGACCCAAGATGAGGCCGGACAAGAAAGCTGACATTAGAAGATGGGTGGCTTTGAGGTACTGCATTAACCTATGAATATCTATTCATCTAGATATATTTCTTATTATTATTTATTCAGGAAATGAAATGATAATTTGTCATAACAAACACTCTGTATTTCAATAAGAACATCAAACTCAATGCTAAACTTACCTTCCATATTAGGAAAGAAACAACTGAATGCACTGCCTCTCCTTTACCACTAATCTATTCCTCAAGACTCACCTCGTACAAGATTCCACCCCAAACATTTACAAAGTCCTGGAGTATCTACCATAATTTATCACATGAAGATATAGTATTTTGCATCATTAGGGAACTGTGACTTTCAATAAGAGGACAGGGTCCTGGGTGAGCAGGGACCATGATTTAAAGCAGGAAAAGGCACTACTGTTTATTGAGCACCGGTGATATGAAATATGTGTTGACAGGCCCGAGGTATGAATGTAAGAGGATGGACCCTATCCTGAAAGTCAGGAGACATGAAGCTTCCATGCTTGTTCCAAGCCTTATCCTGGCACTCGTATCTGCCAGACAACAGCAACAGTAACTACTGTATTTAATGAATATTTCCTATAACCAGACACTCTTCTAGGCACATCTATTAATTCATTTGACCCTGCCAACTACATGAATTACTATTATAAATTTCATTTTTATATATGAGAAAACTTGTCTTCTGTCCAGCGAAAAAGTTTCACTTCAGCTCAGTCTTTTCCCTTACTTGTGAATTCTGACATGTTATTGGTTCCTCTCCAACCCCCATGCTAGCTCTTTGGGTACTGACACTCAAATTATAGAAATAAGTGTTTTGTTTTATCAGTACTTTTTATGTATAATAATTATATTCATCTTCTGCTTATCAAAGTTACTCCAATAATATGGATAGTAACTAGTTTCAAAATATTTGGAATATCACCTAACTCTGAACCTCAGCCTATAAATATCAACACAACTCTCTCTCCTCCCTACAGAGAGATTACTAGTTGAAAGTTAGACTGTGACTACAAACGTGTTCAAAGAAATTTAAAGTTCTCAACATGTGTAAGGATTAATCAACTGGAATACCTGCTGAGTGGAAGAACTTATTTTCTCTTGGGTGCCTTTAATTTGTTTTCCTTCCTTAAGATCTATGTTTACCTCAAAAAATAATACTATCTTTTTTCACTCTCTGTACTGCTACTATATCAGAGGAAACTTTCTCTCCTCTCCTTTATCTGAGGGTTTCTGCTTCTCCAATCCTTGATAATAATTAGTTCTAGCGAAGAGAGATTCCTTTTGGTGCTGTTCATAATCATTAAAATGGGCAGTCACAGAAAACATGGAAAAGCAAAAGGAGTGTGGGAGTTGAAAAAGTACAAATTAATGTTTATAGTGCAGCCTCACAGGGAGCAGAAATTCAAACTGTCAAGGGAAAAACTTGAAGAATAATTCTACTAGGACAGAGCCTCCTGGCACTCAGTGCCCCTGAGGATTCTCAGCAGCAGAAATGAGAGAGCCAAAGCTGGCTCAACACAGCGCACGATATGCAGGAAAGTCAAGTTTAGCAACGGGGAGCATTCATCCCAGAGGTGAGTGCACACTGGTGCCGCCGTAACTTTAGGAAGTTGTTTGAACAGCTTTCTAAATTCACGAGCTATAACTCGGTACATGTGGACAACGTATTTGCCTAGAATGTTAAAAAAGAATGTTTCACCATGTTTCTTGAAGAAACATTCCTTTATATTTTCATGCACCTTCTGTATTAAAGCGCCCAGTTGTCAGGTGCCAAGGATTTTTCTTTGTGGCTTATCAATATGTCATGAGAAGTGTTACTAAAAATAGCAATAAAATAAACATAAGCCTGTGACTTAGGAACAACACTCGGGCCTCCATCATTTGTGATCCTCCCTCAGAGACAGCTATACTGGGACTTAGACATTTCACTCAGAGACCACTATGATTTGAGAGATATGAGCTCTTTGCATGGCTTCTAAAGCAAATGCAAGAGTTTCATTCCAGGGATTAAGTGCTTTTTAAGTGGGTTGAAAAATGTTTCAGATTCAAAGTTCAATAAGATGATGCCCATTTTAAAGATACCCAAACTGAGATGCAGGTTAAGAACCTTCACATTATACAACTAATGTGAGATCAGAGCTTTCACTGAAACTTGTCTTCAATTCCAAAGCTCATGTCCCTTTTGTCAATACATTCTATAAAACTATAGGAGCATGTCCCAAAGACAGTAATAAAATTAACTGAAGGGATGGATAATGGGTTTCATGAGGAATCCTTAAAGAATCTAATGGTTTTCTTGGCCAGAAAAAGCTGCTATAGGACAAATGTATACTTCTGTATATTCCCAGTAAGTAAAATAAAGGACATTGTTTTAAGGTGCAAGAAAAAATGAAACACCTAAGATACAATAAAAATATATATGCTGTCTGAGTGCAGAAGCCCCGGAAAAAGGGACCACTTGAAGTACCTATTCCTGAAGCTCTTCAAACAAAATATGGACAGATGCCCCTTTAACCTGCCCAGAGAGACATAGTTGGAGCAGATGTTCCATCTATGGTCCTTTCCATTTTATAAGTCCATGATTCTATTACCTAATATTTTGCAAATTAAAAAGTCCACAGTGGTTTATTAGATCTCCATTTGTGCCTGACAGTAGGGTAGGGAATATGCTACATAAAATCACTTGCCTGTTACATGGAGTTAATATTAACACAATATAATGAAATAGATATGTTGATCCTGTTTTGATTTAGGAGCTCTAGAAATGAAATAAGGTGTGCTCAAGCAGTGTGGGTGAAACTGTTTTTCTCCTAAATGTCAGAGAATTAAGAGAGAGGCCATTTAGAGATACTAATTTATATAACCCTTCTTCTCCCATGAGTCACATCCGAAGTCATCAAGGATGAATGGTGTAATCATTTAATGAACCGAGATTTCCCTCAAGCCATAGGTCACAAGGAATAAAAGACATAAAAATACTTTATTACCTATAAATTTCTTCTCCAATAATACAATTTTAATAGTATTTTTCCCCCAGTCGACTCTATCAGATTGTATGACTTCATAACTGAACTTACTTCACTCCTTAGGTTCACTTCACCTGTTGAGAGGATGTCTTTTGTCTCTCAAAGTTCAGAGCTCGATCTTCAAACTAGGCTGCTCACCTGCTCTAAGACTTCTCTTTCCTATAAAGTCTTTAAAACTAATGAAGTCTGTCACAAGTTATCGGATATGAGATTTAGGGATTGTGTGAGGGGTTAACTGTATCATCTATACGAGAATAAAATACAAAAATGAAATCGAGAGCAAATAAAAGGCTCAAAGCTAAACTACTGGCAAATCTTAAATATCATTTGTGCTTCATAATGTAAATGCATTTGGAAAGAGAACCAGAAGCATGTGGTAAAAACATGGCATAAGAACTTTGAGGAAATAAGGTGACTTGAGCAAATATATGTGAGGCTGCCTCCACCCCCATTACAGAATCCAGTAGACTGGACAAAAGACTATAGAAATAAGGGAAACCTACCCCAGCACTGGAAAAAAATGAAAAGGTACTGTCTACTTTCCATGAACTGAAGCATTCTCGCTAAGTGAAATTCAGACAGGACCACTGTGAAGACTGAGAAAATTCCAATAATTGCAGAATGTATAGCTACAAACCCTAAATAAGAGCACATAGCTGGTGTGTTGAGACCTCAGGCACGGCCGGCATTGCTTGGGAGGAGAATGAAGTAAGAAGAGAAAGGAGCAAACTTTGAAGAAGAAATTCACTATTAAAATATTATATAAATAATGCCGTATAAAATAAGGGCATCGCTCTAGCCTGAGGAAGAGGGATCAGAGGGTACTTGCGAAAAATGTTTATTCCAGAAAACGAGATCTGATTGTAGTCACTCTAACACCTTTCATCAAATAAAAGCAAATAAACTTACATGAGCACTTAAACTTTAAATTGCATATCTTATTACTTGGGGCTGCCTCTCCACTATTGTTTACCATTTAATTTTTACTAGCTCTTTCCTAACATTTATAGATATGAATTCTCTTTCGTTCTAAAAACATACAAAAAGCAAGCAGTTTTTCTTAAAAAGACCTTTAACCCTATTTTCTTGACATTGTTGTCTGCACTGGCTGTTTCTCCCTACTTGTAGTCCAGTTTCTTTCCCACCCAACCACTGGCTTGAAACAGCTTTTACCAAGATTAGTGACTTTCTTATTAGTAAGCCAGGGAACTCTTCTCAGCCATGTCTTACTTGACCAGTCAGCTGCACTGACTGCAGCTTGCTTCTAGACATACCTTCTTCCCTTGTTATCCACCATAACACAGAATCCTGATTTTCATCCAACTTCTCTGGGAATTAATCCTCATCTTTATTGCCAGAGTCACTCCTCTGATCCATTCCTTAAATGCTAACCTGTCCAGAGTTTCTCACCAGGCCCTTTCCTCTTCTCACTCTACACCACTGTCCAAGTACGACCTCATCCATTCCCATGGTTTCAGTGATAATATACATGCTGATGACCCCTAAAACAATCCAACTACCCAAAAGATAGATACCTTTATATGCACATCCAACAGAAATTTCAAAAACTATTAGCATTTTGTATCCACTAGCCTTTGTGTATTGTTCTGCATGTGTAACTTTTTTTTTAAATGTAAATCAGTAAACACATATTATTAAGTACCCTGAACCAGTGCACTTAATATGCAGAACACCTTACAATGTCATTAAATATGATTAAATGACATGCTTTTAAATTTTACTACTAAATACATATACAAGCATGTATAACATATATGTAGACTTTAAACAATAATAGTGAGGAAATTTTTAAAAACGGAGGAAACACATATGTGCCCTACAGGGAAAATAAATTGCAGCATAATCCCCCAAACAGAGTGTTATAGAGCAATCAAAAGTGAATGAAGTAGCCAGGCTGGCGTGGCTCAGTGGTTGAACATCAACCTAGGATCCAGGAGACCGAAGTTCGATTCCCAGCCAGGGTACATGCCGAGGTCGCGGGCTCGATCCCCAGCAGGGGGCGTGCAGGAGGCACCCAATCAATTATTCTCATCATTGATGTTTCTCTCTCTCACTCCCTCTCCCGTCCTCTCTATGAAATCAATAAAAATATATATTTTTTAAAAAGTGAATGAAGTAGCCCTGACAGGTGTGGCTCAGTTGGTTGAGCATAGTCTCATGCACAGAAAGATATCTGGTTCAATTCCCGGTCAGAGCACATGACCAGGTTGTGGGGTCAGTCCCTAGTTTGGATGCCATACAGGAAGGCAACTGATTCATCTTTCTCTCTCACACATCGATGTTTCTCTCTCTCTCTCTCTCTCTCTCTCTCTCTCTCTCTCTCTCCCTTCCTCACTCTCTAAATCCATAAAAATATTTTTTTCTTTAAAAAAATGAAGTATAACTATATCCAACATGATGGAGAACCTTAGCAAAACCATACTGAATTTTAGCAACACGGTACTAAAGTAGAAAAATGTGAGTCCCAGAATAAGAATTACCCATTTATAAGGCCAGCATTATCCTAATTCCAAAACCAGATAAAGATACTACAAAGAAAAAAAATTATAGGGCAATATCCCTGATGAACATAGGTACTAAAATACTCAACAAAATATTAGCAAACCAGATCCAGCAATACATTCAAAAGATCACCATGACCAAGTGATAAAATATAATTTATAAATTAAGGCACAGTAAGAGATTAACAAGAATAACTAATAATACAATGGAATAATGATTACACTATAATAAAAGAAGTGACTCTCTTTCATTAATTTTATTCACCATGATTTCTTTGCAATCTCAATATGTTTAGAAGGCAGGTTTCATTCTTTAGAAGACTCAGTTAAGAGAATGAACAGAGGAATCAAAGTACATTTCATTCACATTTCAAAACAAGATATTGTTAGTATTCCCCACATGGTTTAGAAGTAATCTTCACCAAAGAGTAGTGTGGTAATAGAGTCCTAAATAACAGAGTGATTACAAGGCAGTATTATTCATTCTCATTACAATTCCAGAGCAAAAGCCTGGTGAAGGCCGCACTTGCATTACTGAGAGTTGCAAGACTTAACTTACTTTAAAAGCATTCACTCAGCAAAACCTCCCTTTCCACTAACGATTTCCAATCACAAAGCTCTCTTGGCTGGCTGTAAGGCATTTCTCATTGTGACGCTCTATCCCACCCAGGCCGCAGCTCAACCATCTGGAACTACTTACTTCAGATTAGCAATACACTACCTCTAATCTCACCGACCTTCAGAGATGAGAAAACAAGCCTAACTCCAATCTGCACAGCACAAATCATTACATAATACGATTCATCAAAAGATTATATGCTGCTAAAAAGGTAGTTTGGACCAAACTTTTGAATAACTGTTGTAATGTTTGCGTGAGACTATTCAGTCTTATTCAATTTTTTTAAAGAGGTAGAACCTCTGGACTATATCCCCAGATGGTTTGGGGCAATCACCACCTAGTATGAGCCAAACTATTTGAACATCTCCATTGTGGAATCTGGTTTGCTGCCTATAGAGCTCTATACATAGCACTTTCAATTAGGGAGTCTGACCTATTCTATAAATGCCCCCACAGGACATGATCTAATTTTAAGTTCCAATCTTCATTAGTGCACCATAGTCTCAACCTTAATCTCCTGCTTAATTTAATTCTGTTCATCTCCTCTTCTCTGACCTCTATAAAACCTAAGGTTTGTCTTGACTGGATAAGTATCACCGAGGATTCCAATCAGCAAGGTGAGCACAGATGAATGAATTATGGGCTGTTTCCCCAAGTCATAGACTTCCAAGCCTCTGTCGAGTCTTTGGGTCACTATTTCTGTGCCTGGATCAGCCTTCTCTCCCTCTTTCACTGGGAAACTTATGTTTGCCTTTCCACCTGAAGCCATCTCTGACTTTCTTGCAGCAATTGTCTTTGTAGGTTGTTTTCTTTTATCACTCACTAGACAAAAAAATCCTTCAAGGGCAGAGACCTACATTTCTTTTATTCTCCAGAGCTTTGCAAACGAGGTACAGGGTGAGCTGCTGTGCTACAGAAGGATTTGCTTAAAACGGAAGAATATATTGTGAATCATGAAGTAAATCTGACAAATATACACACCTCATTGGGATCCCAGTACCTAATACCTTCCACTTTCACCTGTGAGTTGCCTTCCTCATAAACACGAATATATTTAAGTCCTCCTCACCTACCATAATGTCTGGTGCAGGTAGGCAATCAGTAAACATTTACTGAAGAAGTGAGTCCCCTCAGGGTGCCATGACAGATGAATCATTCACCCATTCATTCACTTTGCTTCTGTTCCTGTCAAAGCATTTGGGGTTAGGCAGCCCTGCCTTCAGATTCTGGCTCTGTCACTTATGACCGGTGCCATCCCATTCTGTGTTTTTTACATATCCAACTTTCCACTTGACTATAAACTCCTTCAGAGCAGGAGGGGATTTTTTGTTTGTTTGTTTTTGTTTTAAATAAGTGACCTTTTTATTTTGAAAAGGGTTTGATATGGGTGGTCCAGAAATCCATCTGTCTCTCTCACATCGATCTCTCTCTCTCTCTCTCTCTTCCTCTCTCTCTGAAAAGCAATGGAAAAATGTCCTCATGTGAGGATTAAAAAAAACAAAAAAAAACAAAATGAATAAATAAACATTTTAAATCTTATAATTTCTTTCCAGTACTCTTATATACCTCAAATTCCACCTGAAATTACATAGGCAATCTCAAATTTGTTCTTGTATAACACCTCAGCTTATGTAAAAAATAGAAAAGTATTATGACTAACACTTTTATAAAAATCAGCATCATCCAAAATTTAACCGAGAGTGTTATGTTAACATACAAATATGTTCTTTTTTCCCCAGTTTCTATGATGATTTTTAACCATTTCTTATCTTTAAGAGCTGAATTATTTTTATTAAAATGGAAATGCCTGCAGTAATTTGCAAACTGTCAACACAAATATTTGTGAGATGGGTAATTTTGATATATTGAATGATGAACACACAAAGCTAAACATTGTTTATTTTAACAAAGAGAAAAAACCAATCTGAAAAAAAGGACTTTGCCAAAAAGCTGTAAGGAATAAGCAGAGGGCATTACACACCTTTTAGCAGCTCAAAGCTGCAGCTCCTAGCTAACAACAGGTTATTTGCTTAGTTCTGAGCACCTAGTGCTTTCAAACAGATAGAGAGCAGGGAAATCGGCACACCTGCAGAATGAATCACACCTATGGGCAGTCAGAAGCCTTTTAAACCCTTGCTCTTATAATTGGCCAAATCTGTCCGGAGTTAAGGTAAGCAGGTATGAAACTACCAAATATTCAGCCTACTGAAATGTTTCCTTCACTTATTCACATTTACAATTTTCACCTCCCATTTTCTAAGTACCACAAGTGAATATCATATTATTCAATAAGTGGGTTACTGAAAATGAGTGTGAAATGTGTAGATTTTCACCCGCTAAGTCCTACTTTAAATGTGCAATGTGACCTGACTTTATAAAGGAACTCTAAGCAAAAGTCTTTCAGTGAAAGATCTATACATCCTCTAACTTGGTGGTTCTTAACCTTTCTGGGTCATTGGACCACTTTGAGAATTATATAGAAAGTTATGGAACATCTTACAAGGAAAAGAAGAAACAGGACAGATGAGCAAAACTTTGCAGTTTTAGGAAGTTCAAAGACCCCCTCTCAAGTCTCATATTTTGGAAAGAATTTCTGCTCTACCTCATCGCGTCAGCAAATGTAGGAGCTAAGTCTTTATAACGCTGCTGTCTTCATGTCTGATTTTAGAACGTGACATTTACAGGGAAGGCAGTTAGAAGGGAAAATGAATGGAGAGTGGGGGAGGCCAAGAACAAGCCGGAACCTACGAACATGAGCTGCAGCCCTGAGCTTGGTAGGAACTCACGAAGATGGATTGCAACTGTGGCAGTTCTCACTGCCTCCAACCTTGATAAAGTGGGCGTCCTGCAGGAAAAGGCATGAGACTTAACACTCACCTGATCCAGGAGTGAAAGGAGCTGAAGCAGGATCCAGGGGAAGATGGAGTAATTGCAGGCCTGGTTGCTGCCCCGTATCAATGAGATGAATTAGCAGATAAGTGAAAAGCCCTGAGAACTAAAAAAGCTCGGGTCTCAACCTCTCGCAGGTGAAAAACCTCAGTCACTACTGCTTTTCTTCCACCCACCAAAACTCATGCAAAATGTCTCTTACGGTGCAAACTTAGTAAATACATACAGGGAAGATTCTGTGAAAAGTCGTTGTTGAGCCACATCCTCTCAACTAATGAAATTCTGATATAGAATATAAATTTATCTATTGATTTTGAACAAAATGTAGCCAAAATTTAGAAGAATTCAATGGAGAAATTAATAAATAACATTGGTTTCTTAGGTTTATTTATCTGTAGTTCTTCAAAGATTCAATCATTTGAAAAATCAGATTAATCATAGACATCAAACACGTCATACATCCATGCTGATGCTTTTTGTTGTTATTACACAATGCCAGTTTTTCACAATAACATTATAATTGAAATACTTTGTATTTGGAATTCTATTTTTAAATTCTGAAAACCATAGCTTCTATTTGAATTAGTAGAATACTGTTGCTTTTATGGATGTAATTATGAATTATGTATGCACCAATTCCAGGCATATTTCTGAACATATCTTTTTTATTTTAGTAGGAACACTATTTTTATCATAATACTGGGCTCTGCCAAAATTTTTATGATAACATTTGTAGTTCACAATAAAATAAACCACAGTTGTATTTTAAGTGTACTTAAATGTAAATATATTTAAATTTGAATGTAACAAAATAAAATGTTTTTTCTTCAATCTTAAATTTTTAAAGTGAATTTATAGGAGCATTCACAATAATGTCAGGTACTTCATCTTTGACACAACGATCTTCCCAAAACCTTGCCTTGATTCCATAAATTTGGTGTATTAAAAATGGTACTGTTATTGAAATAAACACAGTTTGTATCTGAAGTATCTGATAATACTGATATAAAATTCAACTCTTTTAACTGTCTGCAAAAATCCTCTTCTGCTAGTGGAGCCAACATATTATGAGCTACTCTATTATTTTTCCTGCCTGCACAATTATTTTGAAATTGAAATGAGCAAAATTCATTTGGAACAGCAATTTCATTCTAAAAGACAAGTCATGTTTCACAGAGTAACATGTAAACACCCCTTTTACAGCTACATGTGTTCGTAGTAACTATATAGTAACTATAGGAAACAATCTTAAATGACAGCTAACATTTGAAGTGGTTATTAATGCTCTTTCAGCAGATCCATGATTTCTGGTTTTCACAAGATAAATGACACCACCGTGACCCCAATGGACTGAGAAATGTCAATGAATATTTTGTTTTTATATAAATTTTCTTGAGAAGGAAAAATGAGTAGTTAATTTTTTCATTAAATATGCACTTTGATTCTTTGGAGCTTATAACTACATAAAAGGTGTACTGCAAAAAATTAAAAACAGTAAATTCACTAATTGTCAAATTGTACCTTATAAAAATGAGAAGCCACAGCCCAGCCACTGTGGCTCAGTGTTGGAGCATTGACCTATGAACCTAGAGGTCATGGTTTGATTCTGGATCAGGGCACATGCCCTGGTTGTGGACTCCATCGCCAGTAGAGGGCATGCAGGAGGCAGCCAATCAATGACTCTCTCATTGCTGACATTTCTGTCTCTCTTTCCCTCTCTTTCCCTCTCTTTGAAATCAATAAAAAATAAAAATAAAAAAAAGAGAGAGAAGCCATAATAGGAAAGACATCTGAATTACTCTTTGTATAGCCTATGGCATGGCTGCTCAGGCCCAATTTCCCTCCTATATTTCTTGGACCCAACCTATAACTTCCCATGTTTCCCACTGACCCCGATAAGTGGTGACCTGGTAGGTGCATGCATTTTGCAGTTGTTGGCCTAAACCACAGCCCAACTGGCTCATATAGTGCAGCAGAGTCAATTACTTCTCCCATCACAAATTGAGACTAGAAGGAAACAGTCATCCCCAGCACTGTGTGTCACACACTTTATTTTATCTACAAACATCTTGCATGCTGTCTTTAAAAACAAAGGTCAGAGAAATAAACGGGCTACCACTTTGCACTATACAAACATCTCCCACACTACTAGCTGGGGCCAAATCAGAAAATGGAAATATAACTTACAGATCTGCCAAAGCTACCATGCTATATTTTAATGTAAACATTAATATTAATCCTTTATTAAAAAATAAATATCCGGGGAAAATGCAAAATCAGAGTGGGTTCCACAGTACAGGAGTAGACAGGGACTCTCTCAGGCAAACTGAAACTTATAAGTAGTCTACATTTAGTAAACCATGACTGTTTCAGTCTTAAGTCTTATTCAAAGCTTCTCCCCCTCCTGAATGAGGCTTTAGGATCTGCCATTGAGGGGGTGAGTCAGTCGTGCTTGGTCTCTTCTTTCACTCTTCCCTCAACTCCACCACCTCTTGCTAACCAAAGGTAGTGAGCCTTTAAAATGACCTCAAATGATTCTCATTTTCTCATTCAAAACAGTGTAGGGAACTCCTGCATTGTTTAGTAGTCCCCTCTGCATAGGGCTGACCGGTGTAAACAATAGGAAACTGCATAAGTGATTGTTATTTCTGAGAGTTAGTCATAAAAGACAGGGTCATTCTACTTGTTCTCTCTATTAGATTGCTTGCTTTTTAGAAAACCAGCTGTCATCTTGTGAAGACACTCAAGGAGCCCTATGAAGAGGTTCATGTGAAAGGGCAAAGAGGCCGCCTTCCAACAGCCAACGAGGAACTGAGGCTTCCAACGGACTGCCAAGCGAGTGAACCATCTTAGAAGTGAATCCTCTAGCCTCAGCCAAGCCTTCAGGTGGCTGCATCCCCCGTCAACATCTGGGCTTCAGCCTCATGAAAGATCTTGAGCCAGAACCACCTACCTAAGGCACTTCTGAATTTCTGATCCACAAAAACTGTGAAAACAAATTTTTATTGTATTTAAGACACTAAGTTTGAGGATTATTTGTTATATAGTAAACAATGACTAACAGACTACTCCAAGGTTGGGAAGGGAAAGGGGAATTAGAAGAAGAGGGGCAAGCCTTGCATTGGTTGCTGTATTCATAAATCCACCCTCTAGGGCTCCATTTCATAATATGTGTCCACATGCTAGCTCTCTTGTGGGGCTCATTAGTCACTGTTCAGAGCACTGGCCACTGACTTCTATAATGAATTATTTTACTTCAGCAATGCATTCTCTGGGTGGCTTCTTCCAACACCCTCTAAGTTCCTGCTTCTGGCAGGAACCCATAGCTTCTCCCTGTTTGGGTCCTTTCACTCATGACTTTATAAAGATTTATAAAACTATTGTTCCTTGCTAAAAGCAGAGGACATAACAAAGCTATTGTTTCTAAAAATAATCTAATTCATATTCTTCACAAGACTCAGGAGAAAAATGCCTAGTGAACTCGATCAAACATTAGGAATAAGGCAAAGATGGAAATCACAATTGCAAAATGAATATATGACTCACTCTGGGGAAACCAAATGATGAAGTGCTTGGGAACGTGGACTCTGGAGCTGAAATTTACCATCTGTATAAACTTGTGCAAATTACTTAAATTCTCAGAGCATGAGTTATCTCATTTGTCAAAACAGACATGATAAACAAACTTCACTCATGGGATAGTTGGGAGAATTAAATGAGATACTGCATATAGAACACAACACATAATCATTAAGTACTAAATATGACTTCTGCCAATGAAAAATAACCAAAAGTAGGAGAAATGTAATCAAGGTCTTCCAGATCGCAAAGGAAAGAGATAAAAACATAAATATCCTATGATAAATGCATGATCAATACGAAAGGCATATTCAAGGAATGCAACCTACAGATAATCAGTGATCTTAAAATAGACAATGAAGCAAAGAGGACAGAGTTAATAAGCAAAGACATGATAGAAGGCTCTCTATCTACAAACACCTTTTTCCTGAAAATTTAAAGTGCTCAAAATATATTAAATAAAATGAGTAAAATTAATTCCACACCTACATTTATCTTAAAGTATTATTTTTTTCTTGGTGGAATTTCTAGATTTCAAATATAAAAAAACACACCATGAATATCTATTAAAATGATACAAAAAATAAGAAAAACTACCCTACAAAAGACTCAGACTTAAGTTGACTCTATGCTCCTCTGCAACACTAAAACCCTGAAGGACATGGGAGCAAACTCTGTGGCAGTTTTACTCATTATACTCAGATTGTTGTTCAGGTATGAAAAAATTTATAAGCATTCTATCACTCAGGAATCTTGGCAAATTAGTGCTCTTCATGAATAAAATATTTGAAGGTTCTTCTGAATTTTACCATTGAAAAAATATGCTAGAAAAGAAGACAGAAAACATCAAAAACTAAACCATTAAAATTCAAGGCAATTTTGGAAAAATTTGAAATAACAGGCTGAGGTATCAATATATACTCTAAATAACTGTAAATATATACTCTAAATAATTTTTAGTGTAATTGCTAATTTAATTGTGTATTTAATCACAAAAGTATTGCAATCAAATATAAAATTAAACTTTAAAAATGGATTCAACAACCCAGGTTGCGTATGCAAAGACTTAGAAAGAAGGAAACAAATGCAATAAATTCCACATTTGATAAAGAGAATGAAAATTAAAGGAGTTTATTTCAGATAAAAAGTGTAACTTCATTCTTAATAATGAAATAGTAGAGTTCTACCCCTTAAAATCAGAAAGAAGGCAAAAATAATATCACCACTACTATTTAATAGTAACATTACTTTGGAAGTCCTAGCCAATCTATTAAAACAAAAATAAAAAGTAGCAGTAAAAAGATACAAATTAAAACGACAATGTGGTATCACCTTACACCTGCCAGAATGTCTACCATCAACAAATCAACAAATGACACCTGCTGGCGAGGGTGTGGAGAAAAGGAAACCCTCATGCACTGTTGGTGCAAATGCAGACGGGTGCAGCCACTGTGAAAAGCAGAATGGAGTTACCTTAAAAAATTAAAAATTGACCTGCCATTTGACCCAGTGATCCCACTTCTAGGAATATATCCTAAGAAACCCAAAACACCCATCAGAAAGAACTTATGCCCCCCTATGTTCATAGCAGTGCAGTTTACAATAGCTAAGATCTGGAAACAGCCCAAGTGCCCATCAGTAGGTGAGTGGATAAAAAGCTGTGGGACAGTCACACCATGGAATACTACGCAGCTGTAAAGAAGAAGGATCTCGTACCCTTTGGGACAGTTGGGATGGACCTGGAGAATATTATGCTGAGTGAAATAACCCAGGCAGAGAAAGACAAACATCACATGAACTCACTTATATGTGGAATGTCATGAACAAAATAAACTGACCAACAAAACAGGTCCAGAGGTATGGACACATGGAACAGACTGACAGATCTCAGAGCGGGGAGGCAGGAAGAGATTAACCAAAGAACTTATATGCATATATGCATTACCCTTGGACACAGACAATAGCATAGGGAAGGCCCGGGGTGGGGTGGGGTGGGGAGGGGTGGGGTGGGGTGGGGTGGAAGAGGGCAAAAGGGAGAAAATTGGAGACATCTGTAATACTGTCAACAATAAAAAATAAAAAGACTTGAAACCTTGAAATTCCTAGAAGAAACCATAAGCAGTAAAATCTCAGACACTGCCCTCAACAATATCTTAAATTATTTAAACAATGCTGATACATATTTTTGATAAATTTATGTCTTATCAAATATTCTTATAAAAGTAAAACTTCATTGTGGCAGTCAGTCCATATCTGTTTTGTTGCCAACATGAAAAGTATCACATTTTACACACTTTAAATGTAGTCACACATAAATACAAATTTAAGAAATAGGGATTTTTGCATATTGAAAAAATGTTCTTCAGGTACCATATGCAACTGTTGCAAACACCATCCTATTTTGTGAGTAACACCTTGGGATGCAGGGAGAAGCAATAGAATGCATGCTTGCCACCACTGAAAAATGACATTTCATCATGAAAGAATTATTGCAATTATGCTACTTGAGAGGAAGAATGTAAGAAGTTAATTAATGTGCCTTTTTTCTTAAATTACTCTTACAGCTCTAATCCTCCCTACATTATGAAGCAGGGTTTGTCTCCAATGTTGTCAGTGGTACAATGAGAAACTTGCCTGGCATTGAAACACAGTCACTCTTTGTTTAAGAAAAAGACATATGAAGAAACATTCCCCTGAAGACTGAACAATGTTGGTGATCAGCAGAGCCCAGGTGCCCATGTCTAAGGTACTGGGTCCACTAATGGCTCCCAACCAAGACTATTTATTGCAATACTTTGAAACCGCTTTGATAACAAAACTAATAGCTATTTAAACAGTACATGAAGGATGCTTTAGGGAATTAATTTTTATTATAAAATACATAAAACAATTCTGTAAAAATAAAATGTCCCCTTATGATGAAAATAAATTTAAATAGAACTTAAAACCTGAATAGAGCATTAAAAATCACCTAGTAAATCCTATTCATTTTTCCTATTAGAAAACTACAGCTAAGAGAAGGAAAGTAACTTGCCCAAGGCCTCAAACTTCAAAAGCAACAAAAAGGGACTATACTTTTGGTCACCTTACTTCAAGGGTCATTAGCAATGTATTTTGATCAGAGATACATTAGACTGGTGAAAGCAAGTGGAATGTTTAGGAAAATGCAGGGATTGGCTGGTGTGGCTTAGTGGTTGAGCATCATCCCATGAACCAGGAGGTCAGAGTTCGATTCCCAGCCAGGGCACGTGCCCAGATTGTGGGCTCGATCCACAGCAGGGGGCGTGCAGGAGGCAGCCAAACAATGACTCTCATCATTGATGTTTCTCTCTCTCTCTCTCTCCCTCTCCCTTCCTTTCTCTGAAATCAATAAAAACTTATTTTTTTAAAAAAAAAAAGAAAATACAGGGATTTTTATCAAATTATAAGAATTAGTACTTCAAGGAAAGAAATTTTATACAACCTAAATATCCTGTCTCTTCAGTTTCTCTTAGTCTAAGTGTGTTCTTAACTTAATCCGAGGAAATAATATACCACAGATGGATTTAGTAAAAATTGTAATGAATGACAGTAGACTCCAGCAAAACACAAAATAAAGTAATCACATAATAACTTCAAAATTTGAAAAGTGCTTAAATAAAAGAAGAAATTTAGAGCTGAAATTTTTATAAAATTTCAATTAAGTTTGACAGCTGTTTCATTACCAGGTTTGATTTACTGTAATAATACATTGTAAAATGATAATCCTTTTATCATTAAAAAGAAGCTCCTATAATTTAGGTAATAAGATCCTCATATAAATGCTCAAATTTTAACACCATTATTTTCTCACTTTTGCAATGACTTTCATGGAACACGTTAAGAAAAAATACATAATTAAAATATGGGAAGAATAAGACGATTTAACTGCGATGAATAACCAAATTATATAATAACTGTGGTGGGAGAAGTCTAACTTCTTTGTACTTATTCTAATTTGAGCTCATTTATTGGATCACAAAGGTTTTCCAAGGTAAAAGGAAATAAGTCTGAATAGTTATAAAAATCAAATTTAACCTTAGGTTCAAGTGAATGCGTAAAGAAACACTATTGGCAGCATAGGTTTATGATTAGATGAAAATGATTAGAATAAATGCACGGAAGTTTAGAATTGAAAAAAACAAATCATAACAGACAGCCGGCAGGCAGGGGCAGGTGGGGGCAGGCCTCCAGGTGCCTTGGGCCCTTGGCTGACCTGCCCCCAGGCCCAGCGCTGCTGGGACCTGGCCTTGCTACACATTGGCCTGCACCAGAGTCCCTCCCAAGAGGCCCCAGAACCAACAGGCACAGTGGCCAGCTTCAAACAGTATCAGAGGAGGATCCAATTAGCTCCGCAAGCGGCATATCCAAAGGGAGATCTCGGCAGGCCCTGGACCCTGCTGAGGCAAATTCCGCTTCCTGTGCTCAGCACCTGCACAGCAGCTCATACTCTGTGGTCAAGGCCGATCCCCATAATCAGCCAGCCTGGTGGCTCACCCCACACATGACAGGGTCAATAGCAATCAAGACTCAATTACAACAGGAGGCGCACATAACCCACTCAGGGACATTCACACAGCATCCGGTCAGGTGATAAAGGAAAATGTGCCACTGCGTTCCACAAAGACAACTACTAGATAAGGCCATACTGCAAAGCCTGAAGTCCTAGCAGATCTACCTAATTCATAGAAACAAACACAAAGAGGTGGACCAAAATGTGGAGACAAAGAAACATACCCCAAATGAAAGAAGAGGAGAAATAGCCAGAAGAGCTAAATGAAATGGAGACTAATAATGGAACCAAGAGCTGGTTCTTTGAAAAGATAAACAAGTTTGACAAACCTTTAACTGGACTCATTAAGAAAAAAAGGGAGAGGATCTAAATAAATAAAATCAGAAATGAAAGAGAAGTAACAACTGACACCACAGAAATACAAAGGACTATAAGAAAATATTACGAACAATTATATGCCAACAAATTGGACAATCTGGAAGAAATAAATAAATTCATAGAAACACACAATCTTCCAAAACTGAACCAGAAAGAATCAGAAAATCTGAATAGACAGATTACAATAAAATTGAAGCTGTAATCAAAAAAAAATCCCAACAAATAAAAGTCCTGGACCAGATGACTTCACAGGTGGATTTTACCAAACATTCAAAGAAGAACTAACACCTATCCTTCTCAAACTATTGTAAAAAATTCAAAAGGAGGGAAGACTCCTAAGCTCATTTTATGAGGCCAGTATTATCCTTATTCCAAAACCAGATAAAGACACTAAAAAGAAAGAAAATTATAGGCCAATATCCCTGATGAACATTGATGCAAAAATCCTCAACCTGCAAAAATAATAGCAAACCGGATCCACCAATACATGAAAAAGATCATACACTACGATCCAGTGGAATTTATTCCAAGGTAGAGATGTAAATTTTGTATAATGCCCACAAATCAATACACATGACACACCACATAAGATAAAAATCACATGATCATATCAATACATGCAGAAAAAGCATTTGATAAAATCCAGCACCCATTTATGGAAAAGTGGGAACAGGGTAAAGATACCTCAACATAATAAAGGCCATACATGACAAGCCCACAGTCAACATCACACTTAATGGGCAAAAACTAAAAGTGTTTCTTATAAGATCGATAACAAAACAGGGATGTCCACTTTCACCACGTTATTCAACATAGTACTGGAAGTCCTAGCCACAGCAATCAGACAAGAAAAATAAACGAAAGGCATCTGAATTGGAAAGGAAGACATAAAACTGTCATTATTTGCAGATGACATGATACTGTATATAGAGAACTCTAAAGATTCTACCAAAGAACTACTAGAACTGATAAATGAATTCAGTAAAGTAGCAGGATACAAAATATTCAGAAATAAGTTGCATTTTTATACACCAATAATGAACTCTCAGAAAGGGAAACTAAGAAAAAAGTCCCATTTACTATTGCTTCAAAAAGAATAAGATACCTAGGAATAATTTTTTTTAATTTATCTTTACTGTTGAAAGTAATACAGATGTCCCCATTGCTGGTTATATGTCCTAGAAACCTTTTCATAGACATACCAAGAAATAATATTAATAATGTTTTACCAGCTATCTCAGCATCCCTTACCCCAATAAGTTAACACATAAAATTAACCATCACACTATTTATATAAAATTCTAAAAATACAAATAAAGACATATGAAATGATTAAAAATGAGTACTTATGTAAAAGAAGGGAATGGATTGGGGGGATCAGGGACAAAGAGAAAAAAATAACATAATAAAAGGAGGGCTTTGTGTGATCCTGTACCCTGAAGTGAGGACTAGGACTGAATCAACACCTCAAGAAAGTTGTAACTGGCAGACAGATAGACAGATTGATAGACTGATTGACTGATTTAACTTCCTAAGAATACTCGCCCATCCAGCCACACACATAACATTTGCTGTTGTTTATTATCTCATACATTCAAAGTTTTCAGTTATGCTTTTTTGCACACAAGCAGGAGCCTGATGCCAGGTGATTTAATCCTGACATTCCTCCTATAGGTAAGTGTTCCTATACTCTTTTTTAAAGCTAAGAAACTTGAGACTCAGAAAGGTTAAGTAATTTCTCCAAGGTCTCTCAGAGAAAGTGGCAGAGCTGAGACATTAACCCAGAGCCCATGTACTTCACCCATTAAACTATTTTCTCCCAGCTCAAAGAAAGCCTGATATTATTCACTCATTTATTGCTTTTATGATCAGTTTTGTGAGCTTATGTTTTTCTAAGTGTCTAATGATAGGCTGTCTTCTCACATTTATGGACTGAATTCTTTCTCACACTTTTGCTTTCATAACTACTTGGAGAAATTAGCAAAGTCAATCTGTTAAATTCCTATTTTATTGTCAAGGAAGGTGATGCTGAGGGTTGAAGGAATGAGGCAGAAATCTTAATCCTAAATCCTTTGATAAAGACAGTCAGTGAAAAGTAATGCTTTCAGAACAGGAAACATATTTCCTGATGAGTCTAGCAGTTGATATGCATATGGTACATAAGATGTTCAAGGTAATCCATTTGCTCTGTGCATTTGTTAAATTTGATAGATATGGTACTTATCCAGAGGGAATTTTTTTACCAGAAAGTACCAGACAGTGAACATTTGATCAGTATTGCTAAGTGTACACCTATAATCTGCCTGTTCTTCAGATCACCAGCTTGCAATCAAAATTAATTGTCAAATACAATTCATGTGATACTTTCGGGTTCATTTCACTACAAATAAATTTCAGTAAGTGTTTTCTGGTGAGACTAATTGTCCTTTACAGAATCACCCTCTTGACAGACACCATTATACACGCAATTTCATCAGTAACTGCTAACATTTGGACAGTTAACATTTTTCTCTGCCTAAATTTATACATTTTTCAATATTTTATTACAGTCAAGCAAAAGAAAGAGAAATGAACATGTTTTACTATTTACACTTCTGGTGCACATTCTCAACTGCATGCCTTTTATTGCCATAAATCCTAGTAGAACAAGATATTAATATCACTCTGCCTGCCTGCAAACTTTAAGAATATAAAGATGATAAGGCAAACTGGAAACAATGCTGATAATTAGCCAGCAAAAGTTAGACTAGATAAAAGACAGGCTTGAGTATTGTAAAGAAAATCATATTACTAATCAAATCCTCATTCCATACATCATTCCTTCTGATGAAATCTGCACTGATTTACAATGATAAAGATTTTCATTCACTTATTTTTTATGTATTTATTCCTCACTATGTTCCTGAGAGAATTAAGGACATTTAAGGTTATGCATGTAGTATAACTGTATCAAATACATGACAAAATAAGTTGAGACAAAATTAACTGTATAGGAAAGCAGGTGAGGCCAAGCCTAGGGTGAGGGCAACACACAAAATATTCTGAAATCCATAGACTAGATGTGTCTAAGATTTCCAGCAGCCAATGTGAAAATGGGATGTGATTATGTACAATATTCTCAGTGTCCACCAAATAAAAACTAGCTTCTCAGGAGAAAATAAAACCAACAGTCTTCCAAGACAAGGCACTGTGTTCCTAACAATTACTTTATGTTGTTCCATATGTAAATCTTATGAATTAACTTTTTAAAAGGCAGTATTTGCCTATTTAATTAAATTTTGCCTGTCTATCCATACTTCTATTTCTAGGAATTAACCTGAAAAATATAATTCTAGATTCCAAACAACATGGAAGCACAAAGATATTTATCATAATAGTCAAAAAACTGGAACCAATCTGGATATATCACAAGAGGGTAATCAACTATATCCAACATCATGCCATGATTTGAAATGTTAATTTATTAGCTGAAGTATAAAAATCTGAACTAAGAGTGGAGACATTTTTTGGTTTTTAATTTTAATGAAGTCCAACTTATCAATTTTTCTTTCACAGGTGATGCCTTAGGTATTGTATCTAAAAAATCATCACCAAATCCAAGGTCACCTAGATTTTCTCCTACGTTATCTTCTAGAAGTTGTATAGTTTTGCATTTAACATTAAGATCTGTAATCCATTTTTCTGTTGTTGTTTGTTTTTTGTCTGTTTAAACACACCTTTATTGATTTCAGACAGAGGAAAGGAGAGGGGGAGAGAGAAATAGAAACATCAATGATGAGAGAGTCATTGATCACGCCCACAAGCCAGGCATGTGCCCTGACCGGGAATCGAACCCCGATCACCTGGATCCTAGGTCGACCCTCAACCGCTGAGCCATGCGTGGCTGGGCTGTAATCCATTTTGAATTAATTTTTGTGAAAGGATGTCAGTGTCTAGAATCAATTTTTTTCCATGTAGGTGTTCAGTTATTACAACACCATTTGTTGAAACAACTATCCTTTCTATAGATAGTAGTTATATATATTTCATATTTTGAGAAAAAAATATATAAATTTTTTAAAAGTCTGGATTAAATAATTAAGTACTGCAACCATGTTATTACCCCTAAAATCATACTATTCAAAATGCCAATTTCTTTTCTGTCTCTTATATTAAACTCTCAGCTTCTCTAAGTAGTGATCCAACTTTGTTCACTGCAATATCCTCAGCACCTAGTACAGTGTCTGGTACTTAGTAGGAGCTCAATATACACATGAATGCATGAATGCCACATTCAGTGCTAGACAAATGTAACACCAGCTTAAAAGTATTGAAGTGATTTAGTCAAAATTATTTAACATTTAGATGTTTCTAAAAATTCACGTGGGATTGTGAGTTGTAATGTGTCGTCCACTGTACCTAATTTACTTTCTTCACCCATCCTACGCCTATAAATGTTAAATTCAAAATAACACATGAAAGGCTGCAAAGTTGAAATAGGTCTGTAAACAAAGGATATCAATAAATAATATGCTAATCTTCAAAAAGAATTACACTTAGAACAGATGGTCCCCACCAAAATAATATAATTAGAAGCCAACTCATTCCAGCCCCTCTGAAATGTGACCACACAGGGAGGGGCAGAAGCTCCCACCTGCCTGCACCTCATATCCCACCATCACAGTTTCCTGAACTAAGGACCATGAACACGGCATCTTGCTTTCCTTGTTCTTAGCGGTTGCTTTCGGGGCCACTCAAAGTCTTTTCTTTTCACCCCACCCCTGCTCCCAGTGCTGTGGAGACAGATTAAAAATAAGAACACTGCCAAAGATTTATCAAGCCAACACAAACCACAGACCGGAGAAACAAACCTATTTGCAAGATAAAGAGTATTGAATGTGGCAAAGAGGGTCATTTTATAAGCCAGTCGTGGCTTTTAGGTGACAAACATGTAAAATCAGCATCTGTTTGAAAATGAGAAGATATTGACAAAAATATAATTACTAGAATTTTTTTTTTTTTGAGCACCTCTACTCTGAAAAATAATCAGACCAAAGGGAACAATAAAAGATACAAAATAATGGTCGGCAATCTTTTCCTGTAAAGGGGCAATAGTAAATAGTTTAGGCTTTGCAGGCACCACACAACTCTGTTGCTGTAATCATAAGATAATGCATAAATGAATGGACATGGCTGAGTTCCCATAAAATGTTATTTACAGCACAGTTGGCTATCCACATTTACCTCATGGGCCATAACTTACTGACCTCTGATACAGAACATCTAAATAATACAATTAATATGTAATACAGTGCAAACACTGTCAACCTATTCTGTAGAATATAAATATGCTTTTTATAAAGCATGCCTGATACAATTAGATGGGATCACTTAGTAGGCCCCACCAAAAGAAAATCAGTAAATTTGAAAAGTGGGAAAATAGATAGGCCAAATTCTCTGACCATAATGTGATAAAAATAAAAACAGGACATTTAAAACAGAACCTACCTACATGTTTGGGGAGAAACAAACATTTTATTCAGAGCACTTGTAATAATCTGTATTTGTCTTAAGTATCTTTGGCTGCCTCCTATCACTTGAAAGGTAAGATCCATGAGGCAGGGATCTTTGCCTCATTTGTGGCTATATCTCCAGTGCCTAACACAGTACCTAGCTGCCTGATACATGGCAGATACTAAGAAATATTTGTTGAAAAGTACAGCAAAATATCACAACAGTTGCCTTTGGGTAGTGAGGTTCTAGATGAATTTTATTTTCTTTACAATTTGTATGCATGTTTTAAATTTTAAACTATAAGCATATAGGGTGGGGCAAAGTAGGTTTACAGTTGCTCATATGGTAAATAATATAATAATTAATAAATAATAATACAAGAATAAACTCTTTGTTTCACATACAACTGTGTACCTACTTTTGCCCCACCTTGTATACGTTTTATAATTACAAAAACTAATTTATATCATAAATCATGTGTATCTGTGTGTCTTTCCTATATTGATAGCAACAGAGCAGTCTACTTTAGCCTCTGTTGGAGTCTCATGATCTCCATGGCAACGAAAACAGCAATATTATCTTAATGTTGAATTTCGATTATAATATGCTTCTGAATAGTACTCTCAGGGGTGAGTAATTTTAAATCCAAGCCCTTGCTTTCAGTAGCACTTGACTGTTTTACAAGCAAATGACCTTTCAAACAACATGTACATGTTCTTACTCTTTGATCTAGAATTTTCTAAAATGTTTCTTTTTAGATTACTCTATTTATGTATGTCATTTGCCCCAATCTAGTTTGCATAAATAACCCTGAGACCTACTATAGCAACAACAATAACAAAATCAACATATTTAGAACAACTCAGAATAATTACATTGTTTCATATAGATTCTTCCGCTATTGAGACACAATAGTTCCGTTTTGAACCACCAACCAAAAAAGCTGCTTAACTGCCATGGAATCTGAACACTTTTCCTAAGAGAGGGTGGCTGTAGCAAAACAGCATGTCCTGCTTCCTGCTCCATTGTTATGGGCATAGAGCTCTTTCCTGACTACTATAAATATGTTTACATTACTGTTACTTTGTGGATGTGAAATTTATTTTGCATATATTTTCTCTACCTTTGAATAAATGATGGACTATATCTAGTCCTAATTACACCATTAATTTCCTGTGTGGCTTTGGGTAAACCAACTTGACTTCTCTGGACCTTGCTTTCCTCCATGGTAAAGAGAAGAGATTTTATTAAATGAGCTCTTAAGCCCTTTGTAGCTCTAAAGTTTATTGACATTTATGTCAATTACTCACATTGGGAGTTCACTGTGGTGGGTATCACTTGGTCATGTTTTAGTCAATACCAATTTAAGGGAAATTAAGATTTTTTTTAAAGTAATAAGACAGTATTAATGACCCTTGGCAAACCTGACTTCATTATATGCCTTTGGTATATACAACTGTTCATGAGAGTAGAAGTAGAACAAAATCAAGCTCAGCAATAAAAAGCAAATGTATATTCAGTGATTGCCCTGTGCCAGGCACCGTTTTGTGTGTTTTACATCTATTTACCAATTTAACCTTTCAACAAGTCTGTGAACTAGGTTTTAGTATTATCTCCACTTTACTGGCAAGGAAACGGCAGGATAAAGTGAAAATTACAAGGTCACAAAACTGGAAAGAGTCAGAGCTAGAATTCAAACTGAGTCAGGCTGAATCCAGAGTCCCTGTTGCTATTTACCACAGTTTGTTACCTCTGACCAGGCCAGCTTGCATGGGTTCCTTTAAAGTACCATAGATGACTTATCAGGAGCTCAACTGTGATGGTCACCTTCCTCGGGGCAGAGTCCCAAGTAGTCACATGAGCTGTAGCCATACATGTGCTTAGGAGAAGGAGCACCCACCCCTTGAACCTCAGGCTCCTTCAGTGAGCTTTTGACCTGTCTCATCGCAAGACAGGCGAATGAGCACAAATGCACAGACACGCTGAGAGCAAGGATTTCTCTTTTTAAATTTTTTTTTTTTTTCACAAGAGTACATTTAGTCTCCCTGAATGGATAATAAACTTCCTTTGGGCAGAGATATAATATTCTGCATCACTTGTAACCCTCAGGGTATGAAATGTTTACTGAGCATTTAGGCAGCGCCAGGCAGAGTTTCAGGTTCTGGGGCTACATGATGAATATAATGACGGTTTTGTTTCTGAGGAACTCAGATTAGCTGGGGAGACGGATATGGAAATAACCCAAACAGAGAAGTGGCATAAAAAGGCAATGACTAACTGTACACAGGCGGAGAAGGAAATCATGCGCTCTGCTGAGGGAGGACCCAGCAGCCGGTACGTATATTAGTAGGCGCAGTGATTGAGGCCACGGGCTTTAGAGTCACACAGAATTTGGTTTGACTTCTGACTTCCCTTCACTTACAAGCTACATGAAGTTGAAAAAGAAACTTTTCTGAGCCTCAAGTCTCTCATCAGTAGAATGGGGCCAGTGATGAGATTTAAATGAAAAAAAGCACTCAGCAGATATCTGAAATATGGTGCATACAAAAAAATAAGCAGCTATTATTAATGTTAGGTAAATCTTGATGTAGAATAATCTTGTATGACTGCTGGGATTTATAGAGGTTTCAAGGTACAGTGAAGAGAGGCCATAAGAGGCAGTCTACAGTGAGATTGATAAGGACCTTGGAAATCATGATCAAAGGATTTTGAACTTCAGCCTATAGGAAAAAGGGAATAATAGGAGGACATTAAATATGGAGTAGAATAGAAAGATGACATCTCATCTCATCTATATATTTAATGCCTCAGGAAGTGAGTAAGACCATCCTTCAGATTACTTGGTTATCGCTGAGTAAATCACTCTCAGAAAGGCATCAATTCGAGGGAAGAAACTGATGAGACAGCTGCCTACCAGCAACCATTAATTCAGTCTACATTCTCTAATCACAATTTTCAAAATTGTCCAATAATACATTTTCTGAAATAATCGTAGTCCTGCAGGGAAAATATTCTGCTGGTTCAGCAATTTGTATTTAGCAAGAAGGGGAGGTGGGGGGACATTTAACTAGTTAGACCACCTTGAGGTTATAGTTTTTATGGGATGCCTGTCACCTTTAAAAAGCTCAACATTTTTCATTAGCATAAACATCAAAAATTTTGTAAAAGATTCCCAAAGGCTGTTCAACCATGTCACAGATCATGGGGAAAGTCTATGTTGGAAGCTTACCTCTTTTTTTGCATTTGCCTCCCTCACCCTTGACTTGAGAATCCCAATAGCCAGTGGAGCCCATCTCAAGGTCTGTTGACATTGCTTCTGCTCACAGAATTCATCAGTCATTCTATCAGTTTAAGGATATTCATTCTCCTTTGCCAAAATGTATTTGTCTCTTCGAAGATGAAGTCTGGATATTAACTCTGGCCATTCTTTGGAAGTATTGAGAAATATGATCACAATTACAGATGACTCACAGCTCAACACAACTAACTCCCAGAGTGACCTGTATTCGGTCTCTCTCCAGCCTTGGCCTCCATGTTCACTTCTGTAAAGGAGGGTATTGGGCTGCAGAATCTGGGAGGGGACATTAGGTGCTGACATTGTCAACTTCAGTTTATACACTTAGGGTTCCCTATTATTTTGAAAACAAAATAATACCCTAGGAAGAAATCATAGCAGAGGGGTATTATATCACCAGGGCAGAATCATGGACAGCTAACAGCTAACATTTTCTGATCATACACTGTGCGTCTGACTCTTGCAGATATGTTTTTAATATTCCCAGATGGATCTTAGGGCATCCTACCTATAAGGTGGAATGTGGTACAGAGTATAATTTCTTTGGGACAAAGTCTCCAAAGATGCTTCTTGGTGGGGAAAATCTTGAGATTTCTCCAGTGACTAAAGTCCTAAAGACTGTTCTAAAGCAGCAGTGTTTGCTTCCACAGTTACCACCCCCTCGAGTATGGCCAGAAACTGAGCTGCCAGAACCCCCATCTTCATTATCATGACTACTGGCAGGTTTAAAATGCCCCAAGCAAAGCTAGCCCCCTTGTGTGAAACTCTAACACGAAGAAACTTGCCGAAAACCATCAAATCCAAACTTTCTCTTAATATCATTCATGAGATTTCTTGAGGCAAGTTTAACCGAAGGTGACTCTACAAGAGTACCAGGAAAGGTTAGCTTCTCACAGATATACCCAACTAGTGGTCTTACTATTACATGAATTGGAAAGAATGTATCACCTGAAAACTGGAAGATATGTGGTTTAGTTCTGACTAGCAAGAGTAATTAGCTGTGTTGAATATGAGCAAGATACTTTCAGTGTCTGGGCCTCCGTTTCTTCATCCACAAATTGAGAAGGCTAGACTGCAGGGCCCCCAATGTCCCCATTCTATGATTAACAAGCAAATTTCTTCCCTGTTCTTCTCCATGTGCCATACCTACGTCTGTGGCTCCCAGGAACTGTCTCTTTCAATTTATAAACAGCTTTTAATATTCATTTAGAAGATATAGACTTTTTAATTAATCAAAATGTTCAATGTACTATTTTGACATTTACAAAGATGAACACAATTTTAAACTCATTTATTTTGTATTTGATTATTGTATACTGCACTCCAAAGCTCATGGTCATGTGGGAAATAAAAGATACAAGCATGCATTAATGAGCAACATATCAAGGAGTCTGGAGACTCTTCAATTAATCTGTTTTCCAGACTGTTCTCTCAGGTTTCATTCTATTAAAAAACCTGCCATCTTTCTTCCGACAAGACAACGCTTCACTAATAAATCACCAAAGCATCCCACTTGGCTGAGAATAATTCCCATAACTTAAATAAACTTTCCACATAGGTGCAGGCTGAGTGATAGAGCTTGCCCTAAACTCATGATGGAGCCTAGTGAGTAAAGAGTGACTTTTTGTGCCTACATATCAAGTAGCTTAGCAAAAAACATCTTTATACATCTCTGCAGGGAGCCTCCTACAATAGTGAGACAAGATATGTAGCCAGGTATCTGCTGAAGTCTCCTTATAGAAATAAGACAAAACCACAGCCCAGATTTTGTGATAAAATCTCTATTTCAAAATCTTTTCCCTGCCCTGGCTGGTGTGGCTCAGTTAGTTGAGAATTGTCCTGGGCACCGAAAGGTCACCAGTTTGATTCCCAGTCAGGGCACATGCCCAGGTTGCAGGTTCGGTCACCAATCACATATGGGAGGCAACCGAGATGTTTTCTCTCACATAGATGTTTATCTCTCTCTCTTCCCCCCTCCCTTCCTGTCTAAAATCAATTAAAAAAACATACTTTAAAAAAATTTTCCCATTAATTATCAAAATATCCTGAATATTCCAATTTTCCAATATTCAAACTACTTCTACCAGCATGTGTCATCATGAGTAAGGGTTTTGAGGTCATGGGTCGTGCTGATTGGTCTGAGGTAAGGATAGTAAATTATTATTTCAGGTCTTGAAGTCTGGTTTCATGAGAATGTGGCCAGGGGTTTTCTGCTTTAGGACTCAAGAGCTGAAATACAATTTAGCCCATGATGTTATATTTACCTTAAAGGAAACCCATACTTTGTGACCCTCAGTCAAGGCCTGGCCATTGTTCCTGGTGGCCTCAGGGGGGTTAACGACCATAAGGGAAAGAGCTAAGATTTAGGGGGCATGCTGTGAAGAAACTGAATGGAGTGCTGGGGGCTACATATTAAATCAAAATTATACATTAAATCAGGACCCTTGGTTTCAATGGGACACATTTTTCATTTTAGTTTTGCAAAATTTGGTCAGTCCAGAGGAAATCTCATGCCCTCCAGGACCATCACCTCATAGGTACAAGTGGCCTAACTGACTCCCAATACACCTCAGCTCCAACCTTGGGAGCAGGGCACCATGCTGCAAGGTACTGGATGCAATCTAACAGACACGGGGAAACCAAAGACAGGATTTGGTGTTTCCTTGGTGGACACACTTACATAATTAAGGGGAAAGTTATAAATAATACCATCTTTACACATTAATGATAAACATAATTTCCTTTAAGGGAGTAATTTAAACTTGGGAAAAGTTGGACCAACAAAACAGCATGAAACTAATTTTCTAAGACCTGTTTTTTATACGTCCTAATAATGTGGAGAAAGAAAAATAATTTCCCTCTTCCTTTCAAAGGTTCTTGGCTAAGACATCCCCTATAATAAAAGACAGAATAGCAGGTGGAAAACGGAAGTTTAATCACCTGGTTATCTCCTGTATACATGGGAGAGACAGGAAAAAGGGGTAACTTTCTGAAAGAGCCCTTGCCACCACCTTAAATATCATCTCCAGATAAAGACAAGAGAAGATATTGGAGGTGGCAGAGTCAGTTATAGAAAGTTACCAGCCAAGTTCAGTTATAAACAAGGGGCTGGTTGTTATGCAGATTTAAGTCCCTGCCTTCTGCACTGAAGAGAGTATCTAGAGATTTAGAGTCATTCTTCTCTTCCAGGTCTGAGAGGGAGACATCTTTACAAAGGACGATTTTCCTTATAAATGTAAATGTCCCCTATAAAAGGGTAACTTCTACTCTGTTTTCAGAGCTTATCCTGTGTCTGCAGTTTCTTCAAAATAATCTGCCTAAAATAATCCTTATGCCAAAGAGACATATTTGGGGGTGGTTATATTCTGCTCCCCTTCATAATCAAACCTGGGGGGAAATTAATACAGTAAAAAAAAATTGGTTTCATATCAAGCTGAAGATTTCAAAATTAGGAATGAACAATGGATAAAACATTAAATGATACCATCTGAGTCCAGATTAGCTTCTATTACTGAATCTCCCTTCATATTGTGAGCCCTCACAATACGAAGGTCTGGAATACATAAAGCTGTAAGTATTTGAATTTCTACCTCTTTCCTCTCAAAATCTGAACAAACAGAATATTGTTTCTGTCAGTTCCCAGTATTAGGCAGGAAAAGATTTAATAATGCAGTAAGCAGGGTTTTTCCATCTTTAAATGACATTTTAAGTCAGGTTTTACTGGAAGCTTAATTTTTTTCACCAGAATCCCTTAAGACACAGAATAAGAAAAGAAAAAATTAGTAAAACCAGCACCATATCCTTTGTTAAGAAAAAAGGAAAAAATACTTTGGGGATAAAAAAATTTTATATGTCAAAGTGATGATGTTGTAATAACAGGAAAGGCGGAAAGGGAAGGCTAGATAGAGGCATGCCATTTATATAGCTTTTCCAAAAAGCTGCATTTAACATTCTCCAAGTTTATTCCCTGCTGATCGGTGGGGGAAGGGACTGGACAAAGGCAATTTGGAAGCATGCCCAGTAAGGTCTGAATGACAAGGAAAGGTGCCTTCCTGTCTGTCAATCACACCTGAAAGCAAATCAGTGGCCAAACCTACTGTAACCCAATGAAGCAATGGGACATTAACTGCGCAGAGTTTTCCAGTCTCTGTGGGGGGGGGTGGTGGTGTGGGGGGGTGTGGGTGTGTGTGTGTGTGTGTGTGTGTGTGTGTGTGTGTCCGTCCGTCCGTCCGTCCGTCCGTCCGTCCGTCCGTCCGTCCCCACTGGCACTCTTAAGGAACCAGAACCAATTCTAGCTGGTCTCTCACAGAGGCTGCCCCTTAGATCATGAGAATAAACCATGTGCCATATTATAGTTTACCAGACTGGTGCCTAATTAGAGAATTTGTCCGGCACTATTCACATAATCATAAAGTGGTATTTTGTTTTTCTATTTCCTATTTCTCTTTGTACGCTTGTCTCATTCAGGAATCTCACAAAGAGGAGGAGTTCTAGGCTAAACTGGATTAGAACATTTCTGGATTCTCCACCTAATACTTTTCAGTTACTCTCAAATCTCATCACTATTTCTAACAGACTTTATTTTGTAATCATGGCCTGGAGTATTTGTGTTAAACTATTTTCCAAACTTTCCTTTTTTAGGTACTTGAACTGCTTCTCCTATACTGCCACCTTTTTTGGACACAGTATCCTCAGTTGTCCTTTCCCGTCTGTTCTTGAAAAGCTCTCTCCCTTCCCAGTAAGCTTTCTCACGGGCAGATGAGACTGGAAGCTACCATCCTTTAGCTACCTCCTACCATTAGTTACTGACCTCTGCCATCCTCAATTCCCAGTAGCATTTATTCGCTCATTTGCACAAATAATATTTCCTGAATGGCACCATATGCTAGGAACTGGTCTTGATGCCAGGGACACAACACTGACTCAATCAGGAAACATCTCTGCTTAATGAAGTTTATTCTAGTGAGGGGATATATAAGATAAACAAACAAGCACAATACACCAGGTGGCAATACATGCTATGCAGGAGAATAAAGCAGGGAGGAGGGATAGACTGATGGAGGGAATATCTGAAGCCAGGTTCACTGTCAAGTGACACTGATCCTGTACCACACTCCAGCCTCAGCAGCAAAGCTGTTTCCAGGTCACAGAGATGGGGGTATGTTCTAAAAAGGGACTGTGGTACCGGAAATTGTTCGGAAAGTCTTTATTGTTGCCAGATGACATTTTTCTGCTCTATTTTTTGATACTCTAATTGTTATTCCCCAGCTCTCTGTCTTCCTCTCCTCCAAAGGTCATGTGAGGTGTTCCCTGTGGCCCATCCTTCCCTCCCACATTGTTCTGGGTTGCCCTTGTTGACTTGCCCTTATGACATATGCTTTGTCTTGGTAATTCCTTCTCTAGTTTCTCTACAAAGGTCATTTTCGACCTTGGCCATTTAAAATGCAAAAGGGCCCTGGCTGGTGTTGCTCAGTAGGTTGGGCGTCGTCCAGAGCACCAAAAAGTCTCCAGGTCACTGGTTCGCTTCCAGGTCAGGGCAAATGCCTGGGTTGAGGGCTTGATCCTTGTGGGGGGCATGCAGGAGGTAGCCAACCAATGTTCCACTCTTACATGGATGTTTTTCTCTCTCTCCCTCTCCATTCTTTTCTCTCAAAAAATCAATTAAAAAATCTTTGTAAAAAAAAAAGAAATGCAAGAGAAAATGTTCATTCAGTTCATCTCTAAAAGCTTGTAGCAATCACTAGTGACACCTCCAGCCATTAGAACTCCCATCCCTCATGGAAGCATTTTAACACTTACTTCTTGAGCTGAGAAATCACATTTCTTCACTTTTTGAAATACCAGCTTAATTCTGCAGCAGTTCCCTTCCTATTTGCTTCCTTTGATCCTAGAATACTTTTATTAAAACCCCTTCCATCACCTGTTATTTGTTTTGGAGCCAAAATAAATTTTTTGTTTCCTTGGATGCTAGGTCTGGCTTGAAATGGTCCCTTCTCTTCCAAATTTTATATGTTTTAGAAAAATATAGGTTTTATGAACCAAAATTTTATATAGAAAACCAAAATGTTATTTACATAAAATAATTGCTAAGAATTGTAACTACATAAAATATAATTAGTAAACTGATGGTTGCCCATCAGAAATACCAATGTTACATATTAGGAAATGATATGACATTATTTTCACTTCTGGGTCCTCCTTCCATTTTTATGTGCAGGGGAAGATGCCTATAGCCACCTATCATACAAAGCAATCTTGCTCAGAGATAAACTAATTTACCCAGGAGATCCAAGATGGCAGTGGATTGAATGGAAGCTAGACTGACATTCTCCAAGGACCAAATGGAAATTACAACTAAAATACAGAAAAACCATCCTAAATAATCAACTGCAACTGAAGACGAGCTGGGGAGCACCCTCATAACCAAGGAGGAAAAGTGGAGGCCACATAGAGACTGGGAGGAAGTGCAGAGGTGCGAGAGGGCTGGCTGGGCTCCCACAGGCAGCAGCTGAAGGTCCAGAGGGAGATCTCAGTGTGGGGGGCTCCCGTTGAGGACTCTGGGGTCAAAACCCTAAGCTGGGCTGCCCAGCCAAGAGCACCAGAACTGAGAAAGGTGCCCACATAACATCTGGCTGTGCAAAGCAGCTGGGTTTCTGTGTGCCAGGGAGAATGGCTAGAAATACAGGCACCTTCTTAAAGAGCCAACACACAAAGTTTCGTGTGCAGCCACTCACCTTGGGCTCTGACGGAGGGAGGGCAGAACGGACTAGAGCTGTGGGAGGGGAACCCAAGGTTTCTGGCTGGGGGAACAGATCTCAGAGGGTACCCATCTGTACCCTGGTGCTGAGTCATTCCCCCATACAGCAGAGGACATCTATCTCAGGCAGACATTTACCTTCCAAGCAGCTTTTGCCTGGGAGGGAAGCAAGTGCCCCACCCTGTGGAGTTTCTATAGCTTGAGACTCATTAAGAGGCTGAATAACAACCTCTGGGAGCTTTGAGTCTTTGACTGATTTGCTTCTGGACCCAGGGCTTGGAAAAGCAGACCTTGGTGCATATCTTGGTTCCGTCCAAACACTCCCAGGCCCAGCAGAGGAAACCAAAAGCTGTGCAGTGTGGAAAACTTCAAACAGGGTACTCAAGGTCTGTCACAAAGAGCATCTGACATTGGCCTGCACCAGAGACCATATAAAAGACTGGAAGTCCTAGCAGATCTAACTAATACATAGAAACAAATCCAAACAGGCAGTCAAAATGGGGAGACAAGAAAACAAGCCCCAAATGAAAGTACAAAAGAATTCTCCAGAAGAGCTAAATGAAATGGAGATAAGTAATCTATCAGATGTAGATTTCAGAATACTGATCATACAGACGGCTCAACAGCATGAGAAAAGATACAGAAACTATGAAAGAAATTAAAAATGACATAGTAGAAATAAACAAAAAAACATTGGAAGAAATGAACAGCAGATTAGGGGAAGAGGGAGATCAGATCAGCCAATTAGAAGACAGGGTAGAAAAAAATCATTCAATCAGAGAACCAAAAAGAAAAAACAATTTAAAAATAGGACAGTTAAAGGGGGCTGTGGGACAACATGAAACGTAACAATATTCCCATCATAGGAGTGCCAGAAAATGTAGAAAGTAAGCAAGGGTTAGACAACCTGCTTGAAGAAATAGTGGCAGAAAACTTTCCTAATCTGGTGAAGGAAAAAGCCACACAAGTTCAGGACGCACAGAAAAACCCAAAAAGGCCCATGCCCAGACACATCATAATTAAAATGCCAAAAATCCCAGACAATGAGAGAATATTAAAAGTAGCAAGAGAAAAGCAATCTGTTACCTACAAATGAGGTCCCATAAGGCTGTCAGCTGATTTTTTCACCAGGCACTATAGAACAGAAGGGAATGGCATGAAGTATTCAAGGTAATGCAAAACAAGGATCTGAAACCAAGACTACTTTATCCAGCAAGGCTATCATTGAGAATAGATGGTGAAATAAAGAGCTTTCCAGACCACGAAAAGGCTAAAGGAGTTTCTCACCACCAAACCAGAATTGCAGGAAATGTTAAAGGGACTGCTGTGATAAGAAGTTGAAATAAAGAGAATGAGAAACATAGACATAAAGAAATAAAATGGCAATAGATCAGTGTCTATCAATAATAACCTTAAATATAAATGGATTAAATGTCCCAATCAAAAGACATAGGATAGCTGAATGGATAAGAAAACAGGACCCAAATATATGCTGTTTACAAAGACTCACACAGGCTGGGACAAACAAACAAACAAACAAAAAAACCAACAACTTCTGGAGGGCTTTAAGGGGGAGATTGACAGCAATCCAGTCATAGTAGAGGAGTTTAACATCCCACTGAGCTTACTGGATAGGTCTTCCAGGCAAAAAATCAACAAGGAAACAGTGACCCTAAATGACACACTAGATCAGATGGATTTAATTGACATTTACAGAACATTTCACCCCAAAGCTACAGAATATGCATTCTCCACAAGTGCACATGGGACATTCTCAAACAGACCACATGTTAGAACACAAAACAAGTCTCTACAAGTTAATCATATAAAGCATCTTCTCATACATTTACATGATGGAATACTATGCAGCTGTAAAAATGAAGGATCCCTTACCGTTTGAGACAGCATGGTGGGACCTGGAGAGTATTATGCTGGGTGAAATAAGCCAGTCAGAGAAAGACAAGTGTCACATGATCTTACTCATACATGGAATCTAATGAACAAAATAAACCAATGAACAAAATAGATCCAGAGACAGAAGCATGGAACAGACTGAGGGATCTCAGAGGGAAGGTGGGGGGGGGGAGTAACATAAGAACTTATATGCATATATGCATAACCCATGAACACAGACAATAGTGGGGTGAAGGCCTGGGGGGAGAGGATCAATAGGGTAAAAGGGAGAACATTTGTAATACTTTCAACAATAAAGATAAAATTTTTTTAAAAAGCAATAAAAATGGGAACTCCCATTGTTTGAAGTGCTGATTTCCTCCAAAAAAATAAAATTAAAAAATAAACTCATTTACCCATAGCCATCAACCTGAAAAGTAGAAATACCATGATTTGAACCCAGTTCTGCCTGGATCTAGAGACTATATACCTGACCATACTATAATCACACTGAAAACAATTCTTTAATTTGAGAAAATTATTTCAGATCAGAGAGGCACAAGATAGAACCTAAGTCTGTCCAAGGCCAAGGTCTAGCTACAACACCGGTCACATTGTACATCCTGAAATATAGTGCATTTAAACATTTCTCCTGAGTCATTCAACCATCTAAGAAACAAACATCTGCTTCTCTTGTAGGATGACCTACCTCATACGATATTTATGGTCTGCATTTCTTTTTAACATTTGAGATTCTAATCCTGCCTCAGCTTTTTCCTGGCATATCTGGTTGTGCTAATGCCAATCCCAACATAATTTTCTCCCTTGCACTGTTTTTTTTTTTTATTACAGCTACTATATCCTTGCTATCTCTTCATACACATTAACTTCTGAAATCTCAATATTTAATTAAAAATTATGACTTAGAACTAAGTGCCAAGCTCTTACTATTCTTATGAAGTAGGAGGATTTTCTGGAGCAAACACATGCACATGAGACTGTTATATCTGAGAAGCAGATGTTCAAAGATTCAAACTGACTATCTAAGAATACAAGGCTCTAAAGGAAACCTTGTGTTTTAAAAATAATTTTAAAATTAAGCCATAACTACTAAGCCATGGGGCACTAAATGCACGCACACCCACTATTTTGTTAGATGCTACAATATACTGCACTGATTTCTTTCTTTTTTTAATATATTTTCATTGATTTCATAGAGAGGAAAGGAGAGGGAGAGAGAGAGAGAAACATCAATGATGAGAGAGTCATTGATCGGCTGCCTCCTGCACACCCCCTACCGGGGATCAAGCCTGCAACCTGGGCCTGTGCCCTGACCAGGAATCAAACCCCAATCACCTGGATCCTGGGTCGACGCTCAACCACTGCCCGGCCAGGCTACTGCACTGATTTTGATGGAAACTAAACTGAGCTCATGCTATGTTCAAGGTGCTACCAGATTCAAAAAGGAATGGCATGGTGGGAAAGATGGGGAATATCTGTAATACTTTCAACAATAAAGACAAAAATAAATAATTCTTTTAAAAAGAAAAAAAGAAATGACACGGAGGAATCTAAAACAGCACAGAGCAAGGCAGGAAAAAAGAAAATGTGCTGTAAGTAGAGGTTCAAATGAGAGAGACAGTACTTCTGCTTATTCATATCAGAAAAAGTTTCACGTAAACGTCAGCAGCTGAACCAGTCCCAAAAGGAAGCACAAACACTTCTTAGAAAGAAATGAGAAAGAAATCATTCCAAGCAGAATCACCTGATTAAATACACAGTGGTGGGAAAGTGAGAGGCATCTTTGGAGAGCGATGAGTAATACAGTTTGGCTTGAGCACAGGTTATATCTTGGAAAGAAATAGAAAATAAGCCTGAAGGGAAGAGTGTCATAGGAAATCTTAAATTTCATACTGAGGAGTTTCAACTGGAATTTATATGTATTGGAAAATGTAAAATAAAGAAAGGTGATTAAAGCTTCACTAGAAAAATAAATCTGGACTGGAGAGTGAATTAGGAGGAGATAGAGATACAAGGCAACTACAGAAATCCAGACAAGAGGCAATTTATTCATTTAAGAACAACCTTTACCTGGATCCCTACAACAGCACCTACTGATCTTTCCCCCCCCTCTTTGGCCCCTGATCCTTTTCAAATGCTTATCTGATGCCCTTTCCTCATCATCAAAGCTTTTTGCCCTTGCATGAAAATTTCATAATACAGCCCTGATCTGCCTAGTCCTGGGCTAGGTATCCTACCACACTTCATGACACTAGGCCTCAGACACACTGGTCTCCTTTTGGTTTCTCAAATAGATTGAGCTGTTCCCACCCCAGGGCCTTTGCACATGCTGCTTCCGTTGTCTGCTGTGCTCTTTGCCCACTCACTATGTAGCTTGCTACCTTTCTTCTATCAGGCTTCTGTGAACCCTACCTAAAGTAGGAATCCCTTTGTTATTCTATATTCATCCCCTTACTTTCTTGAATCATTCCATTTAATACAACTTAATTTTTGCTTATTACTTGTTCTTGGTCTGTCTTTCACTGACTAGATCTTAGATGGCATGAGGGCAGAGCCATGTCTATTTTAATCACTTCTACAGTCCCAGTGCTTAGCACATTCAATTAACATTTGTTAAATAAATGTTAAGGATCTACAACTGTGTGGCAAGCACTGTAATGGTTACTGAAGAGACAGCATTGAAGAAGATACTGCTGTTGTCAAGCAGCTAATGGTCTAGAAAAGGGAGATAGACATGGAAACATCATTGCAATGGAGGCAAGCAGACCAACTAGGGGTCTGTACTAATTGTTTAGGCAAGAAACAATGAGGGGCACGTGTCTAAAATATATAAAATATAATTCCATAAGAGCATGTTACAGTGAATGAGGAAATGGGCAATAGCAATATATTTTTTAAACCTCGGAATTTTTTCAAAATCATTAAAAAATATTTTTAAAAACAGGAGAGGGAAGATAGTGGCGCTGTGAGAAGCAGCAGAGGCCCCCACTCCCAGCCACAGATTCGATTTCCCCCTAAAATCCTACGGAGCCAGCTTGGAAAAACCAGAGAAACATACCTGAGTGGACGGAGCACCAGTGGGGAGCACTGAAGCAGCATCACAGAGTCCGATAAGAGGGGGGCCGTAGGAAGGGGGAGACCCCCTGAAGCCTGTGCTGGGCTCCGAGCCCCGAGGCTTGGAGGCTGCAAAGCTCCCTCCCCTCGGGAGTGCGGACGGGCCTCCAAAAGCGGGGATCTCACACCCGGAGCGATGAGAGGGGAAGGAGCGCCCCGCATGGAGGGCAGAGGGGCCCAGGGGAGCGGTGAGTCCCCGAGGAGGGGTTGGTGCCTTCCTGGAAACAAAGCTTCTGGTGGCGGCTGCGACCGGAGTCTAATGCTCCAGGTGCCGACCATACGGAAGGCTGTCCCAAAGTGTGTGGCGCCCAAATAGTAAGCGACCAGAGGTCGGGATTGAGCGGCTGCACATGGGGACCCTCTGCCCCCCTGTAAGGCATCGTGCTGAGCCCCAGAAAGCACTGAATCTGCCTGGAGCGGGGGAGGGGAGGAGCCCTCCCGCCCTGAGCTCCTGGTGACCAGAGGCCGGGCTCTGCGACCAGCCCTGAGGGGCGCCGTGGTGGCGCCTGGAGCCGCCCCAGCTTTGCGGAGACCAGCGGTGCGGGGAGCTGCAGGGAGCTGACTGTGGGTCCCCTCCCGCTGGGGGCCTTGGCGCGTGGGCGGCGGGACCCTGCAGGGCCCACTCTCTGCCTGAGTGTTGCTTTGCGTGTTTTTGAGTCTGATGGCGGAACTGACTCCCACCTTCCCGGCGTGCACTGGGGGACGGACCGGCGGAGGCTGGGATTGGGGGCTGCACTGTCTGAGGGGGGGCCTGGTGCGACCAGCCAACCAGAGCTGAGCAGGGAGGGGTGGAGCCCGCCGGCCTCTCCGGAAGCCAGGAGCACCCCCCCCAACAGGAAAGGGGGGGGACCTGCTCCCGGAGGCCCCAGACACCCCCGCAGGGCACAGTCCTGACGGGAAGGGAGAGCAGCTCACAGGAGGACTCTGCAAGAATAAGACTCTCAGGGTCTGTTGTTCGGGACCTGGAGGAACCGCTGAAAACCCCTGCTGGGGGCAGGGCAGGCAAAGGGCTCACCTGGATGTTCTTTAATCGAACCCACGGAGCCCAGGCTGCTGAAACGGCCCAGACAGAAAAGGCAACAGGCTGAAATCAATCTGAAGCTGCAGCAGGCCAGAGCCTGGGGAACCAGAATCAGAGGACAAGGTAGGGACTGAGGAGCTGGCGGTGGAGCAGAGACTAACTCCCGCAGAGTGAGCGCCTGACAGCGACACCTGTAAGGGGAGTGATACCCCGGGCGACACTAGCCACCCTGCACCCTAAACACTCTACAGAAGACTCTGGAGCAAGACCAGGCAACTACAAGGTTGCAAAATAGCTGACAAGAGGAGGTGGCCCACGGAGAGCCTCAGATCAGCCACCTACCTAAGGACACCAGAGACAAACCTGGACGGCTCCTCACATTGGCTGATACACAAGCACCTCCCAGGAGAACGGAAATCACCACACAAAACAGTGACCCTCAGATAGCACAGCTGCCCAGAACAGACTCACCTGATTGACTTTTTTTTTTTCCTTTTCTCTTTTTCCCTTAGGAAGAGAGAAAAAGGAAAAAAAAAAAAAAAATCATTTGCTTTTTCTTCTTTTTAAACTTTATAATAATTTTAAAAAAAATTTTAATTTTTAATTTTTTTTTTTATTTTATCTTTTCAAAGAATTTCCTTTTGCTTAGCTTGTTTTTAGTTTTGTTTCTCTCTTTTGTTTTATTTCTTTGCTTTGTTTTGTTTTATTCTTGCTTCTAATATTAAGACTTTCTTGATATTCCTGCTTAATGGCTGGGACTTTATCATTATAACTAACAAGTTTACTGATTTTCTCTATAGTTTCCCCAAATCTCTTATTGGACTCCCTCCCTGCCTGGGCTATATCTCTCTCTCTCCTCTCGATCCATTGACATAATTTCTTTTTCTTTTTTCTTCTTCTTCTTTTTCTTCTTGCTTTTGTTTTCCTCCCTTCTGTCTTCCTGCCTTTTTGTTAGATTGTTAGTTTCTCTTATTCTCTTTAATGTATTTTTAGTTTTTCATTTTCAACTATTATCCTATTCCTATTCTCTCCCTTGTTTGCTGGCCCTTCTTTCAGAATCTTTTCTCTGCCTCTATTATTTCCCAGTAGCTTCTCTGTTTTTTACATTTTAGTTTATTATTATTATTTTCTAAATTTTAGTCACTAGTAACAACAAAATACTTCTCTCTCCCTAAGCTTTACTTGTCTTTCTCTTTCTATTTTTAAGCTATTTTTTTTTTCCTCTAGAACCTGTGTTCTCCTTTCACGCTCCCAGTTCTATTTTCACGTGGGTTGTCTTCATTGTGACTGTCAAGATATTTTGTAAGATACCCCTTGTTTCCTCAAAGTTTAGTTGGGTATTGTCCTGCCTTGCCAGCACCCGTACAACAGCTTACATGACAAGGTTGGTGCTGAGACACACAGCCAACCTGAGAGGAGAGTCATCCCAAGGACTGGTCAACAATACTCTAGACCCAACCACAACAGGAGAACCCAAAGAACCCACAAAAAAGGCACCCTCAAAAGGGACATGCCTAGAGCAAAGAGCTCAGAAGTATAAGGAAAACACACCTCTGGGCTTCACTGGTCTCACAATACAAAATCCTTCCCCAGAAGACTGGGAGACAGCAAATATACCTAATATATAGATACAAACACTAAGACCTACCAAAATGGGGAGACAAAGAAACAAACCCCAAACTAAAGAAAAGGGAAAAGCGCCAGAAAAAGACTTTGATGAGATGGAGTTAAGCAAGTTATCAAAAACAAAGTTCAGAGTATTGATTATGAAGGTGTTGAAGGAACTTAAGAAGACACTAGATGATAAGATCAAGGACCTTAGTGAAAACATGAGAAAAGAGATACATACCATAAATATAACTCAGAGATAAAGAATGCTGTATCTGATATCAAGAATGCACTGGAAGGATTAAAAGCAGGCTCAATGAAGCAGAGGATAGAATAAGTGACTTAGAAGACAAGGTAGAAAAAAATCACACAATCAGAGCAGCAAAAAGAAAAAACACTTAAAAGCATGAGGACAGTCTAAGGGAGCTTTGGGACAGCATGAAGCAAAACAACATTCATATTATAGGAGTGCCAGAGGGGGAGGAAATAGAACAAGGGATAGAGAATTGGTGGAGGAAATAATGACAGAAAACTTCCCTATGCTAGTGAAGGAGAAAGCCACACAAGTTCAGGAAGCACAGAGGGTTCCAATCAAGAGGGACCCAAAGAGACTCACTCCAAGACACATCATAATTAAAATGGCAAATGTCAAGGACAAAGAGAGAATATTAAGGGCTACAAGAGAGAGACAAGCAGTGACCTACAAGGGAACCCCCATAAGGCTGACAGCTGATTTCTCAACAGAAACTCTTCAGGCCAAAAGGGAGTGGCATGAAGTTCTCAAAGTAATGAAAAGCAAGAACATGCAACCAAGATTGCTTTATCCAGCAAGGCTATCATTTAAAATTGAAGGTGAAATAAAGAGCTTCCCAGACCAAAAAAAAGGGTAAAGGAGTTCCGTACCAACAAACCAGCATTGCAAAAAATGCTAAAAGGACTGCTCGAAGAATAAGAAAGAATAGTGAGAGAAAGGTACATCAGCATAAAGGGGAAAAATGGCATTAAATAAGTTAATATCAATAGTAACCTTAAATGTAAACCTAATAAATGGTCCAATCAAGAGACATAGAGTAGCTGAATGGATAAGAAAACAGGACCCAAACATATGCTGTCTACAAGAGACCCACCTGAGAGCAAAAGACTCACACAGGCTAAAACTAAAGGGATGGAGTAAAATATTCCAGGCAAGTGGAAAGGAAAAAAAAGCTGGAGTAGCAATTCTTATTTCTGACAAAATAGACTTCAAAATAAAGACCATAACAAGAGACAAAGATGGTCACTACATAATACTAAAGGGATCAATCGAACAGGAGGAAATAACCCTTATGAACATTTATGCGCCCAATATAGGAGCACCTAAATATATAAAAAAATCTCTTGGTGGACTTTAAGGGGGAGATGGACAGCAACACAATCATCTGCAGAACTTTAACACCCCACTGTCAGCACTGGACAGATCATCAAGACAAAAATCAACAGGAAAACACAGACCTTAAATGACTCACTAAACCTAATGGATTTAATTGACATTTACAGAACATTTCATCCCAAAGCAGCAGAATACACATTCTTCTCAAGTGCACATGGAACATTCTCAAAATTAGATCACATGTTAGGGCACAAGGCAAGTCTCTACAAATACAAGAAGATTGAAATCATATCAAGCATCTTCTCAGATCACAATGCCATGAAACTAGAAATCAACCACTATAAAAAAACCCCAAAATATTCAAACACATGGAAGCTAAATAGCATGCTATTAAACAATGAATGGGTTACCAATGAGATCAAGGAAGAAATCAAAAACTTCATGGAAAAAAAACAAAAATGATCAGACAACAATCCAAAATCTATGGGACAAGGCGAAAGCAGTCCTGAGAGGAAAATTCATAGCATTGCAGACCTATCTCAAGAAACAAGAAAAAGATCTAATAAACTATCTAACACAACAACTAAAAGAACTAGAACAAGAACAGCAAGAAAAGCCCTGAGGAAGTAGAAGGAAGAAAATAATAAAGATCAGAGCAGAAATTAATAACATAGAACCTAAAAAAACAATACAAAAAATCAATGAAACCAGAGCTGGCTTTTTGAAAAGATAAATAAGATTGATGCACCTTTAGCCAGACTCACTAAGAAACAAAGAGAGAGGACCCAAATAAATAAAATCAGAAATGAAAGAGGCGATATAACAACTGACCCAACAGCAAATACAAAGGATTGTAAGAAAATACTATGGGCAACTATATGCCAATAAAGTGGACAACATGGGTGAAATGGACAAATTCCTAGAAGCATACAATCTTCCAAAGCCGAATCAAGAAGAGGCAGAAAACCTGAATAGGCTGATAACAACTAATGAAATGGAAGCAGTAATCAAAAAACTCCCAGCAAACAAAAGTTCTAGGCCAGATGGATTTACAGTTGAGTTTTACCAAACATTCAAAGAAGAATTAACACCTATTCTATTCAAACTATTCCAGAAAATTCAAGAGGAGGGAAAACTCCCAAACTCTTTTTATGAGGCCAGCATCATCCTAATCCCAAAACCAGATAAAGACACTACAAAGAAAGAAAATTACAGGCCAATATCCCTGATGAACATAGATGCTAAAATCTTCACTAAAATACTGGCAAACCGGATCCAGCAATACATTAAAAAGATCATACACCACAACCAAGTGGGGTTTATTCCAGGGATGCAAGGCTGGTACAACATCCACAAATAAACGTGATACATCACATAAACAAAATGAAGGACAAACATCATATGATCATATCGATAGATGCAGAAAAAGCATTTGACAGCATCCAGTACCCATTTCTGATAAAAACTCTCAGCAAAGTGGGAGTAGAGGGATCATACCTCAACATAATAAAGGTCATAATGACAGACCTACAGCCAACATCATACTCAATGGGCAAAAACTAAAACCATTTCTATTACAAACAGGATCAATACAGGGATGTCTGCTTTCACTCCTCTTATTCAACATAGTACTGGAAGCCCTCGCCACAGCCATCAGAGAGGAAGAAAACATCAAAGTTATCCAAATTGGACAGGAGGAAGTAAAACTGTCATTATTTGCAGATGACATGATATTGTACATAGAAAACCCTAAAGACTCCATCAAAGTACTACTAGATTTGATAAATGAATTTGGCAAGGTAGCTGGATTCAAAATCAACATCCAGAAATCAATGGTATTCTTATACACCAACAATGAACTTTCAGAGAGAGAAACTAAAAAATCAATACCATTTACCATTGCAACTAAAAAATAAGATACCTAGGAATAAACTTAACCAAGGATGTAAAAGACCTGTACTCAGAAAACAACAGGACACTGAAAAAAGAAATAGAGGAAGATTTCAACAAGTGGAAGAATATACCATGCTCATGGATTGGAAGAATTAATATCATTAAAATGTCCATACTACCCAAAGCAATTTATAAATTCAATGCAATTTCTATTAAAATACCAACAGCATATTTCACAGACCTAGAACAAACATTTCAAAAATTTATATGGAACCAAAAAAGACCCCGAATAGCTGCAGTCATCTTGAGAGAAAAGAACAGAGTGGGAGGGATCAAGTTGCTGGACATCAAACTGTACTACAAAGCCACAGTAATCAAAATGGCCTGGTATTGGTACAACAGACATATAGATCAATGGAACAGAACAGAGACCCCAGAAATAGACCCACGCCATTATGGTCAGTTAATATTTGACAAAGGAGGCAAGAGCATCCAATGGAACAAAGACAGTCTCTTCAATAAGTGGTGCTGGGAAAATTGGACAGATACATGCAAAAAAAAATGAAATTAGACCACCAACTTTCACCATACACAAAAATATACTCAAAATGGATAAAAGACTTAAACGTAAGTCATGAAACCATAAAAATCCTGGAAGAAAACATAAGCAGTAAAGTCACAGACATCCCACCTGGTGGAATTTTCACCTAGATACATCTCCTAGAGCAAGAGAAACAAAACAAAATAAACCTATGGGACTACCTCAAACTAAAAAGCTTCTGCACAGCAAAAGAAAACAGCCTCAAAATACAAAGGAACCCCAAGGTCTGGGAGAATATATTTGCCAAGGATGAATCTGATAAGGGGCTAATTTCCAAAGTGTACAAAGAACTCATATTACTCAGCAAGAGGAAGAAAAACAACCCAATTAAGAAATGGGCAAAGGGCCTGAATAGACACTTCTCCAAAGAGGACATACAGATCGCCATGAGACATATGAGAAAATGCTCAACGTCACTAATCATCAGAGAGATGCAAATTAAAACCACAATGAGGTGTTACTTCACACCTGTCAGAATGGCTCCATCAACAAATCAACAAATGACACGTGCTGGCGAGGGTGTGGAGAAAGGGGACCCTGATACACTGCTGGTGGGAATGCAGACTGGGGCAGCCACTATGGAAAACAGTGTGGAGGTTCCTCAAAAAATTAAACATGGAGCTGCCGTTTGACCCAGTGATCCCACTTCTAGGAATATATCCTAAGAATCCTGAAACACTAATCAGAAAGAATCTATGCACCCCGATGTTCATAGCAGCACAGTTTACAATAGCTAAGATCTGGAAACAGCCCAAGTGCCCATCAGTAGCTGAGTGGATAAAAAGCTGTGGGACATTTACACCATGGAATACTACGCAGCTGTAAAGAAAAAGGACCTCGTACCCTTTGGGACAGTTGGGAGGGACCTGGAGAATATTATGCTGAGTGAAATAAGCCAGGCAGAGATAGTCAAATATCACATGATCTCACTTATATGTGGAATCTAAAGAACTTAATGAACTGATGAACAGAATAGATTCAATGACATGGAAGCATGGATCAGACTGACGAATGTCAGAGGGAGGGAGGAGGGCGGGGGCGGGGGTGGGGAGGGAGAGAGTAACCAAAGAATTTACATGCATATATGCACAAGCCAAGGATACGGACAATGGTGGGGAGAGGGACTGGGGAGGGAGGTGGGAGGAGATGGAATGGGTCATTGGGGAGATAAAGGGACATTTGTAATATTTTAAATAAAAATAAAATTAAAAAGAATAAAAAAAAAAAAAAAATAGTCGCTTTAATAAGTTAAAGAAAATTCGTTTTTTATGTAAACTCTTAGTGAACCATGAAGACAAGGGGACTTAAACTGGTAAGAGGCACATACAGAATTTCTACACGAAGCATCTGACTTAATACTGAAAAATTGTATGCTTTCCCTTGCAGATCAGAAAAGTGATTTGACCATCAACACCCTTCTTTAACGTCTCAGGAGAGGTTCTTACCATTGCAGTGCCAAAAAACAAAGAAGTAAAAGATGAAAGAACTTAAAAGAAAAAAATTCCCGTATTATTTTTATTTGTGAATGATAACTATGTAAAGCCAAAAGAATCTGTATAAAAATATTAAAATTTATTAATAGAAAACAAAGAAGAGACTATGAGAGTCAGAGAAACGTTTAAGTGGAAAAAGGGCGAAGGGTCATTTAGAGGCAGAACTTACATATAAGGCTTGGCAACTGATAAGGTTTTGAGGAAGAGCAGAAATGAGGTCATGACTGAGCTTTTACGCCTGGATGACAGAAAGGATGGTCCCATCAGTTCCCAAAGTAAACACTCAAAGAGAAGGGAAGAGAGAAAGAATTACAAAGATAGATGTTCCTTCTTAATTTTCACAACCTTCTCCTCAAACTTAAAGCTTGTTGGATTTTTTTTTTAATGCACTGCACAAGAAGTACAGTTTTAAGGCTTGTTCACAAGAGAAGATTTTAAAGTTTCAACCTGAGAACAGCAATTTTCCCTACAAGCAGTTTCATCAACAGAACAAGAGTAACAAACACTGAAACTCCCTTTTAGTTCACCATACCCAGAGACTGGTAAATACATTTGAAGGGGAAACACTTAATGTAGAGAGAAATATACTTAAAGTAAACCAAAATTCAAGTACATAATTGTAACCCATAAGAGAAAATTGGGCAATTTTCATGAGCTTTGGGCATAGGGAACACTCACCCGATGCTCTAATAAGTGAACTCCAGGACTAGATATGATTGTAAGTGATAAGGTAGCCTTTCAGAACAAAAATTAAAATTTCAAATATTCTTTTAAAACAAGTAGAAATCAACATCACCTTTGATGTTTAAGTTGGCCTGAACTTTGTGCAAACATCCCTTTCAGCCAACTTTCTACCCTCTGAAACTTCCTGCTGGCTATGATTTATGCCCATGAATGGTGTTAATGTACACATGCCAAATTTTCTATGGCTACTTGGGAAAACTTGGCCTCAGAATATGGTACTTATTGGCTGCCCAGAACTTAATTAAAATCCTCATTTGACTAAGCTGACTTCAAATGGGGCCATAGCTAAACTTACCAAAGCTCTTCTGCAGAGAAATATGACATTAATCCCGAGCCCAGCCACTATCAATCTTACTTGAACACTCCAAGCGTCATAATTCATATTGAGGCTGTCTCTACACTTGCAAGTGTTTTCCAAACAAAATTTATGTTTAGGAAAATGAACAATTCATTTGGAGCAGCCTTAACAGATCAAATACATTTGCATTGATAGAAAATTATTTTCCAAAGACTCATTGAGGCAAAACAAAGACTTCTTTGAATAAACCTGTCTTAGTTCAAGCACATATCTACAGTTTTCAAAGAGTAGCTTCCATTCACCTAGTCATTTGTGAGATCTTACCATGTGACTAGTGATATTTCTTGGAGAAAATTATATTATTTAACAGTTTGACAACATAATAGGGAGATAGTGTGTCTTAGTGGGGAAAAAATGAATTTTTGGAAGCAGACACACCTAGAGTCAACTATCAGTTCTGCCATTTATTTAATGCATAATTTTGGGCTTGTAATGTAACCTCTTCGTGTCTTAGTTTCCTGTGTTTTCAGAAGGGATTGTATCACCAATGTCATCAGTGTTGCAAGAATCAAATGAGATAATGTGCATAAAGAAACTGGAATAGTGCCTGACATAAGGTATAAAGTAGGTAGATTTGAGATAATTTTCCTTTATTCTGCTCTAAATAAACGGCCATGCACAAGCTGAGAAATGCCTATATCTCTCTGCAACCTTTACATTTGCCTTCACAATACAGCCCTGGGTCACAGCCCTAGGGAACACCATGAAACCTTCATTAGTTGTCTTTCCTTTTACTTCTGTTCATATTCAAGCTAACCTATCCTTCGAACCTCAAATTCACTTTGCTGTAGCCCCTTTTATTTTCCAAGAGGGAGCTTAAATTTTTTTCCTCCAAAAATTTTTTCCTGGATCATGAGAAACTACTTACTGACCCAGTTCATCTCATTGCTCTGTTATCTGATCTACCCCCCACCCTTCAGATGCTCAACTTTTTGAGGGTAGAGTTAGTGTCGAACTAAATGGCTCCCTGAGTGTGCTACGTTAATATCAGTTGATGATGTCAGTTGTATGAAACTGGAGTATTAGGGGACAGTACTGGATGGCCAGTTGCTTGCCACTTATTTGTATTGTGCCAACATACAATCACTTAATTTTGAATAATTTTCTTATCTGAAAAAGAAGCTAAAAATATCTACTCTATGAGGATTGATTTAGATATTATGTGGATGATACTTTCTACACAGTAGCTGAAGAGTCCAGCTGTTCAGTGGGCAGATCTTCAGGGAGTATATTTTAAATATGTGGAAATGTATTAGTCTCCAACCTAAAAACTGGGTATGTTAAGTTACTGACAAGTACTTCAACGATCAGTGGCTTTTCAAAAAACACAATTTTCAAACTTTGCAAATCTCACGTAACCTAGAATCTTTTCATTTTTATGAGGCAGTTGTTGAGATGTCTCATTCAGCAGACAAGGAAAAGCGTATCACGATGAAATTATACATGAGCTACTAATCTCACTGTGGAACAAACATGTTCTGTTTGGTCTGTCTGATAACACCATTCTTCTTTGTTTCTCTGCTGTTTTACTATATGACTAAATCAACACTGGAGATTTCAAAAAACAAAGCTGTGCCAAAATACAATCAAACTACCGTTTTTTCTTTGGTTCACTTTTTATATTATGAAAAAGAACTGTCGACTGAATTGAAAGACCCTATATTTTCTGCCATAGAGAGATGGATGAAAGAAGATAGAAGCACTAAGTAGATATGAGGTAGTAATAGGAGTGATCATGCAAAATACAATAAATATTTGAAGAAATGATGTCCTATGCAGAGATCAGAGTTGGAACGGGGGTCATTTGAGCCTGATGGCATGAGTGCCCACCAAAGCAGTTCTGGGGTTCTTCTTCTAAGGCACCTGGTGGGGGTGCAGTTGTGTATAACTGAAAGGGACCCAGAACAGGACCCAGGAATCAAGATTCAATTTCTGGCAAAGACACCTATTAGACATGAGACCTTAAATAAGTTCCAACCACTGGGATTATTTCCTCATCTGTGCAGTGGTGGAAGGGCACAAATTCGCCCTCAATCAAGGTTTGTCAAGAGGCTCAAGTAAGGGAATGCCTGTGAGAGTGTTGTCTAAAGCAGGAGGCGTCGTCTATTATCCAGGTAAAAGCAAGGCTTTTTGAGCTCTTGGCATTTCTGCTGCTGTACTCAGTCAGTTTCTTTATGATTTCAATACCAGAGTTCTTCAGAAGAGGTGAAATGCAAGTTCTCCTGGGGAGAAATACAGATACCATGTTTTTGGATGCCGGGCTGAACTGGGGGGAGCCCCGCAGCTTGGCGGGGGCCCGCGGCCTTGCACCAGCGCCCCGCTCCCTGCGGCGCTCACGGGCTCCCCCCAGCAGAACTCGCTGTGTGGCTCTCATAGCTGTTTTTAGTTGGAGAAAAGACTAAATAATTTTTTAAAAAAAGAAACCAGTATTCTAAAGAGAAATTTCCAAATATTGAGTTGGCGTTGCTATGGCACTTTTTCATATCCATCTGTGCTGGTTTGCTTGTACAATCAACACTTATTGTCCGGGATTTCAAGCAGTTTAAAAAATATGTCTGGAAATACAGTGCCCTCTGACCTTTAATCAACCTTTCAATAGTCACTTGCTACAACAGAAAAATGGTGGAAAATGCCTATTCTTTTACCTCATTATTTTTCTTCACAGCAAGTCACAGATCAGCTCTATTTTTTTAAAAGAGTAGAATGGAAATAAAACTTCTGAACTTACTTGGAAGGTGGTTTTAAGTGACTATCTAAAATAACTTCCATGCTGTCTTTTTAAAGCTATTATTTTTAACAACTTTAAGATATAATTCGCATACCATAAAATTCACTCCTTTAAAGTATACAATTCAGTGGTTTTTAATATATTCATAGGGTTGTGCAACCATCACCAGTATCTAATGTTAGAACATTTTAATCACCCCAAAAAGAAACTTCATACCCATTGGCAGTCATTGCCCATTCCCAACCCCCTGCCCCCACCACAGGCAACCACAAATCTACTCTGTCTGTATAGATTTGCATATTTTGGACATTTCACATAAGTAGAATCATATAATGTATGGCCTTTTGTGTCTTCCTTCTTTCACTTAGTACAACATTGTCAAGGTTCACCCACACTGTCACATATATCAGAACTTCATTTCTTTTTTATCATCATAGTCCACTGGGGACAAACCATATGTACTCACCTATTTATCGGTTGAGGGAAATATGGGTTGTTTCAACATTTTGGCTATAATGAATAATGCTTCTATGAACATTTATACATAACTTTCTGTGTAGACATTTTATTCTATTTCTTTTAACATTTTTATTGTTTTTTTAGAGAGAGAGGAAGGGAGTGAGATAGAAAGAAACATTGATGAGAAAGGAGACATCCATCAGCTGCCTCCTGCAGGCCCCCTACTGGGGATCGAGCCAGCAGCAACCAGGCATGTGCCCTGACCCGGAATCGAACCAGGGCCTCTCGGTTCATAGGTCTACACTCAACCACTGAGCCACATTGGCCTGGCTGATTCCATTTCTTAGCTCTGTACCTAGGAGTGGAATAGCTGGTTTTCCCCAAAAGTTTTAAAAATGGTTATTTGAAGTAATTATTGTACAGTTGAATTATTATGATAAAATAATTGGAATTCTCCCTATAAAACTACCGTAGACAGGCAAGAATTGGTATTAGAAATATTTAATTTTGAAGGTTAAGAAGATTGAAAGATTATTTCTCAGATTTAATAGCTAGTAATTAAGCTATTATCAACTTTAACATTTTCAAAAGCTATTTTCTTATTTTAACTGGTCATTATAAGTTAGTTTTTTTTCTGCTTGTTTTAGCACTGCTATTCCTATTTATGAATTTCATTACTGTCAAATTATAAATTATACTAAGAAGAATTGCTATGTCAGATCATAACTCTTAGGCCATTTACATGTTTAATTTACAAGGTTTAAAATAGCTGTATTGTTATATTTGTGAATAATTAAATGAGCTAATACTGTGACAGAAAATATAAAAAGAGATGAACATAAAATGTGCCTGAAAGTTCATTCATTCACTAGGAAAAAGAAATATAGTTTTGCTATAAAAGTCACAAAATGCTTTGCTGGCTTTAGTCTGAAAATGAAAGCACAAATTTTAAAATTATTTTCTTAATGTAACATTAAATACATTTAATTGAAGTGATTCATGCTTTAAAATAACTGCACTGTCACTCTTACCTGCGATAGAAGGAATAATCAGAAGTTGAAATTCTAGGACTGCAAGCAGAGTGTTGCGGGGAGTCACCCCTCCACTCCAGCCACTTCAATCAGCAATCTCCTCATAATGTACCCAGTATGTTCTTACGGGCTAATTAGGCCTCCAGCTACCTTCTCTAAAATCTAGACTCTCCCTAGTCAATTGTAGGCATGGGGCATTTCAGAGCAGACCATGTGATGAAACATTTGGGAACTTTTTAATGGTATAACTTTCTTATGGATTTAGTTCCATCTCCATTAACATATCTAAAAAGAACTTGTTGCTATAGATGAAATATCCTTACCCCTAAAAGAAAGCCAATACTGGCCGGCCTGGCGTGGCTCAGCGGTTGAGCACCGACCTAGGATCCAGGCGATCGGGGTTCGATTCCTGGTCGGGGCGCAGGCCCGGGTTGCAGCTCGATCCCCAGCAGGGGGCGTGCAGGAGGCAGCCGATCAATGACTCTCTCATCATTGATGTTTCTCTCTCTCTCCCTTTCCCTTCCTCTCTCTGAAATCAATAAAGACATATTTTAAGAAAGAAAGAAAGCCAATACCTCCACTTGTGGCCCAGATTTCATTCTTTCTTACCTACTAAAGGACATCACGCCAGCAGCTCTGCCCTCTTTTTCTCGCATTTTTCCCTTTCTACTCAGCCATCCCCATCCGCTGATAAATGAACAAACTGTCATTAATCTGACTTTACAAACAACACAAACTTCTTCTGACCTTCATTCCTCTGCCAACTATCTCTCTCCTCATTTCTATGCGTCCATCTGCAGGAAACCCTTGGAAAGAACTCTCTACACATCCTACCTCTAATTCATCCCCTGGTTTCTCTGCTTAGATCCCCTACAATCAGGCTTTCCCCCTCACCTGCACTCAAGCTGACCTCATCCTGCTCAGAAACAACCTTCACATTATAAATCGCAGGGTCAATTTTCAGTCTTCATCTTAGTTGACCTGCGGGCACACTGACTATGGCACCCCCCCCACACACACACACTTTTTTCATTGTGCCTCTTCACGTCACTTTCAGGAACTAGTCTGGGTTTCTCTCCTGACTAGCTGCGCCTTAAGGCTTCCCTCGCCAGCTCCTCGCTTCTCCTCGTACTTTTAACACTGTTGCACTCCAGGGATCAGCCCTCAGAGCTGGCCTCTCTTCTATCCGCACTCTGCCCTTGGCTTTAAATACCATCTGTGTGTTGATAACTCCCAAATTTCTGTCACCAACGCACACTGCTGCCATTAACTCCATACCAGGACATTTTACTTCCTACTCAACATCTCCACTGGTTGTCTAATTGGCATCCCAAAGTGAGCGTGCTCACAGCTTCATTTCTGATGTTCTACCAAAGCTTCCTCCGTCCTGTCTTCCCCATACAGTGGGAAGAAACTTCAAGGCTCAGACCAAACACTTTGGAGTCATCTTTGATCTCTCTCCATCCTTGATCTCTCTCCTCTCCTCTCCTCTCTCCCTCCCTCTCTCTCTCTCTCTCTCTCCCCCCTCATCTATCATCTATCTATCATCTATCATCTATCATCTATCTATCATCTATCTATCTATCATCTATCTAGCATCTATCATCTATCATCTATTTCTATCTATCTGTCTATCTATCATCTATCTACCTATCTATCATCTATCATCATCTATCCTCTTTCTAATCTATCTATTCCGTCAGCACCTCACAGTGCTTTTCCAAGCTGCCATAATCTCATGTCTGATTCACTGCAAAACCCTCTTAACTGTTCTCCCTGTTTCCACCCTTTCCCCCTACAGACAGTTCTCAAAACAGCAGCCAGAATGACCTTGATATTACATAAATCAGATCATGTTATGCCTCTAGTTAAAAAATAAATCCTCAATTGCTTCCCAAGTCAGGGCTCAGAGTAAAAGCCAAATACATCCATAGCCAGATAGACACAGTCCAGTTCCACCTCTGACCTCATTTCCTAATGCTTTTCCCATTGATAACTCTGCTTGAAGCATAATAGTATTTATTTATTTTTTTTGCCTCAACATTTCTATTCACATTTGTGCCTTAGGGACTTTGCATTTGTTGATCCTTCCCCTTGGAAACCCCTTCTTCTGGATAAGTGCATTGCTAATTCCGTCACCCCCATCAAGTCTTTCTGCTGGGGGAAGAGCACATAATAGGAATAGAACCACAGTTGTTTAATAATTATTCACCTTACTATTGATGAGAGGTTTTCTCACAGACCCCGGGAAACTGTGGAGGATGCAGTGTGAGAGGAAAACAGAGAGACATAAAGACAAATCAACCTTGAAGTCCAGGTGGCTCCATCACTCAGAAAGAAGATACATTTTGAGAGCAGACCAAGGACAGGACATGCCTGAAGGAATACGAATGGCTGAGAGCTAATTTTGACAAGGACAATGATAGAAGGCAGATCCTGGGAATTCACTAACTTTAGATTTTTTCTCACCCACGAACCCTATGTAAGAGCTTGTTTGAAATGAAATGTCAGAGTGGTCTTTTCAGGGCGTTACCCCTGCCACTCTCTCGGATGCCAGCTCTCTGATTAATAATCACACCACAAAGATTCAACCTCGTCTCTACTTATTTGACTCTACCAGAGGTGCGCAGCTTGGACTCTTTTGTGTTGATTTTATTTTCTCAAATTCACCTTTTCAATGACACGTAGCAAGCACATATGATCCACTACCACTAACAACCCTTCACTGCCCCCTCCATATTTTGATTTTCCCCCATTGCATTTATTTATAATGTTTACTGCTTTTTGATGATATTCTACAATTATAATGAAATATCTATGAGGGCAAGGATTTTGTGGGGGGGCGAGGGGGTCAGTTTCATTTATGCTGTCTGCCAAGCATTTAAAATAGTCCTTGACACAGAGTAGCTACTAAATAAATATTTATTGACTAAATATATCAATCAACCAAACTTAGCATGTCCAAAACTAAACTTATGAGGTTCTTCTACCTGACCCATATCTCAGTAAATAGTACCACTTTTTAAAAAATATATGTTTTTATTGACTTTTAGAGAGAGAGGAAGGGAGAAGAATAGAGATAGAAACATCAATGAGATGAGATAGAAACATCATCAATCAGCTGCCTCTTACATGCCCCCTACTGGGGATGGAGCCCCAACCCTGGCATGTGACCTGACCAGGAATTGAACTGTGACCTCTTGGTTCCTAGGTCGATGCTCGACCACTGAGCCACACGGGCCAGGCAATAGTACCACTTTTAATCCAATTGTTCAAACCTAAATACCTGCCTTAATTCATCACTTTTCTTCCATCAGCAAATACATGGTGTTGAAGAACAAAATTTTAATTAGGTAAAGGAGAAGATCTCATTGCCTTTACTGAGCTATTCACGAATGGGCAGCGCCCCATTGAGAAAGCAGAGAGGGGCCCTGAGAAGCCGTGCAATGTGGAAGGCTTTTCGAGGCAGACACTGGGCGGGACAGGAAAGTTATTATGAAAAGAAAAGACGGCTTGAGGCAAGGTTACCTTACCGTAGGCAGGGGTCTTATCGGGCAGATTGCCTCCGTTTTCTTTGGGCGATGGAGAGGGCACATGTGACAGATTACCTCATTGGTACTCACAGAAAATTCCAGTATTACCAATTAATACATTCACAGAGAAAGTTAACACTTCAATTAGGTCAGGTATTAAGTGTATGTTCAGTATCATGGGCTTTAGCACAGGTGACCCCATTTGGGGCCTGTGGTGTTCCCTTTAGCATTGGTGTCCCTGCTTCCGTTCTAGCCCCACAGCCTACTGATGCTTCAGCCAGATTGATCCTTTTCTCTTTCAAACCAGAACTTGTCATTTCCACATTCTCATCTATTCTAACGAGATGCCCACTACACTTAGAATAAAATCCAAACTCACCATGAACCATTCTGCCCAACAGATCAAAGCATAACAAGGATTTATGATTAAATTTCTATAGGTCTTTCTTTTACTTTAATTCTAAATGAAGTCAGATCTGCCTAAAAGCAAATTATAGCCTCTCATGTGCATAGTAAAGCCATCACTGAATACTCTCTCAGGCTGAGACAAAAATGCAAAGCTTTTGATCTTTGCATTTGACCATGTAACGTTTGTAATAAGAAAAAAAATCTGAAAATAATAGCAATCAAATAAATGGGATGGGATGGGATTCACCCACTGAAAGATAGAGACCATCATAGCAGATTAAAATAACACAATATACAGTTGTAGGCTACTTGAAAAGACGTGCTAAAAAGTAAAACAGCTCAAAGTTTGAGATGAAACAAAAATATGAAAGGGAAATACGAGCCAGAGAAGCTGTGAAAATATAAATACCAAATACAAATAATTTACATAAAGAGCATTCACAGAAACAGATACAACTTAATGAAATCAGGAATCTCTGTCCTTGGCAGAGCAGCATAGCTTCCTCCGCATGGTCTGGTTGCCGGTTTCTGAGAACATCCCTGCTCTTGTTACTCCGCAGACTCGGAGGGGATGCGGCTCCGGCTCTTGCTAATTTCTCGATCGTTCCACTTTCCCGTTTGGTTGCCCTGAGCTGAGGCCGCCTGGTAACCAACTCTCTGTATTACATTTTCTCTTTGCAGAACACTGCGAGTGATTGCTGTTTTCCTCCTTGACTCATGACTGACACAAAACATATATTACTTTTTGAGCAAAATTCGAACATATTTAAATCACGTAGTGTCACATCTCATAAAATTTGCTGGCTATTTGTCCTTTGCTCCCCTTCCCCATTCATCTCGCCTTCTCTCCCTGTCCCCTGCCCTACGTGTAGGCCCCATGCCTACATTAGCGGGACCCCTCACACTCCCGCTCCTGGCCGGCAAACAATAACATTTTTTTTAATTTTGAAAAGTATTTCAATTACAGCTGACATTCAATATTATATTAGTTTCAGCTGTACGACATAGTAATTAGATACTCGTATAACTTACAAAGTGACAGCCCCGATAAGTCCAGTACCCACCTGGCACCGTACGCAGTTACCACAATACCACTGACCGCGTTCCCTGTGCTGCGCTTCACTTCCCTAGGACTATTTGCACTTCTCAATCCCGTCACCTTTTTCACCCAGTCCCCCCCACACAGTCTGGCGACCATCAAAATGTTTTCCCCACCAAAGGTAACACCTTGACCTAAATCGTGTTTCGGTTCCTGAGTGCTCAGGTGGAACAAGCCCTGGGGACTTTTCCATGAAACCACAGCAGACCTCAGGGCTTTCCCCAAGGCCTGAAGAAATGATTTCTTACCCTTACCTCTCCTCCAACCGACCAGCTCCTGACCCGCCCCCGAGCCCCCAACCCCCAGTGTCTTGTCATTTTTCCCTTTGTCATCTGTAACCTACGTGCCATCAGGGAGTCCGGTCATTTAGAGCACGAGCTCCCCAGCCTTGCAGATTGGCCCGTCCTATAATAATAAATTCTTTGTCCACAGCAACACCCTACTCGCTCATTTCTTCCCACCAGTGCACACAGACAGACTCACATATTGGTGTTGGACACATTTATTCCAGATAGTAATCTTTGAAGTGGATGCCTCTTTGAAGTGCACGCCTGGGCAATCAAAGCTTAAGTCAGGTACTTGCATCATAAAAAAAAAAAGGGAAAAAAAATCAGGGCTTTACCATAACACTCTTAAACCTCTCTTGATATAAAGGAGAAATCACAATGCCACATATAACTAAATTGTAATAATATTAGTATATATTAAACATTTTATAGTAATATTTTATGGTTCATACAGACACCTTTAATTTAGTTTTATCTATTTGTGTCCTAATTTATTTATTCACCATTCTTTCCTGCATCTCAGATTTTCCTTCTGGAGTCTTTCTTCCATGTGGATAAATTCTTCAGACCTTCCTTCAGTGAAGGCCATTTGTAAGTATGCTCTCCGCTTTGTTTGTTTTTCATGCCTTTATTTTTCCCACACTCATATAAGATATACACAATTCGATGATGATGATGATTTTCTCTCAACTCTCAGGGAAACATTATCCCGTCTCATTTTCTTGGTTTTCTGTAGTCTCACAACATCGTATTTCTTTTCACATCTCCTGCTATGTATATCTGTTGTCTCCTATATTCAAGGATTCATGACTGTCATAAAATCTGGAAAATAGCCAGGTCTTAGATCCTTCTCAAAAATCACTCCTCTAATCTATTCTCTCTATACTTCTTGGTCTCTGATATGATATGCAGTAAAATATTTATTACATCTAACAAAATGGCAACAGGTTAAATCTGCATGATAGGTACATGGGTAATTCAGTACCCTTGAACTATTTGATAATAAAAAATAGTAATTGCCATGGCTAAGGATTATCAAGTGCTTAAATATCTCTGAATGGATGAGCATATGATAAAAGCAGGAAATGTAAACAAAGTTATTAAAATGAGAAAACCTAAAAAGTATAGCTTTCTTCAAATTCCTCACTAGAATTTGAACTACCTCTGAAAACGAATTCAGCTATATTAAAAACCTATACAAAGTGAAACAAATGCTTGCTTTAGATGCTAAGATTTCTATGTTTCCCTGGACAATTCTGGAATGTATCTTGAATTCTTAGTATCGGGGTCATGGAACACTTAGCAGTAAAGCATTATATCCTAGCCGACAATTTCATCAGTCTGTGGCTTGCTTCTGATACAGGAGGTTTTCATTTAGTTGTATTGTTCAACCGTCAAGGGTTGAGACTGTACCTAATTCAAGTCAACTCTGTATCTCCAGTGTCCAACACAGCAGCTGACAGCAAAGAGGCGCCCGATAAATGTTTAATGCCGCAGTTCTCAAACTTTAATGAGCATAAGAATCCCCTTGGGGAGCTAGTTAAAACAGTTTTTTGAATCTCATCACAAGAGATTTTGGATTCAAGAGTTCGGGTTGGCGGCCATGAATTTGCATTTGTGATCAGTTTGCAAGTGATGCTTACATTGCTACTCCGAGGACCACACTCTGAGTAATACCGGTTTAATGAATGAAAACGTTTGTGAAGATACGATGCGTGGAGAAAAGATTGAAATTTGCTTTACTCATGTTATCTGATTCTCTTTTTGAGTGGCTTATTTAAGAAATTTTTGGTTTTCCTTCTTATGGAGAGGCCTTTAAGGTGATAAAGCCCTCATAAGCTTGCTCATAACTGGCTTTTCAGGCCTCATTTGTTATTTTAGTCTCCTGTGCTCTTTACATTCCAGCCACACCAACCTACTCTACTGTCTCCTAAATCACATGCACTTCCACACCCAAGTGTCATTACACAGGCTTTGCCCTCTTGTTCTTAAATGTTCTACATTCAATCAAAACTTCATCCTTCAAGGTTTAGCTCAAAGATTTCAAGTCCTCCATAATCCTCCCTTCCTCCATCCAAAATACAGATCACAATTTATCATCTGCACTGTACTCCCAGGGAACGCTCATATCTTAACTACCACCCAAATTACATTAGGGGTGGGCATTTATGTCCCTGTCTAGCCAGCTTTGTGCTTGTCCTCAATACTGTAGCCAACCTTCAATACTGCACATAACATCCATCACAGACCCTAGCACAGAGGAGGCAGTTAATAAATGCTGGTTGAACTAGAACTGAGGACAACTTTAGGTACATTTTAATTTTGCATTAAAATTCCAATGCAGCAAACAGTATTTTCATGGTGATGTCCATGAGAGGGCGTGACCCTGTGTTCCAGTGCATGCCTGCCATCCCAGCATCACTATTACGAAGTCACACTCTCACTCTCGAAAGGGTCCCATCTAAAAGGGTAACTTATAGGGTTACTTCATCATTAGCCCAGGTTCACTTACTTGTTTTCTTAATGGGAAAAGATGAATCACAGGAGGAAGAGGTCTCACAAAAAGAGATCAACCCAAGCAACTATGTGCCATGCCAATAAAAAGCAGGCTTTGATCAGGGAGAAAATCCTTGACCCAGTACTCTAGCACCTGGCATCTTACCAACTGTTTTTCTTTTTAATATAGTAACTCAAGGTATCTTTAATAGCCTCTTAGGGGTTCTCGATGAAAGAAGAGACAATGATAATGGAATAATTAAGCTCATTATAATTTTTTGTTTCATTTCACAACAGTACAACTGCCAGTAGAAGGATAACTAGAAACACAGATGTGTTCGCTGGCTGCTAACCTTTAGGATGCTAAGGAACCAGGTATGATTTCTCTTTTTCTCTCCACTGAATTCACCAAATCTGTTTTTTGGAAAGTTGTGACCACATCCTGTATTTATTATGTGAACTATTCTAGATTTGGCAATATTTCATTGAATTGCCACAAATGTATTGATTTTTTGGCTGGAGTGAATAGATTTTCTGAAATCATGTTGGTTCTACCTAGATCAAAGTATGTTTGGACTAAAGTATTGTGCTGATTGTAGGCTTATGGTCATAATATATCTATCATGAAATTTACCTAAAAAGAGGATTGTAATATAAATGTTGCTGATTTGGGCATGAATATTAGAGGCATTTTTGAGTACCAGAGTTTTCTCTATTAATTCCAGGTATACTGGATTACCTGTTATATATGATGTTATTAAGAAGTCTGAAGCAATCTCTTTTCTTAACAGCAAACACTGTTATTTTATTTCTTTCTGAATCCTCAACTTCTTTGCAGTACCTGGCACTTCATTCTGAAAAGTTAAAATGTATTAAGTATGTAAATGTGTAAGAGAAGTGAAAACAAAATGCTTTGCGAAGTCACAACTGTACAACCACCAGTAGAAGGATAACTAGAAACACAGATGTAGTGACTGGATACTAACCTTTAGGATGCTCAGGAACTAGGTGTGATTTCTCCCCACTGAGTTCACTGAATTAGTTTTTTGTAAAGTTGTGACCACATCCTGTATTTTAATTTTTTGAGGAACTTCCATACTGTTTTTCATAGTTGCTGTACCAATTTATACTCGCACCAACAGTGCACTAGGGTTCCCTTTTCTCCACATCCTCGCCAGCATTTGTTATTGCTTGTCTTTTTAATAACAGATATCCTAACAATATGAGGTGATATCTCACTGTGGTTTTGATTTGCAGAGAATTTTTGCTTTAAAAAATAAGAGCTTTTAGCAAGTATCTGGCATATACAGGAGTTCAAGAAATGGCAGCTATATAATTCAAATAATAATTTGTTTTCGTAGCTTGTGACCACCATTTGATGACAAAATAAAACATATATCCCCACAACATGTGTATACGCATGTCTGTATATATACAGATACACAGATTTCAAACACAATTACAAAAAAATTTAGGGATCATTTAGCCCAACCATTTACCCTGGATGCACATCAGAGTCATCCAAATGGATTTTAAGGAATATATGGTATAAGGTGCCCCAATTCCTCCTCCCGCCTCTCCTCCCCTCTGCCAAATGATTCTACTGTGGCCACAGCTGAGAAGCACCCATCTGAGGCCGGCCTCGTTCTCCAGCTGGGAAGGTGAGGTCTAGGAATTGACTGCTTTAGCAGAGGTCTCTCCTCAGTTTGGAACCTTACAACTCTAGTATCCTCCTCTTGGCCATAGAGAGGACAGCACTATTCTGAGGTTAACATGAAGAGCCTTGTGCATGTCACTGGGGGTAACTACTATGTTCACATGCTCTTGATCTGTTCTCTTTAAAGATTAACAGACCCCTTATTAGTTTGGTTTCTCTAATTTGTAGACTGGCTCAAGCCTTGAGAGGTTCCAAGAGCAAGTACCACTTTTTTAAGCGCCAGTGGAGTGTAAAGTCAAATCAATTATCTCGCTACTTCCAGTACTGCTGGGCTGTGAGAACAGAAGAACAGAGCACACTTTCCCTGTCATCAGTGCTCTACTCAACCCTTTAATTGCTAAGAGTCCAGGGATGCAGCAGAGAAAGAACTGTCCGCTGAAAGCAGATAAGCAACACTGTCAGTGGCACAGGCCAACAGTGCTAGGCCACCAGCGCCGAAAAGGCAGGGGCCATTCCCTGCGCACTCTCCACAGGCCGGCATATTGACATTCCTTTCGCCGTAGTACTCTGGCCTAGAGGGACACATTCAAGTTTTAAAATGTTGGTTTAGTCATTTGAAACAGGAACATCAAAAGGATTTGGGAAAACAAGTCACCTTATTTCACCTCTATAATCCAGCCATATCAATGTCTGTTCAATTTATTTATTTGCATGTTGTCTGAACATATTTTTTTCATGTATGTGTGCATACAGCATAAATTTTAGTTATAATCCACTGAATATGCGATTTAGGGTTTTGCTTTCCTTTCATAAGTATCTTCTAAGTCAGCAGTTTGGAAAGTCTTCCTGGAAAGGTCCATGTACTAATTATTTTAAGCTTTGCGACCATACAGTCTTTGTCAGAGCGTTGCCACAGGAAATACAGTTCTTCCACTGAGTCACAAGAAATGCATTTTAAAGACCCACGCACTGGAGGGTGAGGTGTAGGGTAAGATTTACTGGAGTGAAAACAAAGGGCTGACCCCAGGTGCCCAGGGTCTCATCCACTACCAGGCAGCTTAGCTCGGTCTTGCTATGGAAGGTGCCCTGGGCCTGGACAGCGTGAGTGCCCACCAGGAGGGGAGGGTCAGCATCCAGCGCTGCAGTGCCATCGCCCTGCGCCCGGAGCCCAGCACCGCCCCAGGCCGACGCCGGGAGCCACAGGCTGCTTCAGGGAGAGGGGCCGCGAAAGAGCAAACGCAGGAGCTAAGGCGGCCCCTGGGCGGGCCTCTGCTGGGGTTTGATTTTACTGCCTTGGCCCTGGGAGAGAGCGGGCTTTCTTTCAAACGCACCGGCCTCTTTCCTGGCTCTTCGCAGGTCTATGCTGGGCCCTCCTCCCTCGGCAATCTGGCCGGTTTGGGGACTGCACCCCTCAGGGGAGGACACAGCTGTCCCCTGAGGAGCCTGCGAGTGCTGTGGCTTCCTAGCGAATCAGGCTGAATATGTGATTCCATTTGCTCCCTTCCCTAACTAGCCACCTGCGCTAGCAACAGCTACTCACCTCTGCATAGAAGATAGAGTAAGAAATGGCCCTGCGGTCTTCGAATAAAATTTATTTACAAAAAAGAGCAGTGAGATGGATTTGGCCCAACTGAGTCATAATTTACTGACTCCTGTAATAAAATAGGATCCATATTTACCATTTTTAATAGTCAATATTTTATCTAGTGGAGACTAATTTACTTGACTATCATTCTATCACTGAGCATTTAAGTGTGTGTGTTTTTTCTTTCTGTAGATGGGTATTAAAATAAATAACATGCTACTAAATACTATTTTAGTGAGAGATAGTCTTTCTCAGTCTGGATTAGCTTTCTTAACATAAATTTAAATGTGAGGAATCCAATGTCTAGGCCAAAAGGTGCCAAACTGCTCTCAATGAACTACTGGTAGAAGACATTACAGATTGTTTTTCCTTCTTTGTCTTAAAACTGTCATATTAGTCATTTTGATTTGCTGTGGCTCATTTAGAAATACCACACCCCCTCAAGATGCAGAGAAAGACTATGGGGACATAAAGTGGTCGAATATTTCAGTAAGGCCAATTTTATAGCCAATATCCATAAGTAAGGTAGGACTTAACCACTGTAATATGGACTATGATAGGCTGCATTCTCAGTATTTAAGGGCAGGTACTGGAATATAACCAACCATAAAATTTAAAAGCCATTGCTAAGGATAGTGAAGTGGAAATGTTGTATTTTATTACTTTATTACTATTTTACTCAATGGATTGAAATGAAGTAGCACTTAATAAATGAGAAACGAGTTCAACTCTTGATATGGGAATAATATTCCAGGTGAGTCACTTTACAATACCCAGACTTCCTCTCTGCTGATCTTTGTGGATGGTGTCATGTGCATTGTCCCCTCCACTTCATGCAAGTCACCACATACCTTTCCTGTGATGCCTAAGTCCAAGACCAACAGATATAACTATTGGGGTATGGCACCAACTGAAAGGGATGGGAAAGTAGCTGGATTTTTTAAAAAATATGTCTTTATTGATTTCAGAGAGAGGGAGAGAGAGAGAGAGAGGGAGAAACATCAATGATGACAGTCACTGATCGGCTGCCCCCTGCACACCTCCTGCTGGGGATGGAGCCCGCACCCCGGGCCTGTGCCCTGACCCGAATCAGACCGAGGTCTCCCGGGTCCGAGGTCGATGCTCACCCGGCCGGGCAGTAGCTGGATTTCTGTAGGTGGGCAGCGCCCCATGAATTTGATCCAGAAGATACGGGCAGGAGACGAGAAGCGTTGGCAGCGAATGCCTACCACCCACAGGGCAGGAGACAGCCGCAGGGCTTTGGCGCCAGGGCAGCAGAGGAAGAGGTCAACAGGGTTCTCTGGGAGATACGTGAAGCACAATTTTAAAACAAAACACAGCCCTGGCTGGTTTGGCTCAGTGGCTGGAGCATCGGCCCGCAGACTGAAGGGGCCCGGGTTCGATTCCGCCCAAGGGCACCTACCTCGGCGGCAGGCTCGATGCCCGGCCGCGGTCAGGGCACGTGTGGGGGCACCCAGTCCATGTGTCTCTCTCTCTCCCTCTCCTTTCCTCTCTCTGAAATCAATAAAGATATATTTAAAAAAAAAATTAAAACAAACAAACATATCAGTCAATGAGAAGCACACACGCTAACAGAGAGCCCCGTCTAGGGCACGAGCTGGGCATAAAGGGACAGGCTTCCAGTCCTATGCGTGTGTTTCTAAGTGTGTGGGGGGGGGGGCAAGGATTAAGCGACCGAGATACTTCTAAGGAGGCACTGCCTCGGTTCAAATCCCAGCTCTAACACTCACCAGTTGTATAATTTGGGGCAAGTTACCTAACCTCTCTGTGTGGTTTCCTCATCTGTAAAATGAAGAATAAAGGTATTTATCTCATAGAGCTTTAGTGAGGATCAAATTCGTGTGTGTGCGTGTGTGTACATATGTACATACGTATATTTATAAAAGTGGTGCTCGGCACACAGTGCTCTGTAAGGATCTGCTGTTACATATGACTTCTCATACAGCAACCGCTATGGCCAGCATAGTATTTTTTTCTCAGTGCAGAAATAGCTGCCCATAGCTTCAAAATACTGGCTCAGGCCCTCTTTTATGGAATACTACAGTGGTTATTCATTCCCGCCTCTTGAGCGAAACTATGTTCCTATTGTGAGATTCTGGAAAACCATTTAGTTCTAAATACCACTAAATTCACATAAGACAGATGGATAAACACTAGTATCCTGTTAGTTTTGTATATATTTCATGTCCCCAAAAAAGCTGTCATCAACGCAATGTGTCTACTTTTTAGCAACAACTAAAGTCAGACAAAGGCTCATTTTCATTGAAAGTGATGTAAATGTATAGTTATGTTTATATTTGAGACGTCTCCCTGGTAATGATTCTTAGGCTTGTATGAGTCCACCACTGATGCTGTCTGAATTCTGCACCTACAAATAAGCTTTTGCACCCTCCCTCACCCGCCCCCCTTTTCTTCTGCTTGAGTTGTCCCAGCACATCCTCTCCAAATCTTTTCATTTATTTTTCTAGGCTTATTCCAATCTCTCAGTTCTGCAAACCCTGACTCATGCCAAGGGAGAGTGAGTAGCCAAACCCTACCCCATAGGTAGTGAGCACTCTAAGAGCAAGACTTGTCTTGTTGGTCATTTTTATCTGGCTCAGAGCTCAGGATTTACCTAGAGAAGGAGGTGAGGTTTATAAAACCCCAGGCGCTTGTTATAAGCTGAACTGTGTCTTCCCCCCCAATCCATATGTTGAAGTCCTAACCCCAACTATGTCAGAACGTGACCATATTCGGAGACAGGATCTTTACACAAGTAATTACGTTAAAATGAGGTCATTAGGGTAGGTGCTAATGCAATACGGCTGGTGTCCTTATAAGAAGAGATTAGGACACAGACACATTCAGAAGGAAGACCATGTGAAGACACAGGGAGAAGATGACCATCTATAAGCCAAGAAGGGGGTCCTGAAAAAGACCCTTCCCTCGTGACCCTCAGAGAAAAACGACTCTCTTAACACCTTGATCTCAGACTTCTAGCCTCCAGAGCTGTGAGCAAACACACTTCTGTTGTTCAGGCTGCCCAGGCTGTGGTGCTTCGTGCAGGCCGTCCTGGCAAGCTCACACGGCCCTTCCCGCGGCTGGGGCGTTCCCTGCTCCCTCAGCTTCAGGGGGCTCCCTCCCAGCTTTGGCCAGCCCAGCGACATACGCTTGGCCTCGCCTTTCCTGTCACAGAGGCTTGCTAGTTACTATTTGCACGGACTTTAGACCCCATCTTAATTTCGCCCTGTACAGTTTATCTCCTACCACCGATACCATTGCTTAGTTGGCCCTTGGCCCACCGCTCCTCACAACTTCCTATTCTCGAACTACCCAGTCTTAAGACCCTAAGCATCCAGCCCATGCCCATCCTTGGAAAGGAGGGGGAAGGTGACCGACCCCTCCTCTGGAGCCACTGTGGTGCCCTCGGCCACACGTTCAGCTCTCTGCTTCCCTGAAATGTGGGCTCCAGGAAGGCCAACCCGGTACTTTCATTCAGGTGCTTGCATATAGAATATTCGATAATAATTTGATAACTGAGCTGAAGGAAACTGATCTCATTCGAAGACTGACTTGTTAATTCAGTACTCTAAATTAATATGTACCATTAATATATCAGAAAACTGAGTTTGCCTTAAGTAGAATGTTTCTCCCCTTGATTTTTGCACATGTTTATTACCATCCACTGACCCAAGAAGCCAAATACTCACTTCTCTAGACTTAGGTTCTAACCTATGGTTAGTTCTGCTTTCAGTATTCTAAGCCCATAGAAGAAAGCAAGCTCTGAGCTACTTCAGAAAATCATATATCTCACCTAACCAAAATCAGTGTTCCTTTATTGTTTCCTTTTAATTCTTTTGTAAATGTTCCTAATGTCAGCACCCTCCCCTCCTTAATATGCTTTCTGTGTTTTAAGTAAATTAAATATACTCCTACCCTTAAGAATGACAGTAAAACTATGGTACCATAATTCTGATGCGTAAAGAAATATTTCTTTCCTATAACTCGCAAATGTCATAGACTTCATTATAAGTTGTCATCACGACCTTATTTTCATGGGAATTGTGTTGAGTTTAAGAAGATCAAGAAACAGATCTTTTCTTCCTTAAAACAACAGATGTTTTTACATATTTAACTGAGAAGTCAATGTATGAGCAATCAGTGATAAGAAAAAACATTCCAGCCCTTGTGAAGCAACATACAAGGAGAAGACAACATCGCAAACAGCAACTTGGACCTGGGAAGGATTTAATTTTTCTGTAAATTGAAAGATGCAGACAGCAGTGGGTTATGAAGACTTTTCGAAGAAACACACAGAAATGGGACTAAAAGAGGTCAACTCTAATGTAGTATATAGATGAGTAGAACAAAATGTTTATACAGCCCTGGCTGGGTGGCTTGGTTGGTTGGAGTGACACCCAGTGCACCAAAAAGGTTTTGGGTTCAATTCCCCATCAGGGCACATACCTATGTTGCAGGTTTGCTCCCCATTTGGGAGCAAACAGGTCGATGTTTCTCTCTCACATCAAGTTTCTCTCTCTCCTTCCCTCTCTTTCCCATCCCTTCTCTCTAAAATCAATGAAAACATATCCTCAGGTGGGGATTTAGAAAAAAGTTTATACATGTTTATGACCACGATATTTACTCACAAGCAGTCATTGCTATTAAAATGGTGAGACCATGGGATGGTAGCACAACCTCATTCTTATTACCAAAATCAAGTGTTTAAATATTTTATAAGTGCTGATTCCCAAATAAGTGACTATGCATAAAGTTCAGGTGTTAAGAAAATGTGCTGACGTTTCAGAGGGAAGGTGGGGTGGGTGAGTGGGCTGGGGAGGGGGAGGGGGAGGGGAAGGGGGGAAAAAGAGGCATCTGTAATTCTTTCAACAACAAAGAAAAAAATGTGTTGAAGTTCATAGACCTACAAAGTATAGAAGTATTAATATTAAAATGTTGAATAAACTTACAAATTCTTAGCATTAAACTAGGTTTTGACTCTCCTTTCCCCTACACATTGGTGCTGCAAACTAAGCATGAAATATTGCGGCAGAAACTTCAGAAAAGGCTGCAGAGACCAGGAAAGTTTTTGCAAAGAATGCCCGGTCAGCCCGCTCCATCCACACCAGGCCTGCGTCCATTGACTTCATTTTCTAATTCGTATCCTCTGCTTCTTTCACAATCTGGTCCATATCCCGTTTACCGAAACGCTCTCCATTGGTGACGTTGATTTTGTTCTTCCTGCCAGTGCTCTTGTCTGCAGCACTTACATCAAAAATGCTATTGGCGTCTATGTGACAGGTCACCTGTAGTTTAGGGATGTCGCATTAGTAAGCGAGAGAACCCCAGGAGCGTGAGCTTGCCGAGCAGCTTCTTTCTTTTCGTTAAAGCCTTTTCTAGTCTGTTGTCAGAGTACGTTGTGAACATCTGAGTTTGCTTTATGGAAACACGGTGTTTCTCTGGATGACGGATGTCACATCCTCCCTGCCCTTTCAATGTCCAGGGAGAACAGGGTAACGAGGGAGCCGGCGATCTGGCACAGTACATGCTCTGATTCGTTTCCCAGGAGCATCGCTGCTTGTACAGCTGTGCCACATGTCACTGCCTCCTCGGGGCTGATGGTCTTGTTGAGCTCCTTTCCATTCAAGAAATCTTTCAGCAATTTTTCAACCTTTGGGATACAAGTGGAGCCACCCACTAGCACAATTTCATTAATCTGGCTCCTGTCAAGTTTGGCATCCTTCAGAGATTTCTCTACTAGTTTCAAGGTACCACTGGAAAAGAAAAGTACTGAGCTGCTCAAAGTGGGCTCAGAAAATGGAAGTGTAGAAATCCACATTCTTCAAGAATGAATCAATTTCAATCCTGGCTTTCAAAAAAGAAACCAGATAGCCTGGCCGGCGTGGCTCAGTGGTGGAGCATCGACCCATGATCCAGGAGATCTCGATTCTATTCTGGGCCAGGGCACAGGCCCGGGTCAGGGCCCATCCCCAGCAGGGGGGTGCAGGAGGCAGCCGACCAATGACTCTCTCATCGTTGATGTTTCTCTGTCTCTCTCTCCCTCCCCCTTCGTCTTGCTCTAAAATCAATAAAGATCTATTAAGAAAAGAAACAAGACACATTTTGCCTTCTCAGAAGCAGTCTGGAGGCACAGGCTGCCCGCTTATTGGAAGCTGTATCATTCTCGTATTTGCATTTGAACTCGCCCATCAGGTTATCAAAGTTTTCCCCACTCAGGTAGGTGTTACCAGCCGTGGATTTTACTTCAAATGTGTCATCCTGGATATTTTGGTTAGATACGTCAAAGGTGCCACTACCCAAGTCAAAGATCAGCATGTTTCTCTTTTTTAAAGCTGCTTCTTTTGTTGTTTCGGTCCAGGCCATAGATGATGGCTGCTGTGGTAGGCTCCTTAATGAGTCTCTGGATATTCAGATCAGTGATGTTTCTTGCATCCTTGGTGGCTTGACACCGTGAATCATTTAAGTAGGCTGGAACAGTAATTACTGCATTTTCTACCTTTTTTCCCCCTAAATAGGCTTCAGCAAACTTTTTCATCTTGCTTAGAATCATGGAAGAGATCTCCTCTGAGGAAAAAATATTCCTCCCTTTATATTCCACAGTTTCTTTGGGCTTTCCCTTTTCCCAAATCACTTGGAAAGGCCAGGGCTTTATTCTGACTGAACCGTGGCATCGTCAGGCTTGCAACCGATCAGCCTCTTTGGCAGCCAAGTCGATATTTCTAAGGTTCATCACCTCTCCCTTCTTCGCTGCCTCATTGGCGAGGTGTTCGCTTTCTGAAAGCTATATAACTTGGCCTAGTACAGTCGCCTTGATAATTGGCAATTACTTCTATTTTTCCATGCCAGAAGACCCCCTACACATGAATAGGTGGTACCCAGTTCAGTACCAATTGGCAGACATATTGATTAAAGAAAGAAAAGGGAGGAAATGAGGCAGAAAATAGTTTCTTAAAAAATCAATGTCAACAACAGCCTCCTGCAGTTAACCTCCACATGAAACCGCCACCTCCCTTTCACTGTATGTTGGTCCTTATGTGGGTCAAACTCAAATATGAATGGATTCAGTTTTACAACTCATTCAGGCGGTGCTGTGTTCCGTTTGCTTTCTACTGTCTGCAGACACCCACTACACTGGGTAACAGATGCCAGGCCACAAGGTGACCACCAGAATTCTAAGAATGGTATCAAACCGTCATGGTAACCAACAAGGCTTCAAAACTTTGGGGTCATTTTTGGCTCCTTCCGTTCCCACATCTAATTGATTTCCAAGTCTAGTCATTTTTTCCTCTGTGCATATGTCCTTTCCCACTACCACCACTCTAGTTCAAACTTTTATTGCTTCATGTCCAGATTATCACAGTAGCATTATCACTAGTATGTCTCCATTCTCTGATTTCATGCCTTATTCATCACCATCATTCAGTTATCCATCCATCCATCCATCCATCCATCCATCCATCCATCCATCCATCCATCCCTTTAGCCATTCAGTAAACATCAATTGTGCATCCACCATTTGCTAAAGACTGTGTTAGATGTTGAAAGTAAAAAGATGAATTTAAAATGGCTGCTATCCTCTAGGAACATCATCATTCTGACCTTTTAAAATTATGCCTTTAATCAAACTAACCCTGGCTCAAAAACTTTTTCCCCATCATTTACTAAATAAAATAATTAAAATAAAATAAAATATAAAATAAAATAAAATAAAATAAAATAAAATAAAATAAAATAAAATAAAATAAAATAAAATAAAATAAAATAATAAAGACTACTTTACCTGTGCAACCAGTGGGACTTATGGAATCATAGAGACACAGATTCCATTCCTGACTCTGCCATTTGTAGTTTTGTTAGTTTATTAATGATAACCAATCTCAGTCTTCAGTTTTCTTATCTATAAAGTATACCTACCATTTTAGCGCATAGTAGATGCTCATTAAAAGTTCTTTTGTCTTTCCTTGTCTTTAAATAATTAGTAACCCCAAACATGCATTCATATAGAATCAGAATATAATGGATTCTAGATATCATCAAATAAAGTTCCCTGGTTTGACAATTGAGGAAACTGAGGTGTAATTTGGGAAGTGACTGGCCCTCGGTGACACAGGGATTTTGTAGCAGATAGAGATCTGAAAGCCAGTTCCCGACTCCCCCTCAAAGCCCTAAAAGGAAGAAGCCAGGAAGTGTTTATGAGGAAAACTTGAGGACAGGAAGACGAGGGCTATTTCTAACCAAAAGTGTGTTTAGCTTGATGCTGCAGAATTCAAACACGTAGCAATGCTTTCTGCTTACAGGAAAAGGCTATTTTTATTTTTCTCCAAATGTCAATTCAGAAATTATTAAAGAATCTGAAAAACTGAAAGCATAAAACATACTTATCTGAATGACATTAAGGTAGCTGATAGTCGCACCTTCACTGGAGATAAAGATGGAACTGAAACAGTAGCAGAATGAGAGGGGAGAGAGTCATCAAACTACAGAAGGTTAATCCTGGGCTAATTTTCAGAAACTATTAGGTCTAAGACATTCAGATGATAGGTAGGAAAACTAAGGCCCAAGGAGACCCAATTACTCAGCAATAAAAAAGAATGAAAACTTTCCCTTTGCAAAAGCATGGATGGGCCTTAAGGGTATTATCCTAAGTGGAAAAAGTCAGACAGAAAGACAAATACTCTGTGCTTTCACTCAGGTGTAAAATCTAATAAAAACAACCAAACAAAAACAGACCCGCACATGCAGAGAAGCTGATGGTTGTCGAAGGAGACAGAGGTGGGGGGACAGGTAAAAAGGGGGGGAAAAGGGATAGCCCAAGGTTGCCAAGATTCTTATAGACAGAGCTGGAACACCTGACTTTTTAAGAGCTTGCAGTTATTCCATTAGACTACATTGGCTGCTCAAACAGAAATATATTCATCCCTTAGCATTTGTTGAATACCTCCTATGTGCAGATCACTGGGCAGAGTGCCACAAAGAAAAGAGAAGCTGATGAGTTATACCTGGGCTGAAGGAGAGGAGAAAGTGGAAGGAAAATAAGCTCTTCGGTTGTTCCCTGCGTGCATGTACCCCCAGCTGCACAGGAAAACAGATAAATGTCTGTAGTCACAGCCAGCCTAAGCAGGGTGACTCCAAAAGAAGTTGTTCCATTGTCATTTAAAATTAAAATTTAATAAGTTATATCCGACCCGAGTTGAAAATATTCATAAATTTAATGAATCATCTAATTAAATATTGTATATGCTTAAATGCAATTAGTAAGTAATGTTTTAAAAACAAAACCTTCTTGAATTTCATAAAGTATTTTTTCCAAAGCAGAAAATGTTTATTTCATAAACGATCCCTTCTTTTAAGGAATTACAGGCTTATTTTTGCTTTCAGTGCTAAGTAGTAAGCTGAACTATAATTTACAGCAGCCACTGTGCTGTCAGTCTAGACTTAGTCAAGCCCAGTCTCATGAAGAATGATTACATGGCCACATTGTCAAGTACTGTGTTGTGTGATGATGCCAAAGTGATTCCATGTTCGTAGGCTCTATCACTGGGGGAAAACTACAGTTTTAATATCAGCATATGACATCTAGTTTCATTTATAATCTGTCCTTAGTACGCTTTCCTTACCCTATACTGTGGTAAAGTCACCTCTTACTCTTTGTGAGCAGCTATTAATGAAATATCTTCTAAGTTAATATGTCAGCTAGCTCTAAGCCCAATTTTCAACATAAACTGGAAAGCTCAATTTGAAATTTGACAATTTGCTGAAAAGCTCATGGAGAGCAAGTTCGGAAGTATTTTAGCCATAGCAGCCTGGGTTTGAAATACTGCTCCCCACCCCTCCTCTTAAGAAAGCCTTCGACTTAACTTTGGAACCTTGGTAATCCATAGAATATATATTTTTAATTTTTTAAAGATTTTTAATTGAGTTTTGAAGGGAGGGAGAGAGAAGGGAGAGGGAGAGGGGGAGAAAGGGATGTGAGAGTGGAAATGGATGGGCCGCCTCCTGCACGGCCCCTGCTGTGGAAGGAATCATCTTTCAGAGCCCCCAAGTACCTAAGGGAGTTCATTTAGTCCAAATGAAAGATTTCCAGATTTCCAAACAGCAGGAATGGTGTTAAAGCCTTGAGCTCTATCTAAGTAATGTTTTATTTCTTCAGCTGGGTGATGTGTACACAGGTAATCACTGTATTATTATTTTTACCGGTTTGGTATGTCTTAACTAATAGATCCATCTCTTTGAGGTTCACGGATAGAATAAGTTCTTTTTAAAATATCATAATTACCATAAGTGTTGCATTTGGTAATGTAAGAAATCCAGGCAACAGAAGCAGGTGGCTTGTATGCCTTCATCCAGGATATGTCATTACCCACTACATTCTCAAAAGTGACATCTCTATTGAGGTCCACAGGATTTTGATAATATATACAGTTGGATCACCATCCTCCCTGTGACTTTGGGGCTCCTACCCTATTTCATTCCTTTCCTTACATCACTTAGCATAAACCTGCTGGTCAAAGATAAATTTTACTTTTCTTACAATTCAACTATTCTTCAGTCCTTCATACATTCCCCCAGAAGCTGTACTATCCCTTAATATAAAAATGATGATTTAGCCTTAGAGACAAACAGGCTAAAGATCATAAATTGCTGAATAATGGCCTGAAATATATTATAGAAAATTTCACACCCATTGTGAGTCTGAGGAAGAAAATCAGTTGACTTTCCTTTCCCCTTTCCAGAGCAAAACGCAGCTCTGTAAAAGCTAAGGAATGAAACAGGGAGATAATTCATCCAGCTCTATTTGACCAGAAATAGGAAAGGGATCAGTAGAAAATCTGATTCATGAGAACTGTTAAGAATGTCAAGAAGTTCTAAGAAACCGGCAGGTGTTGTTCTTGGTGAAATACATGTCAGCTTCTTATATCTAATGATGTGTCATGAATTGGAATGTTTTATGCATATAGATGGTGCCTTCGATTACAACGAAGTAGTGGAACAATGCCCCAGTGTTTCACATTCATCCTATTCAGGAAAGAGAATTCTGAAGCATGATTCTCTATCCACACACAGTGGTTAGGATAGGGGAATCCTGAAAGTGATTGCTTTGCACCAATGAGGCTCACACATGTGTATCTGTTCAACTTTCAGAGACTTTGCAGGTCCAGAGGAATAAGGCACATGTGTCAATTCCTAAAGGTAAAATGTGATGAAATATTTCAGAGTGTTTTGTAAAGGTAAATCACTATAGAAATGCAATATATTATTATTGATCTTAATTAAAATGACAATAAATCAAATTATGAAATATCAAACATACATTTACATTCATATATGTATACATGCACATACATACATATATGAGTATGCATATGTATGTATGCAATTATTCTTAGATGCAAAGTAAACTGTTAGTAATCGAAAAGGATACTTCATTTTAAGATGTGTGGGCCCTAAAAATACAGTATAGCCTATAAGGACAGAGAAGATTATGGGATCAGGGAGGGCACATAAAAGGCTTACACTGTATAGTAATGTTTTATTTCTTCTGCTGGGTGATGTGTACACAAATAATCACCATCTCTTTCACCAGTTTGGTATTCTTAACCAAATATTAATATGATTATTATTCCTATTAGTATTATAAAACATTTCAAATAAAAAATAAGAAGCCCTTGAGGACCTAAGTAGATATTTCTCCAAAGAGGACATACAGATGACCAATAGACATATGAGAAAATGCTCAGCGTCACTAATCATCAGAGAGATGCAAATGAAAACCACAATGAGGTGTCACCTCACACCCGTCAGAATGGCTCCATCAACAATCAACAAACAACAAGTGCTGGCGAGGGTGTGGGGAAAGGGGACCCTGAGGCATGGTTGGTGGGAATGCAGACTGGGGCAGCCAGTGTGGAAAACAGTATAAAAGTTCCTCAAAAAATTAAAACTAGAGCTGCCATATGACCCAGCAATCCCACTTCTGGCTATTTAACCAAATAAATCCAAAATGCTTACTGGAAAAGATATATTCACCCCTCTGTTCACTGCAGCATTATTTACAATAGCGAGGATATGGAAGTGACCTAAATGTCCATCAACAGATAAATGACTGAAGATGTGGTACATACATACAATGAATAGTACTCGGCCATAAAATAAAATGAAATCTTAACCTTTACAACAACATAAATTGACCTAGAGGGTATTATGCTAAGTAAAATAAGGCAGAGAAAGACATTTACCACATGATTGCACTTATATGTGAAATCTAAAAAGCAAAATAAGTGAACAAACAGAACAGAAATAAACTTATACATACAGAGAACAAGTTGATGATTGCCAGATGGAAAGGTGGAGGGAGTGAGAAGTACAAATTGCCAGTTATAAAAATAGTCACAGGGATGTAAAGTACAGCACAGGAAATATAGTCAATAATATTGTAATAACTGTGTATGGTGCCAGGTGGGTCCTAGACTTATTGGGGTGATCATTTTGTAAGAGATATAAGTGTCTAATCACTATGTTGTACACCTGAAACTCATATAACATTGTATGGCAACTGTAACTGAAAAAAAAATTTAAATAAGATGCCTCAGTTTAAATACTGAGGTCACAAATACCAGTTGTTCCATAATATTCAGACATTAAAATAATTAAAATATTTGTACTGGATTTTAATGAACACTGGAGAACCCTCACAGTGAAAAGACTGGAAGGAAGAATAAAAAACATCAGTAGAAGAGGAAGAATAACTGTCCCTCTACTCTTCTAGATTCTTGGCTGAGACCACCCACGCCCACCCTCCATAATAAAAGCTAGGAGAGAAACAGAAGTTTAATAACATGTAGATTTAATTATTAGACCAGCTGAGAGAAGCTTGAGGGTTAGAGGAAAGTTTCTTCTACCCCCACAGTATGAAAACGACCTGTTAAATTTGTCAGACAAAACCTACAAAATAAGAAAGAAACACTTTTGATATGCCCTTGGCTTTTATCCTGAATCAACCACTGTTGTTTTTTAACTTTAAAAAGGTTAAAAATACTAATTTAAAAATATTAATTTAATTTTTTTTTAATTTTAAGCTCTGAAAACTGTGAGAAGTTTGAGCATATTGATATAGGTTTCCAAGGTTGAGTCAATTTGCAAGCAGTATTAAAAAGAGCATCTTAAAATCTGTCTTCTTAAAATTTAAAAAAATAAACCCTTTTGATATATCAACTTCAGCTTCTATCCTGAGCTAATCAGTGTTGTCAAAATCCTAAGATGTCAAGATTCATGAGGAAGCTGAAGTTTTGAGGAGAGTAAAAAAGTTTCATCGTTTCACATAAAATAAATGTCAAGTTGGGTACGAACCTATCTCGTTGGTTTAGGCCGTTTATCGTAATCAATTTAATATCACTTCCAGCGCGTGGCAGCTCCCTGCATAAACAATGATAATTGGAATTCCGCTGCTCCTCGAATTAGTAAGCAAGTTACAGTGCACATCAATCACGCATAATGAGTCTCAAGCACGGCTTGATTATATTTCATTTGCATAAGAATTTTCTATAATTTTTTAAACTAATCATTTTTAATTCAGAATAGATTTAAATGCCACGGAACTGCTGCTCTCCTCCTGAAATACTGAGCAATCTTCTTACATAATACAGAAATGCTAATCGGCCTTTTTAATGCAGATCCGAGCTTGTTAATGAGTTTTCACCTCTCTACAGGCTGTCAAATCTCATTACACTGTCACCTTTCTGGGGTTCACAACTGGAGTACACATTTATATGGTTCAGTTCTAATTGCCATATTATTTCATTCCTTTTATGTGGTAAACATCTTTTACTAATCCTTGGATTGTCCGATTTGAAGGGTATTTTGCTCTCTTTGCATTCTGTAGTTTGTAAAATGCCTACTATTAATTTACAGAAGTATTGATTTAAACATATTCTCTGATAAGCCAAAATTCTGAAGAGCAAAAATTAAACAAACAGGAACCAACAGACAAATAAATATAGATCTATAAGTTAAATTACAATGAGATAAAATGTACAAATAAAATAGCTTATTAAACATAATTTAGACACACATAATCTATTTGGGAATTATTAAATTAAAATAATTACTCATAAACTATTCAGAGGATAGACATTTTCTTGAATTTCATATATATACAGGGTGTCCCCAAAAATGTATACACACTTTGAATAATTATTAATTCCAATGGGTTAAATCTGAAAAGAAAGAAACACCAATTGAGCTCTCAGCTGTTAAAGTGTGTACACATTTTTGGGGACACCCTGTATTTCTTACAGTAGTGAAAAATATTGAAAGATGTCCATGTGAAATATTAAAATCTTTTAATAGAACATTTTCAAAGAGTAGAAACCAAGATAAGAGGTGAGACAAGTGACTCACTTTTAAAACACACCATGTACTGACTATGACTTTTTTAAATGCCAAGGAAGGAAGGAAGGAAGGAAGGAAGGAAGGAAGGAAGGAAGGAAGGAAGGAAGGAAGGAAGGAAGGAAGGAAGGAAGGAAGGAAGGAAGGAAGGAAGGAAGGAAGGGAGGGAGGGAGGGAGGGAGGGAGGGAGGGAGGGAGGGAGGGAGGGAGAGAGGAAGGAGAAAGAAAGAGAACGGTATATATGGGAGAAGTGTGCACTTGGTGGGGAAAAAATGAATTTAGTTTGCTAAGTAAACTCTTAGCTCCAAGTCTCAAAGGAATGCCAAGTACCAGTCCACTGGCTAGAAAGGGTTCCTGATAGATAGCATTACTATACACTGAATTTTCTATTCTTTCAAGGAAAAATATATATATTCTCCATCAAGGTAACTCCCCCCACCCCAAGAAACCATGAAATTTCCAAGGAGAAAAATCTGCACGGTAAAAGGATTTACTGAATCATTCTGAGGCATTTTTTCCATCTGTAAATTCCTAGTTTAAAAAAAAAAAAAAATCCTAGTTTAGATGGTACCATGAATACACATTTGCTTAGGAAAAAAAATTCTCCTTTGTTCACTGTTCGAGTGCACCTCTAATTCCTAAAACCTACTGATTCATTTTCATTCAATCATATAAAGCTTCTAAAAACAGAATATGTAATATTCTTTGAAAAATGGCTTATATGAAATTGTAATAAACTGTTTCACATTTCAAAAATCACAAGATTCCTGATATTTCCTAGAAGAGAAGATTCATCCTTAGGGCAAGATCTAAAATGACCTTTAATTTAGCGCAGCAAAGACAAACCTGCTCAGTTCCCTTCCCTAAAAAGCAGTATTGCTTGTCACTAAAATAGAATTTTTAAAAAATGACCACTGAGGCATTCGTTTAATAGTGGGGTTATAGGTGATTTTCAACAATAAACCTGTTGAAAATCTGTAAAGCAAACAAAAAAAAAAGGAGTTTTTAAAAAGCAATGACAAAAAACACAAAAAAACACAACACACACACACACACACAAAACAATGACAAAGACTTGAGGAAACAGAAAAATAGTGCTCAAGAAACCCGGGGGCAGGGAGGCAGGGTGCGGCAGAGGAGGGATGTTGAGCTTCTAGAGGCCTTATTTGCTGAAGGGAAAGGCCTTCCCCTAGTGACCGGAGACACGGGGTGTCCAAAGTAATCCTGTCTCTGCCACACAGGGCTTTTCACTTGGAACATATATACCCACAACAACAAAAAATGACTCTCTTCTTTCCAACATATAAAATTGCATTAGAGAAAATGGTCATAAGTCCAGGGAAATAGCAGAACATTAAATCACGCTGAGGTCAGAGTTGTTTTTCGTTTTAATTAGTCCTACTATAACACAATCAAAGAATAATTTATTGTTACTCTCATATTAGCAAGGTCATTTTTAATAATAAATACAGCTCAAAATAACCTAAGGTGAATCTGCTCAAAACAATTTGTTTGGTTATTAATATTCATCAGAGGATACTGCAGAATTCACACTTTCTCCATCTGCAGTCTGAAGTGAATAGAAAGCAGTAATGGGCAAGATAAAATGATGAATTAGGTAGAAAATAATCTAATCTAAAAGGAGACATTAACCATGATTAAACATATTGTTTGCTAGGCCTATTGCAGTGAAAAACAACAATTTGAGAAATTGTAACCCACCTTTTTACAACATGAAATATGGGAAAGAGTATGATAGAAGTAATATGTCATTGAAATATGCCACTAGAATGGTCTCTTGCCTGTTTATCTTTTATTTGTTTTATATTTTCATATTCTTAGAAACCATTTATTTCTAGAGCTCCTAATGACATTACGCTGTATTATACATACCGTGATCTAGATGTCAAGACTGAATGAATATAAAATAGCTATTCCAAAGATGTATGACTATGGCAAAAAGCAACCTCATCTCCTGAAATCAAAGAAGAATTGCCTAGAGATAAGATGATAACATTTTGCTAACCACAGACAATAAATAATAAAATAGAAATCACAATGGAATAATAAAATGCACCATTTTAACTATCAAATATGTATTATCCCTAATGTGTGCCACATGCTGCAAATTTAAAACGATGCTTTTCATAACTACATTTAAAAAATGAGATGTTTCAGAGTGGCAGAGAGATGGCATGTTATACTCCCCCTAAGGCCTCCTCCGACTGGCACAACTGTAACCGAACAAGGTTAAACCAGAAATCCCCACAATTCACAGAAATGGAACACCCACTATACTACACTAGTAATCAAAGAAATGCAAATTAAACGGTGAACTAACACTTGCCCGCCACGTGACTGCCCCAAATGTGAAAATCGGATTCCAAGTGCTGGCGGGTCCCATGCACCCTGGGCGCAGGGTGAGCAGCCCAGCGCAGCCCGGGGGCCCCCAGTGCAGGTAAATATGTACATACCATGGGTGCAGCCAACTCCTCCCCTGAAGTGTTACTCTACAGGAACTCGTGTCGCAGGACCCCAGGGGGACAAGCAAGGGCATTCGGGCGGTTGTGTGCGGTACTGGGAGCGGGAGGCCACCGGGTGCTCCCCGCCAGGACAGTGAAGGAACAGGCCCGGGTGTGCGCTGAGCACCCCCCTGCTCCGCAGCTGCAGAAACAATAAACGAGATTTCCTCTCAGCCACCTGGGTGGATTTTGTAAACAAAGCACTAAGTGAAAACATCTGAAGCCATGATACCTATAGCTCAATACCATTTCTGTAGATTTTTAAAAATACAGAAATGCTGTATTCCTGACAAAGACACAGAGCCTTGATAAGTTAAAACAACGAAACCTTTCTATTTTTCTCTTTCCCGGCATTACTTATTCTTGTGACTTTTGGATTCAGAATTATATTGCTTTGAGCTCAAGGACAACTTATGAAATCCACCTCTTCACAAGAAATGGACTGATCCATGACGTTGGCTTAGTCAGTAAAAGGCATTGTTTAAATCACTCTACAGTTGGCACCTGGCATCGGAAGAAAGGAGGGAAGAGGTTGATAATAGGTTTATGTTTGAAGGTCACTGCTCTCAGAAGAGTGAAAAACAGACAATTTGACATTTTCTTTAAATAGATTTTTGTACCAATTTTGTTCAAAGAAAAGGGAATAAAACATCTTCTTTGAAGCTGCAAAGAAATGGTTCATAAAATATATTATGGAGCAGGACAATGCAATAATGCACTATGTTTGCAGCCCAGTATATTCTCACATAAGCCTCTGATGTCCCTGAGAGATGGCCAGGCCAGGAATGCAGATCTCTGTGGCTCCTGTTGCATTTAGTAAGGCTTAAAAAAATAAGATGCTCTATTTGAAAGTGATCTGCTAACTTCGCTAATATATTAACAATAACAATCGTATTGTAAATTCAAAGCTCTCTTGCACTTTACCACTTTTTACAAATACTTTCACCTACCGTAATTGTGAGGCCCTTAAAAAAATGCTCTAATTTAGGCAGCTATTACTAGTCTCAGTTTACAGATTGAAAAACTGTGTCCCAGAAGAGTTGTCATTTAGCTAGTAAATTACAGAAGAGGCACTAAAAACGTCTATCTTCTGACAAGACAAGGGAGAAATTCTGGAAAGTACTGAATGAAAAAGCAGATATTTGTTCATCTGCATACAGCACTTTTAAGACAAAGGAAGTAGCGGAAACTGAACATATGTGTTACACTGATGTTAGAATCCTCCTAATGCTCAATTCTAAATTTGCTGCAATGTATTATAGAACTAGAATGACAGGCTTAAGTAACTCAGTAAAGATACCAACTAGTAAAGGTAATTAGCAATAAACGATCTGCCGTTTTAATATTATCATCACATATTCTGAGTGGGCTCTGAAATATTAAATTAAGAATAATGATATTCTTCAAGAATATATGCAAAACAGGAAAAAATGTTCTATTTTGTGCGGTAAAATTTCCACTTGGTTCATGTTTTATTAATGAAAATTAGTTAACTATGGCACTCATGTATTTCTAAAAATGTTATTCTAGAAAGACTTGGCAAAGGAATGCTGCACACACTCAGTAAGTGACTATTTCCCATAGATGAAAAAATAGCACTTACATTTTCTTTAGTAATTCTCGGATAATTAGCTATTGAAAGGGGTTATATATTTTTCAGAACCATTCCAACACATAATTCAAATGTCTCTGCTATTAAATGTACTCTTACAAATAAACCCAGATGGCTTTTTGAAATATTTATTTAAAGTTCAAAATTTACATGTAAATTCATTTTTAACAATTTCTTGTCGAGTTTGGTTACATGCAAGTCTAGGCAGATATACAATTTCTCAGAGGTTGCTGCAACAAAAGATATTTAATTTTAAACTAGAACCCAATTCCAAGGTGTATTATAATCAATACATTAACTGAGAAATTCATCAAAAATCACTGTGCAGCCCTGGCTGGTGTGGCTCAGTTAGTTGAGCTTCATCCCATGAACCAAAAGGTCACTAGTTCGGTTCCAGTCAGGGCACGTGCCCAGGCTGCCGTTTCGATCCCTGGTCAGAGTGTGTACAGGAGGCAACCGATTGATGTTTCTCTCACACATCAATGTTTCTCTCTCTCTCTCCTCCCTTCCTCCCTCTCTAAAATCAATAAAAATACATATTTTTAAAAAAGATCACTGTGCAATGAAGGATTATTTTATTTTTTTTTTCATTTTAGTTGGCAGAAAGCAGCCTGCCTCATGACTTCACAATATTTCTACGATAGTCATTTATAAGATCGATTTCTGTAGCCCTATATGTAGGCTGCCTAATTTCTGTGTAAGACTGACTTGCCTCCTGAAAATATCCTAGATTCATTTGAATTTTATTAACTTGCAATCCCAAGTGTTTTGTCATACCAATTATTTGGTTATAGTATGAATTAGAAAGAAGAGCGCATAATGTTCGTAAGTAGGGAATTGCATTCAATGATATTTTCCAACTCGAGTTGGTAGTGGTGTCATTAATATGAATAAATCAAAACATTAAATCAAAACATTAAAAAAGAGGTGATTGCAGCATGTTCACTCAATTTACTTGGGTAGAGGGTGAGCATTCCACAAGGACCTTAAAACATCACTATAAACTGCCTTCTGAATTTGCCCTCACGAAAGCTCTGAAGAATAACAGGCCAGGTAGTGTAATTGTCATTTCATTCTAGCTATAAATGTGACTACGTCGGCCTGAATGTTTATTGCATAATTTTAAATACACTTCTCCCAGGATATTCCTCTTTGGGGGAAATGTCTAAATTTTACATTAAAATATTCATGATTGTGGTGCATGTCCTAAAGAAAGAAATACCTAGGTGGCAGCGAGGGAGAGGACAACGACCCAATCACCTAATGAGAATACGCTCTCTCCGGGGCTGCATAATTCAAAGGAGTGTCATTCACATAGATCAGGATGTGGACGATGCTCCCTGTGTTTGTGCAAGTAAATCAAAATAGACCTGAAGAAATAAAAATGGACTGATTGATAACAAAATAGTAGCTTAAATCTGTAACTCAGTTTTCTCCAGGACTCGACAGATTGCCGGGACCATCTGAGTTGGATGAACAATGCCAAGCCAAATTTCCTATCTTCAGAAGGACCTCAGCCTCTGGTCAGATTCCCATATATTGAAATATTTCTGGGAACTCTCAAAGGAGGTCCCCCATTTTCTCATGAATAAGTCCAGGCAGCTACGTGCACCACCAGCATTTGCTCTAACTATTGCCATGTGCACTGAGCATTCCTGCCTCTGACGGGCCCCCTACTGCATCCTGCTGGACGTGGCGGTCTCCCACCGGAGCTCCCAGTCTCTTACACCTGTTGGGAACTTCCATTTCCATGTGTTTTGCTTTGGGGGGCCCTCAGTTCACCATGCGAAGAGTCTTCTAATAGGTCACTGCCAGAGTTCATCATGCAAGTTCAGGTAACTGCTCAAACCACTGAGGGCACTGCTTTAGGCTACACAGGCTGGAGGCCAAGCATTAGGATATGCCACGCTTTCAAAGTTATCAGATGTGTTCACAGACACTGTCATTTAAGCCATACGACAACCCCGTAAAGTAGACTAGATTTTGCTGTGAAAGAAATCAAACTTCAGAGAATAAACATTATGAGCTCAAGGTCACTTAAACAGCTTGATAATATTAGGCAACTAGAACCTTTCCTCTGAAAGACTCATTGTTTCGTTGATTCTGCCTTGTGAGGGGGCTTATTTCATTTCATTTGGAAAAGTTCCTGCTGAACAGGGCACCAAAGTAAGAGGCATTAAAAGGACGCTATGTTTAGATGCTCTCAGCCTACCCACTGCATCATCTACATGGACAAGTCATAAAGCTGTGACGGTCACGTCACCTGACGCATCAGACCATGCCTCATGCAGGTGAACTTGGACTAAGCAACTTAACATGTTCACCTTACAGAGAGTGGTTTCGGCAGGCTGTCGGGAAAAGAAAGCAGTTTGCAAAGATTTTAGTAGAAAAGGGGGACAAAAGCTGGGGAAACAAAACTAGATTATTTTGAGATGCTTGAGCTATTTATTTCAAGAAGCTTAGACTTTTTGAAGAATAAGGGATATATATAGATGAGGATCATTTGGGAAAAGAAATCTTTCCTACTTAGGAAAGAAAATATTTGAGCAAAAGCAGGGTGTCCCCAAAAAAATGTATACACACTAAAACAGCTGATAGTTCAATTTTTATTATTAGTTTTTAATATATTTTTATTGATTTTGGAGAGAGGAAGGGAGAGGGAGAGAGAGATAGAAACATCAATGATGAGAGAGTCATTGATCGGCTGCTTCGAGCCCGCAACCCGGGCCTGTGCCCTGACTCAGCACCAAACCGTGATCTCCTGGATCACAGGTCACTGCTCAACCACTGAGCCACACCAGCTGGGGTGATAGCTCAATTTTTTTAATAAAATGTAATTTAATAAGCACTGCCTTTATAATTATTTAAAATCTGTGCATATATTTTGGGGGGACACCCTATATGTTATGACAAAGAAGAAGTAGATAGTAGAGAAAAACTGGAAGTACAAAGAAAAAGAAAACATATGGAGTAAAGGCCCAAAGGAGGCAGAAGGGATGGATCAAAGGCACATTGTCACTGGGCTATCCCTGAATAATCTATATATTCATCTTCTTTTAGACTTTTTTAGTATCCTCTGCCATTGTCACCTTTCTAATAATATCGTCCATGGTATCTTTAGTTAAAGAAAAATCCTTAATTTTACTATAATTAAATTCATCAGGTTTTTCCCTTGTATTTAGTGCTTTCAGAGTTTTGTTTAAAAACTCTTCTCTTAGTTCAGGCTGTTATAACAAAATACGCCAGGTGGGTTATAAACAACATAAATTTATTTCCCACAGTTCTGGAGGCTGGAAGTCTGAGATCAGGTGACAGCATGGTCAGGTTCTAGCGAGGATCTTTTTCTGGGTTGCAGATGCCTGACTTCTCTTTGTATCCTCATATGGCAGAAAGAGAGCAATAGCTTTCTGGGGTCTCTTATAAGGGCACTAATCCCATCGTGAGGGTTCCATGCTTGTAACTAAATCATCTCCCAAAGGCCCCCCTTCCAAATACCACCACTTTGAGGGGTAGGTTTCAACATATGAATTTTGAGGAGACACAATCATTCAATTCATATAAAATATCTTCTTCAAGCCTAGATAATAAAAATAACCTATAAGTTTTATTAACTCTATAGTGTTACCTTTCTCATTTCGAACCCTGCATTATATGTGGCTGTGGATAGGAAATTAGTTCTATTTTTCTCCATATAATGAGCTAATTGTCTTAATATAATTTACTAAACAAACGCTCCCTTACCCATGAATCATGGTCCCCTCTTTATTGCATATTGAGCTCCCATATAAATGGTATTTAATTTCTGAGTTCCATTTAAAAGCATGCTAACAGTTTTATTGTAAATATTTGCAATATATTAAGAATTTAAACCCTTTACAACTAAGTTCCTATGGAACTGAGCATTTGGCCTCACCAACGAACCAATCAAATGAGAGGGTGTTAAAAAGAAAAAAAAAAAATAGAAAGAGCCTCATATCACGCGCTTCTGCATACTCAGGGCCTGGAAGAAAGAGGGTTCTGCAGGCATCAATTTTGCTCTAATTCACATGTCAAGTATGTTCAAAGGAAATTATACAAAAGCATTTTACTGCCCTTGTTTACATCTCTTTATTGTGGTTTCTATAAAGCAAAGCCTTTTTATAGGATCCACAAAGGAGAATTTCGTGTGATGATAGTAATGACTGCATGCACCTTTTGGCCACACTTATAAAAGCCACTTCCTTCACTTCCTTCACTTACTGTGGTTTCAATTGTCAATATAACAGGTACTTGAAGTAAAAATCAAGTTTCAACTCAGATTTCCTACCAGCCTGGAGGATGTACAACAACGTTTTAATTCTGCATTCTGTAGGTTACATGGATACCAGCAAAAAGGTGTTCTTCTTGGCTTACTTCTGCTCCTGTCCTTTCAGACCATGAAATCTAACATAACTCTGAGTTATATGCCCTTGTTAGTATTTACCAATATACCTTCCACAAACCAAGAGTCATGCGTTGAATTTCCCTCTTAGGAAGTGTTTCTCATTCTGTAAGAATGTAACTCCTTAAGAATTACCTACACTCTTATATAACCAGTGCCTCAACTGCTGAGTAAATATTAAATAAATTGGTTTTTATTCAGCTTAACTAATGGAAAATCCTCCATAAACAGTAGGACTATTCTAAAAGCCCCCTTCCAAACACATGTGGTTTTTGAACAATAAAGTCTCAACAAAGACAAATTTAGGCTAGAAGATAGAAGATTCTGGAATGATACTCTGATATGGTCTAGCCCCTTCCCCCAGGTCTTACTGTTACCCAGTATACCAGATAGAAATGAAATAAGAAGACAGTTTTTAAAAATCTGAAGTTTTTGACTCAAATGTCCTTAATGTCCCTCAAATCCTAACTAAAAAACATCTGTTCTGCTTTATGTTACTCCTTTCTTCCTTTGCAATACGCATATTCAGTTCTAAAACTGAATTAATCCTAATTGGCATGAGAAATATTTATATGTGAAAGAAGAAATGAAAAAAAATACTGAAAAAGACTTGAAAAGTGATTTAAAAACAGGAAAATAACTCAGAAATCTTGTCAGTTTAACTCACTGTATTTAATACTTAGCTCAGTACCACATGAGGGCTCTTATTATTTTTTTTAAAATGTGTTTTTATTGATTTCAGAGAGAGGAAGGGAGAGGGAAAGAGAAAGAGATAGAAACATCAGTGATGAGAGAGTCATTGATCGGCTGCCTCCTGCACGCCCCCCACTGGGGATCGAGCCCGCAACCCGGGCCTGTGCCCTGACCGGGACTCGAACCGTGACCTCCTGGTTCATGGGTCAGTGCTCAACCACTGAGCCATGCTGGCCGGGCAGCTCTTGTTAATTTTTAACAGAAAAGAAGACAGATAAAAGAGCCCTCCAAAGTAAGGTAGAAGAGTATGGACAAATATATATTTACATCCATATACTTTTTCATTAAATAAAGCTGCATGTCACACATAAGGATATCTAAGGAGAGGAAGAATGGGCTGTAATAACAGTATTACCTTTGTGGCCTCGGTTTCCCCATCTGTGAAATTAAAGTACTGAAAAGCATGATTTCCAGGGATCCTTACAATCTGATTCTCAATCCTTTTGCTGATATTTATGCTGTATTTAACAATATAACTTTCTGGTTATGCTTAAAGCTCCAAAAAAGCAAATCTTTACCTGATTCAAATAAAAAAGTACTTGAAGATCAAACATTAGCTGCTGTGACATTTCCCAGCATTATTAGAATTAGGTTATAAGTTCTGTAAGAAAAATCATAGGACACTGATGATTAATAAGCTGGAGTGGAAAGCTCCAGGAACACTTGTACAGTGTGAACTATTATTAGATTTTAAAGGCACTGGGGAAATCCACCTGAGAACTTGGACAGATGCCCTTGAATTCATGTGCTTAATATGAATTTTCATTCCTAAGTAGCTAGGTGCAGTGTGTATAGCAGAGGTCATTAAACAGGCCCATTGTCATGCACCACAGTTTTCACAGATTAAAAATGCTCCTTACAGCCCTAGCCGGTTTGGCTCAGTGGTTAGAGCATTGACCCGAGGACTGAAAGGTCTCGGTCTCGGGTTCAATTCTGGTCAAGGGCACATATCTCAGTTGCAGGCTTGATCCCTGGCCCCAGTCAGGGCACATGCCAAAGGCAACCAATCAATGTGTCTCTCTCACATCGATGTTTCCCTCTATCTATCTATCATCTATCTATCTATCTATCTATCTATCTATCTATCTATCTATCTATCTATCTATATCTATCATCTATCTATCTATCATCTATCTATCTATCTATCTATCATCTATCTATCTATCATCTATCATCTATCATCTATCTATCTCTACCTATCATCTATCATCTATCTATCTATCATCATCTATCTATCTATCTATCATCTATCTATCTATCTATCATCTATCTATCTATCTATCTATCTATCTATCATCTATCTATCTATCTATCATCATCATCATCTATCTATCTATCTATCTATCTATCTATCTATCTATCTATCTATCATCTATCTATCTATCATCTATCTATCTATCTATCTATCTATCATCATCTATCTATCTATCTATCTATCTATCTATCTATCTATCTATCTATCTATCTAATTATCTATCTATCATCTATCTATCTATCTATCATCTATCTATCTATCTATATCTATCTATCTATCTATCATCTATCATCTATCTATCTATCTATCTATCTATCTATCTATCTATCTATCATCTATCTATCTATCATCTATCTATCTATCTATCTATCTATCTATCTATCTATCTATCTATCTATCTATCTATCTATATCTATCTATCATCTATCTATCTATCTATCTATCTATCTATCTATCTATCTATCTATATCTATCTATATCTATCTATCTATCATCTATCATCTATCTATCTATCTATCTATCTATCTATCTATCTATCATCTATCTATCTATCTATCTATCTATCTATCTATCTATCTATCTATCATCATCTATCTATCTCTCTCTCTTCCACTCTCATTGAAAAGCAATGGAGCTCGGCTGGGCCTGGCTCAGTGGTTAAGCATCGACCTAGGATCCAGGCGATCAGGGTTCGATTCCTGGTCAGGGCACAGGCCCGGGTGGCGGGCTGCAGCCGATCAATGACTCTCTCATCATTGATATTTCTATCCCTCTCCCTTCCTCTCTCTGAAATCAATAAAGATACATTTAAAAAAAAAAAAAAAAAGAAAAAGAAAAGCAATGGAAAAAATATCTTCCAATGAGGATTTTTAAAAAAATCCATCTTGATATAATGAGTCTACATACTCTACGAGAATTAGTTTAATCCTAATTTTAATCAAATTGCTAGAGTCAGTCTGTCAAAATGTTTTGTTTTGTTTTTTCAAGTAAATGACATTTGTAGAGATTCTGAGAAATAAATTGCTCCTAAAAGAACAATATTTTGATCAGTCAAGTGAAAACGAATTGGAAATACTCTATATGTATTTGAAATCTTTGTGTTTCAGAAAATAGTTGTGAGGTTGAGGAGCAATGACAAGGGAAGGATGATCAGTCCCAGCAATGCTTGACCCTGGCTCTGTAGCTTCCACATGACCAATTAGAAGAAAGCGATGTGGAAAAACATCAAGTGGGCAAGGCTTAAAGGCCCCTGGACATTGGCATCGCTCATGAATTTGATTACACTTTCACAAAAGATATCAATTGTGGTATATTTTACATGGCTGGAATGAGTCCATGCTTACAGATTCCATACCATTGTTTTATATCATCACTATTTGATTTGAAGAGGGAAAAAGTAACACTGACGTGAACTGAACTTGAGTATTTAATTAATACTTGCATTTTAAGAGTCATAATGGAATGAACAAAATGCTATAGGGACACCAAGGGTGGGTGATAAATTCTCCCATGGTGAGTAAAAGAAAGTCGGGAAAGACATCAGAGACAAAACAGGTGAAATAGTCCTTAGAAGGTGCACAGGCCTCCTCCAGATGAAAGAGAAGGATTTCAGGCAGAGGCAACCACATAAAAATGGAATTTACAATGATAAATAAGATATGATTTTCTCTCTGCTCTCTCAGTGAGCTTACCCGAAGGACCATGGTACACAACACAAGGTAGAAAATTCAATGGACTATGAGACAGGGAGAGACAACATACCATGAAGAGAGTGGAGGAAGGAGAGAAGACCTTCAACTTGAGGATCAGGAAAAGCATCATGGAGGAGCAAGCACCCAAGCTGAGCCTAAGAGTTGATAGAGGTCAATGTCCACAGATGACAAGGACATTATGGACAACCATGGTCAGAAGTCTGCAGGATATTTATTAGGAGAAGCAAAGAGTTGTTTAGTTTGAATGTAATATATGATATATAAAAAGGAATAATGGGAGATCATCAAGAACCTTAGCTTGGAACCAGAGAGCTGAGGACTAAAAACTCTAGATTGTATTTTTAGGCAGTGGTTAAATGGGGATGCGAGTCAAAGGTGGTTTTGTAAAAGGGCACGATCACAATTATGCTTTGAAACATAAATCAGATCACAGTGTGTAAAGTGGAATTAAGGGAAGAAAGACTAAAAGCAAGGCAATAAGGACACTTTAAAAAGTCCTACTAGGGAACTTCACCTTAATTCAGGGCATGATCCTTTAAGACAAAAAAAATCTATCTTCAGGCAACAGTGAATTGCAGGGCCTGCTGGCAGAAATAATTAGTCCAGAAGAAATCCTGGCCCTTGAATCTACCCTCAACTCACTGCCATAAATCAGAGCCATTTTCTAACCCTGAGTTAATTTATACAATTGCTTGATATGTACGTTTAGAATTTCCCTTATCAATTATACCGATTCTTCAGTAAGCTTTGCAAAATGCCTAGCACTACTTACATGTGGAACTCACAATGGTTTCTTCTCTGTGTGTACCCCTCCAACATTCTGCCCGTCTAAATCAAATGTCAGCAATGCTTCTGAATGTTCTCCATTGGCTAACAGGTTCAAATCCAAGCTTCTTAGCTAAACATACAAAAGGCTCTGTGGTCTGGCCCTTGGTGGACCCTCTAGTCTCAATTTTCACCAGTCTCACCAGTTTATTTTTCAGCAACACCAAAGTAGGTGTAGCTCCATCCTCACAACAAGTTGTTTCTCACCTGGCCCATTGTTATTGTTGTCTTTGCCTGATAGCTCTCGTTGCACAATTCCCAGTTCTCCCTTCACCTGAATAACTGTGGCTCCTTTTGGAGCACATCCTTGAGAATGTCTTGCCCTAAAGAAGTGTTCAGATTTATGTACTGATATGCACCATTGATGCACTGCTACCTGGGGTCCTGTTACCGGACTAAAGGGGCCTACTTGCCTGTGAGCATCAAAGCCCAATAAGATATGAACAGGAGCTCGCAGCAAAGTAAGGGTTTATTTTTAGATAGTGGCCCATGCCAGGAGTCACGGGTGAGCTAATACTCAAAGGCCTGGCTCCCCAATGGCTTCCAGGGGATGGTTTATAAAGGGGGGAAAGTCATTAGTCATGGCAACTAAGGGAGTTAGGGCCGTGGTCTCTACTGATGGGTCAGTGCTAGGGTGGGTCGGGGGGGGGGCGTGGATCAGTGCATCTGGTCCTGATGTCAGTCATGGCATCGCTTCATCTGGTTTCTTCCTTTTTCTGGGCGTGGAGCTGAAACAGAACTGAAGCCTAGATGTTGTCTCCAGTTTGACTGAAACTGTCTCTGTCAACAGATCCAAAGCTGTGTTCCTAAGATTCTTTGATGCCGATCAGAACCTCATTATCGTGAGGACTTAATGACTGATGGGGTGGCTCTGCGAGGGAAAGGGAGGCAGGTGGCCAGGGTGCTGGACGAGGCCAGCTGGTATCAGAAGGAAAGAAAGGAGAAATGATCATATTTTAAAAATGAAGTTTCTACGCAGTTACAGTCTGAAAGAGGAAGACTGGTTACAATGCCACACACAAAACAAACAAAAAAACCCCAAAAAAACCAGAGTCTGAACTTGGTTCCTCCTTAGATTAGTAGGAAAGAGAAATTGGATAACAGCCTCTGAATTATGTCTGCCTGCCTGCTCCTTTGCGTCGGTGAGTCAATCCTGCCAATGATCTGTAGTGCTGTCATGAGCAAAGGTTGCTTCATCTCACCTGCTACCCTAGGGGACAGTCTTAACTTTCTTATTAAGGCTTCAGAAACAAACAGAGAGAGTTTTGTTTTGTTTTTTTTGTTTTTTACGAAGCTGGGTTGATTAAACCATGCCTGCTTCTGCACCTTACACTCCATCACTGAGACATAACTTGAAGAATAAAAAACATTTTTCACCCAGTGACAACCTTTTTTGCTCTCATTTATCTTTTTACCTTGGATCCAAATCCACTGTGTAAAATCCTATTCTTTAAAAATGGACCAGGGGTCTATTTTAATTTAACATAATATTTTAATAGTAGAGAATTTGGCAAACAATACTATGCAATAAATGTCTGTAAGTCTTCTGAGTGTTTGTTGCATAAGTGTTCAGATATTTACATGAAATTACATTCAGATATCCATTCTCATAGCAGTTCATTCTGTGCTTTATTTTAAATTTGTAATTTGAATTTTTATGCACATTTATATCTCTGTCTTATTAATATTTGCAATTTACCAGTCCATATATATAATAGTTCTCAATTTTCACTGCCCTAGCGTTGTCATTGATTGAAGGAAATTTAGACTGGCAAGAGACCCCTAGAAATCTAGTCCAAACTTTGTAATATATATATAGAAATTGAGGCACAGATCAAAGAAGAGACTTGTCCAAAGTCACAAATATAGTAGCATGGCAATGACAAAACACATATCTCCTCTCGGTCCAGTAGCTTCTCCATTGCGCCTTACTAACTACTGCCACAAATAAGCACTGTGCTACCCAAATGGGGCTGAACACAACTCATTTTCCTCAAAGGGGTAGTACCCCCACCCCATAAAATCGGCTGGCAAATCCTGTTACTTTTATGTCCTAGTCTTCTAAGACCTAGCTCCAATATCACCTCTCCTCTGGGATGCCTTCTTCGGCCCTCACAGGGAGAGTTAGTCACTTTTAACAACATATTATCATTTTCTCTCTTTATGCCTTTTACTCTGTCCCCTAGTCCTTGAAATCTTCACAGTCAGGAGCCATGTTTTGTGTATAGCACTATAACCATGTATTAGGTTTCTCTGGGTGTTGCAATAAATTACCAAAAACCTAGTGGCTTAAAACAAGAGAATTTTGTTCTCTCACAGCTCTGGGGGCCAGAAGTCTGAACTCAGTTTCACTTGGCCAAAATCAAGGTCCTACTCCATCCAGAGGCTCTATCAGAGAATCTGTTCCTTGCCCCTTCCGAATTCTTGTGGCTGCCAGCAGCACTTGGCTCGTGTTCACTTCACTCCAGTCGATGCTTCCATGATCACATTGTACTCTCCTGTTTGTTTCGGATCTGACAAGGGATTGCATCTAGGACCCCATTTCAATATAATCACATCTACAAAGTCTTTTTTGTTTTTCCATATAAAGTGATAGAGCTTCCAGGGATTAGGACATAGATAATATCTTTGAGGGGGGTCATTACTCAACTTACTGCAAACCCTACTTCATAGGCCAGGATCTGGCTCATAGCACAGAGAGTCTATATTTCCATAGTTCTTAGCATATTTTTAAAGCATAGTTTTTAAGGTCAAGTTTCTCCACTTGGCCTTACCAGCCCAGGACAACCATTTGCAAGCAAGATGAGAAACAGTCAGAGATTCAGATTTCAAATATCTGATGATGAATTGATTTCACAGCTCAAGCACAATGACCTTTGGTTATGAAAACTGTAATAAAAAATGTTTATTTTCTACAGATTAGGAAAGCATTGCATATATATTGTAGAATGTTAAGGGAGGGAAATAAGAGAAAATATAAACAAAAAATATAAATCACTTGTGATTCCTTCACTTATAGATAATCACTGTTAATATCATGTTTATTTTTAGTACGTTTTATAAAATGTATATATTGCATATATGTATGTATATATGCATGCTTAAATAAATACATTTTATATTTGGTATACATGCTCCTAATATAATTTAGACCATTCTTTTTTTCTATTTGGTTCTTTTTTTTCTTCTTTTTTAAAAAATTTTATTATTGTTTAAAATATTACAGATGTCCCTTTTTCTCCCCAATGACCCGTTCCACCCCGTTCCTTCCCCCTTCCCAGTCCCCCTCCCCACCATTGTCCGTGTCCTTGGGTTGTGCATATGTGCATGTAAATTCTTTGGTTACTCTCTCCCCCTCCACCCACCCGCCCTCCTCCATCCCTCTGACATTCGTCAGTCTCCTCTATGCTTCCATGTCATTGAGTCTATTCTGTTCATCAGTTTATTAAGTTCTTTAGATTCCACATATAAGTGAGATCATGTGATATTTTTCTTTCTCTGCCTGGCTTATTTCACTCAGCATAATATTCTCCAGGACCATCCCAACTGTCCCAAAGGGTACAAGATCCTTCTTCTTTACAGCTGTACAGTATTCCATGGTGTGACTGTCCCACAGCTTTTTATCCACTCATCTACTGATGGGCACTTGGGCTGCTTCCAGATCTTAGCTATTGTAAACTGTGCTGCTATGAACATCGGGGTGCATAGATTCTTTCTGATGAATGTTTCAGGATTCTTAGGATACATTCCTAGGAGTGGAATCACTGGGTTGAATGGCAGCTCCATTTTTTAATTTTTTGAGGACCCTCCATACTGTTTTCCATAGTGGCTGCCCCAGTCTGCATTCCCACCAGCAGTGCACGAGGTTCCCCTTTCTCCACACCCTCGCCAGCACATGTCATTTGTTGATTTATTGATGGAGCCATTCTGACAGGTGTGAGGTGACACCTCATTGTGGTTTTAATTTGCATCTGTGATGATTAGCGACGTGGAGCATTTTCTCATGTGTCTCTTGCCATCCGTATGTCCTCTTTGGAGAAGTGTCTATTCAGGTCCTTTGCCCATTTCTTAATTGGGTTGTTTGTCTTCCTCTTGCTGAGTAGTATAAGTTCTTTGCACATTTGGGAAATGAGCCCCTTATCAGATTCACCCTTGGCAAATATGTTTTCCCAGTAATATACATATGTATGATATTTTTTAAATGGAATGTTTTTGTAGCCAATTGTCATTCACTAGGCATTTATATCATTAGCATTTTCTCATGTCATTAAAAACTCCTTGTTAACATCATTTTAATAGCTGCACAATGGTCCATTATGTGGATGTACCATCATTTACTCTACTATTCCCTTGATATTTTGCAGTTGGACGGTCTGTGAGTGACTTTTCACAGTACTGAGTTATAGAATACAATGAAAGGCACTTATCAAGGTCAGTTCAGTACTGGTGGAAGTTGAACCTAATTGCAATGCCTGGGACATATATGCTTTCATATATCCACATTTTACAGAAAGTACTGAATTACTGATGTTTAGACTATGTCACCCTATCTCATAGCTCAGTTACCTTGGGCCCAGCTCTCTGCAGCAAAGTGTGTCAAGAGCCAGAGAGTATGGGGTAGGAAAGGATGCAGCAGGGAAGGGTCTGGAGAGGGACAGCCTGAACTACTTCCCTAAGGGCTAAAGGCCAATTCCGTTCCCGATGCGAGTCAGACAAAGCCTGGGACACCCAGGAGACAAGTCAGGCCACATGAGGGGGTTGCCACTGAGCGGCTGCATTACCTCCAGCAGCCTGGCAAGATACAGGAATTTCGAAAGCTGGAGGAAAAGTAGAAAGAATGGTTCAGGTTAAGACTCTTATACCCAAAGGGCCAGAGTCATTGTCAGGTAGGGAGATACGAGCTGTGTTGTGTTCTGTTTTAATCCACACTGGCCTCTTACTCCCTGTGCCCTTCCCAAGTCTTACAGGGACTGACCGTCACTTTTCGTCATTTGATCATAGGAGCGTGTGCGCTGTGGCTCATGCCGGTGACTTTACACGCCCCGTCTCTGTTCATCCCCACGCCAGCTCTATGACACTGCAGTGTCCTTGCGTGACAAACAGAGAACTGATGCGGGCAAGGGGAAGCACACACTCAGGGCGGGACAGCCAGGACATGCTGATCCCCAGCTAGGGCTACGGGTCTTGTCTCAAGATAGCCTGGTTCTGGGGTTCCGGCTGGCACCTAACCCAAGCCCTTCATAAACGTGTAACTTTGGGTCCACAGAAAACACTGGAGCTCAGTCCCCGCGTGATCCCCCTGCTGGAGAAGCGACTCAGAGCTTATGATTCACTCCCAATTAAATCAGCCGCCTCACGGGCGGTCGGGGCCCACTTGCTTTCAACCTCCTCAGTACTTCCTTAGGATCTGTCGGTACAAAGAACTGTCAGGGTGCTGCTGCTAACACGACTCAGTAATTACTTGAAAGGAAAATGAACTTTAAGGAGATAAATTGGAGATAAAGATGTCTTTGAATATTATAACTCCATACTTGAATTATTAGGAAGAAATTCTGAATTTCAGAGCATTAACAAACACACTTGCTTATATTAAAACAGGAAAGATATTTTACTTTAAAGTTTAAATGATTTCTCTCTTCTTAACCATTGGCCACCCATCCATAACATTATATTTAATACCAACTACAATGACATTGTTCATTTTATCAAATTTATATCATTGAGTAGGAAGAATCTGATTTAATTTCCTTTGGTCATGAACCAGTTTTGCCTAGACAGCCAAAACTTAGTTAAATTTTCATACTTTTCCCATATTTGAACTTGTTTTCCCATAATTCTTACTTTATATACATGTGGTTTTATTTCTCTTCTATATCATAGCCTGTTATAGTTTAGATCTTTTATTTTTTCCTGGTCAAAGTTGTAGAATCATTAAAAACTAACATCAAGTTGACACTGCTTTCTGCCTTTCTGACCCATTCATGTTCTCTGACTAGATTACCATGTTAAGATTGTAAAATAGCAGATTTTTTAAAGTGCTTCAATGTGTATTCAGTGCAAATCAATTTTTACTACTAGGAACATCTTCCAACAGTACCTTAAAATGGTTCACAAACATTTTCTTGAATATTTCTATTGATAGAAAATGAATTAAATCTTGAGATGGCTGATTCCATCTTTGGGCACTTAAACTGGTTAGAAAAGCCCTTCTTTTCCTTATTGTGACCAAAATTCACCTTCGCACGGTTTGTTTTAATTAGTCCTAGTGTTATCTGATGAGACCACCGAGAAAAACCTAATTCCTCTTCCACTGGTTTATAACTGTAATATTATAACCCTCTGGTACTGATACAAAGTAATTAATAACAATAGCTAATCATTAGACAATGTTTACCATATGCCAGAAACTATGCTAAGTGCTTCACATGTATTAACACATTGTAATACTCAAAACAGCCTTATGTAGTAGATTCCATTATTATCCTCCTTTTACAGAGAGGAGATGGACACACACAGAGAATAAATAATTTGCCAAAGGTCATGCAATTAGTGAGTCGTGGAGCCAGGATTCTAACTCAGGCTTTCTGGCTAAGACCACTGGACTGTATGTATGGAACCTGATTTATATTATGTGATGTTATGTTATGTCATGATATATATGTTATGTTGTATTATATTATGCATTCTAAATAGGTTAAGGAGTTATATGCAAATAATCAAATCACAAGAAAACGTAGATAGATAGATATTTCTGATCTCTCTCCACCAGCACAGTTCTCAGAATCTAGGCTACACCCCAGTGGGGAAGGTTGGAATGTCCACTTCTGGATACTGATCCATAGGTACTGGCACATGGGTGCCCACCACACTGAAGCCCACCAGTCAACAGGGCAAAGTGTTGCTCAGAGTCTCCAAATGTGTTTGTACTCTTTCACTCTTAAAGATGCCAACAGCCAAGGGACAACAGACATTTGAGAAAATTCAGCAGAAAGATAGAGATCTTAGTAAACAAACATAAGAAAAAACGAAGAAACAGAAATATTTTGAAGAGCAAAACTTATCATTAATAATCATTAACAATCTGAAATAAGATGAAATATTAAATACATAAAAAACTGTATGGTATGAAAAAAGAAACATCCCCCAGGCAAGAAAATGGTCTTAGAAAATAAAAATATGATGCCAGACATATATATTTTTTAAATCTTGGTAGAAACTGGGCAATAAGGACAAGTATTATCATATAGAAAGTAGAACTTAAAACAAAAATAAGATACACAATAGACATAAATAACTAAGCAAATTAGAGAATTAATTTAAGATATTCAAATTATAATGACATATAGAGATAGAAAAAGGGAAGGAGAGAGGGAAGGGGAAGGAAGTAATAATTCCTAGAACTGAAGGTAAAGAGGTTATAATCTGTAAAGTTCTGCCATTTCCTCAGCTAACTGAATGATAAAGGCACTATACCAAGGCATATCATGAAATTCCAGAACCCTGGGGATAAAGAGAGAAGTCTGAAAGTTTACAGAGAACAATAGGTCACATACAAATGAATTATAGCGCCATCAAACTTCTCAACAGAAATATTGGAAGTTAATTTGATGATGGAGCAGTGCCTTCAAAATGAGAGAAAATTATATTCGACTTAGAATCCTCTATCAAGAAAAAATATCAATCAACGGTGTGAGGAAAATAAATACATTTTCCAATAAGCAGTGCCTACAAATATATCTTCCTTGCAATTTTAAAAATAAAGCTACAGAAAATTTGCTACACCAAAATAAGGAGGAAACCAAGAAAGAAAGAAAGATGGGATCCAGCAAACAGGAGACCCAACGCAAGAAATTTCCAACACGATGGCAACTCTTATGTCACTCAGTGCAATCTCTTAGCATACAAATCAGGTCACTTTTCTTCATATCACACTTACCATCAGATAAAACTCTTTGGGGGGGCCTATGTCTTTAACTTCAGCTTATAGCACCCTCTTAAGTACCATTTCCTACTAAAGACATAAGAAGCTGTCGGAGAAAGGAGTGAGGTCCTGGAGGTTGTCAGTCAAAGCTCAGCTATAAACAAGGGCACTACGGCTGGTTTGTGGATTTAAGGCCTCTCCTTCTCCACTGATAAGAGTTTCTAGAGACCCTCAGCCTGCTCTTCCTGCCACTGAGAGGAACACACCCTTACAAATGGAGATTCCCTCTTACAAAATGCCTCTTACAAAACGGTAACTTTTACTCAGTTTTCAGAGATTTTCCTGTGTCCGCAGTTTCTTCAAAATAATCCGCCTAAAATAATCTTTATGCCAAAGAGACACATTTTGCAGTGGTTATATTCTGCTCCCCTTCACTTTTAAATTCACATTATTTACATTCCTAATGGTTTACATTAATCAACTTCTTACTTGCAGCCGACATTTACTGAGAACCTATTATGTGCAAAGTACAACCTTAGTAGATTTGAGGGCTATCAAGAGAAAAAGCCTTAGGTTCTGCTCTATAATACTATAGAGCCCATGAAAATGACAAGATCCATCATTATGATTGTCTCTCGCGGGATGAATAGCTTCTTTTCCACCCAGCCACCATTATTCTTGTCAACGAAAAAAAGGCCAAATCTCTAGAAATATTTTATAAGAGTATATCTGAGCCAAAAACTGAGGACGAACATGGAAGCAAAATCTCAAAGGACTGAGAAACTGCTCTAGAGAATGGCAGCTTTGCTGTTCTTTCTATGCATTTAGAACCAAAGGAGAAAAATATAAGGAAGGTTACATGAAATCCATTGGTGGCAGATTAAGGAGGTGGGAGAAAGCAAATAGGCTAATCTCTAGAATTCGATAAAAACTAAACCGACAGATGCACAGTTGTTTTACATTGGTGGGTACAGGATAGTTAACATTTCCGTTAAATAGAGATGGTATGTGGGCAACGAGATAACAATAAGGAATTTTGGGGGTGTAGGTGGTTGTGCCTCCAAAGGGTCTGGAAAATCTATAGGCCTGGAATGTGCTTACTCATCAGGACCCTCCCAGTGGGACATTTACAATCAGACCATCCCGTGTGGTTAGTCCCGGTCAGAGTTTGTCAGGCCTGCCAAGTAGCCCCCTGAGCTTGTCAAGTTTGCTAATAACCCTCTTTTCCCTTCATGTTCCAATTCTGTCTAGGTTGGGATGGAAGGTGGAGGTGAGAACTTGAGATGTAACTGCACATCAGAGAACTACAAAGCAAAAGAACATGCCCAGCTAGAGAAGAAACTTCGGTGTCTCCCACCTTTGCCTCCCTGATCCCTGGAGACAAGAATTTCATATGGGGTCCAGAAAGGTCATCATAACAGGTGCCCTGATGCTGTGGTGTTTGTTCCAAAGGGAATATTATTGTGACTTTAATAACCAAAGACATTATCATTGTACTTTTAACTTAAATTAAATCATAAAATAATTATGGAAGATGACTTTCTGAGAATTTTTATAAAACCCTATTTTGGGGAAAAACATTCTTCATAATAACCATTTTAATGAATGGAGGAAAACCACATATGAGGAATTGTACATCACATGGCCTATGTTCAAAAACACATGAAAAGTTTGAGTTAGTTAGTGATATTCATTTGACAAAAGTAGCCAAGCTAAAAGCAAAGTCATGAAAAAAGTCTTCTCAGTCATGTGCTTTGCACATGGAAAAGTGGAGAAACCATGATCAATTAAACATAGGTAAGCTCACATATTGGTATCACAACCTACTCTCCCCAATGAGAAATATCTTTGTGAAATTATATGATGGTTTCTGAAAATATACAAGCTGTACCAACACACCACGCATTTCCCACCAGTACCATACTCCCAGAAGTTCTTTTCCGAGGAAACTGTAATGTTTGACATTGAAGTACAATCTAGAGCTTTGTTACTTCTTTTGGTCAAATGCACAAGTCTATAAAATCAGAGCAAAAGATTAATATCCTAAATATATAGAGAAATTATGAAAAGACCCAAGTAGTTAAGTAGGCAAAGGAAATTAAACATTTTTACAGAAGTAAAAAACAAATACGAAACATACATCAAGACCCAAAGAATCAGCAAAATATATTAAAACAAAGATGACATACAATTTATGGTCTATCAATTTAAACCCTAATCCCTAGTACTGGTAAGAACTTTGAGAGGGTAAGGGGCAGAAAAGCCAATACTCTTTTACATTACTTTTGGAAAGCAATTTGGAAATATGGATGAATAATCACAACGTTCTTCATTGCTTTTGACCTAGCATTTCATTTCTAGAAATCTATCCTAAGGAAATAAAAAATAATACACCCATGAAGATAATTTATAACCTCTCAAAATTGTAAAGACTGAAATGTTCAACAGCAGGAGACAGCCAATGAAATATTATACAACCATTGAAAATAATAGTTTTGAAAATTATAGCAACATGGGGGAGTTCTTGTGAATCAGCACAACTAAATTTTTGTGCGGTTGTTAAGGTAAAGAGAAAAGGAAGGTGAGGGTGTGTGTGTGTGTGTGTTGAGGGTCAGTAGAAAAGCTGGTGAAGAATCTTAGAACCAATTATGAAGGGTCTTTTTTTAAAATATGTTTTTATTTATTTTTAGAGAGGGAGGGAGAGAAAGAGATAGAAATATCAATGATGAGAGTGAAACATTGATCGGCTGCCTCCTGCACGCCCCCTACTGGGGATCAGGCCCACAAGCCGGGCCTGTGCCCTGACCCGGAATCGAACTGTGACCTTCAGGTTCACGGGTCATTGCTCAAATGCTGAGCCACACTGGCTGGGCTAAAGGGACTTGAACGCAATGGGATACAAAAGGAAGACAACACAGTTGTAGATTTGAAGCTAATGTGCAAATTTGATACATCTCCCAGAAATACAATTTTATATGTTGATTATAAGGAAAATGCTTATATTTAATTGATATATAAAGTAGAGAATCTACATGCATTGCAGAGATAAACCTTGAAACTTGAAGGAAATTCACACTTAGATAATCAGGCCTTTTCAGCCACTGAACTCATGGAAGTCCATGTTCATACCCTTCCATAGGGAGAAATGTCACAGTATAACATTTAAGAAGTACAACAATCAGGAGAATAGAAAGCCAGTGACAAATTTTAAGAAATCAAAATTATGCCCAAATTTGTGACTTAAAAAGATATTGGGGGCAGTGTATAGTAGAGAGAAGCCATAGCATATATAGGATGCCAATTAGGAGACTGTTGGCCCTGATGATTTAGAGAATGGGGACTTCAGCTAAGACAGAGTGATAAGAGTTATGCAGGAGAGAAGATCAATTTGCGAGAAACGCCAGAGACAGGACGGTGATTTTTAATAAGCAACTGGATGTGGGGGAGATGGTGGAGAAGAAACAGTGAAGCACAGCTCCGATGGTGTCATTTTCCTGCTTGAAAGCTCCCGACTGCTTTTTTCAGCTTCTACTAATACATTTGAAATGCTGAGCCGAGCCTGGGACTCAAGGCCTGCAAAGATATAGCCTCAGTGTACCTGTCTTCTGTTTCTCACTCACAACGTTACCAGCCATGACTCCTTGCCCATAGCATTTTGTCAGCATCTCTTGTGTCACACATTTAGCCTCTTCTCGACAGGGGAACTAGTTACCCTATTAACCCATAAGTCAGATCGTGCCACTCTGTCATCCAAAATTCTGCTGTGGCTCCCGTCTCACTCAGGTAAATACCAAAGTCCCTAGAAATCCCTAGAAACACAGTGTTTCTCAATAAACCCCAGCTTTACATTATTCAGGTCAGAAACTATTTTTCAAAATTGATGCCCAGCCCTGGCCAGTGTTGCTCAGTGGTTAGAGCCTTTCAGTCCACTGGTTCCGTTCCCGGTCAGGGGCACGTACCTGGGTTGCAGGTTCACTCTCTGGCATGGTTGGGGGGGGGGGGTGCGGGAGGCAACCAGTTGATGTGTCTCTCTCACATCGATGTTTCTCTCCCTCCCTCCCTCCCTCCCACTCTCTCTAAAAAAGCAATGGAAAAATATCCTCAGGCGAAGATAAAAAAAAAAAAATCCATGCCCAGGCCTCACTCCAGACTGGGTGAATGGAATCCTTAGGGGCGCGATTTTTAAATGTCCCCAGGTGATTACAAAGTGACGTCGGGGTTGCCTGAGAGCCACAGACCTTCAGCCAACTGCAGCCGCAGGAAGGGCTGAGGAAGCGCTTCCCGTTAGCCTTCTGAACCCAGGCCCATTCTGGACCGAAGGCTGCCTCTTTCTGACCCATTACCATTTTTCTCCAGCACTACTTCAAGCTCTAGCTCCTCTGGACAACTAAATCAATACCCAAAAAAAAACCTTACTTAGAACACAGTCCCCTCAGAAGCTGTCAGTTTCAGTTATTTTGAAATATAATTTTTCCTCCAAGGAACATTATGGACATAGCTTTATCTGCAGAAAAAAATGATACCATTTTTAAATAAATATTTGCCTCGAGTTTATCAAAATCACAGTGGACACAAGACCAAATTTGTGAGGGTCAGAAGCACAGGGTAGGGCAGAAGCAGGGGTGCAAGCCTCGGGGAGGGGCAGTGCAGTCAGGGGTAGGCTCTCCTCTCCCTTCTAATGCAGTCAGTCTCGGGGTGCAGGGCTGCCGCGGCCCCACCTCCGTGTCCTAGGACTCTCTCAGTGGCATCTCATCCATGAAGAGCTGCTAGTTGTTTTTCTTGGGAGGGGGAGCGAAGTCAGAAATTGCCTATGTCTCCTTGCTGAGATCACTCCCAGAATCAGAATCCAAGAAGCATTTGACAAAATGAGGCAGTGGAATGAATCTAATGAAATGCAGTATAATTGGGTAAAACATAAGCCAAATACTAAGTACTGAGTACAGGAGATCTGGCACAGAAACAGCATGTAGAAGAGATATTTAGGAGATTGAGTATCAGTCAAGAGTACAGCAGTTTGCAAACTTGAGCGCTTGTTGAAACAGTTTGCTGGGCCCTACCCCAGAGTCTCTGACTCAATAGGTCTGGGTGCATTCTGAGAATTTGTATTTCTAACAAGGTCCCAGGCAGAGTTGATGCTCATGCTGCCAATCCAGGGATGACCGTTTGAGACCCACTGGTACGGTATGAATGTTAAAAAAAAAAAAATACTACAAATTTAGATGGCAGAAGCAAAACTTGTGCCGTGAAATATGTCACCTGCATTAGTCCTAATAGGAATCTCTGGAATAAGTGTCCTGCCCAGGAGTAGGACCAGAGAAGAGACTCAGTGGTAAAGGGACTTGCAACCGTGTCAAATGGGGAACTTGTGAGGGAATGGGATCGTGTAACTTGCAGAAGTAAGATTGAGTTGGATACGATGATATTATTCTCTTCAAATCTGTGAAGGGCTGTTGGACAAGAGCTCTGATTTGGATAGTGTCAAGGAGTAATAGCTAGAATCCGTGGCCATCCATCTAACGAGACAGACTTCAGTCTGAAGTAAAGCAGATTATTTCTAGCAGACAGAGCTGTCCTGTGATACACTGAGCTGCTTCCCAAAGTGTTGAACTCTTATCGGTTAAAATATTCAAGCACAGACCAAAAGGTACTTAATCACCACATACCTTCAAGACTGAAAAATCCTACGAGTATATGAGATAGTTTTCTTAGTTATACAGTCTGGTCAATATGAAACTACTACATTTGGAAAAATAAGGGCAAACTAAAGAATGGTGCTGAAAACATGGTATATCTAAATCATGGTTAAAAATATAAAGCTGGGTTTATTTAAGAAAAGGCTATAATCAATGCAATTTGAAACTGAAGGGAGGAAATGGGTTTAATAAGAGGTATTGAGGCAAAACCCAGACAGACTGCATGCAAGGCAAGAAGGGAATGTGACAAAGTACATGTAGAACTTGGACTAAATGCAGGCAAGAAAGCAAGGCAGGTAAAAATTCACTCTTTCCATGGAAATTCACCATCCACAGCAAATATTTTATCTCCATTCTGACATCAAATATTAACTGCAGTTATGTATGAGCCCAAATTGGATGTGAACAATCTGGGAATTGATTAGAGTTAAGAGAATTCATGAGGATTGTAGGTCAGATAAATGTCTGTGTCATCAGTGCTGAAGTAGTAAATCAGTCTGAGGGGAAAAGGGAGCACAGGATAGAAGGTTGTCACTGTAAAAATACTGCTTGACTAATCTGGGGACCCAGCTCTGAGAGGTTTACAAGGATCTGGGGATCCATGGTCTATAATGATGTCTTAGGCAAAATGGTGACGTTTGATCCTACAGCCTTGACTCAAAGGTAAGCTCTTTTCCCTCTTCCCACTCTTGGCCTTTTAGTCCTATTCTCCCTCGACTATCTCTGCTGAGAAAAAATTATAATATCAGCTACTTACACTCCATTTTGAATGAGGGAATACGAATGTGTTATGATGTCTACAGTATTTTCCTTATAAATGTTATACCATTAAAAGCAGGTTGAAGGCATCAGGGGCAAATGTGTGGGCAATTTGGGCCAGACAGAGGTCTTTAAATAACAGCTCCCTCTTCATTTCTGTAATCAAACTAAGGGCAACAAGGACCACAATCAAAAGCGTTGGGGAAAACTTACTGGAGTCAGTAGTTCCTGCACAAATCACTTGAATTTGAAAAACTAACACAAATGTTGGGTGCCAGGAGCTGGAGTATGGGCACCACATTGTGCTAACTTGGGCACATTCTGCATTCTCAAACGGCCAGAGGGTGATCAGCCATCCTGATCTGCCTGGAACTTTCTCAGTTTTAACACTGAAAGTCCCACAGCTTGGAAAAAGTCTCAGTCCCGGGGAAACTGGAATGTTGGCCACCCTACCTGACTGGCAATTCAGCAAATGCATGCTAACAGACCAGAGAGGGTTCGCTCAGACTAGACTGATGTACCTCAGGAGATGTATTACTGGTGCCAACTTCTCCTGGGCCAGGAGCTCATAACGTTACCCTCCTAGTCGCCCTCCTCTTCCGCCTCTTCTTCTTCCTGCCCTAAATCTATATATTTAACAAATTTTTTTAAAAATTTTAAAGAATAAGAGTTCCTAGCATGTACCAGGCATTGTTCTAAATGTCGAGAATTCAATAGCAAACACAACAGAAAATCGCTGGCCTCATGGAGCTTATATTCTGGATGAAAAGACAGGCAAAAAACCCAAATAACTTAGTGAAATAGATAATTTGTCACCTGGTGATAAGTGATTTGGGAAAAAATGAAGCAGCGAAGTGGGGGAGACAGTGATGTTTGTGGGAATGCTGCTGTTCTGAAGAGGGTCATCGGGGAAGGCCCCTCAGATATGTCGCTTTATACTTTACAAAGTTCTTTCATACATTATTTCAATACTACACACATTTTCCAAGAGCACTATTATCAGAGTGAACCTCAGCTTATATTCCCATTTAGTCTCTTAGACTCCCTTCACTGCAAAGACCAAATATTTTAATTCCTCCCCTGAGTTCCTATAACTGATGTTCTAGTAGTGGCATTTGGTCTGTGGGGGCATTGAACAAAGGATATATGGGAGCTTTTTAAAAATTATTTAAAAAAAATTTTTTTTTAAGAGAGAAAGAGAGAGAGAGAGGGAGAGATAGGTTGCCTCCCACACGGGCCCCAACCTGGGGATCAAACTCACAACCTGGGCATGTGCCCTGACCAAGAATCGAACCTGCCACCTTCTGGTGTACGGGACAACACTCCAACCGAGTCACATCGGCCAAGGCTCTGGGAGCTTTCTAAGATGCCAAAGGGCCATGACAGTTGTAATGCAAACATTACCAAGACCTTTTAAAAATATAATTTGCACTACTTATGTTTCCAGATGTTATGGGGGGAAAATAAGCTCTACTGAATGGCAGTACCTAACAAAGTGTCTGGGGCACAGTACACAATCAATAAATATTTGCAGAATGAGTGAGTGGATTTATAAAAATTCAAACTTAAAGCCTTCGATCTTTACTGTGTTCAAATGTCACTTTCGCAGTGAGGCCTGCTGTGATTCCAACTTTAGAATTGAAACCCCTCTCATACACTATCCTTGTCAGCTACATCTTTCTCCTCAGAACTTACCACTATCTTAACTCCTTCACACATTACTTGTTTATTTTATTGTCTTTCTCCTCTCATTAGAATGTAAGATCCATGAAGGCATAAATTATTATATGTTTTATTCACTGGCTGGTGTTGCTCAGTTGGTTACAGGTTCGATTCCCAGTCAGGGCATATACCTGGGTTGTGGGTTTGATCCCTGGTTGGGGAGCCTACAAAAGGCAACTGATTGATGTTTCTCTCTCCCTCTCCTTTCCCCTCTCTCTAAAAACAAATTTTTAAAAAAGGAAAAAAAAAGGTGCTCAAAAAATACTCAATGTATAAAAGAATCCATGACTTTCTCTCAAATCCATTCCCTCTTCTCCAAATCAACTGCCAGCAGGTTCATCTCTCACGTGAACTGCTATGGTGACCTCCTAATTGATCCCTCTGTCACCTCTCCAAAGGAGCTTCTCCATGAGAGTCAAAACTGAAATGAAGAATTTGTTATGCTATGTTGTGATTTAAAATCCTTATGGTAATGTCCAAACTCCTCCTAATCTATAAGATCCAACCTGTGATAGTTTTTACCTCTCTCTTCAGCCACATTTCTCCTCCATTTCTCATGACCTAAGCCGGCCCCCTTGGGCATAATGTGTATTGGACTTTCCCAAAGTAAATGGCAATTTTATTCTTCCTTTTTCTCAGGCCATCCATAAACCTTGGGAGCACCTTTTTGCACACCCCACATCTAGTCCACTAACAAATTAGGTTGCCTCTGCCTTCAATACACTCAGCTCTAACCACATCTCGATGCTTGCACCACAACCCTCTAGATGATGTCAACACCATCCATCATCGCTTGTCAGCACCCACTGCTCTCCTCCTGCTGCGTCTGTTATCTACAGAGCAGCCAAGGGAACCCTTCACAATACAGCCTTGCTTTGAACTCTCTAATAGCAACCACCTCACTTTGAATAAACCCTAAGTTCCTAACAGGGCCTACAGGCCCCTTCATGGCTTGATCCCTGCCTAGATCTCCAACATCATTGCCTGCCACTTTCCCCCTCTGCACTGAGCTCCGCTCACACTGGCATCCATATTTCCTTAGATCTTAGTGCTATTCCTGCTTCAGGATCTTGAACTTGCTCACTGCTCTCCCCACATTGCTTGCTCTCTTACTTCTTCATTCAAGTCTCTGCTCTAATGTTACCACCTCAGAAACCACATTTTGAAAGCCCCCTTCCCATTCTTTATCTTGCTTTAATTTTCTTCATAATACTATCAACTGACATTGTAAGTTCATTCATTTGTCTGTTTATTGTCCATACCTCCCATTAAATACAAGCTCTATCATGGAGGGACTTTTGTTCATTCACTGCTCTATCCCCAAGTACCTGGAACAGTGTCTAGAACAGAAGAGGCAATCAAGAAATATTTTTCAGTGAATGCTTTCCTTTCTTAGCAGATGCTATTTCTCAGACTAAAATGCATTCCTTCAACTTTTGTAAAATAGGCAAAACATTTTTTTAAGGCTTAACTGAACTGTTTCTTCTTTTTTAAGGTACCTCAATACCCTCTTCTCCATCCCACCTCACCTCAGAAAAAAATTAACCGATCTTTTCCCTGACTTGCATTGATATTTCACCCACATCTTTACAGTACTCAATCTGTTGCAGCATATTATTATCTTTCTTTCTCAATCTCAGCCTCTTATTCATACATCCCAGTCTGGTAGCCCCTTTAGGGCAGAGAATATATAGATTTTTTTTTTTATAGTTCCCCAATTCCTCTTCAGAACTGGCTACATAATTTACCAGGCCCCATGTAATGTAAAAATATGAAAATATGGGGGTACCTAAAGGAAGTCAAGATTGCAGCCGCAGAACTTAAAGCCAAGCGTGGGTTCCTCCTATGCGTGGGGCCCTGCTCCTTCCTCAGTCTTTCTCAATATTTTTACAACTCTCAATGGTTACCTTCATAAGCACTTATCATACAACATTATAATTTTCTGTTTATTTGTCATTCCTAGCCTACCGTGAGTTCTACAAGATAGCAACTTTTACTGATTTCACCACAGAGTCTGACACGTGGGTACTCAATAAATGTTTGTTCATCAAATGAGGGTCTACTGAAAACCCCAGCCCTCCGTCATAACCCATAAGAAAAAAAGTTTTGCAGATTTATTTGTAAACGACTCAGAACAACTCTTATAATGCTGAGCCCAGAGTGCTTGATGTAAAGGGCTGCATTTTCAAAAGACAGATTTTTTTGCTCCCTCCATCCCAGCATTCTCAAGATGATAATACCAACCAAGCCTTTGAACTTTGTGGATTCCAGATGAACTGGGTCTGTGCCATATGTATGTACTTTGATGAATTTTAAAATGGCACCAGCTGAAATATTGACATGCAACATTTGGGATGGGAATTGAAAAGTAATTTAGAAAGAAAGCAAGTCAAGTCTATTCCCCACTGATATTTAATGCTGTTTTGACTCTCTCGGCAGAGCCTCTAACACATTAACTTGTATCTTCTTTCATTTCCCCTTTAGTATATGTTCTCATCTTTGTTTTCTGTGAATCACAAGAGAGAATTTTTCTCATCTCCTATAGTTTTATTGCCTGGTAAAATAACTGCTCTGAACATAATTGCATTATTTTCTTAAAAGTAAACAGTTGTTAAAATTCAAAATCTAATTGGATAATTAAAATTTCAAGAAAGCATGACAGCAATTTCCTTTGTATAAACCGTCTTTTAAATGATGTTTTCCAATCTTATTTTTCTGTTCATGGCATTTAATTCTAGGCAGAGCCACTATTATGAATTGTTAGTTTATACACACATGTAGTGAAAGGCCTGGTCACCAAAGAACATTATTAATTCATAAGGCAGCCTCACTGAGTAGCTCCAAGTGCATCCTCAGATTTAAACACCACACAGAAGCCTTGCTAAAACATGGGATGTAATGGGAACCTTCTGCTGCCTCCACTAACTGAGCCCCCTTGCACATGTCTAAAAATTCTGTTGCCTTGATTTTATTATTTTGAAGCTCCAGGGTTTAACTAGCTATTACAGTAGCTAGATTAATAATTAAGAAATTATCTAAACAGTTTATCATGGTTCATGAAAACACTGGATAAAAGAATTTTAATGTTGGACTGGCACATTTTATCCTAATTTTCTGCCAAGAGAGAGGTTTTATAAAGTATCCATATAGATATAAAAGAACTGCCCTACTCTGAAAAAAAAAAGGTTATGTATTAAAAATCTATACTAAAAGTCATTAACAACAAATGTTACATCTAAAGAATTCTCCTTAAAACATGGAAGGAGACAAAGAGGTTCACCATCACCACTTTTATTCTGTTTTGTACTGTAGAGTCTAGCCAGTACAGGTAGAAAATAAAAATAAAAAATAAAAAAAGCAAAGATGTAAGAATTGGAGAATAAAAAACAAAATTGATTTATAGATTCAATTAAATACCAATTAAAATCCCAACAACTGGCTTTTAAAGAAAATTGGCAATCTGATTCTAAAATCTGTATGTGTGGGGGCTAAAAAAATATTAATACTTTTCTTCCCATCTTCTAAGTTATTCTAACTGGGCCAATAATCACATTAACAGGAGAAAAACAATGTTTTAATGCACGGGGAATTCACCTAAGCATGAAAATTCCAGACAGTGAGGCAACAATGGGTATATAAGACATTTTGGACAAAAGAGAAAAGGTGGGGGGAGAGAAATGGGATCTTAGATTTCAGCAGTGAGAATGGGTGGTTTACAGATAGTTGAAGGAGAGCAGAACATTTGTGGCAGGAAAAGCCTTACGAGGCAGGTCAGAAACAAGGGGCCACAGGGGCATCTGGCGAACAGTCACCTGCTGGAAACCCTCTTGTTTACCTTACTTATTCCAAATTAGGCGGAGGCTGACATCCTAAAATCTCCTTCCTAAAGCAGGTTTCTCTGAATCTCTTGGGCAGGAAAGACAGGAAGGTCAAGGGTTCTTTCTGAGTCTTTTGTTTCTTCATAAACAACTTAAAATCAATATCCCAAAAGGACAGTTTCAGGGGGCAAAGCTTTGGTTTCTTTCATACGAAAGAACAAAAGACAAGCGATATTCAAGATGCTGCTGAAGGAGCGAGGTAAGTTCTGTTCACTCGCACTAGGCTGCTCAGCAACAGCTACTGGGCGGCGTGGTATTGGGGGGCGGGGGGTTGGTTCATTGAACAAAAAGAGAAGCCCAGAAGGAGACCCAGCTCCCACTTCACCTCAAAGCTCCTACCTGGAGAGCTCACCTCACAGCTTGTTCATCCGTCCTCCCCAGGTCTTTACCCACGTGTCACTCTCAGGGAGGCCTTCCCGCTCTCTCCTTTCCTTTCTGTTTCGTTTGGGCTATAGCACTTAGCACAACTTGTTATACTCTGCATTTTACTCGTTTTATTTGCTTTCGTCCTCAAAAATAACGTGAGCTCCTTACGGGCAAGGATCTAGCTCTCTCGTACTCACCTCTGCATCTTCAGTGCCTAGAACAGTATTTGGCACAGAGTAGCAAATATTTATTGAGGGAACAGATAAATGATTGAGTGAGTTTCCCGATTCGTTCATAAAGCTTCGAGTCTGTCTCAAACCACGCTCCCTCGATCCTGCTCTGGAATATGATACCGAACTTTTTTCAAAGCGACTATGCATAGATAACTTAGAATACTGCTTTGTGTTTTGTTATTGTTGCTAAAGTATTTTGAAAGAGTGGGGCGGAGAGGCATAAACTTTTCCCTTCTTCCCTTCTAGGTTCTTTGGCTGGTCTAATAAACTGACTCAAAAGCAGTGAGGTCTGAGGCATATGCTCTCTGGTGATAGCTCTCTGCCTGGCGGAGGCCCACCACTTAAATTATTTTAGGCAATTAAGAGAGAGGTAGAAAACTTCTCCTGGGTCTGCTGGGTCTAAGTGCCTTTACTTCAAAACAATTCACATGACAAAGTGGCACATTTTGAGGTGGTATATTCTGCTCCCTCTTGGGAAAAAACACACACTTTCCTCCCCAATGCAAGAAGGCAGTGAAACTCTGTGTTTGGGGTGTTTGCTTTGAAGGGGAGCAGAATTTGCCACCCCAAAATATGTCTTTTTGACATAAGGATTATTTTAGGTTGGTTATTTTGAGAAACTGCAGACACAGGAAAAGCTCTGAAAACCAAGTAGAAGGTACCCCTTTGGAAGAAACATTTACAGATAAGGAAAATCTCCATTTGTAAGGGTGTCTCGTCTCAGTACTAGGAAGTGCAGGATGGCTCTAAATCTCTAGATACTCTCACCAATGGAGAAGGCAAAGACCTAAATCTGCATAACAACCAGACCCCTGTTTACTGTGCCTCCCTGAAAACCTCCCTTAACTGGCTCTCCCACCTCCAATATCTTTCTTTTGTCTTTAGCTGGAGATGGTGTTTAAACTGGTGGCTTGGGGTATTTTGAGAAGTTACTCAGTTTTCCTGAGTTTCTTCCTTGTTATCCAGAGGTAGCCCATGTTATTAAACTTCTGTTTGTTTTTCTCCTGTTAATCTGTCTTTTTATTAAAGGGAGTAGGTCTCAGCCAAGAACCATGAAGGATAGAGGAAAAATTAGTTTTCCTCACCTACAGCTTATTTGTTTAAGGACAATCTCACTCCTGTTCCACCAGATTAAAAATACAAAAGTTATAGAATACCTGTCAGACACATACACAGGCTTTCTTTTGGGATTTGTGTCCACTGAGAGTCTGGCATTGAGACCAAAGCTCTTTGACCTTGGAGACAGAGGGTGAACTTTTCAAAAAGAAAGAGAAAGGCACATTATTCTTTCCATTCCCTCTTGTATAGCATACTCCACAGTACATTATAGAAGATGTTAAATAAGGTCCAGTCCATACACATAGAGATCCAAAACCATTATAGGTAAAACTATTTCTGTCTGGAAACTCTCGGGTTGTTTTTTCAAATAGATTTTAAACTATGTTGCTCTGTATTTTCCTACAAAACTTACTTCAGTATTAATTAGTGAAACACAATTTGATATTATAAGCATAATAAAATACAAGGGTAAAAAAATCACCCTGACACAATAAATTTAAAAACAACGAAGAATTTATACAAGTTAGAAAAAAGAGCAAGAATTTCTAAAACATGAGCAATATTAAATTCTTGCCATCTGGGCAAGGGGGAGGAGGTGCTCAGAGTTAGATTTCATTTTATTTTAGTTGAAACTAAGGTTTGTTCCACTTCTTGCAGCAAGAGTTGCCCAGCACATTTATAGTTGTTTTACAAACCTGACTACTTTACTCCTCTGCTTTTAAGCAATGATTCCCTAGTGCCCTCAAGATAAAGCCCAAGGTGTCAGGCTGCTTATTTGCTCTCATACCTACAGAGTCACACCCAAGCCACCTGCTCTCTCGCCTCTCACCTTCGTTCACGACGCTCAAGGAGAACTTATTCCCCCTTCAAGTTGCTGTTGCAGAGCTTTCCTTACCACTCGTGCCCTGCACAGCCGCCTACGTCTGCCCATCACTACTCGTCACACTTATGTGCCTGTCTGTTTATATGTCTGTCGTCATCATGAGGCCGTGAGCTCCAGAAAAGCAAAGGTTGTCTGTCTCACCGTTTTATCCACAATGCCTGGCATATAGTAGATGCTTAATAAATATTAGTTGAATGGATGAAAGAAGTAGAAATTGCTTCTAAAGGGTGCCATCAAACAATAAAGTGAAATGCCTCAGAGGGCAGTGGCTTCCTTATAACTGGGGTATCCAAGCAGATGACAATCTACTACCAGTCTGGGAGGCTGTTACCAGAATGCATATTTCAGGTAAGGATTAGGAGAGGTGACTTCTGAGGGTTTTCTCCAACTTTGACTTCGTAAGCACACAGAAACTGTTACCAGAGAAATTAAAGGACCAGATTTCCCAGACATAAGTGAGCATGAGGTTCTTGGGGTACCAATGAAACAAGCATTTTCAGGAGCCCCCACAGGCAAATAAGATGGGGTAAAAGGCTTTATTTGCTTGGAGTTACATTCCTCGGGTTGTAAAGTCCCCTGCCCCTTAACTCAGTCCTAAAAAAATGTGCAGCTGTGGATTTAGCAAAGCCAAAAGGAAGGCCAATGTCCACAGCCTCCATTCCATGGTGGAGCTGGGTCCAGTCCAGCACCAAGCTAATTAAAGCCCATTAGTCTATTGTGAGGAGTCCACATGGCCATGGGCCATGTGGGCGACTGCAGGGGAGTGTCTGCCCTGCAACAGGAGTGCCAAGAGGGCCAGGAACTCTGCTCCTTTTTTCAGATGTTTAAATATCCAGGTTTTCCACCCTTACAATGGCCATGCTTATTTTGGCCACTAATTTGTTCCCGTGTGTGACCAACAAGCAGGCACCTTCCTGTGTCACCCAGACCTTACTGGGCATGCATCTACACTGCCTTTGTCCAGTCCCTTCCCCCATCAAGCAGCAGAGAACAGATTTGGAGAGTGTTAAAGAGCAAAACTGTACAAATGGCATGCCTATATTATCTAGTCTTCCCTCTACTCCTTTCCTGTTCAGTAATAACCAGGTTATTCCAATGGTATCAAAACTTCATTCCTTTAATCTGACCTTTTCTCCTTTCTCTCCTCTTGATTCCAATTGGCCTCGTCCTGCACCGACTCACCCACTTCCTTCCCCATTGGTGTCCACCCCCCTAATCATTAAGCCCTGGGGACAGTGAGGCCCCGGTCAGCATTAAACAGTTATAGAAACAAAGCCTCAGGTCCACTGGCCACAGAGATGGTTTCAATCAAATTAAATATCCAGTTTTTGGTTGTGTTTTAGCTCTAGACCCAGACAAGCGGAACAACCCCACTGATCACACCCTTGTGAAACCACACAAAGCTATGCCAGGGCTGACATGAGGATCACATGCAATAATCAACTACCCCCTACCCCAGCACCAAACAATCAACAGGAACCATGACCCTAACTCCACCATGATTAATGATTTTCCCCCTATATAACCCATCCCCTGGAAGCCATCGGGGACCAGGTCTTGAATATGGCTTCACCTGTGATCCCAGGTGAGGCACTATTTCTCTAAAAATAAACCTTTAGTTTTTTGGTTGGAAACTCCTGTTCTCAACTGATTGGGCTTTGATGCACACAGGCTAATGAACTCCTTTAGTTCGGTAACAACCTGAAGCAAAGTAAAACTCTGCAATGCCAAAAAAAATAAAATAAGTAATCCTTTCACTTCATTTAAATCTATCATGGTTGAAATCACATTTATGTTCAATTTACAACTAATATAAGCCCCTGCTAATGGCTAGATGCCCTCACATACATTATCTCATTTCATCCTACAGATCAGGAAACTGAACCTCAGCAAGGTAGTAGTCAAAGGGTCAATATTCAAATTCTGATCAGTTTGACTCAGAGTTCAGGGACCTCTCCATTACATTCTACTTAAATGACCTCACTCAGTGCCAAGATCCAGAGAAAGTTGTGTGAACTTCACGTAGAAGGTCAGACAGTTGGTAAGAAAGGTAGCCTAAAGGAAAGCTCACTAGGTGAGCCTAAATGTTTGGTGCCCTCCCCTTGTTCAGCTTTCTGGTGACCCTTTTATGTTTTTATTTTATCCTCAGATTGGTACTGGGCATCTTCAATAACTAAAATAAAGTAGTCCACTACTAAAACACAAATGAACTCATTACCGTTAATATTAACCAGTACCGATGTTCAAATAATTCATTATGTCTGCTTTGGAATTTGAGAGACTGCTTTAGGAATCACTGAAAAATAAAACGGAAAGGTCTGAATGAAAAACGGTAGTCATATTTGATGAATCTGGCTATATTTTAGGTTTTCTCCGTGGGGTTTGGGGGAAACTTCTTTGGGCAAAAATGTATCACAAATTATGCATGTGCTGCTTCAGAAATTAATGATGAGAACGATGAATACTGCAATGTTGAGAATTTCAACTCTCCAAGCAATATTTCACCTTCACTCACAAATATATGCAGAAAACAAGTTGATATTAAACCTTTCTTTTTTTAATATATGACACTGGAACACTACTTTATTAATATATGTTAAAGGAAAGGAACCACCTTAATTTTCATTTAACCTTTTCTCCATTTTTCCTTTTTCAAATCTCTTTCCCTTCGGCCAGAAAATGAAAGATGAAATAATAATGGAGAAATGGAAATGTGTGTCCACCTAGGGCATCTGGATTTTTATAGGATATAGATCATCTTCATCAAAAATGTAAAACTCAATGTTCTACTTGAAACGTTTATCCCAAACTTAAAACTTTATAATGTAAATTTTTATACCCTTCAAAATAGTTATAATATGGTTATTAATTTCTATGGAAAGAAAAATGTATGTGAAGGACAACTCATAAAATGATATATTGAGTGACAAAAATGTTACTTTAATGTTAAAACACTTTTTCCTTTCTGAAATACTAGCAGAATTGTTTTGGATGAAAGAGGTTGAAAGGGGACAGAATTTTCCACCCCCAAAACCTCTTTGGCATATTGATTATTGTGAGCTGGTTACTATAAAAACAGCAGACACAGGTAAAGTTTGGAAAACTGAGTATAAGTTACCTTTTTGTAAGGGACATTTACATTTATAAGGGACTGTCCATCTGTAAGTGTGTTCCCCTCGCTGCACCACCAAGGAGAGGATGAGTCTAAATCTCTAGAAAATATTATCAATGGAGAAGACTTAATGATTTAAATGACAAAACTGCATAAAAACTTTACCCTTGTTTACTGTTTTTTTTCCTGAAAACATCCGGTAATTGTCCCTTCCCATACAACATTTTTCTTTTGTCATTAGCTAAAGATGGAATTTAAAGTGGTGGCTTGGGGCATTTTGAGGAGTTACTTAGTTTTCCTGGGTGTCTTCCATGTATACAGGAGGTATCCATGTTATTAAACTTCTGTTTGTTTTTCTCTTGTTAATGTGTATTTTACTACAAGGGGTCTCAGCCAAGAATCTAGAAGGGTAAAAGTAAAATTCTTTTTCCTGCCTTACACGGCCTCGGTTTTTTCAAGTGTAAAATGGGGATATGATATTGTCCATTTAAATGGTTATTATATGAGTTATATGAGATAATTAAGTATTTAGCTTAATGCCTTAGTTTATAATGAATGCTTAGTAAATGCTAAGTGAATGAATAAATGAATGCCTGTGTTATAATAGTGGGGGGCTGTAACCCATCCCACCATTTTTTGACATTGTTTCTGTAAATGCTGACTCTGACTAACACGCAACTTGTAGATAAACAGCATGTTTGTATAAGAATCTTAGGAACTAACATTAGAAGATATAAACTCTGACCTTCAGTCATCCCAGCTCTAGGAGAATTGTTGACCTTCAACCATACAATCAGGATGATGTAGAACCAGGGTGATGAAGACCAGGATGATGGACACCGGACCACCACCTGACCAGTTTCCAGATCCTTATCAGAATGGACTGGTCTACACTTAGAAAACTTTTCAAGCCCCTCCCCTTGGTCTCACCATTCTGCTTTCCCTCTCCCTCCTTATAAAAACCTCTGTCTGTACTGAGATGTTAAAATGGGCTTTGGACAAGAGTCCCCCATCTTCTCTGATAAACTACACTTGAATAAACCTCTTTCCTTTCTCATCAACGCCTGTCTCATGAGTTTGGTTTTTGTTGTGGCAGGCAGCCAAGCCTGGGTTTCGGTTACAGTGTGAGGACTAGATACCATGGAGAGGACTTTGAGGAGTGACAATCTAGTTCGGGAGACAGAAAGGCGTATGTTGCAAATAAAAGCCAACTATATTACATATTCCTTACCAAACCAGGAATTAGTAAAAGTGGGAAATAAACCAAAGTTGAAAAATTTTGAAATATATAGTTATTTCAGTAGTTCTATGTTTTTCCTACTGCAACTCCTTCTGAGCTAAATAAAATTGGTCAATTAATTACCTAACACTTTATTTTCTGGTATCTCAAACGATACACAGCCTTTTCAGTTCATTGGCAAGTGAGGAATTCTGGACCATTTGATGGCTCTGTACTGTGTGCCAGGCCTATGTTTGACTCTAGGTCTTGAAGCTTCCCTCTGGCAGTGAAATTCCTACCAACCAACCAACAATGGGTCAAAAAATATTTATTTGTGGAAATAAATGAACAAGTGGACTATATAATAGGGGCTGAGTCTGTGATACAGCAGCAGGCAAATCTTTCTGTTTATACTGGGAAACTTGTCTCTGCTTTAAAACTGGGTCGATTTTTGAGCTTTATTGAGGCCCAGGGTAGACTGCCCCAAAATATCCCACAAAAGTATATGGATTATTTTTTAATTAAGGTTAATTAAGAAATTGTCAGTGCAAGAACAGTCTAACCTCTCTCTTTCTCTCACCCTTTGAAAGCAGGAGGTAAATTTTCTGTGCGAAAGGTGGCCTCCCTGCACCTGGAGACACTATCACTAGAGTTAAGGAATCCAGAGCCAAGGTGGCTGTATAAACAAAACTTGTTGACTCTTTTCTAGTTTACTACCCAAACCCAAACTTTGTTTAGATTGTTCACAAATAAATACCAAAATCTTCATTAGATTCCTTTCTAATGAGAACGACTTTTTTTTCAGTCCTGTCAATTTTTCACAAATTTATTGTTTCTTTCTCTAAAAAGTATAAAACACTGGCTGGGTCATCATTTGTCAGAGAACCATTTATGATTCTCTCATGCACACATAATAAATTGGCTTTTTTCTCCTATTAATCTGGTACTGTGTCAATTTTATTATTAGTCTAACCATAAGACTTTAAGAAAAGCAGAGGTAGGAAAATTCTCCCCCACACCTTCTTTGAAATGATAAATTTCCCTAGCATGTTTAAAAAGTATCATTTGAGCTTCAAAACTTGGATTTGCCCTGGCTGGTGTGGTTCAGTTGTTTGGGCATTGTCCCTTGCACTGAAAAGTCACCCTTTCAATTCCGAATCAAGGCACATAACTGGATTGCGGGCTCGATTCTCAGTGGGGGCCATGCAGGAGGCAGCCCAATTGATGTTTTGCTGTCACATAGATGTTTCTCTCTCTCCCTTCCTCTCTCTCTAAAAATTCACACACACACACACACACACACACACACACACACACAAAACACAGATTTGCATTAGCTTTTCAGGAACACATTATGAAATAAATTCTCTTAGATTCCAATTGTTGCTGTAATAAATTATCACAAACTTAGTGGCATAAAACACAAATTTATTCTCTCACAGTTCTGGAGGTCAGATGTTTGAAATGGATTTCAACAGGCTAAAATCAGCTTATCAACAGGGCCACATTCCCTCTGAGGACTCTCGGGGAAAATCCATTTCTTTGCCTTATTCAGCTTCTAGAAACCATCTACATTCCTTTTCTCATAGTTCCTTCTTACATAGTCAAAGTGTGGCATCTTCAAATCGCTCTCCTCTAACCTATGCTTGTATCCTTACACCTCCTTCTAAGACCTCCTCACCTTCCTTTTATAAGGACTTTTGTGTACATTCCATCTACCCAAATAATCCAGGATATTTTCCCTATATCAGGATCCTTAACTTAATCATATCTGCAAAGTCCTTTGTGCCGTGTAAGGTAACATAGGCGCAGGTTCCTTGGATTAGGATATGGACATCTTTTTAAGGCCATTATGCTGCCTACCATATGCAGTGGCAGGTAATTTTCTATGTAGCTAGAAAAAAAAGCATGCTAATAAACTAATTCATAAAGTGATCTGTTCTTGTTCATGGAGCTACAGTGTTGGAACAATTGGTAATATTTGTATATGAGCTAGGATTGAACTAATGCCAATGTCAGAGGATAGAAAGCTGAAAACATTAAGTTCCACTGATTTAAACTTGAATAAGCTGAATCCAGTTAGAATTTTGTGAGAGAAGCAGTACATATTTTAAGTAATGATGTGCTTGTTTTGTCACGCTCCTGTATGGCATTTAGCTCCCGTTCCATCTATGTGATATAGAACTATGAATAACATGTAGATAATTCTCCTTTACATGTTTTAGTTGCCTGAATAAATTCTCTGACTGAAAGAATGAGCTGTATTATTTATCCTTTAATAGCAGAAACTCTAAACATAGCTTTTAGCTATTTGGAGGTCACTTAGGCTTTAAGAAGCTGTTCTGTCATTATTGAGTCATAAAACTTAACAGCCCATGAATGCTACCCAAATCCAACACCAAGGGCTAAATAGAATAAAACAATGCATTAATTACAGTCTATTATCATCAGCAGTTGGTTAGGGAAAATGTGGTTATATGGAAAGTTCAAAATATAGTAAAAAAGTAAAACACTTTCATAACAGTAACAGCAAAAACATTTTCAAATAAAAAAATTCCTGCCCCGGCCAGTGTGCCTCGGTGGTTAGTGTCGGCCCACGCATCAAAGGTTTGCGGGTTTGATTCCTGGTCAAGGGCACTATCTGGGTGGCAGGTTCGATCCCCAGCCCCGGCCCGGGCCCACGTGGGAGGCAGCCAATCAATGTGCCTCCTCACATTGATGCTTCTCTCTCTCTTTCTCTCTCAAGAAAACAAAATCAATGGGGAAAATATCCTATGGTGAGGATTAACAAAAATAACATTTTTTTAAAAATTCCTGTTCTACCACTCTAACAGCTTATGTGTTCATTGTTCTTACTGTTTTCCAATTCCCATGTATGTACACAACTTGTTTTAACATATCTGTAATCATAATATAGATACAATTTTGCGTTTGGCTTTTTACACCCTAATATATTTACTTTTCAGATAACAAAGTAATAGTCATAATTTCCATTTTACCAGCTACAATGTATTTCACAGCATAGATATAACATGATTTTCTGGATTCTAAAAGGGTTCAGAATGAGCTTCCCCAAAATGTGCCACTTTGGCATGTGGATTCTTTTGAGTTTAAGAAAATCAAGGCCCAAAAGACTCAGAAAGAGCTTTCTACCTCTCCCTTAACTGCATAAAAGAATTCAGAGGGCTTGGTCCAAAAACAGAACTATCGCCAGCGATAACCACAGAGATGAAAGGTTAGGTGTGGTGGGCTGGTCGGAGCTCGGTAGGGGCTCCGTGTTCAAATTCCATTTTGTGTTCTGTTATCCCTGCATGGCAGGGCAACATTTGTTTACCACACATTTGTTCTTCCTATCTTCCTGTGAATCTGTCTACCCCCACTTTGAAGTCGCAGGCCCCTGTCCCCTTCTCCTCAGCTCAAGGTGACACATAAGCCTTTTTAGCCTGACTAACTGTAGCTCTTATATTGTCATGGGGGCCCCTGTACATATGTAATTAAATGTTTTCCTTCTGTTAATATGTCTTATGCCAACTTAACTATTAGACCAGCCAAAAGAACCAAGAAGGGTACAGGACAAAATTTTCCTTCTCTACAATTTTATGAATGACATTTATGTTGGTTCCATTTTTCAACCATTATAAATATTGCTATAATGAACATTTTTCTGTACACTTTGCTTAGGGAATGGGAGATTATTTTTTGGGAGTAAATTTTGAAAAGTGTAATAGTAATCACAGAATTTTAAAACAAATAATGGCAGGTTTCGCTCCTTGTTTGTATACAAAGAAAGTCCCACTGGAGATAGGGAAAGTTTTTCTGTTATTTTTTAAATGCCAGTAATACCTTTATACCAACATTTGTACCATGCCTGAAATAACTTTCCTGAGGGCAGACATAAGAGTGAAGAATATGCCAGATGAGTGCAAAGGTTAAGTTATACACAGATCATTGGTGATAACGTAGAAAAGGTGTGTGTGTGTGTGTGTGTGTGTATATATATATATATATATATATATATATATATATATATATATAATAATTGTGGAGCAGTAAAAGGAACAGTGATTTTAAAAAGACTATTACTACATGTCAATGGAGCAAATTATGAAATAATGTATGCAACTCATATAATGGTTTATACTAAATTGCATGTTAAATATTTAATTTAATAATTATTGCTCTTTTGTGAGCATTAATTCTTAAAGAGTAGAGCATTAAAGTTCTATTTATGTTGTATAAGCTACACAATCTAAGGGGCAATAGTGACATGTTAGAATTTTCAAAGTACATATATTTTAGTGTCAGAAACAGCGTAAGGCAAGAGGTATATTTGGTTTTATCAGATGATGGAATGAAGGCATTTCTAATATATTCTTCATGCTGCTTGTCACTTTCCTCTTAATTCAAATGTACAAAGAGGAAAGACATTGTGTTAAGACTGGCAGTAAAATACTTAATGAAAGAAATGAGCCACGTGTTAAAGGGTCTAAGAGGTAGGGGAAACTGCAATAAACTGAGACCTCTTCCGGCTTTACTTCCTTTTCATTATGTAGCTGCACAATGTTTATGTAAGAAATCCACAATCATATGTAATTTGACTTTTAAGCAGGCAATATGACCGAAATACATCAAGCATTAAAAAATGTGTGTGCCTGTTCAATAATGCAAGAGAAGTGAGAATTCACACAGATGGTGAGGATTGTTGGCCACCCGGACATAAGAGAGTATCTTTCCGTGGTTTACTGTTCCTGACCACAAAGAGTTAATCCTCAAGAGAATTCCTGATGCTGCAACCTTTGCTTAATATAAGAAAATACTGATATATTCAAAATTTTAAATGAACTGGCTGAAGATTTCATTACATAGCACTGAGAACAAACGACAAACCAGAATTTCTGCCACAAAGCTATTGAAATGATAAGAATGATCAGTTTCCTGAAAGGGGAACCTTTAGGACATGAGGAACTACTACCAATTTGTAAACAATAGAGAACTTATGCCATGTGGCATGATTAGTCTTGGTGAATAACGCTAGGCTTTGCTTGAGAAACTAATTTGCTGTTAAAGGAAATTCATTTTATATGACTCATTATTTTATTCATATTTTAAACATATAACTTTGCATTCATTCATTCATTGTCACATTCATTCATTCTCTCATTCATTCATTCTCTCACTTATTCATTCATTCATTCATTCATAGTATTAGGTGCCAGAAACTGTAGATATATCAGCAAGCAGGGCAGACACAAAATTCATGCTCTATGGAGCTTACATTCTAATAGAGATCTCTTTATGGCACGTATATTTTTTCTAGTACAAAACATCAAAGGGCCCATTATCATTGGTAAAACAAGAAAAAAACAACACAGTGGTATAACTGTTAAATGGAGTTGCAGGGACTTATTCTAGAATTACAAAGAAAAGTATTACAAGTAGCAGCGATGTATTTCAATGAATGCTGGATAGGAAAGAGATAATGTACGCTCAGAAAGGTGTTAGAATTTACACCAAGTTTGTTTTTTAAAATGTCTGAATGAGGTTTGATATGCAACTCACCTCTCTGCTTTGAGTGGCTCAACCTGAAGAAAAAGGTTTTGCAAGCCTCCCTTCACCACCAGATCCTTTTCAATCTCTGGTGCCTCATAACAATAGCGCAGGCTGCCACCCAAAGGAAGGCAGGAGCCAACAGGTAGTTTTACTCACATCTGTTTTATTTTCATTCCCCTTAGATCCTCAGGCTTTGCCTGGCTATGTTGCTTGGAGGAAGAATGGAGAATGAATACAGAGTTACACTGCCAACTGTGTCTTGTATCAGGCTTCCTCCGAGGGATTTCAGGAATGTATAATTGACCTCCACGGGGAGTTGGCATCAGTGGGAAAACTGCCTTTAAAGACTGAAACCCGTAACCAGCTTAAACGAGGGGCATGAGGTGGCTAACTCACCTTGGCAGAGGCAGGTGGCCTCATTTTGGGGGGCTTTTAATGCAATAAGTGCATTGCATATAGGCTACAAAGGAAGCCAATCATTTTTCATATATTTTTAAATGCACTTTCTTACTGGCAATAGAATCCAAATAGTTTAAATATCCTCACCTGCCCATGCTTCAAAGAGTAAATGTAACACTAGCCATTATTGCACCATCTTTAAAGAAATATTTTTGGATAATTAAGCTCATTATATTTGAATATATAATTTCCTGCAACACACAACTAAATAATTATTCAAAATATCGCAGTCAAGTCTACCAGACTGAGGCAGGTTAGTAAGAAGCTGGGATATTTCTTGGGAAATGGGATGGAGAAACTGAGACAGGTAGATGGACAAACGGCCGAGCAATTTACAGCCAACTGATAAATCACAAGAGCTTATCTTCCCTAACCAAGGACATTTAGGAGCAAAAGGTCTGCACATTCCAGACCTTGCTGGGACAGACCCACTGGATCTGGGTCCCTTCAGGTAAAATTTTTTAAAGGTGAAATTGACCGAGAATGGCCCAGATCCTGCTATACACTCATTCTGGTGCATCAGCATATCAAAGGACACACCTGAAAAGATAATGAATATTCTGATTGAGACCTCCCATAAAATTCTCACCTTTAGAAAACAAATCAAAACCCTTAAGACAAAGGACTCAGTGTGTGCTCTCCCTAGAGCATGTCCATGCCTCCCCACCTCCTTTCCTCAGATATGTATCTTTGCTTTCTTTCCCCTAAACTCTAAAGGTCCCTGTGAGACTTGCAACCAGGGGAGCACCACGCAGTGGCAGCTCATTCTGGGCTAACCCCCTGAACCTGTCCCCAAGGGCCCTCGTTTTGCCTTTGTAACTTGTTTCCTGAGTCCACACAGCCCAGCAAGGCTCACTTCTTCTGCCTCTGTGACTTTCTTTCTAAAAGGGCCAAGAAAGCTCTGCCTAGGCTCACTCCCGTTGCTATGATATTGCCTCAACTGTCTTACGCCCTTCCTTTGTTTCCCTGTCCCTGTCTTTAATAAATGCACTCTCAAAATCTCCCCAACTTGTGTCCTGAAATCTTTCCTGCATGAAGTCAAGAATCCACACATTCCAGACTATGCCAGGCCAGACCTGACTTGGCCTGGTCCTGGTTCCTTTTGAGTGGCAAGACTATTAAAAATCTACAAAACTATTAATTATCCAGAAGACATTACAAAGTTTCTAGTCAGCAGCATAACAGCCTTTAGGGAATTTTCCAGTATCACCTTGGATACTTTCTTAGCATGGTAGAACATAATCACAGAGCTTATCAAATTCCACTTGCTTTTTGGTATTTGAAGTTGAAGATTCACCTGACCACACACACACACACAGTCCTTTCTTAACCTACATAGATAATCACTGTAAATACTATGTGTTGGCAGAATTCTCATCATTTATAAGATGAGGATTTATTTTTTATTTGTTTGCTTTTGTTTCTCAAAAATAAATGCAAATCCCAAATTACATCTATTTGTCAGAGGAAGTGATGCCTGTTATTCTTGGCCTAAATGTTCAATGAAGACTGCTCTGGAAAACTTTTTCTAGACATTTTTATTCAATGAATACTGACTAATATATTGGATATTGTCCTTTTAAATGATATGTGACCCGTATCATACTTATTGGTCCCTGGAGACCTACAACCAATTAGTGTATAACTTCTTTTCAGATATATTGATCATCTGAGAAACAGCATCATAGACTTCCTAAAAGATTAAAAATTTTTCATTTAATATATCTTTTAAACTGTGTCAGAAATAAACACTAATTTAATATCTAAATGTTATTTAATATCTAAATGTGATTTAATATCTAAATGTTATTTAATGCAGCATGTGATTGTCTCCTTTGCTGGAACTTCTTGATTCCTTTGTTACAATAAACTACAGTTGTTTTCTTCTCCTATAAAATTCCAAAACACAACATGAACACTGTTAGCTATTTATAACTCAACTAACTGCAGCCTCTCCATATTTCACCATTACCTATTTCCTTAGAATCTATTCCTGCCCTTGGAAATTCTGAACACTTGTAAGTCCTTGATGGGGTAGAGGTTTTTATTTCACCTGCCATTAGGGGAGTACCGGGAATATCTTCTACACTAAAATAAATTCCATGCAATGTCAGTCCACATGCCGCTTCCAAAAGCATTAGCCTGGTTCTTGAACATCAACACTGACTTTTAATGCATAATTTAAGAGAAAAATAAGAAAATTATGCAGTTTCTGCTCTACTAAAAATGATAAATAATACAATTTAAAAATAAATATATAAAGATCACTTGTGGTTCATTAATTTTTTTTCTTATTAAAACAATCAGGAAAAATAAACTTTGGGGTCATGTGACCTTTACTGAGAGCTGGGGGTTTACATTTTCCTTAGTCTGTAGTCAGCATCTCTAATTGCCAACAGAAGACTTCTACTTGAATATTTATCCTCTCAATTCAGATCAAATATGTCCAAATATCTATTCTTCATCTTCCCAGTAAACCTGTTCTCTTTTTCTGCCTTCTATGTCAATCAGTATCACTGGTCTACCTAACTAATGTACCTCAGGCAAGAAGAAATGCCACAAAATGGATTTATACAAACAAGTTCTAATAGTTTCATGAAAGATTTGGAGGTGTGAATTCTTGTCTTGAGTCTTTTAAAAACTGTTGAAAATACAATCTGGAAAAAATTACTTTTCTTTCCATATATCTTGCATGTCCATGACAATAAAGTGTTAAATTATTTCATTTCTTAAGGCCAAAATTGCTCGGGTAAGTATCCTCCTATTGGAAATATTTACTTTTTCTTTGGTTTACCAAGTAGAACTACTAATATGAGTTTTGAAATAAAAGTGGAACAGTCACTCAGAATATTTCATTTCATTGTTTCTCATTAAGAAAGCAAAAACCACTAGTAAAACCTATATGCTCCCCAATAGTAACTGTTATTTATAGAACTTAACTAATTTTAAAATGTTAGTAGAAGGGTAAAGAGGGTCACCACTTTTTTTAAAATATATCTTTATTGATTGCAGAGAGAGGAAGAGAGAGGGAGAGAGAGATAGAAACATCAGTCATGAGAGAGCCATGGATCAGCTGCCTCCTGCATGCCCCCTACTGGGGATCGAGGCCGCAGCCCGGCCTGTGCCCTGACCGGGAATCCATCAAGGATTGAACCTCCACCTCCTGGATCATAGGCTGATGCTCAACAGCTGAGCCACGCCAGTCGGGCTACCACTTTGTCCTCATATAATATGTAATTTTGAGAATACTTAACTTTTTTATTTTCAAAATACTTTTCTACTGTACCTGCCACCCTTAAACAAAGGATTCCCCATTTCTCATTATTCAAAAATCAAGTGAAAATGTTGTCCAAATGAGAATGAAAAACACTGATCATCTTACAAGCTGATAAACACAAAACACAAACAAAACTCAAACAGTACAATACCTTTAATGCAGCAGCTAAAACTTTATATAGAACAAAAAAATTAAAAATTCCTCAAGGCAGCCCGGCCAGCGTGGCTCAGTAGTTGAGCGTCAACCTATGAGCCAGGAGATCCCGGTTCAATTCCCAGTCAGGGCACAGGCCCAGGTTGTGGGCTCCATCCCCAGTAGGGGGCGTGCAGGAGGCAGCCGATCCATGACTCTCTCATCACTGATGTTTCTATCTCTCTCCCTCTCTCTTCCTCTCTCTGTAATCAATAAAAAAACATATTAAAAAAAAAATTCCTCAAGGTAAATGTAGTTTTATAATCATGTGAGTAAAACCATATATTTGAAGTGATTATAAGAAATATCTTAATTTATAAAATTTAAGTTAAATAAAATACACTGTAAGTTCATTAATGCAGCAATGACACAACTATGCAATTTACATATATTTCAATATAGTGCATATATTTCAGTTTTTCTTAAATTTTTCTCCTCATGCACAAGCTCTCATTAAAAACACACTTTCCCACATTTCATTCCTCAATATATTCATAAAGTATATATTTCTAAGCTGAGAGCAAGCTTTATGTGGAACCTGCAGAAGAATCAAGTCATACACCTACCTGCTTCAGTCTGTATCAGGCTTTCTCAGCCCTGGCACTACTGGTATGTGAGGCCACATGATTCCTTGTGGTGGGGGCTTGCCCTGCTGGGGGTTCAGCAGAATCTGTGGTGTCCATCACGGATTTACCCACTAGATGCCAGTAGCAACTTTCCCCAGGTTGTGACAACCAAAAATGTCTCCAGACATTGCCAAATGTCCCCTAGGAGGCACAATCGTCTCCCCTCTGCCTCCCCGCATTGGGAATTCCATATTGATGCTTGAGATAAGACTTGCGACAATTAACAGTCTCAAATTAACTACAGAGTAACCTTAGACAACCAAAAATTACGGTGGAAACCAAGAAAGAATGATGAATATAATGCAAATGGTCCATTTTTTTCCCCTCACTTGTTCCAAGAAAAGTAAACAAAAACAGAAACCTTTCAGAACAAAGGATATTTTTAAAGTCATTTTTCTATGAAGACTTTAAAATATAATCGATCACAGCCCATAAGGTCATTTGCAGATGGGTGTGCACATATATCATAGTGACCGTGTCAGTGCATATGCTGTGCGGTGGGTATCCAGAGGGCAAGGGGTCTAGGAGAAAATCTGAAACTAGGAAATTTGGCTGCAAATAATATATGAATCAGGACAACAGTGGGGTAGAAAGTCAGGAAAACAAACAGAAATCAAGTGCAATAAATCGTTTACAAACAGAGTCATCACGCAAGACATTGCCAGAAACTGAGAAAACGAAGCAAGCAGATCGTACGCGTGGCTCCGCCAACGGGAGAGAGCACCCACACCGACACCGCCAGGGACAGCTCTGCCACCTCACTCTGCTTATTTCCCTTCCTTACCTGTAGAGAAAGTCATCTCTAGTAAACCTGGCCTAAAAACTGGCATGTGGTGGTCACTGACAACAGCTTTCTAGGTCAGGAGCATAGGACTGGCCCTTGTGCCTAGCACCAAATAGCAAGTTAATAGATCACGCCTGCTGTGACACAACTGACTGCCATCCCATTGTGGAACTGATGGCTTCTGTTTTTCAATAGGGACAGTGGTGGGTAAACATTTAGACTGGAAACGTGACTAACTGTATCTGCTTTCTCATTTTTCAAGTGAAATTTAGAAACTTATACAAGATACTCCAGAACACCTCTATGATGTGCTAAAAGGCCCTGATGAGGACATTTAAACAGTGTCAGAAGTCACACTTTTTCCATTTATGTATTTCTTATCTGTTTTATTATATTTATACCACTTATTACCATCTGAAATTCTTTTTCCTTTGTTTATTGTGTCTCCTGCACAGAAATATGAATTCTATAAACGCCAGGCCCTTGCTGTCTTGTTCACTGCTGTGTCCCTAGCATCTAGAACAGTTCCTGGCATGTAATAGCCAGTCAAGAAATGTTGTTGAATGAATAAATGAAAGAATAAATAGGCAACAAGCAACTGGAGGAAACACTCCTATTCCAGTAACAAATCCTCTGGAAATTTTCAATCTCAAATTATTGTACTTATCCAGAAATACCACGTTATCTGCAGATATTATCTGTCAACCTGCTCTGTGTTTTGGAGGTGTCAGTAACGGTGTGAACAGAGGCTCGGAGGATTTCTCAGTGAACTACGAATGAGAAAATCACCATGATATCCTCGATCTTGATACCAGCCACTGAAGACTGAATAGCAGCCTGAGAACTAGAAGTAGCATTAGGGCTTTGGGTTTAAAAGACAGATCATGGAGCAAAGTAAGTAATGAGGAATTACGTTTTTACCTGCCCTCAGACAATTAAATCTTGACCTCCAGCTGTATCTAAATAGGAAATAGAAAATTTTGAATTTAGATATTGTTGTGGAGTCCTACCGATGCCAGATACAATGCATGGGATTAACACCTCTTACAGAAGAAATTGTTGCACTAATTAGATCTCAGGGGCCAATACCTGCAACAATGAACAGAGAATAGTAGATGGGGAACCATATACATGACTAGCTCAGCGGATGTATAAACACTAGAGGTTCAGTATCCATCCTCAGTCCAGCCTCTGCACAGTAAATATTCTAGACCTGAGAATGTGTGGTATGTCACTCAGTTAAGGTCTGGTAAAAGCAAAGTAAATGGGTTATGTAAGGGGAAAATTGCATCAAAAATATTGGTATTTTGAAGGAGGAATTCACAGCTGGGCAAGGCAAGCTGTGAAAATTCTGCTTCCTTAAAAGGAAGACGGCCAGCAGCTTTTGGAATGGCTCCCCATAACTAAGGAGCTCAAAGGATACAAAAGATTCAGCTCAGTTCTTTGAAAATTATGCTCTTGGTGGGCGCACTACTCTAGTTTGCTCAGTTTTGCTTTTATGCCTAGGCTTTACTTTTAATGAATCCGTACAATCTTTATTTTTCATAATGGAGAAGCACTTTAGGAAATGTCTTTGAATTGTCAGAATCACCATACAACTTCAGACTATTTCTGAATACAAATAACAAACTGTATTTAGCTTTAAAATATAAAAGATGATGTGGGTATAGGAATTCAAGATCTCTTTGGAATTTAAGATGTGTTAAGTTAAAGAAGAGCTTCAATAAGAACTATGATCTTACTCAGCCTTGGAAAGAACAATAATTTTAACATACCTGCTAATACAGAGAGAACTAAAGAGGAAGACAATTTCAAATACAAAATCTGAATACAATCGTCAGTGTGATTTATTTAGAGCTCATTGGCTACTCTGTTTGTTTTGGGAGCGTGATGCTAAAGCAGTTTGGCTCTCCTTTCCTGACTAACAAAAAGAAATAAGGCTACACTTGCGTAGGCTTTGAAACTAGCTCCCCTTCTCTACCATACAATTGCAGTGCTCTGAGATGCCAACATGGATTCTTCATTACTATCTTAGCAGTTTGGTAACTATCTGTGCATCAGCAGATGATTAAAATCTCAAAAAAAAAAAAAAGTGGCACAAGGCCTTAGTTATAAATAGTAAAGCAAAATAACCCCTTTCCAAGAAGTAGGAACACTGCAATACAGTGCTCAAGTGTTTTGGAATAAGTTATGCTTGAACCACTGTTTCCTTCATTTGTAAGTAGTCACCTCTCATTTATACATCATAAGAATGAGCAGTGGCAAAAAGGGGACAGATTGGATTATAAAGCCATGACTCGACAAAGGAACTCACAAACTACAGACTCAGCTATCCTCTATTTCTTTTTCACTCATGTTTAAATGTGTTAAGGTTATCAGTTAATTCAAGGTCAGAGAAATGTCAGGTTATTACCACAAGTGTCAAATGCTCATGAATGTGGAAATCATTATATTTTGCTACCAGAATAAGATTTTTTTAAAATTTCAGAGGTAGGTATACAAACTTTAGTGGCCTTAAATGAGCCTGACATGGGAAAAAGACTTTGGAGAAAGGCAAGACCATAGCATCGACTCCAGCTGTCCTTCAGACAATTTTTCATTGAATTCTCCACTCACCTTTCCCAAGCTACTCCAGTGATAATGTAGTAAGTACGGCTAGTAACAGGACCCTAAACTTGCCGGGTATGTCAATGTGTTTCACTAAGTGACTGCATTTCTGAGCCTCCCTCGCAGTGAGAACAAGTGAGAGGACTGTTTTGGCCAATGTAATGTAAGTGAAAGTGCTGTGTGGACATTCAGGAAGGTCCTTAATGAGAACTCACTTCATTACCTAAGCTCCCTTCTTCCTTTTAATGAATGAAACACAGATGCAATGGCTGGAGCTTCAGCAGCTGTCTTAGATCACATTAGGACAGTGAGATAGAAAAAGGAAAGGATTCCTGGTGCCTTTAGAATTGTACTTCCAGCCCCGGATTTCTAGTCTTGGAATTATTTTATTTTTTATCTTATGCACTAAAAGTGAAAAGCTGCTTGGACTCTTACTGGGTTCTCCCTTGCTTAAAGCCTAAGCTTTGTCATCCAATGGTTGCTGGTGCCAATTCAACGCCAACAAGAATTCCTAATATGTGGTGCAGTGAAGGAGGAAATTTTATTCAGTGCAAATAGCTCAATTGTGATACAGCAAGGCTGTGAAAACAGCACCACTAAGAGGTGGGCCTAGGGTGAGGGGGTTGCAGGGCCAGGTGGCCCTGGGACAAGGCCCCTCTTTGGCTAGGCAGCTCTGTTCTGCTCACCAGTCTGGTTTGCTCTGCTGGGTGCCCCTCTGCTCTGGCCTGCACTGCTCTGCTCTAGCAAGACATCTGCAGTATTTCAGCTCCAGCCGGGGTAAACGCAGTCTTTGGTGCAAAAGGAAAGTGCACTCCTAGTCCTGGAATTATTTTATTTATTTTTTATTTATTTATTTTTTTTTAAAATATCTTTATTGATTTCAGAGAGAGGAAAGGAGAGGGAGAGAGATAGAAACATCAATGATGAGAGAGTCATTGATCGAGCCCGCAACCCGGGCCTGTACCCTGACCGGGAATCAAACCCTGATCGCCTGGATCCCAGGTCGACGCTCAACCGCTGAGCCACGCCCGGCCGGGCTGGAATTCTTTTAGATGAGAGAAAAATAAACTTCTCTCTTGCTTAAGCCAGTAGTAATTTGGATTTTTTTGTGTTAGGCAGCTGAATAAAATACTAATTGATATAAAACACTGATAAGAATTCCACAAAGCTAAAGAACCTGGTCTGTCCAAAATATGCCTCGGTAGAATAAGGATTATTTTAGGCTGGCTATTATTATTTTTAAAGCAGACATAAGAGAAGTTCTGAAAACCAAGTAGATGTTAGTTACACTTTTGTCAGAGACATTTGCATTTATGGGGGAATCTCCGTTTGTCAGGGTCTCTTCCTCTCTGTACCAGGGAGAGAATGACTCTAAATCTGGAGAAACTCTTATCAATGGAGAAGGCAGGGACTTAATCCGCCTAACAACCTTACCTCCTTTACTCTGCTTTGCCAGAAAACCTGGCTCTCCCTTGCCCAACATCTTTACTTTGTGATTACCTGGAGATGGTATTTTTTAAAAAATATATCTTTATTGATTTCAGAGAGAGGAAGAGAGAGGGAAGAGAGAGATAGAAACATCAGTGATGAGAGAGTCATTGATCGGCTGCCTCCTGCACGCCCCCGACTGGGGATCGAGCCCGCAACCCGGGCCTGTGCCCCGACTGGGAATCGAACCATGATCTCCTGGATCCTAGGTTGATGCTCAACCGCTGAGCCTGGCCGGGCTAGAGATGGTATTTAAGGTGGGAGCTTGAGCTATATGGGAGGGCGTTACTTTTCCTGGGTCTCTCCCATGTTTGCAGGAGATAGCCATGTGAAATGGGGATATGATGTTGCCTACTTAAATGGTTGTTATATCAAGTACATGAGATAATTAAGCATTTAGCTTAATGCCTTAGTTTACAATGAATGCTTAGTAAATGCTAAGTGGATGAATAAATAAATGTGTGTGTGAGGAATAGCTCCCATGGAGAGGACTAGGAGGGTACCTTTGAGGAGTGACAATCTAGTTTGGGAGACAGAAAGGCATATGTTGCAAATAAAAGCCAACTATATTACATACCCCTTACCAAAAGATTATAGATGGTAAAAATTGCAGAATAATTGAGGACTAACCAGATTGGATGGTACAACATGACAATCTAGGCTGGTCACTGCCCTTGTAAATATCGGCAGCATGAGCTGAGGATGGAGCACTAGAGACAAATTCAAGATTCTTCTAAGCTAAAGATTTGTTGGGCAAAGTATACATTTTCTCAGGGTTGGAATGCCCAAAGAACTAACTGGATACAAATGCATCCTGTAAGAAGCACAATTTCCGTAACTTATGTTCAAATATTCTAATTTTAATCCTAATTTTTTAGTTGCAAGTTGTGGAAGAAAAAGGAGGCTCTGTGGAAAGTAACTTCACAAGGTGAGCTGGTCATAAATTACTAACCGGGCATTGTCATGGGGAGTAGTCAGGCCCCAGGCATATAACTTTTATGTAAAAGGCTTACTTATCTCTTTGCCTTAAGCAAGCCCCATCCATTGTTTCTGTGCATCTAGGTTAATGCCTCTTCGAAATGCCTCTTTTCAGAGCCCTCTTTCTAACAGGTGATCACCCTCAAGAGAACACCTAAGGGGCTTACTATCCTGTCAACCAATCCCTGCCTTGCTTTTTCCCCCCCTTCAATAATCTTATGCTCCTGCCTTAATTTCAAATGCATAAAAGAAGCTGCCAAACTGCGATTTTCAGGGGCATTTGAGAACTTGCTGCCCAGCATTTGTTGTCAGTTTGGCCCAAATAAACCCTTATAAAAATTCTCTTCAAGTTTGGACATTTCTTACGTCGACAAACCGAAGTCAGGGCAGTGGTTGATACAGTTGGAACTTTCCCCTTACCCTTTCTGTTCACATAGAAGCAACTGTGATAATAGCAGCAATTCTCCATATGCCAGGCCTTTAAACATTTCTAGAGCACTTTCACCAATTATCTCCAAATTTTCACCACAGTCCCCTGAGATTAAAACATTTCTCCCATTTTAGATGTGCGGAAACTGAGACCCCCCAAGAAGGGAAGTGACTTGCTCAAAGTCTGAGATAAAAAAAAATAGTAGATATAGAACCTACCTCTCTGGTCTCCAAGATGAGTCAGGAATCCTTTCTCTCTCATACGGCAGCACCCTGTGACAACCCCTGGATTGTACTGTCTTCTCTGCTGAAGCTCCTTAAAAGGAGAAGCTTGTCTTATTCACCTCTATGTCCCAGTGTGGCCTGACATCGAGTGGATACTCAAGAAATTTTTAGTTAATGTAATAAATACTTAATAAATTAATGAAAGGGTGAACAAATAAAGGAATGGATGGGCAAACTAACTTGGATCTCCCAATATCTTTGATAAACTGTGTCTCAATGAATGAAAGCCAAATACACAAAAATTATCTGTGTACTTCTCTCTTGTTGGCAGATGACAAGTTTCTCTTATTAAATGACTAGAGAAAAAAAAGAAAAGAAAAAAAAAAAATATATATATATATAGTATTCTTTGTTCATTCAGCTTTCAACCAGCTTTGGAACAAATGTAATATCTTCAATCCAAAGTATTAAAAAGGAACTAAATTTAATGGGGCTTCTACTATGGGTTAGGAGCTGCAATGGGTTCAATATTGTTCTTAAAAAATGTATGTTTACCCAGAACCTCAGAATGTGACCTTATTTGGAAGTATGGTCTCTGTAGATGGAATTATTTGAGGATCTCAAGATGAAATCATCCTGAATTTGGGGTGGGCCCTAAATCCAATGACTGATTTCTTTATAAGGAGGAGAGATTTGGACACAGAAAGGCAGACAGACACAGATTAGACAGTGACACAGAGAGAAGGTCATGTGAACACAGAGGCAGGGATTGAAGTGATGTTGCCACAAACCAAGGAATGCCAGGGATTGTCAGCAACCCCCAAAGGTAGGAGACCAGCATGATAGTGGTTTCTCCCTCAGAACCTCCAGATGAAAGCAACCTTGCTGCTACCTTGATTTCAGATCTTGACCTCCTGAACTGTGAGAGAATAAATTTCTGTTATTTTAAGCCACCACATTTTGTCATTGATTCTGCCATGCACAGAGACAAACTGTTGTGGTAAATTGTTACAGCAGCCCTGGGAAACCAATACAGAAACCTAAAACATTTTCTCTCACCTTCACAACAGCAGTGGCAGACAGAAAAACATCGACCAGTTGCCTCTTGTACATGCCCCGACTGGGTATCAAACCCACAACCCAGGTACGTGCCCTGACTAGAAATAGAACCCGCGGCCCTTCGGTGCACAGGGCGACGCTCCGATCAACAGAGCCACCCGGCCAGGGCAGTGCCTAAAACGCTGTAAGAGGCGACATACCCCAGGGTGACTGCAGGAAAAACAACTGTGAGGGGCTTAAACATTAAAGGCGGCAAGAACATAATGTAAATAGAAAACCGTGTGGCAACAGTGATGTGCAGATGTTTTTATCCAGCTCAAATCAGACGCATTTGCCCAAAAGTCACAGGTGTACAGGGCATGTGAAAAGGCAAGGATATGAAGTGATTTATGTCCAATACAATTTCATTCAATTGAGAGGTAAGGGACCATTTAAACATGGTTTGGAAATACTGGAGGACTTAAGAAAGGGGATATCAGTAACTCCAAAATCTAACTAGGGAAGCTGGGAAAGGACGGATTAGCACAGGTCCCTGGAAAACATCTGCTCACCAGGTTTTGTTCTTTGTTCCTTTATGAGGTCTGACCATATATTCTAATGTAACGGAGTTCAAAACGTAAATAAAAATAGCTATCAATGTCACTGTTGACATGAATGACAAGTTTATGTATACAAATTCTTCCTCCCCCAGAATCCTGTCGCTGCTTTGCCAGGCAGGGACACCCCGGGCCCAGGGGCTGGCGGCCACCCCTCCTGCCCCGCGTCCCCTATCATTCTCGGGGACTCCTCGTGCCGCATCGCGCTGCGCCCCTTCCAGCTGGAAAACCAGACCCCCCCGGTTCTATGAATTCACCTGCTTTGGAAATCCCTCTCTCTTTCCTTTATTCTCTTTCTGAAATCCCAAAATTTATCCTGAAATTCCTAAAATTTATTTATTATTCTCTGAATATCCACTTTTTATGGATGGTATGTCTTCTCTTATCTCTGACTATATTGAGGCTCCTTTTGTATGAAGTGAAATGTTTTCTAGTGTAACATTGTAATTCCTTAAATGATTTTTTCCACAAGATGTTATTGTTTTCTTAGCCCTAGGGTTCACTATAAACATTTTAACATTTCCCAATCCACTTAAATTTATGGTGACTTAGTTCTAGTGGAAAATGTTGGGACTCTATGGCGCCATCCTCTGTATAATTATATAGCTCTAGTCTCCCCCCTTTTTGTACTATTAATGATGGCTATTAATAGATCTACATGTACACAATCCTAAGAATACGTTATTTTAATTATTACTTTATATAATTTCATTTAATATAAAGAAGCTGAGAGAAGAAAGGGGAGAATATATCTACCAAGGGTATTATATTAATCTCATTTACCATTTCTTGTTCTCATTTATTCCTGTGGATCTGAATTCTCATCTGGTCTCAATTTCTTATTCAAACACAACTTTGCATTTACAACCTCCTTTGTGCTATTGTTGTCAAATATATTACTTTTATATACATTGCATATCAACACTATAGTCACATACATATTATTTTATATAATTAAAAAAATCATTTAACGGAAGGAAAGTAAATATGCATCTTATAATCAAACAATTACCTTCCCTTCTCCACCAGTCTTTGGTATTTTGTGTGGATTCAAATTTGTCTGGTATTACTTGCTTTCACCCGAAAAAACGTTTGTATTTTTTCTAAGCCGGATCTGCTAGCAAGAAATTCTCTCAGTTTTTGTTTATTTGGAAATGTTATCCCCGCCACCTTCTCATTTTTGAAAGATCATTGCCCTGGACCTAAGGTACTTGGTTGAAATAGCTTGCACTCTGTCTGCTGTACCTCGGGGTCCTAAGGAGCCGCAGGAAGCCACTCAGCTTTATGTTGTTCTCAGAGGCCCCTAGGCATCTAGGGTGTGCCAGGGCCCATCAGTACCTCAAGACAGGTGAGACAGAAGCCAGTCCACCAGGCAGTTCCCCTGAAAAGTCAGAAAGTTGGACTATGGTCCAATCTTCTTTCCTCGCCAAGGAGAACCAGGAGCTGGGAGTTTCCTCCCAATTGTGGGGCAGGCACTGTGCTGGGGGAGGGACTATTCAGAGAAGGTCCTATTCAGGAATTTTCCTGCTGGCTGTGATGGGGCTGGTTTTGCACTTGCCTTGGGTGTAAGAGCCACTTAAATAGTTTCTGGATTTCTCACAAAGGAAATTGGTTCACATATTGTTAAACTGGTGTCTCCACAGAGGGTCTGGGGCTTCCTCTTCTGCCACCTTGCTGTCCTACTACCAGGACCTCTCTGGTTTCTGTGGTGAAAATAGTCCACGGAGGGAAGAAGCAGTTAGGTGAATTAGGAGGCCATATAATAATTCAAGTGTGAGATGAGGGTGATTTGGACCAACAGGGTAACACTGGAGGGTGTGAAAAATGGTGGGAGTCTAGTTATATTTTAAAGATAGAATGCACAGGGTTTGCTGTTGGATTGGAAGCAGGAATTGTGAAGCTATGACAATGATGACTCAAGGATTCCTTTTCCTGAGCAACTGAGTGGATAGCATAGTTTTTGACTGAAATAGAGAGAGATTTCAAATGGAACCTATTGGGTGAGTGGGGAGGGGAAAGATTAGGATCTTGCTTTGGGTATGCTAATTTAGATTTGCATATAATGCAATCAATTGGAGAAGTCAAGCAGGCAGTTAGATCTGTATGAGTCAGGACTTCAGGGGAGAGAGACTGCTTAGGTTTTTATTTTTTGAAAAAAATACAAAAACGGGAGCATTATGATGGTATTTTTCCCTGTTTTGTTTAATTTTGCTTTGTTCACTTCCTAGAACAATCCCTGGCTCATATAAGAACTATAAATCTTTATTAAATAGAATTTTCATAGTTTCTGTAAGGTAATATAGATTTAAAAATGTGTCAACCCATCAAGTTGAATCCAAAGTTCATAGTGACAAATCTCTATCCTTAAATTGTATATTTGGCTTCCTAAAAGTAAAATAGATACTTGAACCAGATACGGTGAAAAGGGGGTGATTATATTGTTTTACGGTCAATTTGTTACGCAGTCATAAAGTCAGTGATGAATTTCATCATTGCTTGAAACCTAGCTCTGAAAACCTCTAGAAATGTCACTCCAAATGTGTTTAATAAAATGATAGCAACCTTAGTATAGTTACAAGGCATCAAAAGTTACCAGTTTTAAAAAGCTCATGAAACCTATGAGTATTAGTAAGGTTCTTTTGCATAAGACTCTGCTCATTTAAAAACTATTCATATTGTTTGCAATTATTTTAAGTACTTAGAAGAGTAGATACCTGCTTGTATCATTTAACCAATTAATTAGGTATCTCCTCCGTTAGCTAATTTGTTAGTTTGAATCAAATTAGTTAACAGTTGAGGCTTTGAACCAATCCAGGGCTGGTTTTCATATTGAAAACATGAAGATCAGAAGCTCACACTCCAATGCCCCTCTACAACCCTTCAACATTTTTCGTATCACGTCTGTAATAGAGAGTGCGCTAATCAGCACAACAAATTTTAGACATGAGTTTTCGTGTTTAAAACTGGAAATAAATAACATTCCAAATGCATGAATTGCCTGGAAATATTGTACAGGCCTGGCTGCCTTTGCGAAAATAGGGGAAAAGAAAAAAGTGGGCCCAGTAGTTTGTATTCTTTGCGGTGGCTCCCTCCGCTGACAGCTCCACCTGTTCATGGGATTCTCCTGCCTGATGCCACTAAAAGCACAGGTGAATTCTACACTAGGTTGCGTCACATCTGGTTTAAAACCAGATTATTGCCACCTAATGATGTGAATGAACCTCTCACGTAAGATGCCTGTGGAATGTCTGAAGGGTCAGACAGCGGGGGCTTCATCCAGCTCACAGGCTGAATGACGAGAATGGCTGCTAAGAAATGCATATGTGGTAAAATGCAGACAAAATTGTGCTGGTATTGTAACATACCACTCTAAAGTAAGGTCATGAGGTAGGAGACCTATGTCCCCCACTTGGCAAGAGAACATACTAGTTGTGGAAAAACCAATTCGGTTCAGGTCTATTTGCAACTCTATGTTTTCTGTACTTTTTAGGGCACTTATTTCCCATCGTATGATACAGGTTTCTAAAAATGTAATCCTTATCTGCACTAGACTGTGAACTCCTTGGGGGCAGGGCAGTGCTTAATTTGTTCACTTTTATGCTCCCCTAGCCTTAGTCCCATGCCTTGAACATAATAAGCACACCAGTGAATACTGATTGAGCAAAGTGAACTGGTGGGAATATGACCTAAGCTCAACTGAATTTAACACCTCACACTGAATCTAAGAAAAGTAAATACATAACCATGATTGAAAGCCATATAATTTGTTCAAGAAAAATAAGCACCTTTCTCTTTAAAAGGTCATTCCTTCTCATCTTTAAGATCTTTGTCACATTAATAAAAAACAAAAACTCAATTTTAAATAGCACCAATCTGCATCTAAATAATTAAAGAAGAACCCTAAAGGAAAAGTAACCTAAGATTTAATTGGTATTATGTGTATTTTAAAGTTTGATGAGGTAATTTATTCTAAAGTGGTACAAAATTTGTAATTTTCACGTTTTAAAACTAATCTCCTACATTTCCTATTAGCTTCACTAGACCCAGTGTTATTTCTTTCTGAATATTCAGAATATGAATAAGGCACTTGTTATACTTTGCTTCGTACCTCATAGATTTTGTCATGTCATCCTAAATGTAAGTTTTGTTTGGATACAAGTTTATTTCCTAGAAATGAAAACAAAAAGATAAAATTTTCACTAAAAAGACAAAATAGTCCTTCTAAACAGTGGATCTAAAAGGATATAGGAAGGAGTTTTCTCAAAAAAATTAAATATAGAACTGCCATTTGACCCAGTGATCCCACCTCTAGGAATATATCCTAAGAATCCTGAGACACTAATCAGAACTTACGCACCCCTATGTTCATAGCAGCGCAGTTTACAATAGCTAAGCTCTGGAAACAGCCCAAGTGCCCATCAGGAGGTGAGTGGATAAAAAGCTGTGGGACAGTCACACCATGGAATACTACGCAGCTGTAAAAAGAAGGGATCTCGTACCCTTTGGGACAGCATGGAGGGAACTGGAGAGTATTATGCTAAGCTAAGTAAGCCAGAGAAAGACAAGTATCACATGATCTCAGTCATATGTGGAATATAATGAACAAAATTAACTGGAAAAATAAATAAATAAATAAATAAATAAATAGATGCAGGCATAACAGATAGCTGTGGCATTCTGGTAGCAGAAACCTCAAATTAAGAATGCTACAGGAACACATATTTATAGAAGGCTTTTTTATTTGCTTTTGAAAACCAACTTTAGACTAATTTCTTACATTACTACTTAGGAAAACAAATACTACACAGCACCTTAAGAGATAATTTTATGTTTGAAATTTAAAACCAGTATCTCCAAATTTTATATGCTATATGACTTATTTTAAGCAATATTTTCATTTCCTCTAAAGAAAACATACATAGGTAATGTTTTTCTACATTTTTGTTTTATAACTTACACAGAACAAACAAAATTTTACTGGTTTAACAAAGCCAAAAAGTGAATCTTATCCATAGGTCTTATTAAGGATATCGTTGCCAGAAGTGCTGTGAAACCATCTACACATAAAAAGCTGTACAGAGACAGTCTAAAACTTCTATATTACCCAAATATGCCATTAATTAACTGTGAAAAAGGTAAGCTGGCTAATCCTATGTAAGCTTTGTAGGATGCTTACTGAGAAAAGAACAGTTCCGAAATACAAAATGACTTTTGAGTGGGAAGTTTTGGCAGTACTTCTGTTGTTTTTTTTACTATCATCTACAAATATTTATTGTAACACTTGAATAGAACTACAGGAAGCCTTTGGCACTGGTAGAGAATATTGATTCTCTGTTAGGTTACAAAAATTTATTCATAGCCAAATTGAATGCTCTTTACATAAAAATATTAGACTACTTTTTTTAAAAGTTTCAAAAATTTCTGGTAATAGCTAACAGAATTAGAAAAGTAAAATTAAAAAAAAGAAAAGAAAAGAAAAGAAAAGAAAAGAAAAGAAAAGAAAAGAAAAAAACGAAAAGAAAAGAAAAGAAAAAAATGAAAAGAAAAAAAGAAAAGTAAAATTAACCATTAAATACTTCCTGTTCTAGAACACTGGACTCCAACAGCACCTCCACTGCTCTAAAAAATTATTTAAGTCTGTCATGCAACAGGAAAACAGAAGAACAGGAGCAACTATTCTACACAGAGGAAAGCTTCTCCCAATTAAAAAAACAAACAAACAAGCGCTGGCTGGGGTGGCTCAGTTGGCTGTGCACCAAAAGGTTGCTGGTTCCAGTCCCAGTCAGGGCACATACTTGGGTTGCTGGCTCGATCCCCAGTAGGGGGCATCCAGGAGGCAACCGATTGATGTTACACTCTCACATGTTTCTCTCTATTGCTGTCTCTCCTTCTCCCTTTCTCTAAAAAATTAATAAACTATGCTTAAACAAACAAATAAAGAAACCCTACCACCATCACCAACAAAAAACACATACTAAAAAAAAACCACAAAAAACCTAATCAATATCCAAATAGGCATTTTTAGGCATCAACAACAACAAAAAGGATCCAGATGAAATATACTTGCTGTTTAATCTTAACCGCCTTTTGATAATGCCATGTTTCCTTTCATTTTAATACATTTCTGCACATGTATATGTTTTAAAATTCAGAAAACAGTCAAAACACAAGATAATTCTTAGCATGAACACGCTTAGTTAACCATATATTATGCAGCTCCCTTTAAAAAGCACTGATGCCCTCAACAGTTACATGTATCATTTAATCAAGAACAACACAAAGTTCACCATCACCAACAGCCAATACCTATAGTAACTTAATGTTCTGGAATACTGAGATTGAGAAGGCAAATTTCTTTTGAAAATGGCTTAAACTCAAGTGTTTTTGTTGTTGTTGTTGTTGTTGTTATTGAACATCAAAAATGTATTATTCTAGGAAACTAAGATTAGGTATGAAAAAGTGGCCCAGTTAGCATGGCTCAGTGGTTGAGTGTCAAACCGTGAACCAGATCATGGCTCGATTTCCGATCAGGGCACATGCCCAGGTTGCAGGTTCAATCCCCAGTAGGGGGCGTGCAGGAGGCAGCCGATCAATGATACTCTCTCATCTTTGATGTTTCTATCTCTCTTCCTCTCTCTGAAATTAATAAAAACATATTAAAAAAAAAAAGAAGAAGAAGAAGAAGAAAGAAATAGGATAGGACCGGGTACTGCAGTTATAGTTTGAATAGTAAGTTTATACCAACAGTTTCATACTAACTATCTAAAACCTAATTGCAAATAGACCGCCAACCTACTTTTATAAACTTGAATACTTAAGCAAGTTAAATTAGGGTTGGTATTTATTTCACTTTTTTAAATCTATTTTTTTAAATATGTTTTTACTGATTTCAGAGCAAGGAAGGGAGAGGGAGAGAGAGAGAAACACCAATGATGAGAGAGTGTCATTGATCGGCTATCTCCAGCACACCCCAGACTGGGCACCGAGCCCGTGACCTAGGCATGCGCCCTGACCAGGAATTGAACCATGATCAGTGCTCAACCGCTGAGCCATGCCGGCTGGGCATCCTATCCTATTTCTAACAAGATCCAGAACCAAAGTTTAAACCTTGAATACACCACTTAAGAAGTAACATTACAACCCAAGGACATGGACAACGGTGGGGAGAGTGACTGGGGAGGGGGAAGGAACGGGGGGGGGGAAACGGGGCATTGGGGAGAAAAAGGAACATCTGTAATACTTTAAACAAAAATAAAAATTAAATTAAAAAAAAAAAAAAAAAAGAAGTAACATTGGTGTTAACACTGTCCTACACTCTGTAACAGACTTGATGGTGTGAGAACTGTGTGCGTTTTGTTTTTGAACTTTCTCATTCTACAAGCTGCCTACAAGTGAGGAGGTCAGACACCAACAGTGTAACGTGTATACTCTTAACCTATGTTGTGCAGGATGGAGCGTGCCTGCCCCACCTGCTTGCCTCAGATGTCTTGGGAGCTGAGTGGTGGTGACCCCTGGCAGGGACACGTGACAGGACAGGCCACGATGCAGAGGCTACGGAGCCATGTGGATGGTGCAAAGTCTCTGGGCATGGTCCAGGCTTCCAAGGCTGGGGTGGTGGAAGAAGTGGTGGTAGCTACTGTTTCAATCTGACAGCACAGAGCTACGATCAAAGTCTCATGGACCACTTGCTAACAATGTGGGGGCACCAAGTTCTCAGTTGGGGTGTCCCAGGTCTGATGACCCACCTGGCATTGTCTGGGTGAGCTGGGTAGCCCTGGGACCAGGCCAGTGTCCGGGTGTCCCTCTCCAGGTGGTCCTCATTTAAGGCCGAAAAGGTGGTTTTTTCAAGCTAAAATCGGACCAGTCGATGGACAGTCTTGGTCGGGTCTGTCTGGCAGATTCCAAGCAGAATCTTTTGAAAGACTCCACTTCCCTCTCTGTCTCGTCCATATCCACGCTCTCTAAGTCGATATCTTTAGGCATAAAGATATCTTCGAGCGAGCTGTCATCTCCGTCTCCGTCTCCGTCTCCGTCTCGGTCTCCGTCTCCCTTCTTCTTCTTGTTTTTCTTGCTCTTGCCGCTGGGCTCAGGGGCGTCTGCCCGCACCGGCTTGCTGCTGGGTGTCTCCTCGCTGGGGCCGGTGGGCTCAGTGGCGCCTGGGCTCGCTTTCCCTTCTTTGCCCTGGCTCGGCTGTTTTCTGTTGTTGTTGTTTCTATTGGCTTTTTTCTCCTTTCTCTTCTGCTCTGGCGGTGAAGTGAGGCCAGCCACTTTAGCCTTTGGCTCAGTCTGGGGCTGGGGGCTGGGCTGGCCCTCTGAGGGTCTGGGGCATTCCACAGGCCCCTTCCTTGGCTCACTGCTGGCCTTCCAGGCCTGTTTCAGCTTCTGTTTGCCAGTCCCCTCCTTGTGGGGATGCTTTCCGTGCAGGAGAAAAGGCAAGGGCTCCTGCTGCTTCCCACTCACCTCCTTTGGCAGGACGAGCTTGGAGTCCCCGTGAGCCCCTAGCCCTGTGTCGGCTGCCTGTCTGGAAGGGGGGTCAGATGAGGTCTTTGGTTCTTCGGTTTGCTCTAGGGAACCGCTGCGCACCTGTGCAGAGTCAGGCACATACCTCGTTTGTGCCCTGAGATTTCCACCAGGCGCTTCCGTTCTGGGAGAGCCTTTGCTTGGTCTCTCCTTCCTTCTCACAGCGGGCTGGTTCTGAAGCTGCTGGAACTCCTCGGTGAGCTGCTCAGCCGCCTCCTCGCGCTGCCTCTGCTCCTGCTGCCGCTGCTCCCTGAGGAGGTGCGCTTGCTCCCGGGCACTGGCCTCCGCTTCGTGGCGAGCCTTCTCCTCCAGCTTTTTCTGCTTATGTCTTGCTCGCTTGGCTGCCCGTGTGCTGCTCGCGGGCTTGGCCTCTGAGCTGTTTATGAACTGCAGCAAGTCCTCCACCGGACGATGATCCACCGCACTCGCACTCGCACTCGCACTCTCCTGCTCTGAGACCTCATCTGTTTTCTTAGACTGCTCTTCTTTTCTCTTGGCCAGCCGGAAACGAAGCTTTTCCCTCATGTCTTCATAATTTCTGCCTCTTGGTGCAGATGAAAGCCAGTTGTGCCTGAAGAATTCACAGCAGTAGTCACAGTACTTGCCCTCTTTTTGGCCTGCATAGGTGCAAGTGCAGGCGCAGGCGCAACTGCTGGCGCTGGTGGTGGAGCCGTGCTCCGAGCAGTTGTCTTTGTCTGCACCTTTGTCCCTGCCTTCCTGCTGTGGGTCACTGGTGCCTTTCTTGCAGCCTTGCCCTTCGTAGTCTGGGCTGTAACTGGCTGGCAAGTTCAGGATCGAGCGGCCAAGGAAGAGGCTCGCAGGGTCCCCCAGGGCATCAGACCTCGTGTTGCTCGCTGCCTCGGTATTGTCATTCGATGGATACATATCAGCAAATTTAGCTGACAATGAAGCCACATCATCTTCACTGCATAAAGTTGGTGTAGATACACTGCCTGTGCCCAGGAGTCTGGGATGCTGCTGGGTTGTAATGGGAGAGCCAGAACCTGACACCAAGCTTGTCAATGACACACTGGGCAGGTGACTCTCGGAGAGAGAGTCGGGAGTAGAGCCCACTTGGAATGGCAGCTGGTGGACATGGGGGTTGATGGGGCTGGGAGGGCCCATGACGCGTGAGTGGGTGCAACGAGGAGTGCAGATTGGTGAGGACAGCACATGCCTCATGGCATCAGTGAGGGCATCGCCAGTGCCCGCTCTCCTATCGGTTAACTCCTCTTCATGGGACTGACTGTCTGTCAACTCTCTCAAGTCCTTTGTTAGCTTGTTTTTCATTGTCATCTTCTCGTTGATGTAGACGCTGACCCTCTTCTGGCACTCCAGCCACTGCCTGGCGACCCTGCGCAGCTCTTCCTCCAAGTGCAGGTACCGGTGCAGCAAGGCGCTGTAGACCTCCCTGCTGCAGCTGTCATGCATCGTGGCTCCCACCCTGAGTTGCGACACCAGTGCTGGCAAGTGGCTCTGGAGAAGGGGCTCGGAAAAAACCAGATTTTCAAACAGGTGTTTATTATGCAGTTCCCACGTCACTTGGAACACGTTCAAGTGTTTGTCCTCTAGAGTGGCGAGGAAGGTGCTGATGGTGCGCGCCGCTCGGCAGAGGGTGCTGTACTCTTTGAGGAGGAGGGCGATGAACTGGTAGGCCTGCAGCGGGCTCTGCAGGCAGGTGGGCCCTCCCACTCTGCACGGGGCCGACAGCTGCCGCAGGAGGCCGATCTTCATCTCCAGCAAGTAATCTCGCGCCTGTTGATCCAACCGCTGGTACAGCTGGGAGGGGTCCGACATGCAGAGCCGGTCCACGAGCTCCTTCGCCCACTCCTTTTCGGGCACCAGCGGGATCCCTGCCTGGCGGTATATGCAGCGGACAACGTAGCGCAGTTCTGACCAGTAGTTCTGCAGCTGCTGCGAATCCCGGTCCGTCTCTATCGAGATCTCTTCGGGTTCATCACATATTTCAAGGGCACGTGGCATGTCCGAGGGTGGGGGCTGAGTGTCCAGACCCAGCGTGCCGCTGCATGGCGGAGCTGGGAGGACCGCAGTGAGAGGGCCACGGACAACGAAGTCTTGGCCCTGCGCTGACTGGTCCAGGCCACCGTAAATCCTCAACTTCTCCAGGGTCCACTGGCAGTGCAGGCACACCCACAGCGGCTGCTGCGGCGCGCTGCTGCCCGTGGGCGCCATGGACAGGCCCAACCTTCTCGCGGCCTCAATCCCACTCTCTAGGAAAGAGGAATCTCTCCGCTCGGCTCTACACAGAACACAGTAATCAACAGTGGAACAGGGTGGGGAACTCTGAGTCTCGCCCAAGTTAGAAGCCTCCGGGTGGCCTCCGGCGGCTGCTGCTGCGCCGCCCACACACTCGCTCACGCATGCAGCTTCTGTGGCAACCGGGGCCACCATGGCAGTGGCCTGAGGGCCGCACGGCTCTGCCGCCGGGCAGTCCCTGACACTGCTCACACCGCTGTGGTCCCCGCCTGCACCGCCCCGCTTGCTCTTGCGGCGCTTGGCCCCTCCCTTGCCATTGCCCTGACTCATGGCTGGAGGGTGGCTGGGGGCTGGCAGCCTTTGGGGAAGGCCGGCAGTGGGCACGGGGCACGCCCGGTGCCCGAGGGCAGCGAGGCCCAGGGGCCGCCTGTGGGTCGTTCGGGCTCGCCTGGCTGAGGGCTAGGGCACTGCACGAGGTTACCTTGTCACCTTCGGATGGGTGGGAAGATCTGATGGATGGGAATGGCTGGGAGGCCGCTAGGTGTGAAGAACGCTGTGTCCGCCACCTTGCTGCTGACCAGAGTGAGAGCTCGCTGTGGTCGACGCAACGGGACGGGATCCCAGTTTACATCGCGAGAGCGCGAAGGAGCAGCCCCGAGGGGGAAGGAGCTGCCAGGAGGGGGGAGGAGCTGCCGGGAGGGGGGAGGAGCTGCCGGGAGGGGGGAGGAGCTGCCGGGAGGGGGGAGGAGCTGCCGGGAGGGGGGAGGAGCTGCCGGGAGGGGGAGGGGGGAGGAGCTGCTGGGAGGGGGAAGGAGCTGCCGGGAGGGGGGAGGAGCTGCCGGGGGGGGGGAGGAGCTGCCCGGAGGGGGAAGGAGCTGCCCCGAGGGGGAAGGAGCTGCCCCGAGGGGGAAGGAGCTGCCGGGGAGGGGGAGGAGCTGCCGGGGAGGGGGGAGGAGCTGCCCCGAGGGGAAAGGAGCTGCCCCGAGGGGAAAGGAACAGCCAGGAGAGGGAGGGGTATGGGTACCCTCCCCATCCTCACTGAAAGCACTTTTTTTTTTTACTTTTTTAATTACAGTTTTATTCAGTATTCTTTTTATTAGTTTCAGATGTCCAGCAAAATGCTTGAAAATCACGTACTTTACAGAGTGGTTACCCCGCATGCTTCAAGTATCCACCTGGCCCCATTCATAGTTATCACAATATTGTTGACTATATTTCCCATGCTGTAATCTACATCCCTGTGACAATTTTATAGCTACCAACCTGTACTTCTCAATCCCTTCACCTTTTACACCCACTCCCCCAACTCCCCTCCCCGCTGTAAACCGTCTGTTCTCTGCATCTATGAGTCTGCTTTTGCTTTGTTCATTTATATTGTCCTTTAGATCTAACATAAAAGTGAAATCATATGGTATTTGTCTTTCTCTGACTTATTTCACTTACCATAATACCGTCTAGGTAGATCCATGTTGTTGCAAATGGTAGGAATTCTTTTTTTGTTTTTAATAATTGAGCAGTGTTCCACATTGCATATATTTACCATACCTTTATCCGCTCATCTACTGATGGACACTTGGGTTGCTTCCATAGCTTGGCTATTGTAAATAATGTTGCAATGAACATAGGGGTGCATATATTCTTTCCATTTAGTGTTTTGGGTTTCTTTAGATATATACCCAGAAGTGGAATCACTGGGTCATAAGGCAGCTCCACTTTTAATTTTTTGAGGAATCTCCATACTCTTTTCCATAGTGGTTGCACTAATCTGCATTCCCACCAACACTGCATGAGGGTTCCCTTTTCTCCACATCATTGCCCACACTTATTTGTTGATTTATTGATGATAGCCAATGAAGTGGTATCTCATTGTGGTTTTAATTTGCATTGATGATCAGTGATGAGGAATTTTCATATCTCCATTGGCCATCTGTATGTATTCCTTGGACAAGTGTCTATGCTGGACTTCTGCCCACTTTTTAATTGGATGGTTTGTTTTTCTGGTGCTAAGTTGTCTGAGTTCTTTATAAATTTTGGATACTAACCCTTATCAGATGCAGCATTGGTGAATATGTTCTCCCATTCAGTACATTGTCTTTTCATTTTGTTGATTCTATGAAGGATTTGGGGTTTTGCATTGTAATATAAGTTCTTACAAATTTAAAGCAAATACTCATTAATGAAGAGCTGATACTTATTTCTTAAGAAGAATGATGACAAATAAGTCACTTTATTAAAATGATGTAAAATTGATTCTGGAAAGCTTTTCAACGAGTCAGAATCCAGCTTCTTCAATGGTACATGTAGGAAGATTATAGTATCTCATTTTAGCATTATTGAAAAAAGATTTCTGGTTGTATCCCAAAATTAGGGGGGAATTCAGCTAATTTTTCTTTTAAAAAAGGTCAATTGTAAGAATCACATTATCTTTGATGGGCCACAGTTTAATAAATGTCAGCTGTCAGAAATGGAACTTCACACCAATCTCATCTTAGTCTCTGTTTAAATACATTTAGTTGAGAACAGATGGCATACATGAATTTATGGTTACATCCCTTGATGCTGGCACATCACAGATTCTTATGAAGGAATACACCATATTTCCATTGCCTGTCTTGGTAGCATTGTTCTAGCAATAAATGTGAACATGCCACATTTCAAAAGGATGAACAATCATTATTTCAAAGTGTTGCCTTTTAAAATGGCTGACATGACACCTTCAAAATCTGGTCTATAGAAAAAGATTTACCTACCAGAAGGTTTCCCTAGAAATATAACCCAGCAGCTTGAGACAGCCAGTGAACTGTTTGTACTTCTACATTAGTTTGTTTGGTGGGATGCACATCACTACAGCAGGGCAGCTGTCTGATAATTTGTCAGAGCTGTAAATTTGTTGGCTGAAGCTCTCTGGCAGACATTTGTGTGTAAGAACTGAGTTGTTCTTTGACTAGGACTGGATATTTTGCAGTTCCTGTTCTTCCTTTGCTTTGATATCCTAGTAAACCTACATTTTTCTTTTATTCTTTAAGAAAGCCCTGTTAGAAGACAGTATCATGAGGAAGTGGACCAGGGATATGACAGTGGCACCAGCTCCCACACAGGCCACAATGAACAGGAGATAGGTCATGTGGAACTCGTTAGTGTTGCAGATGCCCTGGTAGGCATCCACATATCTTTCCTGGGAAAGCATTTGAAGGAATGATATACTGCAATGCTGATCTGCTCCACCCTGGCTGTTCCATTAGTCTGGATGACTATAGAATAGAAACATGGCACACAGAGAAACCAGACACTCTCAGCCAGGCTACTCCCACCATGTAGGTGAGGAAGACCAACATTCCAGGGATGCATTGGCCACAAGCAGTTGTTTAAAATGCCCTGTGCAGTTCCTTCACTGCCCTTGTGCTCAAAAGCCACCTGCCAACAGAATGATGCAACACAAAAAGAAAAAGGACACAATTCCATAAATGACACACCGCATCAGTGGTATTGCTTCTCTCAGCAAGGCATGGTCACTGGTGTTGGTGGAGAAGGGTTGCTCAAGCTGAAAGCTTTTTCTTTAAGATCAGGAACAAGACAAGGATGCTACTTTCACCCAATGTACTATTGGAAGTCCTAGCCACAGCAGTCAGACAAGAAAAAGAAATAAAAGGCATCCAAATTGGAAAGGAGTAAAACTCATTATTTGCAGATAACATGATAGCATAGAGAGAGAACCCTAAATAATCCACCAAAAAATGGTTAGACTAATAAATGAATTCAGTAAAGTAGCAGGATACAAAATTAACATTCAGAAATCAGTTGCATTTTTATATACCAATAACAAACTATCAGAAAGAGAAATTAAGAGAATCTCATTTCCAATTCCAGCGGAGGGCAGGTGGGTGGAGGGGGAGAGAGTAACCAAAGAATTTATATGCGTATATGCACAACCCAAGGACACGGACATGGACAATGGTGGGGAGAGGGACTGGGGAGGGAGAAGGGATGGGGTGGAACAGGTCATTGGGGAGAAAAAGGAACATCTGTAATATTTTAAACAAAAATAAAAAGAATAAATAAATAAAAATAAAAATAAAAAAAAGAATAAAGTACCTAGGAATAAATTATCCAAGGAGGTAAAAGACTTGTACTCAGAAAACTATAAGACATTGAAAAAAGGTGAAGAAGGTACAAATAGAAGGATACACTGTGCTCCTGGATAGGAAGAATTAACATCGTTGAAATGTCCATATTTCCCAAAGCAATCTTCAGATTCAATGAAATCCTTATCAAAATACCAATGGAATTTTTGACAGAATAATCCTAGTATTTCACAGAAAAATAATCCCAAAATTTATATGGAATTACAAAAGAAACCAAATTGCCAAAGCAATCTTAACAAAAAAGAACAAAGTTGGAAGTATACTAAACTATAGTTTGGTAATTGATACCAAACTATAATACAATGCTGTAGTAATCAAAACAGCAGAGTAATGACATAAAAACAGGAACATATGTCAGTGGAACAGATTACAGAATTTAGAAATAAACCAAGGACTATGTAATCAATCTATGACAAAGGAAGCAAGGACATATAATGAGATGAAGATAGTCTATTCAATAAAGTGTTTGGAAAACTGGACAGACACATGCAAAAATGAAAAAGGATCATTTTTACACTATATACAAGAATAAATGCAAAATGTTTAAACACTTAAATGAAAGACCTGAAACCACAAAACATTTAAAAGAAAACATAGGCAGTAAAATCTTGGATACCACTGTTAGTAATATATTTTTGGATCTGTCACCTCAGGCAAGGGAAACAAAAAATAAACAAATGGGACTTCATCAAACTAAAAGGTCTGTGCAACAAAGGAAACCTTCAACAAAATGAAAAGACAACCCACTGAATGGGAGAACACATTTGCCAAAGATACATCTAACAGAGGTTTCTCAAAAAATTAAAAATAGGCCCAGCTGGGCGTGGCTCAGCAGTTGAGCATCAACCTCGGATCCAGGAGATCACGGTTCGATCCCCAGTCAGGGCACATGCCCGGCTTGCAGGCTCGATCCCCAGCCAGGGACATGCAGGAGGCAGCCCATCAATGATGACTCTCTCATCATTGATGTTTCTCTCTCTCTCACCCCTTTTCCTTTCCTCTCTCTGAAATCAATAAAGATATATTTTTTTAAAAAAAATAGAACTACTATATGACACAGTAATTCCACTTCTGGCTATATATCCAAAGAAATCTAAAACATTAATTTGAAAAGACATATGGAAGCAACCTAAGCGTCCATACATAGACAAATGGATACATATGTGGTACATATATACAATGGAATAATAGTCATAAAAAGAATGAAGTCTTGCCATTTACAACATGGATGGACCTAGAGGGTATTATGTTAAGTAAAATAAGCCAGTCAAATATCATATGATCTCACTTATATATGGAATCTAATGAACAAAATTAGAACAGAGGCATGGATACATGAAACAGACTTAGAGCTGTTAGAAGGGATGAGGGGTGAGGGTGGGGCAGAACTGGATGAAAGAAGGTGAAGGGATTAGCCAAAGAACATACAGGTATAACCCATAGCCACAGACAACAGTGTGGTGATGGCCAGAAGGAAGGGAGGGCGGTGGCTGGGTGGAGGTGGGCAAAGCTGGGCAAAGGAGGGCAAAATGGGGACATCTGTAATAGTGTCAACAATAAAAATAAAGTTAAAAAAATATATGGGAAGATATAACCTTTGTCCTCTTACTTCAATACCCATTGTTTTAAAAGCTGCCCCTGAGGTTGTTCATGTTCCTATAGTTACAATTTTCCCTGCTGTAATGGTCAGGTTTGTTGAGAACCAAATGCCAAAACAAGATTAGGGAGGGAGCAGGAGGTGAGGAGGGCTTTTAAATGGTGGTTCGGGTCTCACACCTCTGGAAGGAGAGAGGGAAAGAAGGAGGCTGAAGGAGGGTAAAGAGACTTAGATTACAGGGCGAGTCCAAGGGTCATTTGGCCAGGTCAATGGAGAGACCTCAATCCCAAGTCTCCCACTGCATAACCCACGACTTTTCGGTGTGCAGGACACTGCTCCAACCAACTGAGCCACACTGGCCAGGCTGATGTAGTTGATTTTATCCATCTTTCAAGGTTTGGATTCTTGTTTAAGAAATCCTACCCTACACCAATGCCATGTGCCTTCTAAACATTTTAAACATTTACTTGGAGTTGATATTGTTTTGGGGAATAAGATGGATCCTGCCTATATATTTAATTATATATAATGAGTAAATACCCAGTAATCACAAAAACAAAAAACAAAAAAACAACGAAGTCTCCCATTGTAGAAGCTCCATGTCCTTTCACAATGGGCCTGCCCAGTACCTCTACCATGCTTAGTCATTGGTTGGGTGAAGCCCATGGGCAGTAAGACCCTGGCAATAGTGGTGGATTCAGAAGGGCCAGCCATTGCTCTGTTGTGCTCCCTGAAACTTGAGAGGCATGTGGCACATTTTTATGACCCCCATGGTTCACCCTTGGCACCAAACAGATACACTTCTCTCAGCAGGTTTTGGGAGTGTGGCCAAAAATGGGGCCACATACTAAATCTGAGCAGCTCAGGGAGGTTTGCATGACGGTTCTTACAAACTCAAAGACTAAAAGTAACCACATAGGATGGTCTGAAATTAAAACTTCCTAAGTAAATGTGAATCACGGTGGGCAGTCATGTCCTAGGCTGGTATTTTCCTTGACAAAGGTCAATCTTTACCTTAAACTGAGCCTGTCTGCTGTTTTTTGCATCTACCATAACATACCTTTGGATTGTCAGAGTAATCCTCTTTTTTTCCAGACCACTCGGGGCACAATTTCCCACCAGACCACAGAACCCCTCATTGTTATCTTGCTGCCCAAATGCCATCTCTAGTGTTGTTAACTATTCTATACCAACCAATGCAAAAGAAGTATTTCTCTCTTTATTTTACTCTTCATGCAGTATCAGAGATTTCCCTGCTTTGCCTTCTCTCGCCTCCCTACTCTACTACCCATGGATTTCATGTAACCCTCCTTATACCTCCTCCTTTGATTATAGCATATAGAAGAACTGCAAAAATGCCATTCCCCAGAGCATTTTCTCAATTCATTGAGATTTTGCTTCCCAGCAATTGTTGTCAGTTTGGCTCAAATAAACTCATAAAAATTCTCTACAGGTCTGGATGTTTCTTACATTGACAAGAGCATTCCCCATGGTCCCTGTTGGTTCTGTCTTCCTGAGGGAAAACTGAGAAGAGTTCAGTGAACAGACTACAATCACTGTTACTGTAGTTGGTCTTGGGGCTGCAACGGGTATGCATCTTCTCCTTCTCTTCTCCACTCATTTGCCCTGAGCTGTCATTGTAGTAGAAAAGTAGAGAGATCCAGCAGCTTCAAAGAATTCCAAGGTGGGATATGGTGATATGGATATATGGATTAGGACACTTTATTTGTTACATCCATCATGTTAGGAGCAGTGTGTGTATGTATTGTAGGGGAGAAAAATATAATTTTTGGCCAAGATACCACTTGTAATAAAATATTAGCAGAAGAAAAACAGAAATTTAATAATATGGATACCTCCTATATACATGAGAGGCCCAAGAAAACTGAATAACTCCCCTAAATGGTTCAAGTCACCATCTTAAATACCATCCTCAGCTAAAGACAAAAGAGGATATTGGAGGTGTGGGAGCCAAGTTATGGAAGGCTACTAGACAAAGCTTAGTAAATATGGGTAAGGTTTTTATGCAGATTAAGTCCTTGCATTCTCTATTGATAAAAGTTTCTCCAGATTTAGTCACCTCTTGTTCCTGGTACAGAGAGGGAGACACACTTACAAATGGAGAGTTTTCTTATTTGTAAATGTCTGACAAAAGGGTAACTTCTAAGTTTTCAGAGATTTTCCTATGTCTGCTGTTTCTAAAAATAATAAGCCTAAAAATAATTCTTAGGCCAAAGAGTTACATTGTGGGGTGACAAGTTCTGCTCCCCTTCAGTACACTGGGGATGGGGAAAATTTCCCCTTTCCTTTTTCGTTTTTCTGTCAGGTCAGATAATTCCAATGACATACAGCAGATTAATGGAGGGGGGGATCAAGTTTTAATACCCATGCAGAAAGAATTCACATAAGCATGAAAAATCCAAAGAGAGTAAGGCAAAATGAGGTCTATACAGGGCTGGGCAAAAGTAGGTTTACGTTGATATGGAAAAAGACATGCAGGTTATGATGATTACAATAGCTTTATTAACTCAAAGGAATGTAACGGTGTCACAGTGCATTTAGAAGAAGACAAATAATGCAAAGAAATAATACATCGATAAATAAATAATAACACGAGAATAAATTTACACATACACACAACTGTAAACATACTTTTGTCAACCCTGTAAATCATTCAGAACTAAGGAAGGAGAGGTGAGGCAATTTTCAGGGAGAGGAAGAGTTAATGTTTTGTAAACAAATGTATATTGGGCCACCTTGAAACAATGGGACACGGAGAGAACTTCACTTAGGTCACAGGGCCTTGCTAGGTTCCTCCCTGTCTGTTATACCTAGTTCATAATAAAATAGTCATCTCTGACCATAGCTCCCTTCCTGGAGCAAGTCCTTTGTCTAATTTCTTAGGCAGTAAAGGGGAAGGTCAAAGGTTTTTCCTGAGCCTTCTGGGCCTTAATTGTCTGTGGGCCTTAATTGTTTTCAGCTCAAAATAATCTGCCTGCCTGAGTGGCCTATCTTGAGGCAACTGGTTATGAACCCCTAAAGTATATATATAAAATTGTCACTAGTTATGCCCATTATACAAATAAAGACAGTAAAGCTCAGTGAGGTAAGTTTTGTTGTTCAAATTTATATAGCTGGTAATCGGTGTAGCTGATACTTGAACCCCATTTTTTAAAATGTTTCAGCCACTCTAGTAAAAAGAATACCTTCTTTGGGCAACCTGATACTTGCTTCCTCTCCATGTCACTCTCCACGGTCTCTCCACGCAGGTAATATAGAAGAAGCAATAGGCATAGGCACAGAACAGTTAAAACCTCTGGAGTTGGTTCTTGCTTTCCTGATATCATAATATTTTGAGGCATTTCTATACACTTTGACATTATTAGAGCTGACATCTACTAGATAATTCCATAGACATGGTATTTTATTAAGCTGTAACCTTTCCCTTATAAAGAAATATGAAAACTTACAGCTAAAGCCTCATTAATAACAGTTGTTACCTGGCATTTGGTATATGCTTAATGGTTCCTGCTGTTTCCCGAGAAGTAAATATAACCCTACAGCACTAATTTTCTTCTGAGCCTATCATCAGGCCTCATGTACAGCTTTTCAACTCAAGGATATTTAGGTCTTAAATACTTCCTTTGGTTTTATTTTCAGTACCTTTCTTTTATAAAAGCATCATTGCTTCCTTTAAAAATTTGCTCTTCAAAAGTAACACCACTCTTCCAAATGGGGGTGGGGTACAATTGAATCACATTTTTAACAAAATGTTAAGAATATCACCTAATTCATAACACCCTCCCACCTTTTTTTTACAGATCAGGAATTCCAGACCAAGAAAAAAAAAATATTTTCATGGTAATAAAGCAATTTAATCGCAGAGTTGGTAGTAGATGGCTTTACCCTCAAAAAGTTTCTTGGTAGACAAAAGAAACATACAATTTGGATACACAAAGAAGTGTTATCTGGCAGGTGAGAGCTAAAGGAGACAGTGGGGTGGTAACAAATGATGACGGCATTTGTAGAATTAGTATGAATTTCCTTTTACTTTTATTTGACTTTAACAAGTCAAAACATTCTAAATAATCTTGTCTCTTGGGACTGCAGATATCTCTAGGGGATTTCGATTTCATTTCCTTTGGATATATACTCAGAAGTGGGATTGCTGGATTATAAGGCAGTTCTATTTTTTAAGGAACTTTCATACTCTTCTCTGTAGTGGCTGCACCAATTCCTGCACTTCCATCTTTTATCTGGGGCTGAAGCTGGGGGTAGCAGGAGGTGAGGAACTACAGAGCTGGAAAATTGGGAGTGAAAAATATGATTTGTATCATATGTATAAAACAATAGCTATTAAAGCAGAACACTTTAGATTCTTAGAGTTATATATGTGACTTCTAATGTCAACTTTGCCTAACTTTCCACCAAAGGGACCAAAATTCTGCCACCCCGAAGCTGCTTTTGGGATATTGTTTTTAAGCTGTTTATTAAGAAACAAAAGACTCAGAAAGAACCTCTCCTGCCCTCTTCCTGAGCAAGAGATCCAGATAGAGAAACCTGCTTCAGAAAGGAGAATTTAGCATGTAGCTTCAGCCTAATTTGAATTAAGTATGGTAAACAAGAGGGTTTCCAGCAGGTACCTGTTAGCTTGATACCCGTGTCCCATTGTTTCTGAGTTGCCTGGCAAGGATTCTTCCTGCTATGTGTGTTCTACTCTTTCTCAACTACCTGTAAGTTGCCCATTCTCACCTCTGAAATCTAATACCCTGTTCCCCCCACCCTTCTTCTTCGTCTAAAAATGTCTTATATACCCAATGTTGCCTGTCTTTGGAATTTTCATGGAATGATCATGCCTATGTGAATTCTCCATGTTCATATTGTTATGTCCGAGAATCAGATCCCCTATGCGGCAGAAAAACAATCACTCCAGAGCCGATAATGTAACAGCAAAAGGGCCTTTTATTCCAGCTAGCTGGGGTTCGGTCGTATCCAACGCAGTGGAATTCTGACTCGAACCCCGATCTAAATTTACCACAAGCTTATATAGGTCTCCAGTGAGCAAGCAATCGTTGTCAGTTACAAAGTTACATGGGTTATAAATTCTTTAGGAAGGGTGGGCTCAGGATGTTTCTCAACCACAGGTGCCTGAAGCTGGAGTGCACCTGGTATTCGTCAAACCCACCGATTTAAGTTAATTCCTGGAACTGCCTCCACCCTCTGCAGTTTACTGAGTCACTCATGGATGCCTTTTGTCCTGCCCTGGGGCCTAGGGGCCTGCCTCTGTCTTGGTGGGTCCTCACAATATATTAAAATTTGATTTTCTCCTGTTAATCTGTCACTGCTAATTTGGCTATTAGCCCAGCCAGAAGAATTTAGGAGGTGGGAGGAAAAATGTTAATATTTTTTTAGCTCCCACACCACTCAAAATGGGAATATCCTTTCTCTGAATTATCCTGGCAGTAAGTCTACCCTCTGCTTGGGCTCTTTTATTTTTTATATATGTGTGTGTGTGTGTATGTATGTGTGTGTGTGTGTGTATTTAAAATTTATTTTTAGAGAGGGAGGGAGGGAGGGGGAGAGAGAGGGAGAGAGAGAGAGAGAGAGAGAGAAATATCTATGTGAAAGTGAAACATCAATTGGCTGCCTCCTACATGCCCTCTATTGGGTATTGAGCCATGTGCTCTGAGCAGGAATCCAACGTCAAACCTTTCTAGGCATGGGTGACACCCAACCAACTGAACTACAACAGCCAGGGCTTCCTGGTCTCTTTTAATGGCAATGATCTCTTTACCTAACCAGGCAGGATCTCCTACATTTACACACTTATTATTGTTATCCATGCTTGGCTAAAATATGATTTATTCTAACATTACTGGTCCAGGCTCTAACCTCTAGAAAAATAAGAATATATTAATAATAGCAGAAATAATGTGCATGTATAAAGATACTCATTTAATCTTCAAAAGAACTCTTTGCATTAGGCAGAATTATCATTCCCATTTAAACAATGACTGTGATTTTTTACCCTTTCACATAACAGCCTTTTAAATATATGAAAATTAGTTAATCATCCCCACTTTCTCCAACTGTTTCTCATGAGATGGTTTCTAGATACTTCATCATCTTTTTTGCCCTGTTCTGAATGTATTATTGTTTGTTAATATCCTTTTAATGTTGTGGTTCTTAGAAATGACCATATTAGTCTATATATAGTTGGAATAGCACATAGTTCATTAGGATTAGACTTGTTTTCAGATGGTATATTATATTCCTAGTGGTATAGACTGAGCACAAATGAGTTCTTTCATTTGTGTTTCTCTTTGTGTTGGAAGTCAGGTCTCAATCATTAATCCTGTTCCGAATCTGATTTGTTTCTATAACCTCAGTGCAGGATTTGGGCTATGTAGTCAGCTCTTAATATTCAATGACAGATTAAGCCCAAGATGGATGTTACTTATTCTATTTTGTGTATTTTCTATGGTGAAAATAGTTTATGCTAATTGTCTTCATTTTGAAAAGATGGCACCCTCCCATTTTGATAGTAAAATACCATCAGATGGGATATTCCCAATATCAAGCATATGCATGATTCTGTTGTAATAACCTGGTTATTATTTATCAGGGAAGGAGTGAAAGGAAAGACTAAATACAGACATGCCATTTATACAGCTTTGCCAGACAGCTGCATCTAACACTCTCCAAGTCTGTTCCCCACTAATTGATGGGGGAAGGGACTTAGACAAAGGCAGTTTAGATGCATGAGTGACGTGGGAAAATACTTGCCTGTCAATCACACCTGGAAACTAGGAATTGGCCAGAATGGATGTGGCCACTGCAAGCTCCTGAAATCTAAATATATAAACTCCCAACTAAGGAAGTTCACTCTCTAGGCTCCAGGGCGGCCGGCCCTCTTGGGCCTCCTGCGGCAGCTGCAGGCCCCCCGCGCCCCGTGTGGCTCACGGCCTGCTGGGCTCCGGTCTGGCCCCAATGCTGATCCACACGGGCTGCAGCAAGGAACAGAAGCTCTGGACACTGGCCTTGTTCCTGACTTTACCGAATTCCCAGCTGCACCTTTTCCAGGGCTGGTTTAAGGGGCAGGGGACTTTGGAACCCAAGAAATGTAATGACGCAAATAAAGCCTGTTTCTACATCCCATCCTCCAGGGAGGGCTTCTGAAAATGCTTCTTTCAGCAGCATCCCAAGAACCTCGCCCCCCCCCCCCCCAAGTGACAGGGGAGTTTCATCCACCAGCAACATATATATGCACACACATCCTCTTTAATATTTTCTTAATGTTACAATTTTATGAAATAAAATAGCATGCATGTATTTTGATGGTATTTTACTTTCAAAATAAAACTAATCCCTCTGCCAGCACTTGGGTCCAGTTTGTCTCTCCTGAGAGCTTTGCATTTTATATATTTATCTTCTTCCTCTCAATTCAATCTTTTCATCACTATGCAAGTCCAAGATACCACCACCTCTCACTTTGGCTGTAGCAATAGCCTCCTAACTGGTATACCTTCATTCACTTTGAGACTATACCAGGTCTTGCCCCATTCTAGTAAATTTCTCCACATAGGAGCAAAGGTTATGTTTTAAAATCATATATCAGGTAATGTGACTTTCCTGCTTAAAATCCTCCAATTGTCATATCAACTTAAAATCCACACTCTTTATTGTGACCTACAAGGCCATACATGATATAGCCTGTGCTTTCCTCTTTAATTTCTCTGTATTTGTTTCTTTTGGCTGCTATAACAAATTACCACACACTTGGTGACTTAAAATTATACACATTTATTTTCTTATAGTTCTGGAGTTCAGAAGTCAGAATAGGTTGGCAGGACTACATTCCTTCTGGAGGCTCTAGTGACGTATCTGTTCCTTGCCTTTACTAGCTTCCAGATACCACCTGCATTTGTTGGCTCATGGCCCCATGTCACTCTGACCTCTGCTTCCATTATCATATATCTTCATCTACTCTGATCCTTTTATTTCCCTCTTATAATTACTATTTTGATTACTTTGCACTGCCTGGATAATCCATGATAATCTTCTCATCTCAAAATTCTTAATTGCATCTGCAAAGTCCATTTCGCCAGGTAAGGTAACATATTTGCCAGTTCTGGGATTAGGATACGGACATCTTTCTGAGGCCATTATTTTGCTTACCCCAATGTCCTACAACTAATCCCCATTCCCATTATGCTTCAGTCATACTAACTATAACATTTAGGGTTACAAAGCAGAAGCAACAGAGGTTTATGCCAAATAATTAATGAGAAAGGGAGCTTATTAAAATAAATGTTTAAAAAAATTTGTTGGAGGGTTAGAGAGCCAGGCTCCAGGCGACGCTTCCAGAAATAACAAGTCAAAATCATCTTTAGACATGATCTCCTGAGGAAACTTCCACCACACAGCTATGAAATGTTAGATGTGCACCACTCTATGTCTGGGCCAGGAAGGTAACTTTGAAGCATCATTATGACTGCCAAAGAGAAAAGGATCCCCTTCGCCTCCCTTTTGTGAGTCTCCTAAGTTAAAATTTCAAACTATGTATCCGGTTGATGGAGCTTGGGTTACGTTCCTATATCTTATTTGCAAGGAAGGTCAGAAAGGCAAATACTTAGTATTTAATCTCTTGGAGAAAGAGGCACACTTTGTGTTATACTAAGACTCATAAAACGAAGACTTCTCAAGACAAACAAAAATACTGCGTTGCCAGAATAAATTGCAAATGTCTACATCACCTTAGTTCTGTTTCTAGATTACGCTGTTTGTTACTGAGTCAAGGCCTTTGTACTTACAATTATAGATGGTCCTTGGTTTATGATACAGCCCAATAAGCCCATTGTAAGTTGAAAAACTTATAAATTGAAAATGCATTTAATTTACTTAAACTACCAAACATCACAGCTTAGCCTAGCCTATTTTAAATGTGTTCAGAACACTTACATTAGCCTACAGTTGGTCAAAATCATCTAATACAAAGGCTATTTTATAATATAGTGTTGGATATGTCATGTAATTTATTATGCATATCACTTTCACACCATCATAAAGTCAAAAAAATGGAAGGTGAATCATCATAAGTCTGGGACTGTCAGTACTTCTTGTTCCCGGAACATCCTTCCTCACGTTCTTCACAGGGCAAACTCATTCTCACTATTCAAGGCTCAGCTCAGACCTCCTCAGAGATACATCTGGACACTTTATCTAACGTTCTTTCCCAGTTACTTTGTATCATTAACTTATTCTATTTTCTTTACACCACATGTCACTATTTGAATTTATGCTTTTTGTTTGTTGGCTTGTTATTGTTTTGCATTCACATTAGACTATAAATTCCATGAGAGTAGTGGCCACACCAGTTTTATATGTCGCTATGTCCTCTGTCACTAGCAAAGTACCTGGTGCATAGTAGGCTCTCAAAATATTCTTTTTCCCCCATTTGTCCACATCTACTTGTTATCTGTCTTTTTGCATATTTCCCATCCTAGTAGATCTGAGCTGTTTTCTCATTGTGAATTTGATTTGCATTTCCCTAATGACTAATGATGTTGAGCATCTTTCCATGTACTTATTACACATTTGTATATCTCCTTTGGAAAAATATCTGTTTGTCAAAATTGACCCTTTGTCAATTTTTAAAGCAGATTATTTATCTTTTTATTGAGTTGTAATAGTTGGTGATATATTCTGGATGAAAATCCCTTATATGGGATTTGCATATTTTCTACAATTCTGAGGGTGGTCTTTTCATTTTTTTGATGATGTCCTTTGAAGCAAAAAGTTTTGATGAAATCTAATTTTATTTTCTCATTTACCTCTTGTCCTTTTGGTGTGACATCTAAGAAATGTTTGCCTATCCCAAGGTCATGAAAATATAAACCTGTTTTCTTCTAAAAGTTTTAGCTTTTGCATGTAGGCCTTTTATCCAATTTGAGTTGATTTTTGTATGCAGTATGAATACAGTGTTTAAATTCATTCTTTTGCATGTAGATATCCAGTTGTCCCAACACAATATCTTGAAAAGACTTACTTCCTTACAGAATGGTCTTGGCTCCCTTGTTGAAAATCAATTGACTGTAAATGTGAGGGTTTATTTCTGTACTCTCAATTCTATCCCATTGATCTACATGTCTACTATGATTACAGTACCCCACTGTTTTTTATTACTGTAGCTTTCTGGTAGCTTTTGAAAGTGAAAAGTGTGAGTCCTCCAACTATGTCAATCTTTTTCAATATTATTTTGACTATTCTGGGTTCCTTGAATTTCCATATAAAATTTAGGCTTGGTTTCTAAAAAAGGGGAGTTAGAATTTTACTAGTATTACCTTTTTGTCAGTATTAAGTATTTACATCTATGAATATGGGGTGTCTTTCCATTCATTTAGATTTTATTCAATTTCTTTCAAAAACATTTTGCAGTTTTTAGTGTACAAATTCTGTACTTTTTTTGGTTATATTTATAACTAATACGATTCTTTTTAATGCCTTTTAAAATTTAATTTCCTTTTCTGATTGTTCATTGTCTATGTGTAGAAATAATAACATTAATTGTATTATTTGCAGGATTATTGTTTATTATTCTGCAAACCTTGTTGAAATTGCTCATTAGCTCTAATAGTGTGTGTGTGTGTATATGTGTGTGTTACTTAGGGTTTTCTCAATATAAGAAACTCTCTTCATCAAATAGAAATAGTTTTATTTCTTCCTTTCCAAACTGGATACATTTTATTTCATATTATTGCTTAATTTCCCTGGCTAAAGCCTCTAACACAATGTAGAATCAAAAAAGTAAGAGTAAACATTCTTGTCTTATTCTTCAACTTAGAAATTTTTTAGTTTTTCACTGTTACTTATGATGTTAGCCCTGGGATTCATGATCAGAGTACTCAACAAACTAGGGAAATTCCTCCACTGATATCTTTTCCGTATTTATTATATTGATGTTATTTTAATCTGTTATTGATATTATGAATCATGTGAATGATTTTCCAAATATTGAATAATGCCTACAATCTGAATAAATAATCCAAGACCAATATATATTATTTTTAGTATATTGCTAAATCCAACTGCCAGTATTTTATATTGTACTCATATAACTCTATTTTCCATGATCATAGGTAAAATCCAGTTATAATTTATCTTTTCTGTTTCTTAAAAATTTTTATCAGGGTTATACTAGCTCCATAGGATGTATGGGGGGCAGTTTCCTTCATTCTTTATGCTCTGAAACTAAATAGCATAGAAAAGTATCTACTCTCTGAAAAAATAAAATGACTCATAGGTGAATCTTTCTTAGACAAGAGTATCCTAGGAAGCAATTTCGTTATTTATTTTTTTAAAAACTTAAAAAAAATTCTTGATTTGAGAGAGAGGAAACAAGAGGGGGGAGAGGGAGGGAGAGAGAGAGAGAGAGAGAGGGAAAAAAACACTGATTTGTTGTTCCTCTTATTTATGCATTCATTTGTTGATTCTTGTATGTACCCTGACAGGGAATTAAACTCTCAACCTTGGCTTTTCAGGAAAACCCAGAAGCCAACTAAGCTACTCGGCTAGTGTTGAAAGGAATTTATTTTTACACTTAAATTTTTTCTTTCATTTTTTGTTCTTTTTAGATTTTCTATCTTATATAAATTTGGTAATTCATATTTTTTGAGAAAATTATCAGTTTTAAGGATGCTTTCTAAGCTTTTCATTCAGTTACAATTTTTATCCTTCAGACCTTTGAAATATCTAGTTTTTTGTTCATTTTCTTTTCTGTTTGCATTTAGTTATGGATTTATTTATGCTAGATTAATTTACCTCAATTCTTATGGTCATCAATTCATCAGTCTATGTATCACAGTTTGTTTTTTTTCTTTGAAATAAAAGCAATTTTGATCCTATTTAAGATTATGAACTTTTTAGTGGAATGATATTCAATCCCTCTTTGTTATTCAGGTCAGTATAAAAGAAACCTGATTTTTCACTATTTGAAGTCCTAATTAAAGCACAAGTGCTTGATAACAATGTACTCTAATTTCAGACAAAGTATCAAAATGCAAATAATCAGCTTTTTGTTTGTTCAATGTCCAACTCTGGTGATTAAAATGAAAGTTGTTGTCAACATTATGCTTCCCAATATTGAAAATAACCAATTGTTTTCTTTACCATTCATGTTTCTAAAATATCTTTTTACATTTTGGCTGCAGATACATATAATTTAACTTATCAATTTCTTTACATGTGTATATGATTGCTCCTTCTCAGCAGAGTTTCTTCTAAATGACTATTGAGCATAATATGGAATATATATTTTATTCCATTTCCATTCAATAACATTAGGGCCATGTGATTTTCAAAAGGTAAAGAAATAATAAAACCCACATTCATATACAAATAAGACTGACATTAGTTCAACTGGATAGGAAAATGAGTAGATGAATCTTATAGTCTCAAATAAATCATTACTCTGAAATAACTGTTGTTTCAGAATTGCTGTGTACTTGATTTTTGATTTCCTAAAGATTCAGCAAAAAGATTACTTATGCTTGAAAAAATAATCCTTGTGTGACCTGACCTTCTTTGAAGGGGATTTAGTGTCTTTTAAAAAAACTAATGCTGGCAGTAGAGCAAAGAGGCTAATATTCAAACATATGAATTACTATAGATGGTCTGGATTTGATTTCCCCAACATATGTTTATGATGATCTATTTCTTTATGATTTGTTTGTGAACTGAAGACCTATATTAGTTATTCAGAAGAGTTAAAACTTACTTTGTTTTAAAAATTCTGGTGGTGGGTGGGATTGAATTTTACATGCAATATTTAAAATGATAGAATGGAGTTTAAGTGCAATAAATTTTATCTTATATCCACAAAACCTGAAACAATAGATAAGAAAAATGGACATACATGCTAAACTACAGAGATATCAAATTACTTTAAAACTTTTTTTAAAAATCTTCACCAAAGGATATTTTTTCCATTGCTTTTCAGAAAGAGTAGAAGAGGAAGAGAGAGAGAGGGACTGAGAGAGAGAAGAGAGACATCTGTGTGAGAGAGACACATCAACTGGTTGCCTCCTGAACGGGGCCAGGAATTGAGCCTGCAAGAGAGGTGCGTGCCCTTTGCCGGAATCGAAGCCGGGACCCTTCAGTCCAAAGGTTGATGCTCTAACCGTTGAGTCAAACCAGCTAGGGCTAAAACTTCACTTTTAAATCAATGTTTCCCAATTGTGAAGAAAACATCTGCATCAGAATGACTTGGGTGCCTGTTAAAAATGCAGATTCCTAGGAGCTATTTTAGACAAGGAATTAGAATATTTAGGGGTAATCTAGAAAATCAGCATTTTAACAAATTTACCAGTTGATTCTTATCAACAATAAAGTTTGAGAATCATTGTCTCCCATTTCTTCTTTTTTTTAAAATTTTATTTTTGTTTAAAATATTACAGATGCCCCTTTTTCTCCTCAATGACCCGTTCCACCCCGTCCCACCCCCCCCCCCCAACCATTGTCCGTGTCCTTGGGTTGTACGTATATGCATATAAATTCTTTGGTTACTCTCTCCTCCTCCACCCACCCGCCCTCCTCCATCCCTCTGACATTCGTCAGTCTCATCTATGCTTCCATGTCATTGAATCTATTCTGTTCATCAGTTTATTAAGTTCTTTAGATTCCACATATAAGCGAGATCATGTGATGTTTGTCTTTCTCTGCCTGGCTTATTTCACTCAGCATAATATTCTCCAGGTCCCTCCATACTGTCCCAAAGGGTATGAGATCCTTCTTCTTTACAGCTGCGTAGTATTCCACTTGGGCTCTTTCCAGGTCTTAGCTATTGTAAATTGTGCTGCTATGAACATCGGGGTGAATATATTCTTTCTTATTAGTGTTTCAGGATTCTTAGGCTATATTCCTAGAAGTGGGATCACTGGGTCAAAGGGCAGCTCCATTTTTAATTTTTTGAGGAACCTCCATAATGTTTTCCACAGTCCGTTTCTTCTTGAATCATCTTTAACCCTTGGCTAACCTTTTCCCCTGCTTATAACCTTTAATTACATTTCATACAATGGTTACCACTGTAATTAGCTAGTTATTAATAGGAAAGGAGGAAAAGGAAAGGCAGACATTATAAACATGTCATTTGGGCAGCTTCACCAGGAAGCTGCAATTTCACACTCCCCAGGGAACCACTGGCCCATTCCCCACAAATTACTGAGGGAAGGGGCTAGACAAAGGGGAAGATAGGCACATCTGCAGTAAAGTCAGGATGACATAGTGTACAGTGAGAGATAAGTAAGCATGAAATTAATCTGGTGACATAGTTAAGATAAAGATCATAGGAGCTGTTTTATACACAGTGAGGAATTTGGACTTTATCTAGAAGTACATAAATATCCACTGACAGATTTTAAGCAAAGGATAAATATGATCAGATTTGCAATTTAGAAATATATTTCTGGCTACTGTGTGGGAAATAGATTTTATAGGGGCAAGCTTGGAGCTAGTGTGTACAGTTAGGTGACAGTTGAAATAATTCATATGACAGAGGAAACTAGGGAAGAGTTAGAAGGGATAGAGAAGTGGTGAAAATCTAGGAAATACTTAAGAGTTTAAATAGGCAGGAAAATATGATTGTTTGAGTGTGGAACATGATAATTCCTAGGTTTCTAGAATGAACGAATGAGGAGAATGGGGTATCACAATCTGAGATAAAGTATATAGGACAAGGAGCTGATTTGGGAAGTAGAGATGATAAGTTCCATAAATGACATGTTTAGCCATAGATGCTCCTTGGAAATTTGGATAAAAATGCTAGGTAGAGGTCCTGGCCAGGTAGCTCAGTTGATTAGAATGTTATACCAATATACCAAGGTTGTGGGTTTGATCCCTAGTCAGGGCACATACAAGAAGCCAACAATGAATGCATAAACAAGTGGAACAACAAATCAATGTTTCTCTTCCCCTCCCACCCCACCCCCATTTCCTCTCTCTCAAATCAATAAATTAAAAAAAAAAAGAAAGAAATGCTAGGCAGGAAGTCAAGCAATATGAACCAGAAACTCAGAACCACCTACATTGGAAATATAGGTTTTGGAGTCATCTATATATAGATTGGAGTTAAATCTATGAGAGTAGATGAAGTCATGCAGAGAAGAATGTGTAGGGTAAGAACATCTGAACTGAAAACATAACTCTGGAAAACACTAATATTTTTCCAAAGCCACTCATGTATTTTAGGTGTGTGATACAACATCACCTACCTTCCGGTTACCAAAATCTGTATTGGTTATCTATTGCTGTGTAACAACTTACCCCAAAATTAGCATCTGAGGACAAACATTTATTATATCATACAGTTTATGAGTGCCAATAATCTGGGAGCAACTTATCTCAGAGGTCTCTCATGAGGTTACAGTCAAGAAGTCCACCAAGGCTACAATCATCTAAAGGCTTGAATGAACCCGGAGAATTCGCTACTAAACCTATGGACATGGATATTGGCAAGATTCTTTGGTTCCTCAAGACATAGAACTTTTCATACAGTGGTTTATAACATGACATGTAACTTCCCCCAGAGTGAATAATGAAATAGAGAGAGAGAGAGAGAAAGCTATAATGCCTTTTATAACATAATCTCAGATAAACCATCACTTTTGCCATAGTTATTGGTCTTACAGACCAATCTTGGGAGACTATCCAAGGATACTCAAGGGTTTGGATACCAAGAGGAGGCAGAGATCACTGGGAGCTATTTTGTTGCATAGCTAATATAAATACAAATTTCAATATTATCTTTTTTTAAAAATTATCTTTTTATTTTCTAAATCCTCACCTGAGGATATTTTTTCCATTGCTTTTCAGAGAAAGTGAAAGGGAGAGGGGGGAGAGAGAGTGAGAGAGAGAGAGAAAGAGAAAGAGAGACAGAGAGAAACATCAATGTGTGAGAGACACATTGATTGCCTTTCACATGAGCTCTGACTGACTGGGGCAGGGTATTGGGCCTGCAACTCAGGCCACAGGTTGACACTCTAGCCACTGAGCAAAACTGGCTAGGACTCAATATTATCTTTTTTTTTTTTTTTTTAATATATCTTTATTGATTTCAGAGAGAGGAAGGGAGAGGGAGAAAGAGAGAGATAGAAACATCAGTGATGAGAGTCATTGATCAGCTGCCTCCTGCACGCCCCCAACTGGGGATCAAGCCTGAAACCTGGGCATGTGCCCTGACGGAATCAAACCTCGATCTCCTGGATCCTAGGTCGATGCCCAACCACTGAGCCACGCCCGGCCAGGTCAATATTAACTTTTTGATTCAGTTTCTCATCATAAAAAGAGGAATAGATTTCAATTCCTCTTACAACAAAATTGTTGTTTTTATCATCATCATCATCATCATCTATAAATAAAGCCATTTCACAATTACTTGCTGTATTTTCAACCTTATTTCCCATTATACCTTTCATGCAATATACCTGAATATTATTAGCATGGTGTATTGAAATGAAGTCAGATTTTGTGTTGATAAATTTGATTTGCCAGTATTTTGCTGAGTGTTTTCGCATCTTTATTCATCAGGGATACTGGCCTCTAGTTATCTTTCTCATAACATCCTTATCTGACTTTAACATCAGAGTGATGCTGGCCTCATAATATGAGTTTGGAATATTCCCTTCTCTTCAGTGTTTTGGAATAGTTTGAGAAGGACTGACATTAATTCTTCTTTAAATATTTGGTAGAATTAATCATGAAGCCATCTGGTACTGGAATTTTCTTTGTTGGAATGTTTGATTACTGATTCAATCTTCTTGTTATCAGTCTATTCAGATTTTCTATTCTTCATAATTCAATCTTGGTAAGTTGTATGTTTCTAGGAATTTATCTACTTCTTTTTGGTTATCCAATTTGTTGGTATATAATTGTTCATTATAATCTGTTATGATCCTTTGTATTTCTCTGGTATTAGTTGTAATATCTCTTATTTATAATTTTATTTATTTTAGTTCTCATTTTCCCTTTAGTCTAGGTGAAGGTTTATAAATGTTTTTCTTTCTTTTAAAAAAAACCCCAAATCTTAGTTTTGTTGATCTTTTCTATTGTTTCTCTAGTTTCTATTTCATTTCATTTGCTTGATCTTTATTACATCCTTCCTACTGCTAACTTTGAGCTTAGTTTGTTCTTTTTGTAGTTTTTTTAAGATGCAAGGTTAAGTGTTTTATTTGAGATCTTTCTTTAGCCCCTCACAGTTGTAGTCATGAAGCAGCCCTGCCTGCCCAGACATGTCCAGAGGTAAGCTCCTCCATGCCTCTGCAAGCAGGTCAGCCAAACTTGGTCCAATTGTGGAGGCTGAAGCAGCCCTGTAATGGGCTGCAGCTTTACTCATCCCAGATCCAGGGGTGGTCTTGACTGACCAGGAACCCAGCAGATGGCATGCCTATCCATGCCCTTGGAGACAGGCCTGTGGACCTCAGTCCCAAGCTGTGGACACTAAAGCAGCCCTGTGATTTTATTCTAACCCTTTCAGCCATGGTCAAGGGCTAGTCCTGCCTATCTAGGAACCTGCCCAGTGACTTAGCAGGAGCCATCCCAGTTCAATTCCTGGTCAGGGCACATGCCTTGGTTGCGGGGCTTGATCCCCAGTGGGGGGCGTGCAGGAGGCAGCCAATCAATCTCTCTCATCACTGATGTTTCTATTTCTCTCTCCCTCTCCCTTCCTCTCTCTGAAATCAATAAAAACATATTTTAAAATATATTGATTTGAAAATTATCATTTTGACTGCTTTCTTTCCTGCCATCCTATTCTAAGGCTCTGCTAGTTCAAACATTTACAAGTATTTGGACACAAGTCAGGACACTGTACACTGAACCACACTTCTCTCAAGGAGAAAGTAGATTAGACAATTTATCATCCCTAAACTTCTTTCTAACCATTGTAATTTATACCTCCAGCATTACATAAGCAGATCTTTCTTGGGTTATTTAAATAAAATTCCAATGCCTTTGTACCATTGTGTAGCACGTTCTCTGTACATATTTAGGTATAACCATTTCTCAGGTAAAGGTAGATAAATCATTTCATTTTGAGAGCTAACACCTGCATTTTCTGTTTTATTTCTTGCTTAGCAAAATCTTCTCTTGATAGTTGACAGGCTTCGTTTGAATTGCCTGCTTTGTTGAAAACTCACATTACTTATTCTTTGATTATATGCAATGGGAAATGCTTCAAAGGGAAAGCACTTAAGTCCTCACTTAAGAAGGTGCAGGTGAGCCTGGCTGGGCATGGCTCAGCAGTTGAGCATCAACCTATGATCCAGGAGACCCCCAGTCAGGGTACATGCCCGGGTTGCAGGCTTGATTCCCAGTGGGGAGCGGTGCAGGAGGCAGCCGACCAATGACTCTCTCTCATCATTGATGTTTCTCTCTCTCTCCCTCTCCCTTAAAAAAAGAAAAAAAAAGAAAGGTGCAGGTGGGCTTAGGGTGAAGCTAAAATAAAGAGCTTTCACCAACATGGAACAAAGACAAAACACATAGAGATCAATTTTGGGAACTTAGAGGACTTTTCAGAATTTTTAAAATCAGGTCTTCATTCTATGGAGCCATTGCTTTAATTAATTTAAACCCCAAGCTATGCAATAATGTAAGAATTAGTAATGCAAATTTGTTCTGCAATAGGAAGTACTTTGGAAGAAAAGGAGGAAAGGTAGTAATTTTATTTATTAAGGCAAGGTATTTGTGAGATTTAAATTAAGCAGCTTTAACACAGTGTTTTCTGTTCCTGGATGCTCCTGAAATTTTCATGTGCGTGTGTGCTAATGAAGATATGATCCATCGTATGCAGAGTTGAAAGGAGTGGTGATGATACTGTCTAGTGCATACAAACTAATGAATGCTTCCCAAAACCACACATTTGTTTCATAGACTATTTGAATTGGAAGGGACCTTAAAAGTCAGACCAACCACTTAGCTTTACATTTAGGGAAGCCAAGTGCCAGAGCTGTAACTCTCCAGTGAATAGCTAGCTAGTCAGTGACAGAGCTAGTGCATAAAACTTTCTCCTGACTCTAAAACTATGCCTAGTGGTCTATGTTTACCTCTTTAACTGCCTTCTATTGGATTAAACTATTTTTTCTTGTCCCCTTTTATTCTCCCATGAGCTGGAAGTTATATATTCTATTTCTGTTTCTAGCATATATCCTTAAATTTTTAGCATGTCTAATTAATCTGAAGTCTAAAGTTAGCTAATACCTCTCTCCTTAGAATGCTTAGGCAGGCAATTTTGGTTGCCCAGACAATAGGCATTTTATTCTCTTCTTCCTTGCTAACACAACCATCGTTTTATTCAAGTACTGAGAAAAAATAACTTCAAGGATGGGGAGCCTATCACAAGGTAATAAATCATGATTGGTTTAAGTCAAACGGGAAAATCACATTCCCCTCTGCCAACGGTTGGTTATGTGCCAGTTTTGGCCAATGTAATATTAGGAAAAGTCTGCTCTTAAGCTACTGGAAAATATGTCCTAACCTGATAAAAAGAGAAAGATATAAGAGAGGATATTTTTTGTTGCCTTCTTTCTTTCTGCCTGTGAACATATCTATATGACAATGTTGTACTGGAGCTGTTCTGGACAACTTCCAACCATGAGGGGAACTAGCAGAGACTCACTATAGAAGAAATGGCAGAAAGGGGAAGCGAGCTTATGTCCTCAATTGCACAACTGAGCTGCCGCACCAGCTTATGGACTTGATCTCTGGACTTCTTGATATGCAAAATAATTATCATTTTCAATTGTTTAAGGTTCTTTTAGTGAAGTAACTGGCTATTTTCAACCAAAACCTACTTAAATCATTTGAATTTTTAAGTCACCTTTACATCTGACATATTCTTTTTATACAATATTTTAGTCATTTTCAATATTAATGCTTTTTTGAGGCAATGCTTCTTCAGATTAGTAAAACAGTAATCAATTTATTTCGTAACTGTGCCTTCTTGTGGTGTCTCATTGCTTTCAGGCTTTGATTTTCTCCTGCATGACATTCATCTTTTAGTATTTCAGTGAGTCTATTAATGGAAAATCTTCTCATTCCTTACTTGAAAAAGTATTTATTTTGCCCCCATCCATAAATGACATTTATATAGGGTGTCCCAAAAAAATGTATACACACTTAACAGCTGATAGCTCAATTGATGTTTCTTTCTTTTCAGATTTAACCCAGTGGGATTAATAATTGTTTAAAGTTTGTATACATTTTTGGGGGGATACCCTGTATATGTATTAAATTCTAGATCAACAGTTCTTTTCTAGCATTTTGAAGATACTATTCCATTGTCATCTGGCAAGAATTGTTGCTATTGAGAGTCAACTATTAATCTAAATACCATTCCTCAGTAAGAGTTTGTGTTTCAAAATTATGTCTTAGGCTTTGATATTCTCTAATTTCATTTCAGTGTGTATAAGTGTGGATGTATTTTTACTTAATACTGCATGGAACTTGATATACTTCCTGAATCTGAATATTAATGTTTTTCAGTTGTGGAAAGTTCTCAAAATATGACATGCATAGATATTCACAATATTTGAAGCCCTAATAAACATGTTAGACATTATTATTATTATTATTATTATTGAATCTTTTAAACTTCTACGGCATAACTGTGATCTCTTTAATCTTCTGTATTTTATTCTGGATAATTTCTTCAGAACTATCTTTCATTTAAAAAATTTATTTCTTCATTTTTTTGATTAATCTGCTGCTTTAAAAAGTCTCTTAAGTTTTAAATTTTTCTATACAAATAATTGTAAAGATTATTTTCAGAAGTGCTATTGGTATCTTTTCAAATCAACATGAAAAAGGGTCTGTGTGTGTGTCTCATATATATAATTTTGAAATCTACTGATTATTCATTTCATCTTTGTCATTTTAAACATGCTTATTTCATCACTTCTATTTGATAAATACATTATTTGAAGTCCTTGTGAGTTTAAGTTTTCTCTTTGTTGTGACTGTTGCTGACTCTTCCTCAGTGGTGGATTCTTTCCTCAAGTGCCCTGAGAATTAGATTGTAACCTCTCTTCAGCAGATAAATTCTGTGAGTCCTAATGTGAATGTGTAACCCTCCAGAGAGGCTTTGCTTCTGCTTCTGCCTGGAAGCATCACTGGACTTAGATAAGTTTTTAATGTTCATTTATCAGCTTGGTAGTTCCCAGATAAAATGCATAGTAAAAATTCAAAGTTACTATGTGGGCAGACACATGGTTACAAATTCACAGGGGAAGCCTTTTCTACTCTTAGTCTAGGCTAAGATATACATTCATTCTTCCCATCTCTCTTTGAATATAAATAGAATTTTTGTTATTTTTCACAATTTCACTGGGCTTGTAACCCTTTGAGTATTCCAACTTTATGTCACATTCTCACAGGTCCAATTCCCTTCCTCACAAATTTCAATGTTATCATTTTCTTATAATTTCTGGATCCTTGCAACAAATATTGAAAAGGAACAAACAAAGCTGTCATACAGGATTGTATATATAGAAAACTGAAAAGAATATTTGAACAAAGTAAGGAAAAATATCAAAGTGTGTCATGGTAGATGGCAATATTATCAAATGTAAAAAGCCCAGTCCACTCTGTTTCTATACATCAAAACTATATTATTAGGCAATATAATGATTTTTCAAAATATAATTAACAGTATCAACAAAAATCATAAATTACTGGTTTAAAAGACTATAGTGAATTCATACAATAGAATATTACATAAATCTAAAAAAATGAGTAATAGAGAGAGAGCGAGCTATGGATTGACTTCCAGAATATACTATTAATTGAAAAAAAAAAAAGGCAGAAAAGGTATGTATAGTATAAATTAACTAATAAAACAGGCATAGGAATACACACAGATATATTAATATATTCTTAATGTAAGGATAAACAAATGTTAGGCACCTACAAGGGGAGAGAGCAAATAGGGTGAGGAGGAAAGGAATGGAAAGCACACTTCTCATTATATCTTGTTTTGCATATTTGACATTGGAAGATTGCATTTGTTTAACCAATTATAATACATTATTATATCAAGATGAGGAAGGGAAAGAATAAAGAGCAACATAAAAAAAAGAACCCAAATCTCTGTTGAGACAGTGACTTAACCATGCAATTATTTGACTTTACATCCCTAGTAGGATAGTATGCCCTAAAAAAAAAAAAAAAAAAAAAGACTGCCAAGTAATTTTTATGTTTTCAATAATGACATTTTTAGCAATGATACTGGTATTGGTATTGATATTGAGAAATTATATATATACACACACACACACACACACATATATATACACACACATATAAATTATATATATATACACACACACATATATATACACACACATATATATATACACACACACATATATGTATATATACATATAAAACAAATTATATTATTAAGAAAAATATTTTTCAATATGAAGATATAAAATTATAAATCAAAGTAAAAACACAGTAGCCCTAAATTTGAAATAGAAATATCAGTATGAATTCATAATGTATTATTTCTTAAAAATAAGATATGCCTTAATGACAAAAAGAAAGAAAAAATTTAAGTGCTTTATAGTTATATTTTTGGTGTTAGTGTTGGTTCTGTCATTCAGAGATCATTTGGTATGTACGTTATAAAGAAAATGAGCTATTCACTTTCACCTTTGAGAACCTGTGCTTTGGCATGAAAGAAGGACACAGAGGTGAGAGTGCTCAGGCTAAATAAATAAGCTGTGGTCCTGTATTTGATTTGGAAATATCAGTATGAAATCCTGAAGTGTTATATCTTTAAAAATATATATTTCCTAGAACTCTTTACTGAAGAAGTTTAGAGAAAAGATGAAACAGCAGAAATAAGCACACCTAGCACCCAGATAACAGTCTGCAAATAATATTTCAACCAAAAGGAAGCAGAGGTACTTGAATAAATGACGGATTCGAGGATAGGAACAAGAAATGTATTAGATGAACCTCACACACCTTATTTCAAAATCAAGGAGGCTAGCAAAGACTAGTAGACTAGGTTAAAAGGCCTTGGGAACCCCCTTGAACAGGATCCCACTGGCTTAAGAGTGAATAATTTGAGCATCAATGAGGATGACTGCAATTGATTTTTACACATCAAATATGTTTAAGTTGATGTTTATAATTATATTAAACTTCATCATTGATTTGGGAGGATATCAGGGAAACAACACATTACTCTGAACACTGGAAAATAAAAGAAAGCATTCAAGCCTTTTCTTTACTTTTCCTATATTTATTATAGTTTAAGGTCTAGGAGAATTGCTCCCTGCCAGCATCCTATTGACTTTAAGTGTATCCACACTGACCACGCAGGCAAGCCTTTGACTGCTGCTTACCTGATTCTTGGGGGGATGACAGGCAACCTTGTAAAGAGCAGCTAGGAGGCTCTTCCCCATCACCTTATGTTTAGGGGGGTGCGAGGAGGCAGTTTCAAACACCTCCCAAGTGCTGCCTCACACCTCCCTCCATTAGGTGGGAGCTTCAGGCTATAAAACTCATTCACTGTAGCACTGACCTCTCAGCAACAGGGTGCCCACTGCGTGTGTTTTCACCTGGCCCTTTTGTTTCAGTGTTGTCCCATGGCACATGGTATGTGGGGAGCTGACACCATTGCTGACCTTGCTTTTGTTGTTTGTATAAGTAATAGAGCTCCATAATTATGTACGGTGTCAGATGGGTACTAGACTTATTGTGGTGATCACTTAGCAAATTATAAAAATGTCTAATCACTATCTTGTACACCTGAAATGAATATAATGTCATCTGCCAACTGTAATTGAAAACTAAAAAGAAACAGACTATCTGAATCTGTAAAGGGATTATTATTTCTTCACTGGCCAAATCTGTCAGTCTGCTTGACAAGCAGATGATGGAGAAAAGTTTCTACTTAAAAATACCATTACAGTTCATAAACTTAAAAAGAATTTAAAAATAGAATATTAGCATTGTACAACTCTTGAAGTAATGAATCTAAGCAGATATCATCAATGGCTGGTAACTTCACCAAAATAAAAGAAAAAAAGAAAGAATTAGGAAAGAAAAATATGTACCTCTTGATAGAATTACAAAACACCACCTGTAATATAGTCTTGCCAAAAAAGTAATTAGAATGTTTCAATCCATCGAAATTCTCCTTCTTGATGGTTCTTTAACTGACCTGAGATTTACTTCAAAATAATATAATTGGAGGACGGGAAGTGGGGGGAGACAGATAAAAAAATAGGCTTTGAGTTGATACTTATTGGAGCTGGGTGATAAATACATGGGTGTCTCAACCTTTGTATATGTTTGAAATGTTTCATAATAATAATAAAAAATTTTTACAAAAGAGTGGAGGAAGAAATAAAGACATCAAGGAATATATTTAAATAAATATGACACCCATAAGCAGAATATTATAAAACTTTATTCGAAGATATTAAAGCATGTGAAATTTAATGAAGGTAAATAACATGTTCATAGAATGGAAGACTCAGTATTTTAAAGATGTTACTTTCCCTAAATTAATCTGTAATTTCAATTAATTCAAATCAAAATTCTAACTGGGTTTTCAATGGAACTTGACAAAAAGTAATCTAACCTTTATAATGAATTTGAAAGGGAAAAGCATAACCATGACAATTGTGAAAGAGAAAAATGGGAAGGATTAAAGGTATAGTAGTTAGAGTAATTAAAATCATTAAAGGTATAGTAATTAAGACATCATGATATTCTTAAAGAGGTAGACAGGTTTGGTTTGGTGGCTATAAGATACCAGGACCTTGGTTCAGCCTCTCAAGAATCTCTAGGCCTTCCCCTCAAGGTTGCAAGATAGCTTACACTGCTCCTAATATAACATTGTTACCGGGGATTAATAAGAAAAAAGTTGACTGGGCAATGATACTGGCATGTATCGCTCAGGTGCCAAGGATACGCAACATTATGTAACACTGAGGGAAGAAACACGCAGGGAAGAATTTCCCCATTCAGAGTGCTAATGATGTCCCCGCTGAGGAGCACTGGCTTAGGCCAATCACAGTTCACCCTCTGGGGTGGGCACAAGGCACCTGGCTAAAGTTTGGGTTCTGCTAGCAAGCAGTAAGAGAGATGGCTAGTGAGTAGGTAAAGACCAGTGGCTATAGTAGAGAAAACTGACTCTCTATGAGCAACTAAAATATGTCAAAGACTCTGCTAAGCCATCTGTATACATTGTCATTTTTCTCACAGCAAACTTTCCAGGGAACTTATTGTTATCCCCATCTGATAGGTGAGGAGACTGAGCCTCAGCCTGAGAGAGGTAAATCATTTCTCTAAGCTCATATAGCTAACAAGTGGCATCATCTAGTTTCAAACTCAGTGTTCACAGGAACTTCATGTGTCCACAAGGAAAACAAATAAAAACTTGATTTCTATTTTTATGAAGCATGCAGAGTACAACAACAATCTCTGAATTTCCTTCTTCAAGTTGATAAGTGACCAACAGAGAAAAATCCTTAATGTCCCATGGAATTTACTTCCTTATTGATCCTTTCGTGAGTGATGATTATTAACTTCTTAGGGCCATCCCTGAACCACTTATACTGGCTTTAGAACAAATTCTGACACACAGCTCTGCTTTAAATAACTCACATTTTCAATATTTAGTGTAAGCAGGGTACTTTTACCACTGATATTTGAAAAACACTTAAAAAACCCCAGAATATGAAATATGCTGTAAAACTGTATACATATATTAGTAAATTACATTTCTAGTTTTTCCTCAATTTCAAGAAAATCCTCAGCCAAATAAACTAGCAAGCAAATAAATCACTTTAATTATAATAAATAGCAGTTTCTCAAAATATATCTCTGGAAGCAAATAGCTTCTATTATTGACTTTTGCAAAAGTAATTTAAGGGGCAACTATTCTCAATAAAGTTGGAGATGCCAGGCTGTGAACTGCAATTCCTCATCTATGTATATTATACTCCATTTTGATTCTTCTACCATGGAAAAACTAATTTCCAATTTTAAGGCACTTAAGCTGATATATTTATTATGAAATTATCCATCTTATAAATTATCTTTTTCATAGAGCCTCATTGGCTAAATTTAAGATTGCAATTTTCTATAGTATAGACAGAATAATCATGGCTTAGGTCAGGAAAAAATTACTGACTTTCTACAATTACAATAATATAGCATCGTATTATAATGAGACAAACTTTTGTTTCAATTTTTCCATTGGCATGAAAATTTTACCCTATTAGGAACATTTTATGCATAGTGATAATTGATTAAGTATGGAAGATGTCTTGTTTGGTAAATAGACCATGGAATTCAAACTCAAGATAATGGGGCATTAAATCCCAGCTTTGCGCCAGCCCGGCATTAGCTCAGTGGTTGAGCTTCAATCTATGAACCAAGAGGTCACAGTTCGATTCCCGGCCGGGGCACATGCCCAGGTTTTGGGCTCGATCCCCAGTAGGGGGCATGCAGGAGGCAGCTGATCAATGACTCTCTCATCACTGATGTTTCTATCTTTCTCTCCCTCTCTCTGCCTCTCTGAAATCAATAAAAACATATTAAAAAAAGAAAAAGAAAGAGGTCCTTTCCCAAGGTTTTGCCACCAATAACTCTACTCTTCAGAGGCAATTAATTTTAAACTTTTTTAAAAAGCATTTTGTTGGTTACCTCCATATATCAAAATATAAGACTTAAATTGCTATTTATGCATGTATCAGCTTTATTGATTTCAGAGAGAGGAAGGAAGAGGGAGAGGGAGAAACATCAATGATGAGAGAGTCATTGACTGGCTGCCTCCTGCACGCCCCCGACTGGGGATGGAGCCTGAAACTAGGGCATGTGCCCTGACCGGGAATCAACCCATGACCTCCTGGATCATAGGTTGAAGCTCAACTGCTGAACCACACTGGCCGGACTTATGTATTAACTTTAAACATCATTTTTCAACCTCCTGCTATGATAAATGAAGTTTAGCACACTTACATCCTCTCCCTCTCCTGATACTACAGAAGTTCTTCTCTTTTAAGTCACTTTTGTGACTTCAAATGATGTATTTGAAACTAGATTTCTTATTCCACCAAATACAGCTTGTCTTTATCTGTTTTTCTCTAACAACCACATATGTTTCTGCTAAGATATACACAGTGGGGCAAAAGTAGGTTTACAGTTTTGTACTGAAAATAATACAATAATGAATAAATAATAATACAAGAATAAACTCTGTTTCGAGTACTCACAACTGTAAACCTACTTTTGCCCCATTCTGCACAATAGGGGAGTCCCTAGCTGTGAAAAATCATGAGCATCTGTGCTTTACTTCCAAGCTTAGCATTTTAGAGGTTACTGAATAATGTAGATCCTTGTTGGTGGTGCCACCTTCTCCAGGGTAGGTTCAGCATTCTGATCCGCCGTATGTGCTGCTGCTGCAAATGTCTGAGCTTTCCTATTCAGTGTATCTGTCATCTGCATTTGGCCAGATTCCTGCAACCTGCCAACACTTGCTCCAGTGTGGCCTGGCTGCTCTCTAGGTCGGCTGCCCTGTGGGCACTGGGCCTCTCTCGCCCAGAGTTCCATTCTGCGCCCACTGCTGCTTGAACATTGGATGTTCTTTTTGCTAGACTCTCTTGGAACACTGGAACACATCTTCCAGTACTTTCCTAAGAAAGAGTGCAGGAGAGGTGAATGCATGAGTCCCCTCATTTATGAAATGTTTTTATGGGCTCTCATACTTGAATATTAGATTCGGGATGAGTCACTTTCCCTCAGAACTTTTGAAGGCGCTGACATCCTCTGCTTGGGAGAAGTATGATGGCAATTGATGGCTGTGCTTTGTGATGTGATCATCTTTTCTATTTTAAGGTTTTTTTCCCATGCACTGAAATTTCGCCATGAGGCTCCATATGAGTTTTCTGTTTGTTTGTTTTCATTTGCTGAATGTTCAGTGGACCCTTTAAATATGAAGATGTAAGGATGAACAATTAGAAAGTTTTTGGTAATTTCTTCTTTCCATTTTTTTGTTGTCTCTCTTTTTTTCCTCTTTTAAAGATATATCTTTATTGATTTAAAGAGAGGAAGGGAGAGGGAGAGAGAGAGAGAAACATCAATGATGAGAGAGTCATGGATCGGCTGCCTCCTGCACGCCCCCTACCGGGGACTGAGCCCGCAACCCGGGCCTGTGCCCTGGCTGGAAATAGAACAGGGATTGAACTGCAATCTCCTGGATCATAGGTCAGTGCTCAACAGCTGAGCCACACTGGCCAGGCTTTTTTTTGTTTCTTTACAGAAATCCTAATTCCTTGGATGTTGGACTGACTGGTCTGATTCTTATATTTTCTTTCCTATTCTATATGTCTTTGTCTATTTGTTTTACTTTCTGGAAGAATTCTTAGCATTCTAATTCTTCTATTGAATTTGATTTTTGAAATTTGCTATCACATCTTTCAATATCTTTCCTTTGTTCTGTTCCTTTTAAATAGAATCTTCTTGTCTTATTGAAGCACATAAAAAACAGCACATCATAAATAATCTCTTATGTGCCAGGTACTATGCTAAATGTTTCACACATATTAACTCATTTATTCTTCACAAAAGCAGTATAAGAAAGATTCAAATATTATCTAGAAGAAAAAGTTCAAATAACTATCCTCAGTAAAGAACAAATTGCTGGAATACTTAGAGACACTATGTGTGGTGGTGAGCACATGACCTGGTTTTGAACTTCGGCCCCATCATTGACAAGCCTTCCATGTATGGGGGGAGGATGGAAATGAACTGTCGGGCATGCAGATGATTTACAGTCTATTGCCCTGTGCTTTTTCCTGCAACTCGTCTTTTCCCTCTGCCTTATTTGGTGCCACTAAATTCTAAGTCTCTTCTTAGAGTAAACTGGCTCTTTCTCCTCCATGTCTCCTCTACATATTACCTGTCCTTCATCGGCTTTCTCTCTCTCCAAAATGTGTTGAAATTGCCTGCGCTCTGATGTGCCCCTTTATGGTATCCTTGTTCTTAGATATTTTATTTGCATTTTTAAAATTCCTTTACCATAATTTTAATGTGCTCAATCTACTATCTTCATCTGGAAGTTCACAGTGTTTCTTTCTATCCTATTAATTCCACTGAAAGCTGATCATCTAGACAAAATTCTAAGTCTGATATGAACCACGACTTTGAAAAAGGAAGTTTACAATTTATATAATTGACTTGACTTTTAAAAATGGAGTGTGATATCTTTCAAAAGTTATTTAACTATTTTTAAAAATCATACTTTTTTCTTAATATTAGAATCTTTTAAAAATAACCATGAAAGGAGCATTAAGCCTCTTAAACTAATAACAATTGCACTGTTCTCATTCTAGTGATACAGAGAAATTAATAGTGACTTAAAAAAGGAAAAGTTAAAAAAAACTGTGCAATTTGACCTACTCAGGAATAGAACTTGCCTTATTCCTGACATGGTACATCTCTGAACTATATTTTAGATCACAGGGATTCATGCTGCAATAAAATATTCTCTATCGTTAGAGTGCTAGAAAGAAACATTGACAACACCAATTATAGAAGAAAGCAAATCAGTGTTTATATGCACCTAGCAAGATAGTCAAAGAAGAAGAAGAATGAAAATTTATCTAGTGACGTCATTTTCACCTGCAACCTAGGTATGTGCCCTGACCGGGAATTGAATCCGTGACATTTCAGTGTATGGGATGGCACTTCAGACAACTGAACCACACTGGCTAGGACCAATTCTGCTTCTAAAACCCAATCATGCCTTCTCTTCTCCCATTCTCATGGTAATACTCAAATTCAGCCTCTCACCACTTCTGTGCTAACTTGACTTGTCACTCTCTACACCAACTGCTACATGATTGGTTTTTCAAAAGCATGTGCTTATCCACACCACTCTTCTATTAAAACATATTAACCCTTTACTAATTCTCCAGGATGAAGACCAAATTGTAAACATGGTATTTGAGGCTTCTGAAGAAGGGTGCTGAAAAGAACTGAGCAGAGTATAGATTGAGGTTCAGTTCAGCAAACTCTCATGGTATGCTTTGTCCAAGATTTCAATATGGCTGCGAGTAATTAAATTATAAAGCATACCAATTTTTAGAGTAGGGATTTAGTCCCCAAGGAGGACTCAAGTACTGTTATTATATACTCTATGATGTTGTCTAGGTGCTGAGGATACAGGATAAACAAAATAGCTAAAGCCCTGGACTCTCTCCATCACAGTATAGAAGACAGACAAGTAATAAACAAACAACCACAATACAATGCAAGTACTATAAAGAAAAGGGAGAAGGAGTAATTAAGAGATTATAAGAAGGGAGACTGACTAGGGCCATAAGGAGATCAGGAAAAATTGCCTTAAAGAAATGATGTTTGAGCTAAGATTGAAAGATGATGAGTTTGTCAAGAGGGGGAAAAAGTGCATTCCAACAAGAGGGAGTAACATGTACAAAGGTCCTGAAGAGGGAGAGAAGACTGAATGTTCGAGAACTGGAAAAAGGTCAGCATGTCTTGGAGAAGATGTGAAAGTGCTTGTGGAATAAAACGTGGCTGGAGAGGTCAGCTATATAGAGAATGGCTTGGACAAGGAGTCAGCTGGGATTCAGCAAGATGAGATGTGAGATTGTTGCTGTAGTCTATGAAAAAAAAATAAAGAAAGGACAGCAACACTAGAGACTGAGAAACCCAAACCACAGAAATGTAGGAAGTAGGAGAGAAAGTAGGAAATGGAATAACTTTGTGATTCAGTGAACATGTTCTTCCTGACAAAGTGAACGCTGGATCTAGAACAGGATTACTGACTGTGCTTCTTCCAAATAGTGGACTAAAGTATCTGACCTACTCTATGCCCCGGTCAGGACTGGTTTACAAAATTATCTTGCATGTATGTAGAGACCACTGATGGCTCTTCCTTAGATGGATAAGAGAAAGCAGAAACTGAAAAAATGAAATACAAATTACTTGAATGTTTAAAATTAATAATGAGGAGAAGTAATTCATTCCGTTGTGTGATAAAGAACCTTACTCTATTTGTGTTGTTCGACTGCTGACAGCTTGCAAGCCCCATCTCCTTCCTGTCTTGCTGCCCCATACCAGGGCAAGCTCATAAGAAAGCACACTGGTTCCCTTCCTTGTCACATGGAAGGCCACGGCCACTCGCTCCCACTCTGTCTCAAGCCACTCAAGTCATTCTCAGACCTGCTTGGGAGCCTGCCCTGCTTCCTCCAGAATTCTCATTATGTGAGTAACAAACGTCTTCACATGCTATGGTCGGCATGTAACATCATTAGTCTTAACATTCAAACTGATTTTTGACTTGGGGTCTGTCTGGTCTCCACCGATTGAACATAACACCTTGGAAACTGGAGAGAGTTAGTGCGTACCAGATATTTCATAAGCTCCACTACAATTTCCAGCCTCTTTACATTTAATTTGGGGCCATAGAAATAATTCTGGCCTAATGGACTGTGAGCAAAAGTGAAAGTGTCATTTCCAGGTTAAGGCAGTTAAAAACTAGATTTCTTTTTCCATGTCAATGCAACCTTAGAGGCCACACTGTGTAGTGATAAAGGACTACCTAACCTGAATTTAATTGTAACATCAGCAAGAAATAAACTATTGTGCGAAGGCACTGAGATTTGGGGGTTTATCGCTTTCTGAAGCATAGACTATACGAATCTGATTAACACACACTGAATTGGGCCAATTCAGCAATGTACAGCTTTATACATCCACTTCCACAAAGTGACATTCAAAATATATCATTGAAAACCACTAATCAAAAAACATGGATACTTCAAAGCTATCATTATATTAGTTTCATGTCATTCACTTAAAAAGGGAAACAAAGATATATGCCATAAACAGGTAAATTTATCTCTTCAAATGAACTTTTCATTGATTTTCTTTTGAGATAGTGACAACTGAAATTATTGATAGGATAAAAACATGTAACTGTTTTACTATATTTCATTATAAATCTAAGTTCAATAATTGTATTTTCCCACATAGTGCTATTAAACAGTAAGAAATCCACTTATACTTCAATCTTATGCCTTTAAAATGCTAGCTACAATATCAAATTTATTGTACAATGATTTAAAGTAAGATTTTACTCTATTTAATCTTAAATTTAAGGTAAAAACTGATTTTTAGAGCAGAGTAAATAAAACCAAACTATATTTACAATGATATTAAATCTATTATTTGTGCTATTCTGTCACAGTTTAAAGTTAATGTGCTTTATCTTCTGTGCTTACATTCTATTCAACACTGAACAACTGAAATCCTCTTTGCTTAGAGTTTTTTTTAAGCTTCAAACTGAAGACCTTGATCAATGATATTCAAAATGTTTAGTTGATATGCTTGACTAAAACACATTCACATATAGTCTGCCCTCCATGGCAGATTGTATTGATCAAGGTCAAAATAATTATCACAATAGAGTATATCTAATTATATCAACACTATTTCAACTCAACATCTTAATGAAGGAAGTAATTCTGCTTTTAAACACATATCACAAAACCATTTTAAAACATGATTGTTTTACCCTTCTGGTTATCTATTCTGGTATAATATTGATTTCCTTATCTCTTCTCAGCTTAGCAAATTTATTTTTTATGATATCTGGCAGTTCTCCTCCTCTGTAAATTACATATTTCTGCACAAAGAATTAATGTATCCATCCATGACGTCCAACTTTGCATCCTATTAATAGTTTTTCAGCTCTTTGGGTCCCTGCTGTCACCTCCCCGACCTTGCCTGAGAGCATTTTAAAATCTTTGTCTATTTTCATTTCTGTTGTAATCATTCTGTCTTCATCTTTGATTGTCGTAACATTTTTCTACTTCAATTTCACTTTGTCATATTTTTTTCCTGCTTTTTCTATCCAAAATGCTCGCTGGTAACTAACACGAATCACCATTGGCTTTTTGCCATCCAACACGTTCCATTTCTCTTCTACAAACTTTTCCTTGTGCCTCTGTGCTCACTTTTTAATTCCATTCATACTCAATAACACTTTGAGCTCCATCCACAAGACACAGAGGTAAAATTAAGCATCCTTGTTATGACCTTATGCTTGGTAGCACATTAATTCTATTTACATGGCTACTGAGATATAGAACTATGACTTCTTAGATGTGTCACATACATAGATATCTTCACCTCAGTGTTTCTTAAACTAGGCCATCTTAATTTCTAGCTATTATACTCAGAAGTCATCCCTATAGAAAAAAAACTACCAACCTTTTTCAGTTTTCCATATTCAACCCATTTCCTGCACATCTCTAGACTCATTCCCTACACTCTCCTTGACACATATTTCAATTGTCATCTTATCTATATAATATTTCACATCTCTGTGACTTCACAAATGCTGTTCCCACTGCCTGGCATTCCATTCTATCATTTTCCAGCTGAAAATACTCATCATTTAAGATTCAACTCAAGTATCACCTCCTCTGGAAAGCTTTCCCAAGCCCGGGCCGGGATGCCTTCCTGTTCACCTCCAAAGCAGCCTGGACTCCTGCATCACAGCACTTGCCACACGGTACTATCTTTGTTTCCTTATCGGTCTTCTCTCCTAGACTGTACTCTTTCAGGGTAGGTACTGGGCCTTTAATCATTTACGCCTACAACGTTATCTGGTAGATGGTTCATATGAAATAGTCAGTAAATACTGAGTGACTGATTTGAGACTATTATTCTGTATTTACTTAGAAAACACAATATCATTCCATTCTCCCATAAAATAATGATAGCACACATATTTGTTTTTAAACTAAAGTGAATTAAACCATATTTTCTTTATTGACGTAAAAGACACATTGTAAATTACTCTCTTAACAATTGTAAACCTACTTTTGACCCACCCTGTGCGTATATATATGCATATAGATGCAGGTGTCTATATCTGCATGTATGCCTATAGGGACAGCTATTGCTATCTCTCTCTCTCTACACACACACACACACACACACACACACACACACTCCCTATGATTCTGTTTCTCTAGCAATCCCTGAGTAATACACTTAATTGTAAGATCAGATTTAAAAAAAAACATGAATGCTTACTCTGACCAGTTCAAGTAAATATGGTACTGGAGTTCTGGCTGTGACATCAGGCTGTAAAAAGAAATAAAAGGGATAATGACTGGAAAGGAAGAAGTAAAATTATCTTTATTTTTAGATAACGTGATCTTTATAGTAAATCCTAATGAATATGCAAAACAAAACTACTAGAAAAATAAGTAAGTTTAACAAGGTTGCAGAATGAATGGTAAATACACAAAAATCAATCACAAGTCTATGTACTAAGAATGAACAATCAGAAATTGATATTTAGAAGGTAAAACATTAACAATGGCACAAAGTATTAAATACTCAGTGATAAATTTGACGAAAGATATGTAAGATCTTTACACTGAAAACTACAAAATAATTAAACAAAACCTAAATAAATGAATTGAAATACTCAGTAATATTAAGATGTCAGTTTTCTCCAAATTGATTTATAGATTTAACACAATCCCAATCAAAATCCCAAATCTAAGCATATTTTTTTTTTTAATTGGGTAACTGATTCTGAAATTCATATGTAAATTCACAGGATCTAGAATAACCAAAATATTTTTGAAAAGGAAGAAAAAATTTCAAGAACTAACACTACCTGATTGCAATATGTATTATAAAGTTACAGTAATCAAGGCAGCATGGTATTGGTGTAAAGGCTGACATATAGATCAATGGAGCAAAATAGAGAGGACAGATTTAGACTCACACATACAGGGTGAATTAATTTTCAACAAAGATGCTAAAATAATTCAATCAGGAAAGGTTAATTTTTTTAAAAAAGGATGCTGGAGCAATTTGATTGCCATATGACAAATACATGAACCTTAACTCTTACTTCACACCATATACTAAACTAACTCAAAATGATTCACATATCTATAAGTAAGGCTAACACACTGAAACATCTAGCTAAAAATATAAGAGAAACTTAAAGTCAGTTTGTGTTTGCCAGAGATTTATTAAATAAAACACAACTTTTATAAAAGAAAAAAAATTGATACATTATGAATTTATCAATATAAAAATATTTTTTATTTTCAAATGACACCGTAATAAAAATTAAAAGGCAAGACCCCAAATAGGAGAAAATATTTGTAAAAAAATTTACCCACAAAATACTTATATCTCAATATATAAATAGCGATTAAAATGTGGACAACCTAATTAAAATGGTCAAAACATTTGAGCAGATATATCAGTAAGGAAAATATACAGATAGTAAATAAGCACACAGAAAGATATGCAACAACATTTGTCATTAAGATCATGTAAAAAATACATTGAGATATTTCTACACTCCTGCTAGAATGCATAAAATTAAGAAAAGAAGACTGATCATATCACTTGGAGGAATTGTGAGCATGTGGAGCAAGGGGAAATCTCATACACTACTGGTGACAATGTAAAATCTACTTCCTGCTCTGCTCAGGGGTTGAGCTTCAACCCATGAACTAGGAAGTCACCAGTTCGATTCCCAGGCAGGGAACATGCCCGGGTTAGGGGCTCGATCCCCAGTATGAGGCGTGCAGAAGGCAGCTGATCAATATCTCTCTCATTGTTGATGTTTCTATCTCTCTCCCTCTCTCTGAAATCAATAAAAACATATTTTTAAAAAATCTACTGCCACTTCACAAAAATAGTTTAGCAGTTTTGAAAAAGTTAAAATACAACTAGTACATGACCCATAAATTTCTCTTCTAGCTATCCATCCAAGAAAAACAACGTATGTCCACAAACAGACTTGTACAAGAATGTCCATAGCAGCTTTATCTGTAATAGTCAAGTAAACATTGTCATGTATCTATGCATTGGTATACTACTCATCAATGAAAAGCAATAAACTGTTGTTTTACATAGCAACATCAATGGACCTCCAAGTAATTATTCTGAATGATAGAAACTATATAAAAAATAGTACATGATTTCATTTATATAAAATTCTAGATGATGCAAACTAATTGTTGATGACAGAAAGCAGGTTGGTCAGTGGCTGCCTGGGAACCAGGCAGGGTCAGAGATGGGTAAGAGAGAATAACAAAGGGATATGAGGAATAATTGAGGGGTGAAGAATATGTTCATTATCTTTGTTGTGTTGATGGTTTTATTTATGTGTCCTTAATGTTAAAACTCATCAAGCTAAGATCTAGAAACAGCCCAAGTGCCTATCAGTAGATGAGTAGATAAAAAGTCTGTGGGACATTCACACCATGGAATACTACGCAGCTGTAAAGAAGAGGGATCTCATACAATTTGGGGCAGTATGGATGGACCTGGAGAGTATTATGCTGAGTGAAATAAGCCAGGTAGAGAAAGACAAACATCACATGATCTCACTCATATGTGGAATCTAAAGAACTTAATAAACTGATGAACAGAATAGATTCAATGACATGGAAGCATGGATCAGACTGACGAGTGTCAGAGGGAAGGAGGGGGGGGCGGGGAGGGAGAGAGTAACCAAAGAACTTATATGCATCTATGCACAACCCAAGGACATGGACAATGGTGGGGAGGGGGACTGGGGAGGGGGATAGGGTGGGGTGGAACAGGTCATTGGGGAGAAAAAGGGACATCTGTAATAAAAAATAAAAAACAAACTCATCAAATTGTGTACTTTAAATATGTTCCCATTAATGTATGTCAGTTTTGCCACAACAAAGCTGTTAAACATAAAAGAAAAAAATTAACACCTAAAGGAAATAAACAAATTCAGGAGTTGGCATGTACAGCAGGAGCCTGATTCCTTCAGCTATTTGGTGTCATTAAAAAGGGATTACTTTAGTGTTAAGAGGGATTAAAAAACATAGCATGCAGATAAAATATGGGGTATTAAATAGGATCCTGGTATAAAGAACTTTTTCTTTGAAAAAATTGGTAAATTTGATGACAGAGTGATTATTAGGTGATAGTAGAAAATTATTAGTGTTAATTGACTCTATAATGTAATTTTCTTAGTTTTAAGACTTGTACAATGACATATTTAGGGATTGAATGTCAACACAGCTGTATTTATTTGTAAGTAATTCAGTATTAAACAAATGTTAAGGAAAATATTGGGAAATAGGCTTCTGGTTAGTGTTTTATGTTGGACACTTAATGTTTAGAAATAGATTACTGATGTTAAGTGGCATACGCATAATAAAGTTGTTAAATTTGGCGCAGGAACAGAAGGTAAGCACTTTAAATGGAGTCTACAGTAATGATGATGAGATTACGATGCTCTATTGTTACCCTAAAGCACAACCCACTAGACATCCAAAGAAAGGACAATATTGCCAACTTTGATTTTATCATCTTTCCTCTAAAAATAAGATATGAGGAAAAGAGGCTGCTATTAAAAACTTCTCTACTCTTCACTCATTTTGGCTGCTACTTTATTCTCTTTTTACAGCCTGTCATTCTTTTCATCTAGATTGACTCACCTTATAGTTGTATCAGAAAGAAACCTTTCCCTCTTATGCCATTCTAGAATCAAAAAGAGTGAATGAATGTAATCATTCATTTATTCAACAAATATTTACTGGGCTCCTACTACAATGATTCTTAACTTTGTGCATTATAATTACCTGTAGCCTTTAAGAACTTGATATTCCTGAGTCCCACCATTGAAAATTCTGTCCACTCATATATCACCCTCCATTTGTAGTTAAGGCCGGCTCAATTATTCTCCTTACTAACTCTTTAATTGATAAAAAATAGTTTAACCAGATAGCCAAACTCAATCATTTGCCTTTTTAAAGAAAAAGTTATATCTCAGCACATAAACTATCTGAGAAGCAAATTCCTTTTGCAATTCTTCCTTTTAAGTATCCTAATCACATTTCCAAAGCAGCACAATATAAAATAATCAGTGAAAGCCAAAAAGAAAGTAATTAAGATTTTTAATTCCTCTCTTAACTTTTATTCTTAAACTTTTTTCCCCCCTGTGGACTCTCACTCTTTACTCTCAATTTTTCTTTATCTTCTCCTTGGGAGTTTAAACTCCTACAGTGATTTACTCAGTTTTTATTTCTATATAAGCCAGATGAAAAACTGCAAATAAGTGCAAACCACTGCAAAATATTGGGTTGGAGAAATACATTAATTCAATTGGAAGCTTGACTGCATCCACAGTAGCCTTGTGATTTAATTTCAGCTAAGTCTTTCCCGATACTCAGCAACCCCTCAGCCTTTTTCACATCTCCTGTTGACTTGGTATCATTCCCTACAACTGTTCCAAATCTCTCCCCCCTCCTGCCAGGCCACTGGAAGGAGCTGACGCTGCTGCTTGCTTTACTTAGATGGAAGCTATCCGGAGTAAGCGTGTTCAGCTTCTCACTTTAATTCACAACCTGTCTACATGTTCTCTCATATTTATTCTTCTTCCTGGCTATCTCAAAGCAAGAACAGTTACTCTTCCAGTCTAAGACTAATCTCTCCCCATCAGTAACCGGGAATGTCTTCATTCCTGCCTCTTGAAGAAACTTACTCAATCTGTAACCCACCCCCACCCCCCCCCTTTTTTTCTGGCATTTTCAGTCTCTGGTCATTGGCTGCTTTTCTTTTTCTTAAAAGCATGTTAAGATTTCCTGAGCCTTAAATAAACATCCTTTGCCTTAAATTTTCTCACACTCTGAGTTACCAATTTTGTTTTTTTGTTAAACGGACATGCGGAAGACATCCATCAGAAAAAATAGGCCTGTCCCTGTTTTTAAACCAACCTAACTCATCCAGGCTCTGGGTGTGCCAAGTGATAATAGAGGAGAGCTGAACACTTAGGAGATAGTGAGGGCAACCCTATAATTCTCATATTTGCCTCTATTCCACTCCACCTCTGCCTGGCTTTAAACCTATACCTTTGTCTCTCATTTTAATTCCTATGTCTTTTCTGTGGACTGAATGATTTTTATCTCATCTCTGGCTGTCTCTAAGAAACCTCTCTAACTCTTCTCTTTTCTTGCTTTTTCCTTTCTCCCTCCTTCCCTCCCTCCCTCCCTCCCTCCCTCCCTCCCTCCCTCCCTCCCTCTCTCTCTCTCTCTCTCTCTTCTTTCTTTCTCTCTCTCTCTCTCTCTCTCTCTCTCTTTCCTTCCTTCCCTTCCTTCCTTCCTTCCTTCCTTCCTTCCTTCCTTCCTTCCTTCCTTCCTTCCTTCCTTCCTTCCTTCCTTCCTTTCTTCTTTCTTTCTTTCCACTTCCCCCCCTCCCCTCTCCTCTCTTTTACTTTTCTTTCTTTCCTTTTCTTTTTTCTTTTTCTTTTTTATCCTCACTTGAAGACATTTTTTTCCATTGCTTTTCAGAGACAGTGGGGGGAGGGGAGAGAGAAACATCGATGTGAAAGAGACATCTATTGGTTGCCTCCTGCACGCGCCCCAACCAGGGCCGGGACCGAGCCTGCAACCAAGGTATGTGCCTTTGGCTGGAATCGAACCTGGGACCCTTCAGTCTGCCTGGGGCTCCTCCCTTTTTCTTTTCTGCAAAGCAATCCCAGGAATCAGTTTCTTAGGCAACCTTCTTTTGGAGAAACTGTTTGACACAATGCTGATTAAAAAGCATTTTCTAGCCCTCTGGCCTGAGAGAGAAGGTTTCTGGAGCATGACCTATGGCGTTTTGACCTATGTGATACTATCTCTAGTAGCTAACATTTATTGAATATAAGCAGCCAGTCACCATCTTAAGGCCATTATAGGCATTGTCTCATTTAATCCTCACAACTTTTAAGGTAGGTACTATTATTGTCTCAGTTTTACAGAGGAGAAAACTGAGTCACAGAATTATTAATGTCCTTGGTCAAGGTCCTACAGAGTTGGTTAATGAGAGAAAAGGAGTTTAAACTGCCAGCCTTTCTCCAGAAACTATTCTATTCAGGCAAACTTTCCTAATGAGTTTGTACACAGTTTAAAGAAAAGCTCTTAATTGCTTCAATAATTATTTCATGATTCTTCCAGAACTGCAGAACACTTCTTGGGAGCCTCATCTTGAAAGAAGAAAATGACTCATAATCAAGTGAAGATCTAACTGTCTTGCCACTTTTACTAACTGAATTTCATAATCGATAGTCTCAAGTGATTCCAACGTATCTAAGCACACCAACCACAAATGAAGTCACAAGCACCACGATATTAACTAGATGCTGTAAGAATTTTAAGTGTCAAGAACAACAATTGGAGGATAATCACTAAGTTTTAAACTTGACCATCTTCATTTATAAATTGGATTCATTTAAATGGCTATGCAAATTACTGATGTCTTTTTCAAGAACTTTTTATTTAATTAGTCCCTGATATATAATTGGACATATAGTTACTGACAAAGAGCACTTCTGCGAAGGCAGTATGGTAAGTAGCTAAAAGAATGAGCCCAGGGGACTCCAGAAAGGTTTTTTCCTACTGTATGAAGTTCATAAATGGTAATTCATAGCCAAAGGAAGGCCCACTTAGTAGTTTTCCAAAGAAAGCTGAGTTAAGAATTTACAGGCTCAGTCAAATTAATTCCTTACATTTACATGGCACTTTCCATTGTGTAAAGCATTTTTCCTTCCATTATTACAACTGAAGCTCTCAGTTCCACTGGGATAGACAAGCTCTCCAGGAAATTTTGCTCATATTTTTAAAATGTACTTCCCATTTTGCCTTGGCTTTCAGAAAGCCCAGAGATAAACTGAATAATCAAGTGTAAAAATAAGAGCAACTTTCTATCTCTTACCTCTATATTATTCTGTCCTTTCTTCTTTACTCCTTTTCTTTTTGAAAAATTATTTAGTTGTTTTAAATGTCTTGATTATAAGCTTCCACAAGTTCTTTATCACAACATATGTGGGGTACAAATTTCAAGTAAATAAAAATTGATAAGCCCTCTTTCCAGAAAAATGGTAGTCTCAAGGGCTGATCACCAAGGTCACAAAACCCAATCTAATCCCAAATACATCCATCAAAACAGCCCTTCCATCTCACACAATCAGTAAAACACAACACCGAGCAACATATGATATACAAAACAAATATGCACTTAAGATTTATCAAGATAAATTCATAATTCACATATTGTCCTACCACTGTTTTTTAAAAAATTGATTTTAGAGAAGGAGGAAATGAGGGAGGGGAGAGAGAGAAAGGGAGAGCTCATTGCCTCCTGTATGCTCCCCAAGTGGGAAGTAACCCTGCAAACCAGGCATGTGCCCTGACCGGGAGTCAAGCTGGCAGCCCTTCAGTGCACAGGATGATGCTCAACCACCCCAGCCGGGCTGTTTGCACTTATTTTCAATCTTTATTTCTTGTTCATATCTTTACTCATTTCCCTATTTGGTTGTTTTCAGGATTTTTTTCCATATTCATTTTTGAAGCTCTATATATTATGGATCATTTAATATATTTTTAAATGTAATTTCCTTGCCCAGTTACTCTAGCTAAGATATGATGTTTTATACTGAAAATACTAAAGGATCCACAACAAACAAACAAACAAACAAACAAACTGTTAGCCTGTCAGAAAACTGAAGATTATAAGTGTAATTGAAATTAAGTAATATAGAAGAAATATGGTAGGATATGATGCCAGACAGGTAGTCTGTGGTAAGAGCATGTATGGCCAAGCAGGCCCTTACGAGTTATTTGCATTTTATTGAGTAAGATGGGAAACCATTGGACAATCATGAACAAATGAAGGACAGTTATTTTAGAACATTAGATGGTTTTCTTGTTGTGGTCTGGCCATTTGCTCTGTCCTATGCCCGAATGAACAGACACGGTAAGGGGGCACCCTTGTTTTGTTCTTGATCTTAGAGGAAAAGCTTTCAAACACTGACTCTGATGTTAGCCATGGGCTTGTCATATAGAGGGGTGGGCAAAAGTACATTTACAGTTGTTAGTATGGAAAGAGACATGCTGGTTATGATTATTACAAAAGCTTTATTAAGTCTGTGTTTCATGTACTCACAACTATAAATTTACTTTTGCCCACCCCTGTATTGCCTTTACTATGTTGAGAAACTTTCCTCAATAAGTAATGGGCTGGTTGCGATTGATCTGTTCAGATTTTCTATTTCTTCATGATTCAGTCTTTGTAGGTTGTATATTTCTAGGAATTTATCCATGTCTTCTAGGTTATCTGATTAGTTGTTTATAATAGTCTCATAATATGTTATATTTCTGTGGTATCAGTTATAAAGTCTCCTCTTCCACATTTGATTTTATTTATTTCAGTATTCTCTCCTTTTTGCTTAGTCTAGATAAGGTCTGCTAGTTTTGTTTATCTTTTCAAAAAATAGCACTTAGTTTTGTTCATCTTTTCTATTTTTTTCTGGTATTTATTCCATATATTTCCACTGTGATCTTTGTTATTTCTTTCCTTCTGCTAACTTTGGACATAGTTTGTTCTTCCTTTTCTAGTTGCTTAAGCTATAAAATTACGCTTTTTTTTTTTGAGATCTTTCTTTTTTCTTAATAGATGCATTTATCACTATTAACTTTCCTCTTAGCGTGGCTTTTGCCAAAGAAATCCTTAGAAAGAAGAACAAAGCTGAAGGCAACACACTTCCTGATTTCAAACTATACTATAAAGCTATAGTGATCAAAACAGTATGAAACTAGCATAAAAGAAGGCACATAGGCCAATGAAACAGAATTTAGAGCAAAGATAAAACCCATATACGTGGTCAACTAATATTTTACAAGGGAACCAAAAATACTCAGTGGGGAAAGGATAGTTTCAATAAATGGTGTTAGAATAACTGGATATTTACATATAAAAAATAAAATTGGATTCCTATCTTATATCATTTAAAAAAATTAACTTGAAATCTATTAAAAAATTAAACATAAGACCTGAAACCATATAACTGCTAGAAAAAACAGGGGAAAAGCTCCTTAGCATTGGACTTAGTAATGATTTTTGGATATGACACCAAAGCACAAGCAACAAAAGCAGTATAAACAGGTAGGACTACTGCAAACTAAAAAACTTGTATAGTAAAGGAAACAATCAACAAAACAAAGTGGCAACCTATGGAATTAGAGAAAGTATTTGCAACCCATATATCTGATAAGGGCTTAACATCCAAAATATATAAGAAGTTCATACAACTCAAATGTGCCCTGACCAGGAATCAAACCTGCCAGCTTTCATTATATGGGAGGGCACTCCAACCAACTGAGCCACACTGGCCAAGGCTAAGCTAAGAGAATAGATCTTAAATGTTCTCACCGCCACCACTACAACAAAAAGTGGCAATTTTGTGAAGTAATGGATATGTTAACTAACCTCATTGTGGTAATTATTTCACAATATATACATATATCAAGTCATTACATTGTCCATGTTAAGCTTACACAGTGCTATATATCAATTATATTTCAATAAAGCTGGAAAAAAACTAAGAATCATTCATTCTAATACAACTGTTGACTCAGTAACAGGTAGTGTCACAAACCTTAAATATAATTTTCTGACATAAGCTCTTTCAAAGTCCAGTTTCTCAAAAGCAACTGAACAACAATTTTGCTAGTTAATATTTTTACAGCAATGGAAAACGGCATAAATCCTTGCAGAATCAGAAGAAATAATCTATGAAAAAGTAAATTACAACCTTATGTTTAAAAGAACTCATCAAATAATTAAAACCATTTAAATACAGCAGGATTGTAAAAATGGACTTAAATGTCATTAAACAAATTAAATTTTGTTTTTCTTTGTGAGTGGAAAAAAAAAGGAAAATTATAATCAATTTAATTACCTTAAGTGTAAGAAAGCAACTTAGTAGTCTTAAACATAGAACTATGTTCCTTTGAGTAACCACATAGTTTTTCACCCAAACAAGAACATTTTTGATAGTGAAAGGAGCCCTAAAAACAGCCAACAGTCATAAACCAGGATATATAGTCATCCTAAAGTTGTTCACTATATTAGAAGTATTAAACTTGAAGTTTCACTATTGTTTAAAAAAAGAAATCCTAGTAGAGAAGTCAAATGAATTATTAGAAATGAGTGCTTGGAATTCTGGAGTGAGATCAGACTGGGGATATAAATTTCAGTCATTTCTGTGGTACAGGAAAATTGGGAACTTTTGGATGAGATATAAAACTGTATGAAACCATCAAGGAAGTGAGGGTAAATGGAGAAGAGGAGGACCGATGGCTGAGTCTCCGGGCCCTTCAGCGTTATTAGTAAGATAGATGTGGAGAAATCAGCGAGGAAGGTAAGAGGTGGACAGTGAGGCAGGCGAGGTGGATGTGTCCTGAAGCCAGGGGAAGAAAGTGATTCATGGAGGGAGGGCTAATTGTGTCAAATGCTGCTGATGGGTCAAATAAAATGAAAACTGAGAATGGGCCATTTGATTTAGCGATATGGTGCCAGCTATTGACCTTGACAGGTTTATGATCAAACAGAAAGAAAATGCAAATTGGTATTAAGCTAACAATCATCATAAAACTGTACTAATGAAAATTTCTGTGGTTCATTTTTGATACTTCGAAAGTATCAAAGGTGAGTCTTTGGATACATTAGACTGGTTTGAAAATAATGGTTTATGAACACTTATATGTATTCTCTATAATTTTATCACACTGTAGAAGATAATACAGTACTATTTTTCACCAATAAATATATTTGCTGTAAGTTTTTCATAGATGACCTTCATCAATTTGAAGAAGGTACCTACTATTCCTATTTTGGGGAGAGATGTTACCATGAGTGGGTTTTAAATTTTGTATAATATATTATATGCACTTAATGAAATGATAATGAGTTTCAGTTTTATTCTCTGAATATGATGAATTATAGCGATTAGTTTTTAAATGTTAAACCAGCCTTGAATTCTTATGATTAAACTTTATTTGTTCATGATTCATTACCCTTTTTATATATCATCTATTTGATAATATTTTGTTAGAGATTTTTTTGTCTATATTTAGGAGGGATATTGGTTTAAAATGTTCTTTTTTTGAAATTTCTTTGGAAGGTTTGGTATTAGATTTATGTTAGCTTGTGAAAAGAGTTGAGAAGTGCTCCCTCTTCTATTTGCTGAAAAAGCTTCAGGTTGGTATTATTTCTTCCTTAAACTTTGAATATTTGACAGCAGTTTTCTTTTGGGGAAGGTTTCTGATCAGTTCAGTTTATTTAAAGAAAACAATCAACAAAATGAGACGTTAATTTTAGTTAATTGCCTCTTTAAAAAAAAATGCTTATTTTGTTATAGTTATCAAAATTGTTCATATTATTCTTACATTATCGTTGATTAGCATGGGTTTCTCAGTTTTGTTAATCTTTTGAAATAACCAGCTTTTAGCTATGTCAACTTTATCTATTATCTTTATGTTTTATATTTTATTGTTTTCTGCTTTCATATAATTCCCTTTCTTCTACTAATTTTAGGTTTACTTTACTTGGTTTTCCAATCATATTAAAGTTGAACTGCAGGCCACTGGTTTAATTTGTTTTTCAATAAATTAACATTTTTCAAATATTAGCATTTAAAACTATAATTTACCCTTTAAGCACTGTTTTATCTATGTTCCACAACCTTTAATACACAGTTTTCATTATCATTTTGTTCAAAATATTTTCTAATTTACTTTGTAATTTTATCTTTGACCCAGAGGATTACAGCTGGGTCTTCACAGGAATAGATACTGACTCTGGACTGGGCTTTGCTTACCTGGTGGCAGATGCAAATGCTCAGAGTAGTATAAAAGAAACAGAACAGGACATACTGTTCCAATTTGGCCACCAAGTCACATTTCCTCAGAATGAGAAACACATTACAGCCCATAATGTCCAATAATTGGCATAGGGATATCCTCCTGAAGTAATAGTTTGATAGAGAATTGGAATGGGCAATTGAAACATTGGAGTAAGAATTAAAACACTGTAACAATGACATTAAATCCTGTGTAAGTCACCCACCCATTTTATTCTGTCCTAACTATATCCAAAGTTTTGCATTCACTTTGAAGGTAGCACCTTAATCTTTTATTGAATATCAATAATGAATCTAAACTCTTCAATGTGGCATTCAATTATTCTCATATGTGGTCCCAATTTAATACTCCTATGAATAAGTTAATCTAAGAAAACCACAAAAAAGGGGAACAAAGTTGTCAACTAAGAAGGGACAAATATATATTGATATACATATTTTTAAAATATATAATAATGTAGTATATGTGGAAGAGACCAAATTATATATGACATCATTCTCCAACACAAAGATATATAATTAAAGCCAGGTCACATAATTAAATGAACTACAACAAAAATTAATAAAAAACACTCACACATGGTTATGTCTTTCCACAATGCCAGGTCTATTAGGGGAGACCTCCCCAGTAAGCCAATAGAGACATGCTGGTTATATAAAGAGACGAGGAGCATCCTTCAGTATCTCAACTAAGGCATCATATTCTAAGAATTTTCCCCTGACATACCTGAGAGGATGTATTAGACCACTTAAGGATGAATTTTCCAGTTGCATTTGTGGAGCTAGGAGCACATTGCTTCCCTTCTAATGAGTAGGTTTCAGTCAGAGAACAAAATTATAGGTAGTGGATAAAAATTGTGCACACTATGATGTTGCCTCCAGCTTCCCAAGCAAGGCCCTATGTAGTAAAGAAAGGAGGCTCCTTAGACAAACAGAGGAGTTAAGGATTACAAATATTCCGCACTCCAGGTAGAGCTTAATGCATACCGACAGCCAAGAAAGATAGATGAAACCAGGCTGACAGCCCACAGTTTTTCAAGGAAACATCTTTCCTTGTCTGGTCAGGACAAATGGCCATCGGTTGGTCTGAGGGCTGCCACATCAACTACAAGGACTTGGTGCCTTAGGCCACCCTAGATAGATGTCCATCACACTTGCCTCTTATGGGACCAATTTATTATCATCCTGAGTGTTATCAGGAGTGACCAGACAAGCAGGGCCTGTGTTGCCCTGGCACACTGAGGGCAATCAGACATCTGTGGGCTGAGTTTCCCAAGCACAAGGACCCACTAAACTATTTTGAAAACACATACCTAGCGGTGGCACGAGGGGAGCTTCTGGGGAACCGGTAATGTTCTATTTCTTGATCTGAATGCTGGTTAAATGGGTCTGTTCACTTATTGATAGTTCATTGAGATACCTGATTATATGTGCACTTTTCCATACGTGCACTTCAATAAAATGATTCTTAAAGCAATCTTATGTGTTAATTTTCACACCTGATTTCAAACTTTTATATTATAATCAATGTGTGCAAGCCAGTTTTATATATAGGGAAAAGTCAGGAAATTTCTGACAATGAACGAACCGTCCTCTTATACAGTGACATTTGTTTCTGGGACTCCTTCTTAGGATCCCAGGTCACTCACCATCATGCTACTTGCCTTTGTTGTCATTTTGTGCTTATTCTTTTGACTATTTAATTAATGCCAGTCTCTCCTATGAGGATATCACTCCATTATGTCTGAGCCTGATCCGTCACATTCTCTGCTGAATCCTTCAGCATAGCACCTGGAATATCGCAGGCGCTCAACAGGTATTCGTTGAATGAATCAGTGAATCAATTCATGTAACAAATATGTAGGGGCAAAAATTTCAGGGCATTAAAGGTGGGAGAAAGACTATAGGCATTGAAAATAGAAAATGCTGCTCACATTAAACAGATTTAAGGAGACAATACTTTTATTGTAGTGGTAAGAGAATATCGTTTACATCTTATCAGTTCATCAGTTCCTTTATAGGAATACCTGGAAATTTTTATAGTTCTAACTTCCAAATTCCAACTTCTTTTTTATCAAGAAACAACTTGAAAATGTACCATAAAAACACATTCTACTGCTGTACTGACTACCTAAGAAACAAGCATGGGAATGTGCCCTTTATGTGGATTTTCAGCTGAGAGTGAAATATTGCTCTGAGCCTTTCAAATCTCTCTGTAATACTGAACTGACAGATTGGAAAGTTAATTCATAACCTTGCAACCTTTTTGTTCCCAAAAATCACAGAAAGAAGGGAGTCATCTTTAAAAACATGTCTGAACCATCCAGATAACTGTATATATACTTGTAAATGGTTCAATCCCATCTTCTCTCAGCTATGCCTCATTATCAGTTATCTCTTTATATTATGTAATTAAAATAGTCCATCACTCTTCTGACACTAACAGCAGTCTGATACAGCTTTCTCCTTCAAAGAAATAACATCTCATTCGTCAATCAGCAATACCTTAAAGTATCTTTTAAAATGTGCTGAGCAGAACATACAACGAACTAACCACACATCACCTCTCTATCTGTAGATTAAACTTTCAATCAAGAGCTACTCAGAGCTAAATCATTACAAGAATGACATATCTTATATATCACATCCTGTTGAAGGTTTTCACATATCTCTAAGCTTACAGTAAGGTTCACAAAAAAGAATAAAGAAATAAGCCTATTCTTCTAGGAAAATCATAAATGTGTAGTGACTGATACAAATGATGATTTCTTTTTTTTGGATAACAAATAAACTACTTCCAAAATATGAATTTGGGGGTGGGGGACATAATTCATCCCATAACAGAGACCCACATACAACAATTCCTGGCACAAAGCAATTGTTATATAGATTTGAGTTGTGGTGGTGGTGGCAGTTATAATAATTATTTCCTGGGTAAATTCCACAGCCATCCAGATTCTCCTATTATTCTGGGTCAGAGAGAACATCACAGTAATGATTGAGATGGAATTTTATACCAACCCCAGAAACATGTGGCCTCAATGTCAGCATTAAGCTGATTTAAGAGAAATAAGGAAGGAAATTTTTCTTGCATACTTGAATGTTTGGACTGAGATTTATATTTGCTACATCAGTATGTGCCCAAAGTGATGAGAATTTCCCTTGAGAGGCCTGACAGCTAATCTATAGGTACAGTACACAACAAACCATACAGACTATTACTGATTATGTGAAAAGTGAGCTTATAGTGGGTTAGTGCTGTGCAGTGAAAGAATTGACAGTACTGACACGCCAGGTGACTCTCCTGCCTGCTAAGACACATTGGAGTTAGAGGATTTATTTCAAATACTGTCTGAAATCTCAGGGCTCAGACACAAGAGAAAAACAAAGCAAGGGTCTTACAGTCTGTTCAGTGCCAAGCAAGCAAACAAAAAAAGCATTAATTAAATAAAGCAGCAAATCTATAAAATAATTTTAAAATAAGTTACAGAGAAATTATTAAAATGCCAGGATGAACTTTCATTTTTACCTCTCTTACAAAGTAATTGAAAGCCAAAAGCAACAAGTAAGGAAGATTATATGTAGCTCTTTTCTAGGTACCTGGAAAAAGAGAAGCTGGTCACCAAGGGCCTCTAACCTTTCATCTGACTTTGAAGGGAATGCACCCTTGCCAACAATTCAGCATGAGCTACAGATAGATCCATGTTTTCTCTGTTGTTTCATATATATATATATATATATATATATATATATATATATATATATATTTAGCAGATAAAACAATGCGACAGTGTCAGGAGGGCAGTTGTGATAAGTTTAGCACCCTGTATTAGACAGGCTTCTCCTCTCCTATTTTGATATATATAGATTTAGATATAGATACATCATGAGAAATATTATTGTCAGTTCTCACATATTTGTTTCTTCCAGATGATGTTTTGAATTCAACTGTCAAGTTAGAAAACATCTATTATGATTTTGTCTGGGGTTTCATTAAATTTATTAATTACTTTGGAAAGAAACAGACAGTTTTATGATATGGAGACCTCTAATTCAACACCACAATATGCTTTGCCATTTGTTAAGTTTTCTTGATGATTTCAATATCGTTTTATAGCTTTCTTCATGTAGGCCTCACATTTATTTTTAAGATTATTTATTATTTATTAAACGTTAGAGTTTAGGTTATTATAAATGGCATTTAAAAAAATATATTTTAACTGGCATTACTGATATATGGGGAAAATACTATTTTGTGTCTATCTTTATCATGCCTAGCTGATTGGTTCTGGAATAAAACTGAAAGGACGTCTTGATTAATATTCAGTGCATTGAATATATATTAATAGTAAAATACATACTAATGAGAAAATTCAGTTATTTTGCATTCCTGATCCTTTTGTTAACTGAGGTTTATGCAGTTTTTGGTGTCATAAGAAGATTTATTTGTAGATAAAATCTCAGTAAATATAACTAAGTTGCATGTTGAACTACTCTAGAAGCAATAGCAAACTTTTGCAGTCAGTAGTAGGATATTAGTATTCTGAACTTGTCTTGTTAGGGACAGCATATATCATCATTGCAGGTCAAGGCCTGACACATAGTAGGTCCAAAAAAATGTTTACTGTAATTCATACTGTGAGAAAGTAATGGCAGTAGTATTAGACCATGGTACAAAGATACTATTGTTGGATAATAGTATACCTACATAATTGCATTTTTACCACTTTAACTTCTTGGAGCATATATTTTCCGCATAATTCTCTGTATGATTTCCAATTTCTTCGCATATCAAATAATAGTGTACAGACATTATAGCTATCTCCTCTAAAAACATACTATTTGTACTAATTATTAACTCATTTTATCCTCAGAACTATTTAGTATATGTGATAGGTACTATCACTCTACCCATTTCACAGATGAAGAAACTGAGATATCTTAAGCTTTTGAAGAAAGTGATTTCCTCCAGCTAATAAATAGAAGAGACTTGATATTTTCACCCAAGTAGTCTGGCTCTAGAGGCCCTGCTTACAGCACTCTAGCAGCCCCCCCTTCCCGCTGCCATTGTTACCAAACACAGCGTGGCTGCCTGTCTCAATGAAAGCCAGGTCTGTGAGACAAGTGCTTGTGTGAAAGAAAGCAGTTTACTCAAGTGCTGGTGTCCTGAGAAGATGGCGAACTCCTGTCCTGAAAAACCATCTTAACATCTCAGTTCAGGCAGGGGTTTCGATCAGGAAGGAGCGGGAAAGCAGAACAAAGAAATCAGGGCGAGGGCACTGTGGACATGCAGGCGGTGCTCCTGCCGGCCCCGATGTGCAAGTCTTGTGGCCAAGCAGCCCGGACCCAGGCAGGATCCAGGACAGTCAGCTTCTGCAATGTGCTCATAAAAAGGCTGTTAGTGATTTACGGTAGGCATGACCAACTGGGCCTTGGTTTCCTGACCCATGGAGTATTGTTCATTAGATATTATTTAATCAAGAGGGTTATTTTGTTGGTTAGCATAAGAGTTCATGTAGGATGTGCAGGGTGTCTTCTTGTGGCCTTGTTATGGGTCTTTATGGTCAACAACCTTGAGTTGGCCATCTGGTTTTTTTAGTAAGCTTTTTATTTACTTATTTAATTTATTATTTATTTTTTATTATTATTTTTAATCCTCACCCAAGGATGTTTTTTCCACTGCTTTTCAGAGAGAGTGGAAGGGAAAGAGAGAGAGATACATCGATTGCTGGCCTCCCACATGTGCCCCTAGTGGAGCTGGGGACCAAGCCTGCAACCCAGGTACGTGCCCTTGGCCAGAATCAAACCCGGGACCCTTCAGTCCACGGGCCGATGCTCTAACCGCTGAGCCAAACTGGCCAGGGCCATCTGTTTTTTTGTCAGCTGAATTCCTGGGGGGCTCCTGAGGTCAGGCTGCTCCTTAGGTTCACATAGGAACTGGAACCGCAGATCCCTATAGAGTATACTAGAAAACCTTCTAACATGCAAGCTCTAGTTTCAAGAGGAAAAATCAGGTTAGAGTAACAAGCTGGGCTTAACATTTACCATGATGAATATGGATTGCATTATTCAGATTTTTTTATAAGTTTGTTCTGTGAGTACATTCTTATCTTAGTTCTATTCTATGGTTAGTCAGAGTAGTATAAAATTTTTATTTCCTGTTATATCATCATTCTTTTCATTGGGACTTTTTTTTGTCCATGTTGATAAAGAGAATAAAGATGAACTCATCTATTAAGAATTTAATTCTAATGAACATTAAACTGTCAATATTTTCCCCATGAGTGTTAAGGCACAAAAGGAGGTTTTAAATTCACAGTCTTAAGTAGTATCTGTCCTAACAGACACAGGAAACTAAGACCTAGAGAGGTAAGATGATTACTCCTGGCCACCCAAGGAGTTAGTGATGAAGGAGTAGGGATCTAGGCTTCCTGTCTAGGGCTGCTCTCTGTATAGCCACTTGGGAGGACACACAATTTCGTTCTTAAAATCTCAAACACCAGGAAGGGCATCACCTTTTAGATAAGCCAGGAAATGGCTGGTTAATCATTCCTTTCATAACGTAGAATTCTGATGCTAGGAATCAATCCATGTCTAAAACCAAAATGTGTTTTTCTAAGTGGCATCAGGCTCAGAAAAAAACAAAACAAAACATCAATTCACAAAAGCTGAACATCTGTTTGTATTTGGCTACCTGCCAGCAAATGAACACTCATTTCAGTTGAGCTTTTGTGTTTTTCTTGAAAATGGTAAACCTTTGGAAAATGTGAACATTTGTTCCCTTCATTATTGTGGTGAAACAAAGGTTTGGAGGGGACAGAAGGGAAATGCAAACATTTTTGCAAACATCTCCCACAGGCCAGCTGGTAGAATTATAGGCAAAAATCACAGGCAGGACTAAGTAAACATGAATTTATTTTAAAAGTTGCAGCAATATTTTAATAATAGAAATTAGCCTAATCAAATATTTCTGAAAATTATCACTCATCATCATCACGCCAGCTGTGACACAGTACTAGTGAGGCTGATTATTTCCTATTATTGATCTTACACAAAGTAGTCATCTTAGTTAATATCGTTCATGTGGTATGACGCCCATTACCATGCAAATCAACCTCCCCTTGCAGGTTCACACAATATATTGGCTTCCAGCTACTGAATGTATAAGTGAGCGGGTCTTGTTTATAGTCCTGGAGATTTATAAATGAAGCAAGCAAAGATTTTAAACTAAAAGGATCTCAGTGATGTCTCTGTGTGGAATACAAAAATATTTAGGTCATTTTGCTCTCTACGTGTAACTAAGCATAAGCCAGATGTACATGGCACAATGTTTTACTTTTGAAAATAGCCTCAAATTGGCAAAGAGAATATATGAGTTTTGTAAATTGTTTTGTTCTCTGCAAACCATATTCTGACTCAGATTCAAGTATGTTATGTATCTTTCCCAAAATACAATAAAATTATTTTATTGTTTGATGCCTTATGATAGCATAAAAATTCTCTATTTAGATGGCTGTCTGGTATAGCATTTTAAAAATCAATTAAAATTACTATTAAAATTAGTCATATGTGGAAATTTTGAACTGCAACAACCTGAATACAAGCATGGAAAACAAACTGTGCCTTAGGATACAAGAGTGGTATCATTTTATTTTACTTTTTAAATTTATCTTTATTGTTGAAAGTATTATAGATGTCCCCTTTTTTTCCCCATTGACCCCTCCTCCCCATTCCCTCCCCTTCCCCAGGCCTTCACCCCACTATTGTCTGTGTCCATGGATTATGCATATATGTATATAAGTTCTTTGGTTTATCTCTTCCCTCCGACCTCATCTTCTCTCTGATATATGTCAGTCTGCTGCATGCTTTCATGTCTCTGGATCTATTTTGTTCATCAGTTTATTTTGCTCATTAGATTTTACATATAAGTGAGATCATGTGATGTTTGTCTTTCAATGCCTGGCTTATTTTGCTTAGCATAGTAATCTCCAGGTCCCTCCCTGCTGTCCCAAAGGGTAGGAGGTTCTTCTTCACAGCTGCATAGTATTCCATGGTGTGACTGTCCCACAGCTTTTTATCCACTCACCTACTGATGGGCACTTGGGCTGTTTCCAGATCTTAGCTATTGTAAACTGTGCTGCTATGAATAGAGGGGTGCGTAGATTCTTTCTGAGCACTACCATTTTAAAAGGTACTTTTTCAAAAACAGTCTTTCTAATTTTGGCTCATTACTATACCTGTGGGTGTATGAGACCCAGTCATGTGCCAAGATGACTATTTTCTAATACTCAGTAAGAATAAATGTATATAGGGAGCTGATAAAAATCAAGCAGGTCTTTCCTTCTCTCCCTTTCTTTTTTATACTGTTCTCTGCCATCAGAATCATATTTTACTCCAAAGTGTTTCAAAATAATTTGTGTTCTTTTTATTTCACTCACAAATATCCTCATTTAGGTGTGTTGGGAAAGAAATACATATAAAGCACAGATGCACAATGGTTTAAATAATTATTTCAAATTACTCTGAGTTCATGACAAATAGCTTCATTATACTTAATTAGGAATTTAATATTCAAAAGCTTTTTATAACAGATATGTTTTTAATACTAAAAAAGTAGAAATTTCAGGACATTTTAATACTTAAAAATTAGTTTATACAGCACCAGAAACCTTTGATTTTCATCCTTACTGTGGTTCTATAAACCATAATCTTAGTCCATATTTTAATGGAAAAAGCACAAGAAAACTATAAATAACTACAAACATCTACATGTGCACACACGCATGCACACACACACACCATCAGCAGCATATACATACCCCCCTATGCAGAAAGCAGGCTATTATTAGGGCAAAAAAGCATAGGTTTTGCCACATACTAGAAATGATATTAGACAAAGGAATTTATCATTTTGAGACTCAGTATCTACCTTGTAAAACACTGAAGAAAATGTTTTCTTCATGGTGTAGTTAAGATAATAAAAGAAAATTATGTGAATGTTCATTGTATAAACTACAAAGCACTGTATACATATAAGATCTTTGTTTTTGTTGCCTTTTTCTTCCAAAATTTTGGATATAGGGTCAGTTAAAAAATACTTCTAGAATGAATTTATACATTCAAAGGACATCACTATGATGAAGTTTCCCATATCATGTTGTGCATTCCTGATTCTATTATAGTTAAAAACTTTTATGTACTGTGTGACAGATGTGAGTTAAAATAATTATAGTCCTGGTAATCCAGTTGAAACTATAAAACAGATAAAAACTTATTACATACTTTAGAAATAAAAAATTTGGTATAATTACAGTTAGAGATTTGACAAAGTAAAGAATATTTATAAGTCTATGTTAATACCTTTGAAAATCTCAATCAAATGAAGTTTTCTAGGAAAACAAGTGACCAAAGTTATGAAGAGTTAGCACACCTAAGTAAACTAATAACCATGAAATAAATCAGAAAACTAATGTTAATAATATTTTAGTCATTCTTGATTCTTCTGTCTCATAATTCATACTTAGTATGTAAGGAAATACTATTCTCTGTACTTTCAAAGTACATCCAAATTGTGACTAGTCCTCTCAGTCTCCACTAGTGCCACCCAGACTGAAGCCATCATTTTACCTAGCCTCTGCTTTTGCATAATAGCTTTAAAAAAAAAAAAAAAAATATATATATATATATATATATATATATATATATATATATATCTTTATTGACTTCAGAGAGAGGAAAGGAGAGGGAAAGAGAGGGATAGAAACATCAATGATGAGAGTCATTGATCAGCAGCCTCCTGCACGCCCCAACTGGGGATCAAGCCCACAACCCGGGCCTGTGCCCTGACCGGGAATCGAACCCCGATCGCCTGGATCTTAGGACGATGCTCAACCGCTGAGCCACACCGGCCGGGCTGCATAATAGCTTTCTAATTGGTCTCCCTACTACACCCTTTCTCCCCTTTCGTCTATTCTCAACACAGCAGTCAGAGAGATCTTTTCAAAACCTAAATGTCAGTCAAGATGGAGCAACAAGAATCAGATTGACCCTCCTGTTTAAAGTAATACGAAACCAGAAAAAAAATATGAAACGAAAGTTTTCAGGCATTAGACAACAGTCAGGATTGTTTCCCTGGCAGAAGGACAATAAACGAGGAAGGCACTATTACTTCCCCAGCTTATTTCCTGGGGGCAGTTTCTAGACTGTATCTCGGGGGGGGGGGGGGACCCAATCAGAGCCTGTAGTATTGCTGAGCTAAGAAGATATAGAAACTTGGGAAGACCAAGGGGGTAAAAATTTGTAGAACATAATACTGGAGAATAGAAGGTGAAATCACTCTGGAGATTCGCTGAGGGTAACCCTTAGGCCTTTGGCTGAATACTGATCCATGTACACATGACAGGAAATTACCTGAGTTCTGGCATAGAGCAAACAAAAAAGAAGTAGTCAGAGCAGTTACTAAAGTCCACATACATCTAGGAACTGTTTATGCTCCCACAAATCAAAGGATAAAAATTTTATAATAGGGTTGAATCTTCAGAATGGTATCACCTTAGATATCTCTACATTAAAAGTTGCTACAAACAATAAGTTTAAAATGTTATGTTGTAATTTTAAAGCAATCTTGCCCCCCAATTTATTTTAAATGGAGAAGAGGAGCTCATAAACCAAAAGTGGAGAGAAAATGGAATCATAAAAAACTGTCCAAGAAAAAGGAAGGAAAGAGGGAAAATGAAACAAAGAGCAAATGGAACAAATAGAAAATAAACAGCAACATAGCAGGTTTAAACCAAAACCTATGAATAAATGACACTAATTTAAATGATGTAAACACCACAATGAAAAGTAAATTTGTCATCCTGGATAATAAAGCAAGCCCCAAATATATGCTATATACAAGAAACCCACTTTAAATATAAACCAAAGAATAAAAACCAAAGTACAGAAAATATACACCATACAAATACTAACCAAAGTAAAGCTGAAGAAATTATATCAATATCAGAGAAAACAGACACTGGAACAAGGAATAGTATCAGAGATAAGGAAAATCATTTCACATTAATAAAGAGGTCAATACATGAAGCAAAAAGTGACAGAAGTGAAAGGATAAATACACAAATCCACAAAGATGGCTGGTAGTTGAAACACTCTATTTATACATCAAAGGATAAGTGAATACTTCCTGAGTGGTAGAGTGGAAACCTGTGTAATCTGCTCCTCAATGAAACCCATGCAAATACTGGCAAAACTGGCAAAGTCAGCCTTTTCAGAACTCTGGAAATTAACCAAAGATATGCACCAATCTGTGGGTTTATCCAAGAAAAACTGCTGAACCTTTGTAAAAATTGCGGGGTTGGTGAAATCTTAACTTGGCTTTCTCCAGTGCCCTTCTCTGCAGCTCTGCGGTAGTCATGTCAGCCGGCAGCCTAGAAGTCATGGCAGCTGTGAAAATCACTTTTGCAGCCACTGGAGGGGTCAGACAGGACTTGGAGGCCCACAAAAAGACCCAACCTCTGAGCACTGTGAACACTGTCAGCATTTGTCCTGTCTCACAGCTCCCTGGAAAAGGCCCATTCACAAGGTGGTGGTATTTAACCTGACCTGCCAGTCTTACAGTTTCCTACAAGGCCCTGCCTCCTGCCTTTGCCCTCTTTTCCTCTCTGACCTCATTGACTCCTACTCTACCTCTTCCTCACTAAGCTCCAGTCACAACAGTCTTCTTACCTTTGTATAAGGAGAAGTCTGGCATGTTCCCTCCTCGGATTGCTAGCATTTGCCGTTTTCTCCAGCCAGAAAATTCTCCCTCCAGCTACTTCACCTTTTTTTTTTCCCTGTCTCTGCCCAAATGTCGCCTTACCGGAGAAACCTTCCTTGACCATCTTGTGACTCTAGTTAATAGTACAGTATTGTATAATTGAAGTTTGCTTTATAGAGTAGATCTTAAGTGTTCTCACACATACACAAAAGGTAATTATGTGAGGTGATGGATGTGTAAATTAAACTCCATTTCAGGAACCCTTTCACAAAATGTACCTATATCAAATCATCACATTGAATACTTTAAATATATTACATTTTATGTGCCAATTATAATTCAATAAAGCTGGAAAAAAAGTACAACCTTTCCTCCTCCACCCCTGGTATGCACTTTGCCCCTTTCCATTTTCCTCCGTAACAATTATTGTCATTTGACATATCATACAGGGTGGGGCAAAAGTAGGTTCACAGTTGTTCATATGGAAAATAATGAATAAATAATACAAGAATAAACTCTGTGTTTCACATACTCACAATTGTAAATCTTCTTTTGCTCCACCCTGTATACTTTACTTGTTTAGTTTGTTGATTGCCTGCCTTTCTCCATTAGAATATGAGCTCCTTGCACTAAGACTTTTGATTTGCATCTTCCTAGCCCCCAGCATCCAGAAGAGTGTATGGCACATATGGATGCCAATAATATTTAATGAATGAATGAGGTCATTTCTGTTTTTAAACACTTCTAGAGTATGCAATATGGACTTGTCTAACCCTACCAAAGCAATTAACAGAAATTGCACAACTCTAATATATCCAACTATTATATCTAATCACATCACATTTAAGCATAATCTGCCAAAAATCCAAACAAACTGTAAAATAATCTTGACAATTTCACCAATGTATTTCATAACTGCCATATCCAATGACCAATCTAAGTCCTTCTGATAGTGCTAATCACTTCCTTGTTAAAATATTTTATTTATTGGTTTCTAGGATATTAAACCCACTTGTTTTCTCCTACTTCACTGCCACTCCCTTAGTCGGTTTTTTTTAGAAATGTCTTCTCATTTCTCTTAGACCTCTGAATGTTGGAGCGTTCCAAGGCTCACACCAGGACAAATTCTCACCTCTAGTTATTCCCTCTCCCAAGGTGAGGTCACTCAGTCCTATGACTTTATATCCCATCCTTTCACTGACGATTCTCAAATTTTTATTTCCAGCTAGTACCATGACTCTCAAATCTGTGTCTCTGTAACCAACTACTTAGTTAACATTTTCATTTGGATGTTTAATAAGCATCATATAGTTAATATGTCCAAAATTCAAATTCAAATTCAGGGTTTTTTCACTTGAACCTGCTTTTCCTCCAATACCAAATCCATTTTACCAGCTGCTCTGGACAGAAACCTAGGATTTATCTTTGACATCCCTTTCTCATCTCATAGCCCCTGCCCAAATCGGTTATCAAATCCTGTCAACTCTACTCTCAAAAGGTGTCCAGAGACAGCTCCTCACCCTGCTTGTACCTTCACCTCCCTTTGGACTACACATCAACCAAACTGATCCCTTTGAAAATATATATCAGATCATATCCTATGCCCATTTAAAACTCTATAATGTCTTCCCATTAATACTTAAAATACAAAGTTCTTAAAATGGCAGATGGGGCGCTACAAATTCTGGTGCCAAGAGTATTCCAGATTTCACCTCTTATTAGTCATCCCTTCACTCACTGTGCTACAAACATACTCTTTTTTATTCCTGCTTTTAAAAAAACAAGTTCAGGCAGACAGCTCTCATGGGGTGTTGTGTTGGGGTGGGCGGAGGGATTGAGCAAAAAGGGAGAAGAGAGAGAGAAAGCTAATGGACGTGGACAACAGTGTGGTGATGTCAGGCGGGAGGGGTGTGGGGGGAGGTGGAGGAGGGCACAGAGGGGATAAATGGTGATGGAAAATATAAAAAAATTAATAAAATTTGGATTAAACAATATATTAATTTGTACCTTTTTGCAATTGCATTTATGTTCTCTCTGCTTGCAGTGCCCTTCTCTCTCTCTCTTCAGATCTTTGCTTAGATGTCACCCTCTCAGGCAGGCCTTCCTTGACCACATTATATGGCATCCATCAACCTATTTTCTATTCCTTTACCTTAATTAGTTTTCTTATCTCTTAGAAGCTATCTAGTATTTGTAAATATATGCATAATTTATTTATTGTTTGGATGAATCTCCAGAGTTTAGGTTCCAATAGTGCAGATGCTTTGTCTGTTTTGTTCAAGTGTCAGTCTCCAAGACCTAGAAACGTTCTTGGAACATAAATATTTAATGAATGATTGAATGAATGATGAATGAATGAGTAAATAAATGTATATAAAGGGAGAAGATATACATTTGTATTTAACTCTGGGTAGATAAAATGGTAGGTGATTTTTGTTACTTCCTTTTGTTTATCTGCATCTTTGCTTTCTAGCTGATGAGAACCTATTGATTTTGCAATGAGAAAAATGTAATTAAAATTATTTTCCATTAAAAACTGCAGTCCATACTCCCAAGTGAATAAAATAGTTGAATCCAAAGGCCAATGCATTGGTAACCCATTTAGAAATCAATCTTCTGTACTTTTGAATCTGTCTGTCACTATAATAAAGGAGAGGCATGTTGATTGGCCAATTGACAAAAAAAATGAGTAGAAAAATTAATGATGAATGGCAAGTCTAAGTTATTTAAAAATCATGCAGATATCAATACTAGCTAAAATGGAAGGGGGACATGAATTACATAAGTCTGAATAAATGCCAAATTGCTGATGAAAAATATTTTCATATAAAGAATTCTTTAGGAAGTTCACTAAATTACTTAATATCACATTGCATCATGAAAGTTGGAAAAATATGCTATTTGAATCCAGAAGAGATGATTAGCAGCATAGTGTTTTAAAAAGGAAATATTTAGTTTGTTTTTCAACCATTAAATTATTTTTCTTTTTGTCATTTGGAAGAGTTTCAAGAGGTTGCACCATGATAAGATCATGAGTCATGTTTTCTTAGTCCATTTAAATTCACTTATTATTATTCATCACTTTCTATGGTACAAAGCATTCTGTTGGGTTCTGTGGAGGAAAACAAGATGAACACAGTACTTCCTTGGCTGTCCAAACAGCCACACACTCGTAAGGAAAGCAGCTGCATGCGCAATGAAGTAGCAAATAGGACTAACGATTCTGTTTTTATGAGAGGAACAAAGGCTCTGGGAGTATAAGGGGAGAGATACATTTCAGATTGGTGGTCTGGGGGGAATATCTTGCATCATTTATAGGAGGATATGAGTTGGGTATGAAGAAAATAAAATTCTCATAGATAGGCAAAGACCTGGGGTAGGAGGAGCATGCTCCTGACAAAATGAACAGATTGAGCAAAGGCCAAGAATTGGGAAAGTTAATAGAAAAGAGAGTGGAATGAACAAAGAGGAGGTTTCATTAGGGGAGTAGAATGAGAGATAAACCTGGAAAAATAGGTTGGGACAATGGTGTGCTGGTAAATTAACACCTACCTCTCCAGAAAACCCTAATATGTAGTGTTTGCCAATTTGTGTGGTGTAAATATTGCCACTGTGGCCAATTTCAAGCTTCCAAAATGTCAGTGAACACAGAATTGAAAAGAGATGCTGACATTGGGCTCCTGTATAGTGGTATGGGCCAGCTCCAGCATGCTCCTACATTTGGGTCAAATTGTACAGATTATAATCAGGTACTAAGAAAACCTCTTATAGCAGATGAGAAATCACTGAAGGATTTTGACAAGACAATGGTATAATCAAATTTATATTTTGGGACAGAATTGGCAGCAGGTTTTTTCAAGTTAGGGGGAGAGAAGCTCTAGATTGAGAAACCAAACAAAACAACAGGCTATTTTTAAAGCCCTGCTGAGAAACAATGAAAGCCTAATTCAAAGAACAAATTTTGCATGTCAGAAAGTGTAGATGACTGATTGTCTATGGGGATCATGAGGACAGAGGAATTAAAAATAATTTTCAGATTTCTAGCTTAGGTGCCTGAGTGGATGGTAATGCAATTAGTCATTGTAAGGAACAGAGGGGGGATGAATATGGCTTAGGGATGGTTAAAATAGGGGGTAGTTAGGAGAAGGTAGGAGATAATTTTTATGTGCTGAATTTAGAACCTATTAAATGCCATTAAAATGTCACTGAGTAAGTTCATATTTAAAACTTTGTAAATTATGAACTTGTGCCAAAATGTTATTAATCATCATATTTAATAACTGCATAATATTCAGTATAGATGCACTGTAATTGACTTACCCATTTTTCTCCACTTGGACATCTCAATTAGATCCATTTTTTCCTGTTATTAATGATGCAGTGATTCACACAGATGGACTTAGAGCATTTTCTTTTTTCTTTTGGATTGTTTTGGATTACTGGGTTAAAGTGAATGCATATTTTATGGCTTTATTAATATTGCTAATTTACTTTCCAAAAAAGTTAGACCAACTTATACCATTACAATAAAAGTACACTAGCCTTCACTGAATTCTCTTTTTTGTTCCAGCTTTATTGAGATATAACTGACATACAACATCATGTAAGTTTAAGGTGTACAATAGAATGATTTGATACATATATTTAGCACTAAATAATTACTATAGGTTTAGTTGACATCACTCACATAATAACCTTGTGTGTGTGTGTGCGTGTGCGCATGTGTGTGCGTGTGCGCATGTGTGTGCGTGTTTGTGTGTGTACGGTGAGAACAGTTAAGATTTATTCTCTTAGCAACTTTCAAGTATATAATGTATTCAGAAATTAACAAAACTGAGAAGTCTTTTTTTCTGAAGGAGAGTGATTTTGGGGGGTTGGTAGTGGTAGGGTGGATATATTATTCTGGGGTTTTTGGAATCTTTTTGTAAGACAGTTTATCTCAGATGCAGAAAAACGTGGAGTAATACCCCTTCCCCAAAGGCACAAACCAAAGCTTTGACTGACGTGGTATAGCAAACCTCCAGTCCTGTTGAACTGAAAAGCATAAGTGCTAAGAAAAAGTCTGTGTGGTGGCGGCAGCAGCTGGATGTTACTAGTAGTCATATTAGTAGAGAAGACATTTGACTCTGGTATAGGAAAGAAGAAAAGGAATGTTTTAAAAAACTGATATTCAACCTGGTGACCAAGACCTTTAAAGATTAGATCCAACATCTTAATTTTAGTTTGAGTGTTTTGTTTTATTTTGGCTGGCAAGGTTTGCCTTCATTGCCTCACCTGTGAAATATTTATACCAAGGTAATGTCTTTCCTTCCTAGATCTCAGAATATATTATTCAAGCTTACAAATATGGTGCATTTGAGAAGATCTCAGAGTTTATTGTTTTTAGGAACAGGCTGAATAATTCTCTTCATTTTGCACAAGTCCGTACTGAATGGATGCTGTTAGACCTTCTACTTGAAGCAAATATGTAAGTACTGCATAAGAGCTAAAAAGAAACAAGGCATTAGATCAGATGCTGAGAGCCTTTAATGGGCTCGTGGGTGACATTAGCTGGTTTAAGCTAAGGAAAAATGGGGGAAAAAGGAGAAAGTGTGTGTGGGTGGGGCAGGTACCGGGAAGAAAGGGGAAAGAACCTGGCATGCGTCATGGGAATGAGAGCGCCTCTGGGCTCCACACAGAAGCCAGCTAGGCTGTGGGCAGTACTGTGTCTCCAAGGACCCCCGAAGGCACGGGATTTCAGGAATTTACGATGATCCACTTTATTTCGGTTGGGTTTCCAGACTCAGGCCAGCATCATCTGTGCTTGGTTCTCTTTCACCTTCTATGAAATAGCAGGATTTCTATTGTTTCTGGGCTCTATTTCAATATTTCAGCTCTGATCTTTGTTATTTCCTTCTTTTTTTCTTAATGTAGGAGCTATAAATGTCCCTGTTAGAATTGCTTATGCAGTCCACAGATTTCTATATGTTGTATTTTCATTAGTATCATGATTTTTTTCTCATTTGATTTCTTCTTTGACTCATTGATTTTTCAGGATTGCATTGTTTAATATCCAGATATTTATTAATTTTCTAGTTTTCTCCTATTATTGACTTCTTGTGTCATATCATTGTGGTTGGAAAAGATACTTTGAATGATTTCTCCTCCTTCATTTGCTAACAGTTGTTTTGTGACCTAACATATGATCTCTCCTGGAGAATACTCCTTGTGTGCTTGGTAGAATATGTATTCTTCCACTTTTGTATGGAAAGTTCTGTATATGTCTGTTAGTCTTATCTAGAATAGAGTCCGACATTTCCTTATTGCTTTTTTGCTTGAATGATCTATCCATTGTGGAAAGTGGGATAGTGAAGTCCCCTACTATTGTTGTATTGTATATTTCTTTCACATCTGTATTTGCTTAACATATTTAGGTGCTCCAATGTTGGGTGCATATATTTATGATTGTTATATCCCCTTGATGAGTTGACCCTTTTACATCATATAATGACCTTTGTCTCTTGTTATGGCTTTTGAGTTAAAGTCTATTTTGTCTGATATAAATATAGCTAACCCCGCTTTCTTTTGGTTTCCACTTGCATGGAATATCTTTTAACATCCCTTCACTTTGAGCCTATGTCTGAAGTCACTCTCTTTTAGGCAGCATATAGCTGTGTGTTTTGTTGTTGTTTTGTTTTGTTTTGTTAATGTATCCAGCCCCTTTATGGCTTTTCACTGAAGAATTTAATCAATTTAAAGTAATTATTGATAGGTAAGGACTTACTAATGCCATCTCATTGTTGCATAGATGTTTTGTAGTTCCCTTGTTCCTTTCTCCCTTCCTTGCTGCCTTCCTTGGTGAATTAATGACTTTACATAGTGGTATGCTTTGATTACTTTATATCTTTTGTATATCTACTGTAGGGTTTTGCTTTGTAGTTTCCATGAAGCTTACATAAAATATTTTATAGATACAATAGTCTATATTAAGCAGATAACAACTTTGATTGTATACAAAAATTTACCTTTTACTTCTTCCCTTTTATTTTGTTGGTGTCAAAATTAAATCTTTTTATATTGTGAATTCATCAGCAAATTAGTTTAGCTATACTTACTTTTTAATGCTTTGTCTTTTAATCTTTATGTTAGTGTTAAGTGGTTAACATACCACCATAATATAGTATTAAGGCATTCTGAACTTGACTATATATATCTTTACAGTGTTATGTATTTTCATATGTATGCATGTCACTTATAAGTATCCTTTCGCTTCAGCTTGAAGAACTTTCAGCAGTTCTTGTATGGCAGGTCTAGTAGTGAGGAATTCCCTCAGCATTTGTTTGGGAAAGTATCTCAACTTCATTTCTGAAGGACAATTTGCAGGTAGGTATTCTTGGTTGCCAGCTTTTTCTCTTAGTAATTTGAACATATCATTGCATTATCCAGTGCTATAAAATTTCTGCTGATAACTTGGTGGGGGTTCCAAGCTTTATTGAATTCTTTCCAACACTGAGTAAAGATCAATTTTTAAAATTTGGCTAATAAATATAAAATAATGCCTATTTTAAATGTTCGTTTTATTTACCAAAAAGGTGGAATATTAGCATATTGATTCTAATCAGTGGGCTTCTTTGTTAGAATGCATTTTCAAATTATTTTGGTGAGTCTTCAAGTTTCATGCTTTTCATATTTAAGCTATCATTCACTCACCATTACTAACTCTTCTTCAGGCATATTTTCTTTGTTATACCTCTATCTTAAGCTATCTTTAAAAAAAAATAGTTTATTTTCAGTTTCCACTTCTATAACATAAACTTCCATGTAAGCAAGAACCATATATTTTCTTTTCTTTTTCCACTATTGTATTCCCAGTTCTGGGAACAATGCTTGGCAACATAGTAGGCACTCAATAAATATTTTTGAAGAAATGATGAAACAATGGTCTAAGGTAGGCATCTCAGGGCATCATTTCATCAGCCACTCTCTAGGAGAATTCTTCTGTGGCTTGAAATAGTGTTATTCCTTAAAAACCTCATTACTCTCAGTGAGTCTTTTAGACATTAAGAAATAAAATCAGTGTGTCCATATCTTGTTCAATTTTGTTTCTTTTATTCTTAGTGAGTCTATACTGGTGTTGCTTAAAAATATATAGGTTGAAAGGACAGTGATGAGACTCTGGAGAGTTAAAAATTATCAAATTATCAATTTATAACAACAATGTTGATAATCTGGTTGCTACAAAGAAAAAATGTCATTTTAGAAAGCTATATAAAATTTTATTTTAATAGAAATATAACATTGTTATAGTAGTCATGTACAGAGTTAGGGCTAATTTCAGCAGCGAACTTTGTTGACACACATTAAAAAACCCCACTTCATTTCCTTTTCTACACACATACATTGTCCTGGAAGGGATAAATTACCTTTAGAAACAAACTTTAAGAATACATCACAGCACTCAAGCCTAAAGAACCAAAATAATTTCAAGGTACCTAGCTGATTGAGAAATACCCAAATAAGCCTATATGCTTCCACTCAAAACATATAATCATTTATTCATGTGTGTGTGTATATATATATATGTGTGTGTGTGTGTGTGTGTACATATATACAAATACTAACACATATAAGTACACATATATACATACATACACACACAGAGTTAATTAATATATTTATTCATTTGCACAGTTTTCAAATCTTCATCAAACATCTGTATTTAATTAAGCACTATGCTTATATGTTGCCCAACATAGAGTCAGCAGTTGAAAACATTTCTACATCTTTGAAATTGCTGTTAAATTACTGACTTAGTGTTCTTTATAAAAATACTCATGCAGTACAATTTTCTCTTAGAAATAAATGTCAAAGAACACTTGGTGTCTCCTACCTACAGTTCAGTGGTTATATTAACAATTCCCACTTATAATGGATTTTACAATTCACAGGGTACTTGTTCTACATTTGAACATTTGTCCTTTGCAGCAATCCTTTGCAGTCTACAGAAATTGGGCCTTTATTGTGATTTATTCTCCTGATGGAAATAGTAAGTTCAGATTGTCAGGTGCCTAGCTCCAGGTCATTTAGCAGGTGAGGAGCAGAGGGCATGATTGCTTGTTTTCTTATTCATGAAAAACTCTGCTTTTCAATAATCAGTTGGTGAGAGCTATATTTAGTTCTTTCCCCTTTTAACTCTTAAAAAGTGCAGAACTACATATAATACTTATAGTAGTTTTTTTAACCCTTGGACACTTGTTTCCCCTGTCTTTTTAAAATTTATTTTATTTTTCAGTTACATTTTACATTCAATATTATTTTGTTTTAGTCTCAGGTGTACAACATAGTGGTTAGAAAATCATATACTTTACAAAGTGCTCCCCTTGATATTTCCAGTATCTACCTGGCACCATACATAGTTATTAAATATTGACTGTATTCTCTATGCTGTACTTTACATCCCCTTGAATATTTTGTAACTACCAACCTATACTTCTCAATCCCTTCACATTTTTCACCCTGTGCCCCCAAACCTCCTCCATTCTGGCAACCATTAATTTGTTCTCTGTGTCTAGGAGTCTGTTTGTTTTGTTTGATCATTTATTTTGTACTTTAGATTCCACATATAAGTGAAATCATATGATATTTGTCTTTCTCTGATTTATTTTACTTAGCATAATACACTCTAGGTCCATCCACATTGTAACAAATAAGATTTCATCCTTTTTTATGGCTGAGTGATATTCCATTGTATAAATGTCCCACAGCTTTTTTATCCACTCATCTATTGCAGGGCACTTGGGCTGTTTCCAGATATTTGCTATTGTAAAAAACACTGCATTGAACATAGGGTTGCATATGTTCTTCCAAATTAGTGTTTGAGTTTTTTTGGATTTATACTTAGAAGTGGAATTGCTGGGTCATAAGGCAGTTCCATTTTTAATTTTTTGGAGATCCTCCATACTGTTTTCCATAGTGGATGCACCAGTCTGCATTCCACAGTACATGAGGGTTCCCTTTTCTTTGCACCTTCACCAACACTTGTTTGTTGATTTGTTGATGGAGCCATTCTGACAGGTGTGAGGTGATAGCTCATTGTGGTTTTAATTTGCATTTCTGATGATTAGTGACCATGAGCATTTTTTATATGTCTATTGGCCATCTGTATGTCCTCTTTGGAGAAGTACCTATTCAGGTCCTCTGGCTATTTTTTAATTGGGTTTTTTATTTTTTTGGTGTTGAGGGGCATGAGTTCTTTATAAATTTTGGATATTAACTCTCTATTAGATGTATCATTGGCAAATATGTTCTTCCATTCAGTAGGCTGTCTTTTCATTTTGTTGATGGTTTGCTTTGCTGTGCAAAAACTTTAGTTTTATATTGTTCCATTGATTGATATGTCCTGTTTTTATGCCAGTACCATGCTGTTTTTATTACTATGGCCTTGTAGTATAGTTTGATACCAGGTAGTGTGATTCCTCCAACTTTGTTCTTTCTCAAGATTTTCTGTTGCTATTTGGGGTCTTTTTTTATTCCATATAAATTTGTGGATTATTTGTTCTAGTTCTGTGAAATACACTATAGGTATTTTGATAGGAATTGCATTCTATCTATAGATTGCTGGGTAGTATGGACATTTTAATAATGTTAATTTGCCTATACATGAGCATGTATTATGCTTCCATATATGTATCTATTAAGTTTCTTCAGTTTGTTACAATTTTGTGAACACAGGTTTTTTACCTCCTTGGTTAAACTTATTTCTAAGTATTTTATTTTTTTGATGCAATTGTGAATGGGATTGTTTTCTAATTTCCCTTTCTGAGAGTCCATTATTGGTATATAAAAATGCAACTGATTTCTGGATATTTATTTTGTATCCTGCTACTTTAGTGAATTCATTGATCAGTTCTAGTAGTTTTTGGTGGAATCTTTAGGTTTCTGTATATATCGTATCACATCATCTGCAAATAATGACAGTTTTACTTTCTCCTTTCCAATTCAGATGCCTTTTATTTCTTCTTCTTGTCTGATGGCTGTGACTGAACTCAACTGGAAACCAGCTTTTAAGGCAGTCTCAATGATATAGTTCTCAGAGGTTAGCACACAAGCAGAGCAGAAAAGGGAAAAGAATGAATCAAAGGTAGCAGAGTAACATCACAGAGGTATTCAACTAATATTGTTAATTTTAAAGCTCTTTATTTATTAAAGCTCTTACTACTTTTTCATCTTCATTATATCTACTTTTTCATCTTGTAATAACTTATCTTGGCCTTTGAACGGGCCTAAAACTATTCTGTAAAGTGCTAGTTCTTTTGAACTCAGTTGCTTTGGATGGTAAGGTCCTGAAAACATCCTGTACTTCACTCCCAATCATTTATCTCTCAAGTTATTTTGCACAGTCAGAGAGGCTCTGCTAATCATGCTTCTGAGTAGATAACTACCAAGCTATTATGTTTGATCAGAAAGTGATATGCAAATTGATTTCATATATGGCAAAAACACAGAGAACACAGATTTTCTGTTTTCCATGCCTTCTTTCATTGCCAAATACACAGAAGCTCCTGCATCTTACTCTCCATGGGGTTTTCCAGTATGAAGCAGATGCAGCTTCCCAACTTGGCAAGGCTTTACTACTACTAATACTACTGCTACTACTACTACCACCAGCAGCAGTGGTTTTCCCAGTCAGTTATAGTTATACTCGTACTTTTCCTTCTGTTCTCATAGTTGTTCTCGTTTCCTATTCCTATTTGATATGTCTATGAGAGTCCTTCTTCTTTAGCTAAAGATGACATGAAAAATGTCTGAGTGGCTTCAACACTCAGCAGTTCACTTTACTATTTTTTTAAATTTTATTTTATTGTGGTAAAAATGCTTAGCATGAGATCCACATTCTTAACAATTTTTAATACATATGAGTACAATATATATTGACTCTAGGTACAATATTATATAGCATATCTCTAGAGCTTATTAATCTTGTTTAACTAAAATGGGAAGTTACTAATCATCAGGCATAAAGGTTCAGTTCACAGCTCAATTTAAACCAAGCTCACATTCTCTTGATAACAATGTTAGGTTGTAAGGCAATAAGAACTTCAGCTTTTTTGGTTTCAGGTAATATTGCCTCAAGTGGAGCAAGACCCAGAAAGCAGCCTTGTGGACATAGATAAGAGCTTCTAGAACTCAAGTACTAGTTTGGAGTTAAGAAAATGACTTCAGGCTCCAAATGAATCGGAGTATGTGAAGAATACCTAAGCAGAGCCTGGTTGTTTTGACAGAGCAAACAAGAAAACTGTTTTTGCAGGCAAAGTAGTATCTATGTGCTCAACTCTAGTACACTGCATCTCAGATTTAGGACAAGAAAACTACTTCTAGGCTATGACCCCTGGGGGACTGGGTTAATTGAGGTACTCCTCGACTAGGTCTAATTTGATTCAGAACTTAGACAAGGTTAAACATATAGGGTACATTTTTTATTATTATCAGATGCTATTAAAATAAAATCACACTGCTTTCTTAATTCATACTTATTCCATTATAAGTAAAGTTGACATATAAAATAAAGAATGCCCAGTTAAATTTGAATTTCCAGTAACAACAAATAATTTTAGTATAAGTATAGCACTTGTAATGTTTGGAATATACTTATACTGAAGAAGTATATACTGTTTATTTGAAATTCAAACTTAACTGAGCATCCTGCATTTTTATTTGCTAAATCTGGCAACCCTAATTATGAGTGGCATTAAGCATCCCTTTACGTGTTCAGTCTCCATTTGTATATCTTTTTCTGAAAACTGCCTGTTCATGTCCTTTGGCCATTTTTCTTTTAGGTTGTTGGTGCTTTAGTACATATTAGTAAGAAAATTGTCTTCTGTATACCATCTAAGATACAATATATATTTTTTTTCCAATTTTCATTTTGTGTAAGGTATTTTTGCCAAAAAGTTTTACATTTTTAATTACAGGATATATCAACCCTTTCTTACATGGTAGCAAGAAAATGGCCCCTCAAAGATGTCTATTTCCTAATCCTCAGAACCTGTAAATGTGCTAGAGTTCATGGCAAAAGAGGAATTAAGTTTGAAGATGGACTTAAGAATGCTCATCAGTTGATTTTAAAATAGGAAGGATGTCCTGATTATCCAGGAAGGCTCAATGAAGTCACAGGTGTTCTTAAAAAGTGGAAGGGAGATACAGAAGAGAACAAGATCAGAGAGAAATGCAACTAGAAGAATGGTCAGAGGATGCAACATTGCTCTTATCTTACTATTCCCTCTATATAAATTGCTCTTAGCACAGATATTGTCATGGTTTGCTCTTCACTTCAGATCTTGGCCCAATGGTCATCTTGCAGAGAAGTCTCCCCTAAGTGCTCTATAAAAATACTCTACATAATAGTTTCCTTCTACCCTCAGTTGGCCTTTGTTCCTTTACCTTAATTTTTGTTTTTCAAATACTTATGACAATATGCACTTAAAAAGTAGTAGGTGCTTAATGCATAGCTATTGAGCGAACTAATGTATTACTCTAGGTCTCATTAGTTAAATTGAAGGGGTTCCGCAATATTTCAAGATTACTTTGTATATATATTACAGAGTATGTTCTCATGTGCCAGGAATCAAAATAAAAATAAATATAAATGAGATACTGTTTGGTATCTAGAGGTGGAGACAAGTCACGTATAGTTAGATTTTTTTGAGGTTGGGGGACTTTGAGCTCCTACCATTGCTATAGAAATGGAAGGCTTATAGGTTGTTGATGCTTTAGGGGAAAGGTATGCTATGTGTGGCTTGAAAAGTAGCCTCTCCCAATATCCTAATATCCTTTGAAAAATAAAAATAATCTTATAAAGAAGTTAATCGATTTGAATAGAGATTAAGTAGACATCTAAGTGGAAAGTCCTATAACTCTTACCCCTTTTTGAGATTCAATATTATATGAACCCTCTGGTTGATTGGACTTATATTTACTAAGATTCATTGGAAAGAAAAATATCAAAACTTCTAAATTAAATCTTACTGTGAGTTTAGAAGTTGTCTAGACTGATGACCAGGGTTGGCACAAGAACTATGGGGCAGGATGAGGCATAGAAAGAATCCCTGGGCCAACATTTCTGGACTAATAGTTGAATATGTAAGTGTGAATCAAAAGAACTAAGACTTTAAACCTAAACATGTTACAGAAATCCAGGTCCTTGTGGCAACAATGAAAGTGAAAACCTTGGTAGACTTAAAATGCCTTTTCTCAGTTCCCTCTCTCCCTGATATTTGGAAGTAAAAATTATCCTTGGGTTATTGAGTATTAAAATGAGAGTAATGGTAATGGGCAGGGATCAAAGGAGAAACTATGGAATGTCTGTTAACATGGTATGATAGATAGAAGAGAGGAGATTTAATTGATTTGTACCCAAAGTTGGTGACATACATCACATTGACTATGCATGAATTTTTGTTGTTGATTATATTTTAATAATCTGATTATATGCCTTCCCCACTAGCTTAGGGGTATTTTGAGAAGAAGTTCTGTGTTTTATTCATCTCTATGTCACTTCTTAAATAGTGCTTGGCATATAATAACAGTTTGATCAATGAGTAGATTATTTAATTCAGCAAAACATTCAGAAGAAAGGGATGGACTTTTATTGGATTTACCAAGCCATTATATATTTTTTCTCATTTAAGAATTTAAGATGACCATTGAATTTCAAAGCGAAAACGAAAATTAACAAGAAAAAGGAAGCCCGGCCAGGTGTGCCCAGTGGTTAAACATCGACCTAGGATCCAGAATATCGAGGTTCGATTCCCGGTCAGGGCACATGTCCAGGTTGCGGGCTTGATCCCCAGTCAGGGGTGTGCAGGAGGCAGCTGATCGATGACTCTCTCATCATTGATATTTCTATCTCAATCTCTTTATTGATTTCCTCTCTCTGAAATCAATAAAGATATTAAAAAACAACAAGAGAAAAGAAGAGAATTGCTTCATTGAACTAACATGTATTTAGGTATACAAAGTGATTTAGGAGATACTAAAATAAACAAAATATGCTCCCTGAGCCTAGCATCATGAGAAACTAATTATTACAAAATATTGTGTTTTAATGGTTAAAATATTCTATTTTAATTTAAATACTTAGGCCAAATAATACTTACTTTGAATTATATCTGTAGATTTTTTTTGTCCAAATGCTTAATAAGGCATACAAACTTGAAGTGAATGGCAAATATGTTTCTGTACTTAATATTGCTTTTTACTAAAAGTTCATTAGTGGATAGAGTCTATTTTGGTGACTACATTTACCATTTGGCATCAAATGACTTACCCATTAAAAGTAAGCGTACATGGCATTAAAGTATACCTTGTGCTAATCATATGTTCATCCTGTACTTTTGTGACTCATACATATTTTTGAAGTTAAAATATCCCTGGAATTATCTAATGGTACATTTTCTCCCATTTAGTGTTTTTTTCTGTTTAATTTCTCAATTTTAGCCTGCATCAAAAAGAACATTTTAAAATTAAACACAAATGACATTTTCCCCAAAGAAATAAAAGCCTGCATCATTCAAGCATACTTCAGCTTCTTTTTAGTATGTATAACATAAATGGATGGAACCAACTTTGGTTCTGAATAATAATGACCTAAAAAAATCAACCTGTATATGTGAATAATATTACCTCCAAAATATGAGCAAACAGTGTAAGATATCATGAGAATGTTCAGGTAAAAGATATTTTAACATGCCAACTGGACTAAATTTTAAACACTAGAGTTGAGACAATTCATTTTATCCAAAATATTTTTAAAATTATAAAAAAATTGTCTATAATATGACATACGAGAGAAATGCAATAAAGCTCTTTGATTTCTCCAAAATAAGGCAGTTTCCACTGATTGGTTCTACAGAAGTGAGAGATGCATAGAACATTAGATGTTGCTTTGTGAAGAGTTTGGTTAAGTTAGAAACAGTATTTAATATTCCCCTTATAGTGCCTCAAATGAGTCTCACCAGACCACAGAATTAATTTAATGTAGAGCCAAAATCTCTGGCATAGGAGAAGGGAAATACATCACTTTAGCTAGTAGAAGTAGAATGTGTTAGATCAGTGAAATCAGAAATATGTATAGGTAAAATATTTGAAGACAGCAGCCAGGAAAAGAAAGAAGAAAGCACGGTATTTGCACTCCTACAGAATTTATAACTGAAACTGAACTACACTGACCCCACTCCTAGTTGCCTTGGCTATTTCCTTCCACCCTTATAATGAAAAATGTTCACTCACTTGAAGCAAATAGTAATCAGAAAGTTGATCAGTAATCAAAGTAAAATATGATCCAATCAGCTCCACAGTCAGGGAAAGACTGGGAAGGAATTTTGTAGGGGTCTTGTTCAGTAGATCAAGTATAAGATCATATAGAGACAGATTTAAATTGTACATGAAAGGAATTGTACTGAACCTGCATAAAAGAGCATGTTTTTAGATACCACAGACTATTGTATAACTGACTTTATCTTAGTCAGCATCAATAAACTAAATATTTCATGAGCTCATGTCACCACATCCCTTCCACCCATGACCACTGCTGTATGAGGGCAAACCCTAGCACTGATAGAAGGTAACACTTCTTGCCTTGATGTGGTGGCTTTGGCAAATCAGTTTGGGTTGCTAGCAAGTGTGGCAAGTTGCTTCTTTGATTGGTCTCCATGGTGTTTGATGCTACAAAAGGGGATGAATCCCATCCTAAGGGGATAGACTAGGGAGACAGGAGATTTAAGAATGTTTTAAACCTTTTTTGTGTTTATCAAAGACTGTAATATGTATTGGGGAATTTTTGTTACTGAGATTGACAGAAAAGCTTATGGCATTTTCTTTACAATTATTTTTAAGGGATGTATCCCTCAGAACAGCTCAGTTAAGGAATGCTTATGTAGGGGAGACTATTTTTGCAGTTTTACAGCTACACTGACAGGCACAAAATGAAGTTTAGTGACAAGGTTAGGCAGTGAGTCACAGAGCAGCAAGGGTCCTGGGTACCACTGGGTGTTGTCAGTGTACTTGCTTTGCTTGTAAATCACAATGCTTTGTACTGGAAAAGACTTGGCAATATTTGCTTATGGATACATTTTGAAATTATCTTTTTCTTAGATAATACAGTCACATGCATGTTTCTGTAATACTCTACCAGTATCTCTTAACCTCTGAGCTATTCAAAAGCCAGTCATGCATTATTCTCACAGAAAGTCACTTATATACTTTTGTGTCTGTGGCAAGAGTCTTGGAATTAAGAATGTGCCATACACTCAGATACGTACAAAGAATTATCTCCCTTGTTATTTAGAATAATCATACAGTAAATATGTTATTAAATACAAGAATACTTCTCTAAGCAAAACATGTTTCAGAGTGAATTTATTTATTTAATATTAATTTATTGAGCTCCATCTCAGATAAACTAGGAAAGGATAAATTAAAAACCAGTAAAACATGGCCTCTGGCCTCAGGGAGTTTACAGTCTACAAGACTGGCATACAAGGAAGCAAACATGAGAGTTTAAGGTACTACTAGAATGTGGGTGGTTGTGGTCTCTGCATTAGACTTTCATATTCTAAATAAAGCTTAGCAGTCCCAGAAAGATTCCACAGGGATTAATACATTTGTGAATGGTCAGGCTGATGTGTAGCAGCCATAGGTAGAAATCGTATGTGACATTCAATGTAACCATGCTGCAGAAGAAAGTCTGATATACAGACTTCATGGTGCTCAGCAAATTCCTTCAGTGTTCTGAGATTTAAAAAACTATCTATGAAATAAAAATGCTTGAATATCTTCCAGAGTTCCCTCTAGCAGTGTTATTCTACCTATAAGATGTGTAGACTTACCAAGTGAGAATTCTTAGTCATCTGAAATATCTAAATGATTAGGCTTAATAGTTGAGATTATATATGACCAATAGTATATGGAATTGGTTGAAAGTGAAAAACAATATTTACTGGAATGGTTCACATTTTGAAACTTTACATTATAACATTATAATGCAAAGCCAATAACTTCTTTTATTCAGGATCCATCCAGTTTTACTGGTCCCCAAATACATCTAAGCGAATAAATGTAAGGCAATTTTAAATTGATTTCCCCCCCAAAACTAAGTAAGCTAAATTTGAATTCTGAAGTCTTTTTCTACAAAACAGAAGAGTATAATGTGATTATAACAATCCTCACTAATAAAATCAGTACACTTTCTACTGAAGGTATTGATTATTTTTTCAAGATAGACTTGAGATTCTTTTTGAAGTTACTTCCAGGCCAGGAGTGTCAACAGCAATGTGCCACAATGAGTTTCATTTTAATATATTCCTTTGCTTAACTCCTATGATACTTTACACTTGAATAGGTATGACATATCTTCTGGCAATATTTATATGAATATAAGATATTAAATAATATGTAACATTTCAAACTTCTTTTACTGAAATGTTTCCATGGGAACCAAACATCTACTGAAAATTAAAGCATTTTTTTTCCTGTATTGGATTGGTATGAGGCATCTTCTTAGAGATTCTGCTGCACAAGAACTAAAATTGCTAACTCCATTAACTATAGACAATAATTGCCTGACTGAATTTCTTAAAGGTCAAGGGAGGAAATATAAAATGTATTTTAGACAATTTGACTTCAAACACATCCCCTTTATAAAAGGCCAAATCAGACCAAGGATTAAAGATGGTGGCGGACTGAGTGGAAGCTACACTGACACTCTCCCAGGACCAAACTGGAATTACAATTAAAATATAGAAAAACCATCCAGAAAAATCAACTGCAACTAAAGACAAGCTGGAGAGCACCACCCTCATAACCAAAGAGGAAAAGTGGAAACCACATAGAGACTGGCAGGAAATGTGGAGGTGCAAGGGGGCTGGCTGGGCCCCCACAGGCAGCAGCTGAAGGTCCAGAGGGAGATCTCAGCTGCGGGGGGTTCCCACTGAGGACTCTGGGGCCTAAACCCCTGGCAGGGCCCCCCAGCCCAGAGCACCAGAACTGAGAAAGGTGCCCATATAACATCTGGCTGTGAAAAGTAGCCGGGTTTCTGTCTGCTGGGGAGAGATGGCTGGAAATGCAGGCAGCCTCTTAAAGACTCAATGCACAAAGTTTTGTGTGCAGCCACTCACCTTGGGCTCCAGCAGAGGGAGGGCAGAGTGGACTGGAGCTGTGTGAGGAGAACCTAGGGTTGTAGTCTCTGGAGATAGAGCTCAGAGGGCACCCCTCTGGATTCCTGTGCTAAGTCATTCCCCCATATAGCAGAGGACATCCTTCACAGGCAGACATCCTTCACTGCCTTCCAAGCAGTTTTTGACTGATGGGGAAGCCATGGTGGCACTGTGCTGGAAAGCCTCTCTCTCTACCCCATGGAGTTTCTATAGCCTGAGGCTCCTTTAAGAGACTGATAACAATCAGCTGCCCCACCCTGTGGAGTTTCTATAGCCTGAGGCTCATTAAGAGAATCAGGTTCATCAGCCTTCAGGCAGAGGCAGACCTCAGAGTGCTTCGAGTCTTTACTTGATCTGCTTCTGGACCCAGGGCTTGGAAAAGCAGAGTTTGGTGTGCATCTTGTTCCTGTCCAAATGCACCTAGCCCCAAAAGAGGGAACCTCAAGCCATGAGTTGTTGATAGCTACAAACAGGGTACTCAAGGCCACTCGCAAACTGTGTCTATCATTGGTCTGCACCAGAGACCTTCCAAAAGGACTGAGAGTCCTAGCACGCCTAACTAATACATAGAAACAAACCCAAATAGGCAGCCAAAATGGGGAAACACACACACACACACACACACATACACAAACAAAGAAAAACAAGCCCCAAATGAAATAACAAGAGAAGTCTTCAGAAAAAGCTAAATTAAATGGAGATAAGCAATCTATCAGATATAGAGTTCAGAATACTGATTGTAAGGATGCTCAACAGCATGAAAAAAGATATGGAAACTATGAAAAATGATTAGTCAGAAATGAAGAATGACATAGCAGAAATAAAAAATAGATTGGAAGGAATAAACAGCAGATTAGAGGAATCTGAGGATCAGATCAGCTACTTAGAAGACACGGTAGAAAAAAATTAGTCAGAGATCCAAAAAGAAAAGAAAAAAGAAAAAAACTGGAGGACAGTCTAAGGGAGCTGCGGATCAACAGGAAACATAACAATATTAGCATCATAGGAGTGACAGAAGAGGTAAAAAGTAAGCAAGGGTTAGAGAACAAGTTTGAAGAAATAATGGCAGAAAACTTCCCCAACCCGGTGAAGGAAAAAGTCACACAAGTTCAGGAAGCACAGAGAGTCACAAGCAAGAAGCACCCAAAAAGGCCCATGCCCAGACACATCATAATTAAAATGCCAAAAATCCCAGACAATGAGAGAATATTAAAGGCAGCAAGAGAAAAGCAATGTTACCTACAAAGGAGCTCCCATAAGGCTGTCAGCTGACTTCTCATCAGAAACTCTACAGACCAGAAGGGAATGGCATGAAGTATTCAAGGTAATGCAAAACAAAGATCTGAAATCAAGACTACTCTATCCATTAAAGGTATCATTCAAAATAGATGGTGAAATAAAAAGCTTCCCAGAGAAAAAAAGGCTAAAGGAATTTATCACCACCAAACCAGCACTGCAGGAAATGTTAAAGGGACGGCTGTAATAATAAGAAGAAACAGAGAGAGAAACATAGGCATAAAGAATTAAAATGGCAATAAATAAGGACCGATCCGTAATCACCTTAAGGACTTTAAGGGAGAGATCAACAGCAATATAGTCATAGTCGTGGACTTTAACACCTCACTGACTTCACTGGATAGATCTTCCAGACAAAAAGTCAACACAGAAACAGTGACTAAATGGCACACTAGATCAGATGGATTTAATTGAGATTTACTGAACATTTCACCCCAAAGCTGTAGAATATACATTCCTCTCAAGTGCACATGGGTCATGCTCAAAGATAGACCACATGTTAGGGCACAAAACAAGTCTCCACAAGTTCAAGAAGATTGAAATCATATCAAGCATCTCAAATCACAATGGCAGGAAATTAGAAATCAGCTACAGTAAAAACACTCAAAAACATTCAAACACATGGAGGCTAAATAGCATGTTATTAAACAATGAATGGGTTACCAAAGAAATCAAGGAAGAAATAAAAAACTTTCTGGAAACAAATGAAAATGAACACACAACAGCCCAAAATCTATGGGACACAGCAAGGGCAGTCCTAAGAGGGAAGTTCATAGCACTGCAGGCCTACCTCAAAAAGCAAGAATAATTTTTAGTAAACTATCTAAGCCTACAACTTAAAGAATTAGAAAGCTCCCCTGTGAAGCCGTATGAACCAGGGCTTTGTTTGCTGGGAGGTGTTTTTTTTTATTACTGCTGTGATTTCATCAGTTGTTATTGGCCTATTCAGGGTTTCTGAGTCTTCCTGACTCAGTTTTCCCTGATCTCATTTATATGTGGAATCTAATAAACAAAATAGACTGAGAAACAAAATAGATCCAGAGACACAGTAGCCTGGAACAGACTGAGGGATCTCAGTGGGAAGGCAGGTGTGGGGGAGTGAGTGGGGAAAGATTAATCAAAGAACTTATATGCATATATACATAACCCATGGACACACACAATAGTGTAGTAAAGGCCTGGGGGGAGGGGAGACAGATGCAGGGGGGAGGGAATCAATAGGGAAAAAAGGGGGGATATCTGTAATACTTTCAACAATAAAGATAAATTAAAAATAAAAGGCCAAATCAAAAATTCTAAATTACCATCAATAGAAAATGGTTGTAGATGTTTTAATTTTAATTATAACACACAGATCAGGCTCATTCTAAGTTAACCTAGACAATAGACTATAGTCAAATTTTGTGATTATTTAGAATTGTCCATAAAGAGGAATAAATTATTTTAATAGATTATCCTAACACAATGTTACATAGATTGTGGAGAAGGAAAAGAATTTCATCCTGTCCTAGAAGAGGTTACTATATAATTTTTCTTTCCTTTTATCTTCCTGCCTCTTTTTTCCATGAATAAAGTTTTACTAAGATTCTATTATCTTCTCAAGCATGTAGATGACTATAAATACCCTGCCTTCAGGGAATCTACAATCTAGTGATAGAAACTTACAAGTTAATAGGAAATTAGAATAGTGGTCATTATATGTGCTTTTCAGGGCAGGATTTTTCTTTTGGAATTTTTTTTGAATCTTGCACCTCAACACTCAGCATGGTGCCTGGCACTAGGAATACATAATATATTAAAATACATTGATAAATTTTTGAAAAATTAATATATGATGTCTCTAGACATTAAGCTAATACCATATATGGCTAAGTATAAAATGAATCAGTAAAAACAGTAAATTCTACACAGGTTCAAGAAGTATAAAGCACTGAGTGACAGAGAAGTGGTAAGACACTAGCTAGATTATAAAAGACAGAGTTCTATCGAAGGGGAAATATTTTTAATATATTTTCTAATAATAATAATGCAATCGAATTCTAGTTAATAGTTGGAAAATTAAACAGACATGCTTTTTTTCTCTACTCCCTCACAAAATCCCATTAAAATGTATTAAAATCTTCAGTAGTTTCCTTTCGTTGCTGTAACAAATTAACACAAACTTTGTGGCTTAGAACAACACAAGTTTATTATCTTAGAGTTCTGGAGTTCTGAATTCTAAAATCAAGGTGGCCGCTAGAGGCTACCTGCATTTCTTGGCTCATGGCCCTTTCTTCATTTCACTTAATATAATCACATCTGCAAAGTGTTTTACTATATAAGGTAACAAATTCACATGTTTCAGGGAATTAGTCCATGGAAATCACAGTCTTCCCTCTCTGCTCTCAAAATACACATCTATCTCATATGCAAACTACATTCATCATATATCAAGGTCCATAAAACTCTTAACCTATTACAGCATCCACTTGAGTCTAAAATGTCATCAAATTATCTCCATCATATCAAATGTCACAAATTTCATAAACTAAATCAACTAATTTGGTATGGGTAAGACTATCAGTACAATTTTTCCTGGTGCAGTTTCTTTCCATCTGTGAACCTCTGAAACTCAAGAAATGGGCCATTTCAAACATCACATGATCTCGCTTATATGTGGAATCTAAAGAACTTAATAAACTGATGAACAGAATAGACTCAATGACATGGAAGCATAGATGAGACTGACGAATGTCAGAGGGATGGAGGAGGGCGGGTGGGGGGAGGGGCAGAGAGTAACCAAAGAATTCATATGCATATATGCACAACCCAAGGACACGGACAATGATGGGGAGGGGGACTGAGGAGGGGGATGGGACGGGGTGGAACGGGTCATTGGGGAGAAAAAGGGACATCTGTAATATTTTAAACAAAAATAAAATTAAAAAAAAAAAAAAAGAAATGGGTCATTTGATCCCGAAAGAAAATAATGGGTCAGGCATAAGATAAGTTATACACATTTCCCTTTCAAATGGCAGAAAACAAAAGGAATAAAGGAGTCACTGCTCCTCCAAAAATTTTAAATCCAACTGGGCAGACCACACTAGATTAAGGTATGGGAATAATCCTCAGGGGCTCCTGGCTCCTCTCTCTGAGCCTATGGCTCCAGGCCCTGAGCTCTGCCTCTGAAATCATCCTTTCTTTTTAAGAATCATAGCATGTGTTTGCAGCTAAGCAGTTTTACCAGCAAGCTTCTTGTCTATAGATTTTGGGGAGTCTGATAACTTTCTTTGTTTCATCTCCCTCCGTCCCTTTTAGTACACATGGCAGTACAGTTTTGCTTGTTTACACCAGCATCACCACAAGAGTGTGAGAAATGTATGATGATGCTACACTGGCCATGATGTCACTACGCAATAGAAGTTTTTCAGTTCCATTATAATCTTATAGGACCACCATTGTATATGTGGTCCACACTGACAGAAACATCATTATGAAGCGTATGACAGTATCATGTTTCGGTATTAAACATAAGTAGATGTTTTATTTATTACAAAAAATAATTTAGGTAATTTGAGTAACTAGGTCTAGTCTATATATGATATAACATGTGCAAAACCTGAATTGGTTCTTGTCTTACTAATTTGACCTCTTCTTTTATGAATAACATTACTATGAGGTTAAGAATAAAATTTTATATATGGTACATACTTGGTAATAATAATAAATGACTATGTTACTGGTTATGCTATATTTTATCATTATTTTAGTGTATCTTTCTACTTATAAAAATGTTTGCTGTGAAGCAGCATGCTGTGTTATGCAGGCAGCAGCCTCACACATCTTATGTTTATATCTAGTCACTTAATTGCATCATTTTTTCTTGCGCTTAATTTGATTTCATGTTGTTTTGTACAGTAACATGCTGTACAGGTTCGTACCTGGGAACAGTAGGCCAGACCATAAAGCCTAGATGTGTGATAGGCTGTACCATCTAGATTTGTGTAAATGCATTCTATGATGTTTGTACAATGACAAAATTGCCTAATGACACATTTTTCAGAATGTATCCCTGTAGTTACATATGACTGTATATACATATAAAATGCTTTAGAAAAAATGTAATATATTATTTGATGAAATTCTAAATAAGGAATTCATATGATAAGTAGCTGAAATTAGAATATCATGTGTGGTATAATGTAATTTTTGTTAAAAAAGAAAAAAGAATACTGAGCTATAGAGAGCTGTAGTTATCTAGATTTAGGCATATGTAAGTTAGCATGCCAGGAAGAGGTCTGGAATAGTCCAAACCAGCATGTTTTAAGTTGTTATCTCTGAAAAAAATTTGGATTTGGGGTAAAGTAAAAGGGTATTTTCATTTATAACTCTATATATTTCTAACGTGTTTCACTTGAGGGGGTAAAAGTCATGTGTTACTGTTGCAATTTGTTTATTTTCTTTAAGAAAGTTCACTTTTAAAAGTATATTCCCCTCCAAAAAACATCTGAATTTCTTTCCTATTTATTGAGACAATTTGTCAGGGTTTGATGTTTTTCTGTAACACATATAGCCACATATAGAAGGAGAATAAAAAATAGTTGGATAGCTGTTTTAATTCTCCTGAGAGACAGAGAATTGTAACATTAAATGATCCATATGTGAATCCTGTACAATCGAGGAATAAAGATAACCTGAAGAGAAAATAGAAAGCACACAGTCTAGGGAGGAAATTGTGCAGCATCTACAGGATTCTGAAACTTGTTTTTTTACTTCACTGTGTATCTTGGGCATCTGTCCATGTCAGGATACATAGATCTAGTTCATTTTATTTTTCATGATACATTAAATGTTATAGAATGGGGAAGTAAAAATGGCACAACAAAGGGTTTCTACATGTGAATTGTTGATACCATCAAAAAGTTCTCAAAAACAGGTTATGTCAATCTGTATTTCCAACAACAGTCTGTGAGAGTACTGATTTCCCCATGCTTTGCCAATATCAGATATTATTTTATTTTCTTAACTTTTGATAATCAGATCAGTAAACAAAATGATAGTTGATTGACATTCTGTGCAAACTGCCTTTGTAACTAAGGATATTTTCCTTCAATCACTAAGAAACAGTAAATAGTTTTAGATTTCACAGGCCATGCATTTCCTATCTAGAAGCAGTATTTGGACACATACATATACTAAGTTCAAGGCCTAAGTAAAGACTCACTTATGAATATAGTTTTCTAAACTGAAAAGTCTATCATAGGCTAAATAGTGGGTTTGCTACGCATTGTCACACACTGAGAATGTGAACCAGCATTCAGTACCAGACAGACAATAGAGCTGCATCTTATGGCAGAAATTAATTTCTAAAGCAGAAGTTAAGTTCCAAAGCAAGCTAATAAGGCCAAAATTACAGCCATTTCTTTCTCCCTAATGGGAAGAGCTCCCTGTTTCTTTGGTTGAGAACCAGATGAAGGAGTTGCATTTCATTTAGAGCCAATATTATATGATGTGCTTATTTTTTAATCCTTGACTTACACTTGTCATGGTGAGCTGATTACACCCTAAGAGGCATGTAGGACATGAGAGGGTCTTAAGAATCAGTGAGTGACATCTACCATGTTATGCTGACTCAGAGGATAAGCATTTTGAAGTGGCTGGTGGGCAGATTATTTAAACTGTAACCTTGTCTTCTCTCACACTTAATCCTGAGTGTATATAGTTCTGTGAATCAGCAGTGCTAATAAAAGGGAACATAAATATAAATATTCCATGCCAGCACCATTTCTGAAATAAGTCTCAAATTATAGCACAATGTTAATTGTTTAATGCATTACTGATTTTATTATATAACATTAAATTAATAACAAAATGTTTTAATTAATTTTGGAAATTGCTGATTTTTATCCCTACATGGAATTGGTGTGTACCTATCAAGAAAAAAATAGTTTAAGTGACTCAAATGGAAGTAAAAGACTTTATTTATTGAGTTATCATCAGGAAGCACCTGAAAACCAGGTAACTCCCCAAACTCACCTGTCGAAACAGAACTGTACTTTATAGGGAGAGGAAGAAAGATATATGTCCTTGTGTTTTGGCTCAGGTAACAGTTTTCATCTCTAACTGCTGTGAGACTGATGGTTGGAACAGTTGGAGATTGTTTCAGTATCCATGGCTCTTGCTCAAGAGCATTTGTACAGTCTCATGCTGTTAACTGTCAAGAACTGTTTCTTGAAGTCCTGCATTTGTTCTATTAGTCAAGGTTGGGGAGATAGCAACAAAAAGGTAGAAAGGGGGGGAAAAAAAGAAGCAATGTTTGAAGACAAGGGAGCTGGAGACCTTCTATCAGATGTAGTTTAAATCTTTTACATACCTGGGTTAACAAATTTCCAGTGGATTCAGGCTTCTCTAATAATGTTTCAACCTTTTAGACTGTTCAGTTTTGTTTCTCCCTTTATCCTAGGTGCTGAGGGTTGTTTTCTTACCTTTAGTAGATCACCAAACCAAATTTCTGTTATTCAGCAAGGATTGCAGCTAAATGTGATGTTCAGACTTCCTCATACGACTGGCCAGGAATGGGGGGAACTGGAAAAAAAAAAAAAAAAAAAAAGGCTATAATGATAAAGGCCACATAGGAACCATAGGGAATGGAAAGGTACCAGAATTTTAGCAGGAGAGGAAACTTGGTTATTAGAACTATAGCTCTTTGATGGAGGAAGGGACAATTGCAGATTGATACAAAATCACTCAAATGCTTGCTTCAGTTCTTTAAGTTCCAGTTAACAGAAGTCAGAATTGGTCCCAGAACCTGGAGGATTCTGAAGGTAGACCCCCATCAAATGGCCTCAGTTGTGAGGAAGGCAGGAGGAGGAAATGGGAAAAGACCAGGAGGATTCCCAGTAAGAAATTAGGAAAATTATTACCATCAGAGAAAAGTTAAAAGTTCCCAAGGAATGGTGAAGATACTACCCCAGGAACCATGCTTTGAGAACCTTTGGGCATTGCTTTAAACCAGGGCTCAACAAACTACAGCCAGCTGGGCAATCCATCCTCAGCCTGTTTTGGCATAGCCTATGATCTAAGAATGGTTTTTACATTATTAAGGGTTGTTACACACACACACAGAGGAATGTATGACAGAAACTGTATGTATTCCCAAAAGTCTAACATATTTACTATCTATCCCTTTACAGAAAATATTTATCAACCCCTGCTTTAAACAAGGCAATTATTGCACAAACATAAACTGCCTTCATCAGTGGAGAATAAGAATAAGGCATTTATGTTCTGTGTTGCCTAAAACACACTGCATTTCCAATATTCTGTCTCTGCCTAATTCTTTTTCTGCTTATATCCCATTTAGGGACTATAAGAATGATTTCAATTATTCTGTAAAAAGCATTTCACTAAATTAAAATGTAGGTGGTTTTAAAAGCATTATTCTGTAATAATTTAAGAAAAATAGGTATGACATTAGTACTTTCAATATTTAAGCTTCTATCTTTATTGTAACTGTACTTTAAATCCTTTAATTTTTGGAATGTTCTGATAGGCCATTTCCAGATGTCAGATTTCTATCTGGAACATGCAAACTTCAAATACAACTCTAAAGCATACGGGAATTGACTCAAAAAAAAAAAAAGTGTGTATTTCTACCCTTCATATTGCTGCCGCTGCCTTGATATAAAACCTCAGGATCTCTGAACTACCCAGATTGGTCTGGGCCTCAATAATAACTAAAACGGGGTTGTCTTCCTGGCTGGCAAGATGGAGACTCTGAAATAAACATATATTAATTGCAGTAAATAAAGAATGTGGTGTATATCTTCTATAGCTGAGCTTTTGTACTAAACCTAAACTTGCCCCATGTGGAGAACCTCTCCTTGGATTTCAAAGACTGCATGCCCATCCACATCAGAGCCCACCTCAGGACATACTCTTCAACTTCTAGAGTTGAAGAAGGTTCACTTTGAGACCACGGCTATGATTGTAAATGAGCTGAGATGCAGGGATGGATGTGGCCTCTCAGAAGTCACTGCCCCCCTTGGCAGGTTGATCTTCAGAAGGGATCCTCAGGAAGAGGAGAGGCTGAATGCATTCAGACTAGATTTGCTGATGAGGTTAACTTCTCTATGATTTCCAGGAGAATATATAGAAAGGGTGAAGGTATGAATTTTTATACTTAAGGCCCTGCATTAGATTTTAAATTTCTTTAAACTAAAACCAGAAACAAAACAAAACAGGAAATTCTTTCCTGAGGGGGAGGAGGGTACAGCAGCAGATGTTGGCAGGTCCTGGGGTATAAAAGATCCCTAACTGTCCCTTGTCCAGACATGCTGCTTAAGACATAGATTGTCTTATTAGGGCAGAATATTTTGTATGTGGGAATAATAACCTACTGAAACTAGAGGAGATATGTAGCAATGTAAATTTTATTTAGGGAGAGAAGACTTTTAGATCTTGCTCAGGGTAGACACAAAAGATGCTGTAGCAATGGAAGGCACCTGAGGCCAAGAAACTGAAGAACCTGATGGAATGCCTAAAGGCACTTGGGCCCTCAATGCATACAAGTGACTTAGCTGATTCTTCATGAGCTTAGAAGAGGCTTTCCTTCTTGCTGAAAACCAGAGTGCATGCTAGATAAGCCTCTTAAGTACTCACCAGAAAGCTGGATAAAAAGTCATCTGCATTTACACAGATGCTAGAGATTCTGTAACAGAGAAGATTGGCCCAGGAAATTTACACTCAGATACCATTTAGCACATATTTTGGCGGGACAAGTCCTGACAGCCACTTTGCAGACTTTTGGGAAGCCAGGTGGTACAATGCTTGTGCTCTCTAAGCACAAGTTGCCAAATGAAAGGAAACTTGATTCCTCACCAGATGGACACACTCTTGATTAACCTGCAATTGCTGGGCCATTAAGAGTTTAGAAAAATGAAAACACCCGTCTTTTTGCCTTGCTTGTAGACAGCCACAGATTGTTCATGGTAGATTCTGCCAGTTAAGAAGACAAGGCTTGGGGAATTTCAGAATATCTGGAAAGCACAGACTATTCCACAATGGGATAGCTTCAGCTAGCCCCTATTTCCTCCATTGGGTCAGACAACTAGAGACCAACTAGTGGGGGAGAAAGAGGCATGAACAGTTACCAGATGATGGATGTTGGGTGGGTGATGAATGATTGATTCATAAATCAGCTATCCTCCTGCTCTATACCGAAATGTTAGATAAAATGAGCAGGAGGAGATGATATTCAACATTTTCTTCCCAGAATCTAGGGCACACAGAGGTACACTGTAGGGAAACTGAAAAATACAAAGAACTAAGATCAAGTTGAAAAGTCACCAGAGAAAAGAGGCAGATTAACTACAACAAACGACCATTATCAGGCTGATGTATCATATCAGCAAAGAAAACATCCGCAAAGGATAATAGAGAAAAATCAATAAATCCAAAGACTAGTTCTCTAAAAAGACTAATAAAAATTTTAAATACTAGTAAAGTATATCAAGAAAAATAAAGAAGGGAAGAATGCAAAAATGAACAAGGGGAAAATTGACATAATTACAGAAATTTAAAAAATCATAAAAATAGCATTAGTAGCGCCTTGTCTGAATTTTTTAAATTATTAATTTAAAATTTTTAATAAATAACTGAATATATCCATAATCCCTTAAATTGGACTGCTGGTCAATTTCTACCTCTACCCCGCCTGGCGGGAGTAGCTCAGGTGGTTGAGTGTCGTCCTGTGCACATACCTGGGTTGCGGGTTTGATAGGCAGTCAGGGAGTGTACGGAGGCAACTGATGGATGTCTCTCTCTCTCTCTCTCTCTCTCCCTTCCTCTCTAAGCATGTCCTCAGGTGAGGATTAAAACAAACAAATAACAACAACAAAAACAACAATGCCAGGAAGTTTTGCAGGCAAATTTCATCAAATTTTCAATCAATAGAGAGTCCATGCATAACACAATTACTTCTAAGACTAAAAGAGACAAAGCTATTGGACACAACTTATGAAACTAGTATAACCTTTGTATCAAACAAGAAAAGACTAGTACAAAAATAAGCATAAAGCATAGAAGCAAAAATCTTAAATATATTATCAAATTTAATCTAGCTGTGTGTATACATGCATGTGCATGAGTGTACATAAACATCATGATCAAGGACACTTTATCTTAGGAATACAAGGATCTAGTAGTATCAGAAAATCTATGCATATTTAAACTTCACACACACACACACACACGCACGCACGCACGCACACACAGACACAGACACAGACACACACAAACTGTGATTCAAATGGAACTCATTGGACCTTTTGAATAGGGTAAAGAAAAAAATAGGATTTAGATTGGGAAGCTGGTTCCAGGCTGAGGCTGAGTTGAGGTAAGCAGCAACAAAGGAATCAGGAGATGGACAGAGTGTAAGAGGGAAAGGAAGTGTCTCAGCTGGGGAGAAAGTGGTGAGGAGGCTCAGTGGAGATGCTCAGAAGGTACCATGGACAGTAAGCGAGGTTCATGTAGTACTTGAGAATGACAAACAATAAAGTTGAGTAATAGGGAGAGCCCTAAAATAATGAATGAATCTGTCTTTTATCTAATAGGCTACAGAGGGTAAAACATTTCTGAAGTACTAGGTGACAAATGTCATTTGGTATGAAAATCACTCTAATGGGAGTTATGAGCTGGAATGACTCAGGTAAGCCCCCTCCAACTTGTTCAGAAACAATGTCAGAGCACAATACGCACTTTCTCTCCTGAATTTCTCAGTCTTCTGTCTGCCACTTTTCTATTCAAAGAATTACACAGTTTAGCAGTTTGGAGACATTTCTCACAGACACTAGTCACTGTATCAGATTGTTCATCTATAGAGTGGCATTTTCAATAAGAGCACATTTCTTCCTGCCTAAAAAGTATTATGAAGAATAATTTTGCTATGAGGTGGGATAAATTCATTGCTGTCTATCATATTTCTTCTGCAAAAAGAAATGAAAGAAGCAAATGATTCTGCATCCTCAGTATAAATACCACATCATTTCTACTGAATTTTTTCAACAATTCTGGTTGTGATTATTTTAAATAAAGTGCAAAAAGAAAATCAAAGGGGGAAAAATGACATTTTAAAGTGTATAATTCAAAGGGGCTAATATTCCACATAGTATTATGTCCTATTGCTACCCTCTGGGCAGTTGAAAAATAATCAAAGATTAACTAAAAAATTATCTATAGCTCCATGTAGAGGAGAAAATAACAATTTTCCACCTGAAATTTGGAAGACTTAACACACATTTTCAACAAAGCACTGGATTAGGATTTAGGGCACTAGGAGTGTGGATTTAACTCAGAATGTAGATCCAGCTCCAAGATTTTGCTGGTGGTCCAAAATGGAGAAAGGTCATTCCTGTTCCTCACTTTAACTGTGGCACTAGGATGATAATTAGCTACTGCTGAATTCATTATAAGCTATCAGGTACTGTTTGAAGCACCCCCCCCTTTTTTTTTTATCATGAACAAGTTTACCCCATAAAGCAAAGAATTGTAGTTCTCCTTGAGCCTCTGAAAAGGACTCAAGCATTTAACCAATAGTCATTTCTTTATGTACATTATTGGTATAAAATATACTCCAGTACATGTCCTTTCCATGCAGTTCCAGCATATAATGTAATTGTACAGAATAACATCCATTGTATGAATTAACTATATCATAGGCTAAGTGGGATGGTAATGGCAAAAAATGAAAATAAAAATCTCCTTGCACAACTAAAAGAATGAGAAAAAGCATTTCATTTCTTCCTCATAAAAGACTTCTCACTAAAAGAGCATTCCAAGATGAGCTAAACAAATACCACCCATTGCGGTGGTGGAAGAAAATAGAAATTCTATTTATATTTATTTTTGACCTCATGCCTTTTAATTCCCATGTTTTGTTTGTTTTACAATTCATATAAAATTAATATAGTGATATATGTTTAATATATGTTAAATAAATAAATAAAGCAACAACACCATTTCCCTCTACCCTTCTAGGTCTTGGCTAAGCTTCCTGCCTTCTCATAATAAAAGGCAGATTAACAGAAGAAAAACAACCAGAAGTTTAATAACAAGGATATCTCCTCTTTACATGGGAGAGACCCAGGAAAACTGAGTAACCCTAAAACAGCCCAAACTACCACCTTAAATACCATATACATATTGGGGGAGGGGGAAAGTCAGTTATGGAAGGTTACTAAAAATAGTATAGTAAACAAGGGTTTAGTTGTTATATAGATTTAAGCCCTTGCTTTCCCCATTGATAAGAATTTCTAGAGATACATCAGCCTGCTCCTCTAGGTACAGAGAGAGACTCTCTCAAATGAAGATTTTCCTCATAAATGTAAATGTCTCTTACAAAAGGGTAATTCCTACTAGATTTTCAGAGCTTCTTTCATTTCTGCCATTTCTTAAAAATAGCCACTTCAAGATAATTCTTATGCCAAAATGGCATATTTTGGGGTGGCATATTCTGCTTCCCTTTAATGTCTTTATCAAGTCTTATCTAAACTAGTCCTCTAATTGGTTCCTCTGCCTCTAGTCTTACTCAGATCCCTCCAATCCTTTATCTACATAGCCACCAGAGACATCTTTCTAAAGTGTACATCTGATTTTGTTATTCTCCTGCTTAAAATCTGTTCAGAGGTTCCTTGTTGCCTAATGGAAAAAAATCCCGTAAAGAATGTCATGATCCAGATTAATTTTAGGTCAGTTTTTTTTTTTTTTGAAACAGACTGAGATGAGTGGTCAGGTGCAAGAAGTTCACTGAGACTGTTCTAGGAAGGTGCACCTGCAGGGAAGGAGGGAAGGCAGGGTTGAACAGCAAAGAATATGTTCTCCACTGCTTTGCAAATGAGGCCTTAGAGAATATTCCAGAAATCTCTAGATCTTGGATGGCCAGCTTTTCAGAATTGTACCAAATTGAAGAAAGGGGTTTGGGCCTTTGAACCCCCACATCAGCTAATCATTCCATGGATCATCTAGTAGAAAAGTAACTGTAACCTTGGGTGAGGAGGCAATGCCCTTGGAGGGACCCAGTTGAGACACATCAGCAGAAGCTATTCCCATCAGCACTGAAGAGGGATCTGGGTGGATCAACACACTACAAAACAGAAAGTTCTAAAGCTCAAACAGAGATGTTAAAAGTTCAAGTGAAGAGAGGTAAGGAAAAGACTTGTCAATGATTTTTGTGTTCAGAAAGAGAAAAATGTTGAAGGGGCACTCTTTCACTGTATGCCTGTAAAAGGAAACTTCAAGGCCAATAAAAAAGCTTGAAGTAGGTCTATTGAAGTTTGAGAAACATAGTGATTAATAGTGTGGCCTTTTAACAAGTTATGTAAGTTCTTTGAACTTCTGTTTCCTTAACTGTTAAACAGGCACAAAAATATTTACTTCATTGGTGGTTATGAAGACTAAGACACTGGATCTAATTAATTTAGCACAGAAACTGACAAAGTAATTTATTGATCAATATTAGTTCCCTTTACATTATCTCCTAATCTTTGTTCATATCACACATTCTTTAATGAGGTTGTAAATGAGCATTCTTTTAAAAATTCCTGCTCTTTATGCCAACATTTTTTCATACTCCACCAGTTCATTGTTCCCCATAGTACCCATCATCTAACATACAATATGTATTTACTTATTTTTTGATTGTTATCTGACTACTCCCACTAGAATGTCACCTCAGTGAGAGCAGAAGCTTGGTCTTTCTTGTTCTCTGCTCTATTCTCAGTGCCTAGAACAGGACCTAGCACATAATAGGTACTCAAGAAATATTTGTTGAATAACTGACTGAATGAATATGGGATACTATTTAGGGAAACATAATTAACTTGCACAATAATCAAGTCTACTTTATATTAAACCAAATTAGTACTTAATTTGAGAGCATTCAACCCAGGAATTAGGACTATAATTGACATATATTGAAAGGCTTATAAAGTTATGGTTGACAGGACATTAGTATTGTGAATTAACTTTACATTTCAGGTTTGACAGGCACAGTAGCTCTCCAGGACTAACAACAAAGCTGACTAAAGAGTTAAGAAATTTTACCATTTGCATTGGCATGGAGCAGGCTTATCTTAACAGAGAAACTACAAGATGACAACTTCTTATCGAATGAAGTAGACTAAAGAGACAATCCAAGGAAGTTTAAAATCTACATTTTACTAGACTTGCTTTGACTCTGACAAGCTATGGATATTATTGAAAACCAAATATGACAAAGTATCTTCTGATATTAGAGGCAGATAGTATTTACATTTTGTAATAGATACTTTTGTATATACAGGGTGTCCCAAAAACAAATACTGCATACATACTTTAACAACTGATAGCTCGATTGATATTTCTTTCTTTTCAGACAGACTAAGCTATGAACAAAGGAAATTCATCCTAAAATGCCACTGGAGTTTGAGCAGCTGAAGTACAAACACTGACTTTATAATTATTCAAGTGTGTGTACATTTTGGGAGGGAGCCCCCAGAATGTATATATATTTTAACAGTTGATAACTCACTTAATTTTCACTCCTTTTTAGGTTTAACTGATTTGAAATAATGAGTGAAGCAAGACTAAACTTTGAAAGAAGAAAATTTATCCACTAGACTTTTTAATGGGGATACATGAAAGATAAAGTTTGTGGTACAAAATGGGCAAGAGTTGACAAATTGAGAGTCCACACAAATAACAAAGGAAATGATTCTTGATGTTTGCGATTCTACTGCTTCACATTATCAGCAGTGAACGGTTATCAGTTTGAAAACAGACATTGACAAAAAAATTATTCATTTCTGTATATTTTTAAATATTGAAAATGAACTGTATGTTAACAAACACTGACTTCATAATAATTCAAAGTGTGTATATACTTTTTGGGACACTATATATATTGCAGCATACTAGTTTAAAAAACCAGAAATGGAGCCAGACTAATTTGGTTTAGAGTTTGTTTGTTTGTTTGTTTGTTTGTTTTTTCAACACTTGTACTAGCTTGGTGAACTTGGACAAGTTATTTAAAATATCCATGCCTAAGTTTCCTTATGTGTAAGAATAATAACAGTACTTACATAATTGAGTTGTAAAGCTAAAATGAATTTATATTCATAAAAATACTTAAAATGCTCAATACAGAAAAACTTTTTCTATTGGACAACCTTCGGGATCCCTGTGCTGAGTCATGCCCCCATACAGCAGAAAGGACCTTTCTTGAGCAGAGCTTTCTCATCAATGCAACTTTTGCCTGGGGGGAAGCAATGGCCCCACCCACTGTAAACCATCTTACCCCACCCTGTAGAGTTTAGGCCCTGCTGAAGACTACAGCCTGAGGCTCATTAAGTAACTGAGACCAACAGTCAGCATGCAGGCAGAGGAGGATCTCTGGGTGCTTTGAGGCTTTGCCTGACTTGCCTCTGGGCCCTAGGCAAGGAAAAGGAGAACTTGGTGAACAGCTCAGACCTTCCCACACTCACCCAGGCCCAGCAGAGGGAGCAAGCTGTGGATTGCTGACAGCTCTAAACAGGGTACTCAGGGCCAGTCACAGGCAGCGTCTGACATTGGCATATAAGGGGGAAATTGACAGCAATACAATCATAGTGGGGGACTTTAACACCCCACTGTCATCAATGGATAGGTTATCCAGACAAAAAATCAACAAGGAAACAGTGACCCTAAATGACACACTCGATCAGATGGATTTAATGGACAGTTACAGAACATTTCATCCTAAAGCAGCAGAATATACATTGTTCTCAAGTGCACATGGGACATTTTCAAAAATAGACCACATGTTAGGGCAGAAGACAAGTCTCTATAAGTTCAAGAAGACTGAAATCATATCAAGCATCTTCTCAAACCACAGTGGCATGAAAATGGAAGTCAACCACTATAAAAAAACCAAAAAACATTTAAACACATGGAGGCTAAATAGCATGTTATTTAACAATGACTGGGTTACCAATGAGATCAAGGAAGAAATAAAACACTTCCTGGAAACAAATGAAAGTGAACACACAACAGCCCAAAATCTGTGGGACACAGCCAAAGCAGTCCTGAGAGGGAAGTTCACAGCACAATAGGCCTACCTCAAAAAACAAAGAAAGTTTCTAATAAACTCTCTAGCCCTAGAACTTAAAGAATCAGAAAGATAATAACAAGAAAAGCCCCGAGTAAGTAGAAGGAAGGAAATAATAAAGATCAGACTGGAAATAAGTGACATGGAGACTAAAAAAACAGTACAAAAGATCAATGAAACCAAAAGCTGATTCTTTGAAAAGATAAACAGGATTGAAAAACCTTTAACCAGACTCATCAAGAAACAAAGAGAGGGGACCCAAATAAATAAAATAAAAAATAAAAGGGGTGATGTAACACCTGACACCACAGAAGTATAAAGGATTATAAGCAAATACTATGAAGTGGATTTAGATTCATTGTAAATGTATATTATAATCTAGGTTAGCACTAAAAATATCAAATAAGTATAATGATCATGCTAAGAACCACATAAAATGTTCAGTTAAAGCAAGAAGGGACAGAAAAAGAGAAGAAAAAAAGAAAGAAAACATAAGACAATGAATAAAAATTACAAATATTATAGGTATAAGTCAAACTATATCAATAATCACTATAAATGTCAATGGTCTAAATGCACCAGTTTAAAAGACAGATTGTCAGAGTAGATAAAAAACACAAGCCAACTCTATGTTGCCCTCGAAAAAAACAACCCATTTTAAATATAAAGATACAGATAGATTTAAGTAAAGGAATAGAGAAAGATATACCATACTATTGCACTAACCAAAAGAATTTGGAATAGCCATATTAATTTCAGACAAAGGAGATTTCAAATCAAGGAAAATTACCGAGGACAAATAGGGGAATTACATAATTAATAATAAGGTCAGTTATTTAAGAAGACATAAAAATCCTTAGTGTACATGCACCAACAATTGAGTACCAAGATACAAATATATGTGAGGCAAAAACTGATAGACCTGCAAGAAGAAATAGATGAATCCACTTTTAAAGTAGCAGAGTGCAACACTCCTCTATGAGTAATTCATAGACCTAGTAGGCAGAAAATATGTAGGGATATAGTTGAATTGAACTGCACCATCAATCATCTGGATATAATTGACATTTATAGACTACTTTATTCAACAACAGCAAAATACACATTCTTCTAAAACTCACACAGAATATTTATCAAGACAGACAACATTCTGGGCCATAAAACTCACCTTAACAAATTTTAAAAAATATAAATCATATAAAGCATGCTCTCAGACAGCAATAAAATTTAACTAGAAATCAATAACATATATTTCCCAAAATATTTGAATATTTAACAACATACTTCTAAATGGCACATGGATCAAAGAAGTCTCAGGAGAAAAAAAATGTTTGTACTAAATTACAATGAAAATACAACTTACCAAAATTTGTACAATGCAATGAAAGCAGTGCTTAAATGGAAATTTATTACATTAAGTGCATATATTAGAAAAGAAGAAAGCTATAAAATCAATAACCTAAGCTTCTACCTTAGCAAACTAGACAAAGAAGGGTAAATTAAATCCAAAGAAATCAGAAGAAGTTAAATAATAAATATTAGAGCAACAATCAATGAAATTTAAAACAGGAAAACAATAAAGAAATTTCAGTGGTTGAGCATTGACCCATGAACCAAGAGGTCACCAGTTCCAATCCCAGTCAGGTCACGTGCCCGGGTTGTTAATGAATCTCAAAAGGGTTATACTAAGTGAAAAATTCAGATACAAAAGACTACATATTGTATACTTTTATTTATATGATATTATAGAAGAGACAAACAGTGTCAGAAATCGGATTAGTAAGGAGGACATAGGCTGGAAAGAAGCACAAGGAAATTTAGGGGGTGAGGAAAATGTTTTTTATCTTGATTTTGGTGGTGGTTACGTGATTGTTAATTTGTCAGTGTTCATCAAATTGTACACTTGAAATTGGTGAAATTTGCTGTATGTAATTATATCTTAATAAAACCATGCAAAGAAAGAAAGAAAGAAAAGTATAATCATTAATTTCTAAGGACAGAACAGTGTTAACCTATCAACTGCCTCATAGTTTGCAAGACAGCCTCTCTCACATTCATGCTAGTTCATTATATTATACAGAGAAGTGTTAGTTGCTCCTCTTCATCTCCTTAATACCTTCTTCCCTTTTGGATTTCGTTTTAGCTGATTGGGAATGGGAAATAATGTGGCTGCTGAGCCATACACTTCTTCATGGCCTTTTCCTCAACTACAGAAAAATGCAGCTGAAGCTTTTAAAACAATGTTTATAATGACTACATTCTAAGTCAAGGATGATTCTAATTTGCAGTCTCCATCTGGCAGGACTAAAGGGGATGGTTTTATTCTCTCAATTGCATAATGTTTATGGTTGTATCCACAGTGCCTATCATAGTGCCTGGCACAGTAAGCATTCCATAAATATTTATTGACTGAAAAAAATATAGTTAAATGGTTCATTCTGTTTTAAAGTGTTCTATTGAAAAAATATTTAAGCTTGAAGAGAAAACCTCCTTAACTACAATACAATCTATAATCACAGACTACCAGCCTCTTTAGAAATTGTAGTGCATGGTGCTGTTCTCCAGCCAGATATCTCCATCAGGACCACTTGGTGTTCAAATTCCTCAATTGTTTTCTATTCTTTAGAGTGTATTTCTTTGAATCAGTATCCAGGGAAGTTCCATATATTGAGATTGTTTCATATATATCTTAGATATATTTTAATCTATAGTTTCTCCTCTATTCTTTCCCTTTTTTTTCTTTATTATTTTTGAGGAAACTGGCCTGTTTTCCATGGGAAGTTGAAAAATAACTCCTCTAGTCCAGTTTGGGGTGCGCAGGAGGCAGCTGAGCAATGACTCTCTCTCATCATTGATGTTTCTATCTCTCTCTCCCTCTCCTTTCCTCTCTCTGAAACCTGAAATATTACCCTAATGGCAAAAAGGAGAAGGGGGGATGCAGATATGATTAAGTTAAGCATCTTGGAAAAGGGAGATTATCTGGATGATCCCCAAGTGCAATAATAAATGTCATTACAGGTGGGAGGCAGAAGGAGATTTTACACACACAAAAGAGAAGAATCCAATATGAGAAGGGAAGAAAAGATTGGAATGATGTGGCCATTAGTCAAAGAATGTGGACAGTCACCAGAAGCTGGAAGAGACAAGAGATAGATTCTTTCCTAGAAACTTTGGAGGGAATGTGGCCCGCTGACACCTTTATTTCAGCCCAGTGATACTTATTTAAAACTTATAGCCTCCATAACTATAAAATAAATTCCTCTTTTTTAAAGTCATCAAAGATCTGGATATTTGTTATAGAAGCCAGAGAAAACCAATGCATTTTCCCTGAAGAATTCCCTATATTCTGATTTTTGCTTATTGCATTCCTTTGACTTGCATTAATATATTTTATCTTCTGTATTTCCTGTTCATTGATATTTCTTTTGATGATTTTATAGGTGTTTTGTGTTCTGTCTGGAGCTATATTTTCTCAGATTGTTTCTCTTTTGTAATTTTAACCCCTATTTTTACATGTTGCCTATTTATTCATTAAGAATTACTAAATAGTTAAAATCTCTGTGATAGGCACTATACATATGTATATATATAGTATTGTCAATTTTAGCAACAATCTTGCATTTTTGGTATTATATGATCAGAAAGCTAATAAAAGAACCAAATTTTGCCCTGCCAGGCGTGGCTCAGCGGTTGAGCGTCAACCTAGGATCCAGGCGATCGGTTTCGATTCCCGGTCAGGGCACATGCCCGGTTGCGGGCTTGATCAATGACTCTCTCATCATTGAGGTTTCTATCTCTCTCTCTCCCTCTCCTTTCCTCTCTCTGAAATCAATAAAGATATATTTAAAAAAAAAAAAAAAAAAGAACCAAATTTTGAAAACAGACGATTGAAGTCCAAAGTCTGTTATATATCTATAATGCTTCAATTTTTACCAGGAATCTTGAGTGAAAAAGAGTTGAGAATTACACATATTTAGATGACAGCACCCCCACTATTGTCCTCAGTATCTATTATTGACTGATTTAGATGAAGATTAGGTGTCTCTGTGGGAAAAACATTTGTCATGTAGTTGTGTATTAAAGATGCTTAGACTTTAATATGTTTTTTAAAGGTTGCCCTGACCCAGTTTTGAGGCCCTGGCCAGAGGCCAGTCAGTTCCCCTTCTTGAGCAGCTAATTAAGCCCACACCCCAACTACTTTTCTTATTAGGCTGTCACACTCTGGGCCACACTATGCACCTGCCTTAATTGCCCCTGGGGCCAGAAACTAGACAACTAGGGACAGATCCTATACTACTAGGGAATATGAGAAGTTATTTAAATGAGTTAATCCACAGGGAGCCTACAAAACCTAGCTAGCCCCACCCCACTTGCCCTACATCAGCTGCCTTCTGCAGTTCCAGCTTGCTGTTACCTTGTCCCCAGATACAACTTGCTGTGTGACCCTGCCTGGCAGCCTTCTCTCATTCAGAACTCTAAGTAGCAAAGAGTTCTGCTTTTCATCTAACCCAGTGAGTTATGTCCCACCATCAAAAGAATCTTTGAATCTTATAAAAGACTATTTTAGCTTTACATAGGAAAGATAAAGTTAGGTCATTTTTCGATTTGTTTTTGTTTTTTAATCACCCATAACTTTGCATAAACCATTAAAAGTGTTTTTAATCTTGCAATTATTATTTTATTTTGATCTTTCTGTTCACACTAACTTGCTGAGGAAGGCAGAATAAGGATTATTGTTTCTACCCTGTAACTGAAAAAACTGAGACTTCAAACGGTGAGGTAACTTGCCCCAAATCAGTTAATAATGGACATAACTGGAAATTACATCCAGATACTATGATTCTAAGTCACTCTTCTGTCATGATATTTCCAATGATGATCTACCCATCCACCCATCCATCCAACATTTATTAAGTATATATTATGAACCAGGTAAACACTAGGTTCTGGAGGAGTGCCTAAGATGGTGTTCTCCAGGGGTTCCTGGTTGGCAGCTGAGAGGGGCTGAAGTTAGTTCATGGCCCATATAGGTTCTACTGCCAGGACTGAGCTCTGTATGCCTATTACAATACACATGTGGGTGACACACCTCCAAGGTTCCTGTCGTATGGTGCTGGATCCCACAGTTCCCACAAAGAGACTTTTGTCTGTAAATCGATGCATTGTCACAATTCCTTGTGAAATATTATAGTATGGACATTCCCATTAAATTAAATATTTGAACATAAGCCTGACTGAAAGGATAGAAGAAGCCATTGGAAGGTCTGAGAGAAGAGCATTCCAAGAAGATGACAGCTAATACAATGGTCCTAATGTATGAATGTGACTGGAGTAGTGGAGAAAAAAAACAAAAGATCATTGTGGCTGGTGTGTTGTGAACAAGCGGGACATAATTTATTCTGAGTGTAATGGGTAGTAATGAAGAGAATATTGTGCTCTGGTCTACATCCAATATATTCTGGTTTTCCTCATTAATTAGTAACACTACGATCCTTTCAATTAGTCACAAAGGAAACGTCAAAGGCATCTTCAGCAACCCCATGTACATTCCATGTACAACTGATCACCAAGGTTTGCTGATTATACTTCTTCAGTAACTGGTTTAATGGGCCCTTCTTCAGCCCATTGCCACTGCCTAGGTTCATGCCCCATAATCTCTCATCTGGGCCATTGCCACCAATCCAGGCACCATGCTGATGAGAGTTATCTTCTTGAAATACAGAAGGCATCCCCCCTGTTTCAAAAATGTCAGTGACTAATGCGTCATAATAAAATCCAAACTCTTTAACCTAACATTCAAGGTACTTCTTGACCCATGCTTACCTCTACAGCCTCACTTCCCCCTTCACAGAAAGGATGTCACACCTTTCACTGGCATAATTACATTTTTTTTCAGACACTTGCTGCTATTCCCTGCCTCTGGTCCTTTGCTTGTTTGGCTACCTTGTCCTCTCTCTAGGACTAACTTTTGAATTGATAATTTCTTAAATTATTTTCCCACTTTTCTTATTATCAAGGAGTGTAGCATCTCTCAAATGTGGTCCTAAGAAGGCCTGTTTCATGGTATATTACAAGAAAAACATACTCTGTTCTTAAATATGTTTGGAAAACACTAAGATAAAGAAAGCAGCTTTCTCTGTGGTAAAATTTTTCAAAGATTTCAACATGTATTGACCACATCAAGAAAGGGGTATTGAACACACAATTTTCTATTTAAACCATGGAACCATTAAAACCATAAAACAATTTTTAAGTGAAATATTATATTATTGGATATATTAGGCAAAATACTGAAGAGGTGATTTCTTATTCTCTTAAAGTTCTTTAAGATTTGAAGTCACCAGAATTCACTCACATTTAATTTGAGAAAATTCAATTTTACAGCTCTCAGCCAGTTCAGTAAAAAAGCAATGTCAGACCGTAGTCATGTATCAGCTTAACACAAAAGCTTACTAGAAGATACTTATAATGAAATATGCAATGTGTTAATTTTGCTGCTGGGAGTAAGCTCAGAAGTATAAAACCACAGTGCATGATTTCCACTGCTTTTTTCATGAAATATATACAACAGACCACTTCAGGCTAGGTACCAGTTTTCCTTAGACTAGAGACTTGCTTCTTTTTACTTAACGAGGTGGGGTTTCTCAGAGCCATAAGAAATTCATGCAGAGGTACAGAAGAATAAGTTAAGATAAAATGAGGAACTGTTTGACCCCAACATATCCCTACATATTTCAGTATCTCCAAACAAGAACAGGACCGACTTCCCTCCAAAGCTCTGTATGCTTTTGAGTATGTGTGTGTGCGAGAGAGAGAGAGAGAGAGAGAGAGAGAGAGAGGGAGGGAGGGAGGGAGAGAGCGAGCACATCCATTAAAATGAACTTTCCAGCTGGCTGAACCATTTCCTGTTGTCTCTTTGTATATGAGGACGTCTTTCATCACTCTTTGTTCATAACACACATGCACTCTGACCTCTAGTTAGCAGTTTTGCCAACTTATACAAAATTAATTAGTCAACATGCTGTAACAACTGGCTTGGCTTCTTGACAATGCCACTGCAATCATTGTTTTTGGGCAAAGTAATCCATATCCTGAGACCAAATGCTCCCAGGCAGGGAAAATATAAACTGGATTTATATCCTGATCTTTTAAGCTCAACCTAAAGTTAGCCAGGTTGTATAAGTCCCTGTGATATTCACCCACCTTTTCCTTGTGAAAGATATGTGATGACAATATATAGGTCCCAGGCAATGAAACATGACCTAGGACAATCGTGGTAGTTTCATACCTCTTTGACAGTCATTAATATAGAGGTTGGCATGTGACTCAGTTCTGGCCAGTGAAACATAAGGGAAATCTGCTGGGGCTGGGGCTGGGGCAGGGCCTGGGGGTGGAGTCCAGAAAATATTTTTTTCTGAGGCTAGACTTCAGCTTCTTTCTTCTGCTTCTGTATGTAACTGTGCTTAGACAGGATGCTTAAAACTGTGGCAGGCATCTTGTGAGCATAATGGGAAAGCAAAGAGAATAGAAGAGCATCTACAGCCCTGAGATCATTCATCTGGATTAGCCTGAAATTGTCCACCCCCAAATTCCAGTTATGAGATAGACATAGTCTTAGTTTTGAAGCTACTTTTAGTTGAGTATTCTATTACTTGCCAAATCATCTTAACTGATAAAACCTGATTTCACAAACTGGGCTATTGACTTGTTCTCAGGCCAAACCCCCACATCATACCTAGTTTGGGACCATGACATAATATAATTCTTTTGTCAAAGTGCCTTCTTTCAGTCCACTATCAAGTAATTCAGTTACTCCAGGTATCAGATTCCATCGTCATTCACTGCTTCGCTTTGATTGTCTTTGTACCAGGCATTTTTCAAAGTCCTTTACTGCAAAAAATTTCAGAGTCTGGAATACTGACCTAAATTCTTTTGGCAAACCTGGATCACCACAACTTGTGGCCAGTCTACTCTTGTTTCAAGTGAAACCTTGATTATACTTCCTGCAGCTGCAATCTATCTATGCATGCCTGTCTTTTTATGGGAAAAACTCCATTCACTATCTGGCCAGGTGGAGGTCGTAGGGGAGACTAGGGGAGTGGGTTTAAATTCTGGATGAATATTAAAATCACCTTGGGAGTTTAAAAATAATCCAGTGCTCAGGCCACACCCAAGAGCAATTAATTAGACCCCCTGGGGATAGGTCCCAGGCATCCTTATTTTTTTTAACTACCCAAGTGATTCCATGTGCAATCAATAGTGAAATCCATCTATTTAGGAAGCATGAAATGCACCTGAAAAATTCCTTTAAACTACAATGCATCTCTTCCCATTCATGCTGAAAATCACTGCTTTATGGGTCTCTGTCCTCTTACCTATCCCCACAAACAACCTGAGAAAATGTATTGCTATACCTTGCCTACCGTGTTGATGAGATGAGCTAGAGCAGTGATTGAAGCTGGGCCTGCCTTTGGTCTGGTTAGGCCTAGGCAGCTGAAAATTTTCCTCTCTCCAGACTCAGGGAAATTCAAAGTTTAAATAGAGAGTCAAATATGGTTGTTGTTTTTTTACTATAGAGAGTGTACAGTACTCTTATGACTACCACAGTGTTCTCCAAAATTGCCTGAAAATAAGAATCACCTAGTTTACTTGTTATAGAGATCTGGGTTCTAACCCAGAATACTGAAGTAGACTTTTCTGGGGGAAAGATCTGGTAATTTACATAGTTAACAAGTTGTCCCAGGTGACTTTACATTACTGCACATTTTCCCAATTTTATCTGTTCTAGACAACAGGATTCAGCTTAACCGGGGTGCAATGAAACCCTAGAAGGTGGCACTGAATTCTGAGACTAGAAAGAGGCCCTGAAAGCAATCAAAACTTAATCCCTCTAATTCTAAGCTATAATTTATGCAATGCTTTTCCTCAAACCTCTCAGAAAAAATTCCCTGTAGCCTTTTTTATAAAATCTTGTCCATTAAAGCACAGGCATACTTTGGAGATATTGCAGTTGGGTTCCAGATCACTGCAATAGAGTATCACAATAAAGCGGGTAATCTTTTGCAGGGTCTTGCCTTCAATTTGTAAGAAATGCAACATCTGTGAAGTACAATAAACTGAAGCACAATACAACAAGATATGCCTGTATGTGTCTATTCTATCTCCATGGTCTCTGTCAGACCCAGTAGAGTCTGACCACTGCTGCCTGAGCTGTTTCTGAAGCTATACTCACTACACATCCCGCCCTCCCCAGCCACACACACAGCTTAACTGGAAATGTCCTGTCCACTCAGTGTCACAGAGCTGGCTGGCCCTGCTGGAAATCAGTATGCTCCCCCCGTACTTCCGAGAACCCTTGCAGCAGAGGAAGGACAAGTGACTAGTCCTGGTCAATGGACTGTAGGCCAGTGGTGCACCAAGACTATGGAGGTAGAAGCAGTCTGCCAGGGTGCCCATAATACGGCTTCAGGGTCTATAGAGAATTTAAAACCAACCTAGTAACACCTTGTTCAGGCAATTCTAAACAGTGTCACTAATACATTATTCCCCCCCTGAAGAAAATATTTTGATGGCCTTAAAATTGGAAATAATTGCTGTGGTTATTGTTTTTAATAGTATATACCTCAGTTCTTTAAGAAACATTATATTCTACAGAGAAGTTAATTTGGAGAACTGCCAGGTATACAGTGAGCCCTGACACACAGAATCAGCTACACGAGGTCCTTTTAAGAGTGAGTTTGTCAGAGTTTGGAATCATTTGAGCTCCTTGGAGCACAGTTCCTGTCTCCAACCCCCCTGGTTCTACACTATCCCTGTGTTCAAGCAGTGGATACAAAATAAACCATGACAGCACAGTGATTGTGAAGAAAAAGACTTAGAACTTAAGTTACCACAAATCTCTTTCTATGTAGCCACTTGATATTTAAATTTGTGTTAAAAAAGTTTTCTTTGACTGTAGAAATACTTAAAGGCCACTGGAATCAATCCAAAAGAAACAAAGATATGGATGAAATTTACTGCAAAACTGGAATTTAAAAATCTCTACCAACTATGTTTAAGATGTTTCCTAATTATGTTATTTCATATGAAAAAATGTATTGAAGCTAATAAATGTATTCTTCAATCAACAATGAATCAATGTGAACATAACAGGATTGATTTTGATATTATAGACAAATTTTCAAAAATCTTAAAGTCAGAAACTCTAATGCTATTTTTAGTTATTACTACTGGGTCATACAAACAGGTAGTTGTAATTTCTCCCTTTTTTCAAAAACCACCTTTATATGAATATGAAGCATAAATCCATTACTTTTTTGCACTAAAATATTTACTTTACTTTTTATTTTTTTATTGGCTTGATAAGAAAATCACAGAAATAATTTAACTGACTGCTTTATTTTCTGGCCATTGTTATTATTTATTTTATGCCATGATTATTACTGAAAAGAATTTTGTCACATTCAGGAGGTTTTACAAAATATCCATTCCAGGTATCAAATATACTAGGTAAACCACTGCTGTGAGCAAAAGTAAAATGCATTCTCTTTGGAGGTGAGGAAGTGAAAGCCCTTGCTTAGTTTGAACCCTCAGTGTGATCATAGAGGCTTACAGGGCAACAGGAAGTGGTTGAACCACATCAGTGTTGAGATAGACAAATAAACAGATAGATAATTATATATATACACATACTGTACACTATATGATATATAGGCATACATGTATTATATGTGTATATATGTATGTATATTTAAACTCTTTTGTCAAACAAAATCTTATATGTAAACTGTACTCAGTGATCCCCCAGGCACCTCTATAAAAAGAGCAGTTGAAAACAACTTGGCTAGATGTTGTCTAATATCCTTTCCAATGTCATGTTATTTTAACCATTTTGATGAAAATCTTTCTGACTTAGAGGTATATTATTTTAATCTGTTCAAATCTATTTTTGAAGACCCAGGGCCATCACTGTGAACATTAGATACTGTCATGAACTATAAAAGTATGTAGTGTTCTTGCTTCCTCCCTTAAGCCCAGGCTATCAACTCTAACTACTGCTGTAAGTATGTCCAACTCATGTACTGTCCACCCTGCCCTAATGTGCTTTTTCTGGGGACTACCAAGCTAAACAAAAATTGCTAAGAGTTAGGGGAAGAAGAGATGGAAGTAGTGTCATGAAAAGCGTCTGCACTTATAAGAAGACCAATATCTTAGTGCCACTGTCATGTAATCACCATGTGACCTAGACCAAACCACTTGCCACCTCAGCTTGTGTCTCTTACAGTGTGGATTAGATCATCTGTGCCTGACACAATGCCTGGCTCCTCAAAGCATGTTACTAAATTGAATCTCAGATCCTTCTAGTTCTATGAATCAATGATTTTATGTGCCAAAAGGTTGGCTTTAGCTATTATGATGGTAATATGTCTAAAACTGACCATACAGCTTGCTAAATTCTGAATATTAATGTCTTTTGATGAAGGAAACAGCTAATGATCACACACAACATGCAATGCATATAAAATATGCTATCTTATTTAAACCCAAAGCTATATGAGAAAAGTGGTATTATTCACATTACAGGATAAGAAGGGTAAGGTTCAGGAACCTGATCTGATTTTCTCAAGGTCCAAGGCCTTGGGGGAGTAGGGATGGATTGCTTTTTTAACTTGCAGAGTTTCTAGAAATAAAAATAAATAATGTATATAAAAGGAATTTCAAAATTAAAAATAAAATACAAGCAGAGGGTAAGATTATCATCATTATTCTTATTATATGTGGGTATGTAAATTTTAAGAGAGGAAAAGTTCTTCAGTAATGGCCTGAGGGCTTCCATTGAAAAATAAAGGGTAAAGGACTCTCTGGCATCTGTCAGTATTCTCAGACTCATTTTTTAAAAAAAATCTAGGGTAGCTGAGAGACCTCTAAGAGCCAACCCAGAGCTTACAAAAGATCATGCACAAATGTGCAATGCCTGAAGCATAGTTGTTGCAATCATACACAAAATCTAGGAGACACCCCAGCAATAAGAAGAGAATGACAAATCATGCTCCATTATCTGCCAACAGCCTCTTACAGATATTGTGACACTGGGCTCAAATAATCAACTAATCAAATGTATTGTAAATGAGTTCATTTGAAATTTTCAATTAAATCCCCTCTGGTGAAAATTAATTTTGTAAAATTACACTACATTGCAATTACCTGCAAACAGGCCCTCAGTCATTTTTTGTCCACCCTGAGAGATCTCCATAACATTTGGATCTTGGGGAACAGGAGCTTGACTAAAAATCTTTTCTCCATCAGTTGGCTTGAGCTCTTTATGCAAATTAGTATGCTTCCCTACTAGTCAAGGCTGGAGATAGCTCTTACTAAATCTTTTTTAAAGTTATATTACAACCTTTTCCTAGACCTGCACTATCCAATATGGTAGCCACAAACTCTTAAATGTGGCTAATCCAAATTGAAATAGACTCTAAGAATAAATTTTACACCAGATTTCAAAGACGAAGTAAGAAAAAAGAGTATGTTTTTGTAATATTGATTGCATGTTGTAATAGTAATGTCTTAGACATATTGTGTTAAATAAAATACACTATTAAAATTAATTTTATTGATTCCTTTAAAATTTTTAATGTGGCTACTAGAAAATTTAAAATTGCGTATGTGGCATATATGGTTCATGCTATTTTATACAGGGCTGCTCTAGAATAATGGGTACCTACTCGGCTTATTTCTGCTTATTACTTTTGAAGGACAAATATAGATTTCTCTTTACAAGAACAAAAGCCCAAAGTCAAACAAAACAAAAGTTTACCCGCACTTCCCTGGTGTACATAAAACAGCTTTGCACTGGGACAAGAAAGCAAATATGATGTTGGTTTTGAAAACTGAAACCCTGCACATGCTATTTTGAACCATAAAAAGTATTTATTCATCATGAACCTGCAATCAGTTTGACCTTCCTGTTAATTGTATTCATTCTGCTATTTAAATGTATCCAAAATAAAATGGAAAAAAATATATTTGACATAACTGCTATTGCCCCATGGAAAACTCTCTTTAAAATTGGCTTTTACTTCAAGATTCTGAAATAATTTTTATCTTACTTAATAAAATAAGAACAAACCTTGTTAGTATAGAATGGTTTATCCTCAGAGATGATCTGGTGTCAAACTAATCTTTTTGTATTATGAGATGGAGACCTACACAAAATAAGCAACTGGCTCAACATTCCCCAGGTAATAACTGATAGGGACACAATTTGAATTCAGTTCCATCACATGATCTGAATTTCATCCTATTTACATAGCACAATTAAACAGTTAAAACTATTTCCAAGTTGTTCTTTTTCTTATCATAGAAACATAACCCTCCATTGTTTTAAGGAGAACATCAAACAGTTGAAAATGAACCACTAGTTAAGTTCCTCTTATAAAATTCATGATGAAAAAGGCATCCTTACTGTAGAATATATGGATACAACATAAAGTATGAATTTTCACACAATTAGACATAGACTTGGAAGTAGCCTGTGTAGCACTCTTTCCTGCTGATTCAGAGCCTACAATTCTAATGGGAACAGTGCAAATGTAGTAGGTCTGTTTTGCTTGCCTTTTAAAATTTAAATGCAGCTTTCTCTCCAAACTGCTGAGATTGTCAAGGTGTATGACCCTTTGTCTACTTGACAGTCAAATGAATTTAAAACTTCTGCACTCATAAAAGAATGCATTGCTTCAGCTCCCAAATCATTTGAGCAGGTTTAGGTTGCTTTAATTTATTATCATTATTTTTAAAATATGTCTTTATTGATTTTAGAGAGAGGGAGAGAGAGAGAGAGAGATATCAATGATGAGAGTCATTGATTGGCTGCCTCCTGCATGCCCCCACCTGGGGATTGAGCCTGCAATCCAGGCATGTGCCCTGACCAGGAATTGAACCACGATCTCCTGGATCCTAGGTCGATGCTCAACTGCTGAGCCATGCCTGGCCAGGTCAGTTCTTGCTTTTCATTACTTTGAGAACTTCATGCCAATCTCTTCTGACCTGAAGAGTTTCTTTGGAGAAATCTGCTGTCAGCCTTATGGGGGCTCCCTTGTAGGACACTGCTTGTCTCTCTCTTACAGTCCTTAATATTCTCTCTTTATAATTAACATTTGTCATTTTAATTATGTTTCTTGTAGTGGGTCTCCTTGGGTCCCTCTTGTTTGGAACCCTCTGTGCTTCCTGAACTTGTGTGGCTTTCTCCTTCACCAGCTTAGGGAAGTTTTCTGTCATTGTTTCCTCCACCAGGTTCTCTATTCCTTGCTGACTTTTCTCCCCCTCTGGTACCCCCATGAAGTGAATGTTGTTTTGCTTCATATTGCCCCTTAGTTCCCTTAGACTGTCCTCAGGCTTTTTAAGTGTTTTTTCTTTTTGCTGCTCTAATTAAGTGAGTTTTTACTATGTTATCTTCTAAGTCACTTATTCTACCCTCTGCTACATTGAGCCTGCTTTTAATTCCTTCCAGCTTATTCTTGATATCAACTATAGTATTCTTCATTTCTACCTGGTTCTTATTTATCATATCTAGCTCTTTTTTCATGCCTTCACTATGTTCATGGACCTTCCCATTAAGTGTTTGTTGTTCTCATTAATTTCCTTGAGCATCTTTATAACCATTACTCTGAGCTCTATTTCTGATTACTTGCTTAACTCCATGTCATCAAGGTCTATTTCTGGTCACTTTTCCTTTTCTTTAGTTTGGGGGTTGTTTGTCTCCCCATTTTAGTGACTCTTAGTGTTTGTATCTTTACATTACATATATTTGCTGTCTCCCAGTCTTGTAGGATGGGATTTTGTAGTGTATGTTCAGTGGGACCCAGAGGCATGTTTCGCTTATACGTCTGAGCTATTTGCTCTAGGTGTGTCCTTTTTGTGTAGGTCCCTTTTGTGGGTTCTTTGGGCTCTCCTGTTGTGATTTGGTCTAGATTGTTGTTGACCCATTCTTGGGAGGACTCTCCTCTCAGTTTAACTAACTGTGAGGCCCAGCCACCACCACATCATGTGAGCTGTTGTACAGCTACCGATAGGGCAAAACAAAAACGCAACCCAACTGCCAGGAAACAAACAGGAACATACAAAATATCCTGACAATCACAATAAAAACAACCCAAGAGAAAGTAGTACTGGGAAAGTGAAGCGAGAACACAAATGCTAAAGCAAAAAAGAAAGAGAGAAAAGGATATTATTGCTAATAATAAAAATTAAATTAAAATAAAAAATAGAGAAGCTACTGCTAGATAAAGGGGGGAGAGAAAAAATTCTGAAATGAAAGAAAGGCGAGCAAAAAAAATAAGGGTAGAGGGTAGGAATTGAAAAATGGTTGGAAAAAAATAAAAAATAAAAAGAGAAACACAAAATGAAAAACAAAAAGACAGGAAGAAAGAGAATAAAAGGGATGAAAAAGAAAAAAGAAGAAAAAAATAGAAAGTTATGTCAATGGAACAAGAGGAGAGAGAGGCAAAGCAAGGGCAGGGAGGGAGGCCAATAAGAGATGTGGAGGAAACTATAGAGTAAAGCAATTAACTTATTGTTTATAATAAAAATATCCCAGCAATAAATCAGAGAATATCAAGAAAATCTTGATAAGACAAAAAATGAAACAAAACAAAACAAAAAACAAGCAAAGGAAGACAGAACAAATCCTAAAAAATTGAAAAATTAAAAACAATTAAAAAATTTTTTAAAAATTTTTTCTCAATTTTTTCTAAAAAACCTACAACCAACCAACCAACCAACCAAACAAAAAAATGTCAATGAGGTGAGTTTTCTCTGGGCAGCTTATGTTGTCTGAGGCACACTCTTTTGTATGCTGATTTTAGGTCTCCTGGGGGGTATTTGTGTGTCAGTCAATGTCAGGAGCTGTCTAAGTTTGGCTCTGGTGTCCTTATGTAGTTGGTGGATCTGAGGCTCTCTGTGGACCACCTCCACTTGTCAGCTATTTTGCCTCCCCCTTGTGGTTGCCTGGTCTTACTCCAGAGTCTTCTGAAGAGTATTTAGGGTGCAGGCCAGCTAGTGTAGCTTGTGATACTGCTCCCCTTTCATAGAGTTTTCATTTTCAGGCACTTACTTGGGGGAAGTTAGTCTCTGCTTCAAAGCCAACTCCTCAGTTTCTACCGTATCATCCAATTCTAGTTCCCCATACAATGGCCTGTTGCAGTTTCAGATTGAATTCAGTATGGGCAGTTTCAGCAGCCTAGGCTCAATGGGTTTTATCAAAAGAGACTCTGATGAGCACTTCTCCTGCCCAGCCCCCAGCAGGGGTTTTAAGCTTTTCCTCCAGTTCCCAAACAATAGTCCCTAAGAGTCCTATTCTTGTAATGCCCTCCTGTGAGCTGTTCTCCCTTCTTCCTCAGGACTGTGCCCTGTGGGGGATATCTGGGACTTCAGTGAAATGAACCAGCCCCTTTCTTATTGGGGGTGGTGCTCCTAGCTTGTGGGAGAGGTAGGCAAGCTCCGCCCTCTTTCCCAGTTCTGGTTGGCTGATGTCACTGGGCATTCAGTTCAAACTTTCCACAATGCAGACACAAATCTCAGCCCTCACTGGTCCTTCTCCCGAATGCAAGGCAGGAAGGTGGACGCCCATTCAGCAATCAAAACCGCACAAAGCAACAAACATGCAGAGAATTCGCCCTGTGATTTCCCGGTGCCCCTGTACCTTGAAACCAAAAAGGAGGGGGCAGAAAGTCAGCCCCACACAGGTCTCTCACACAGCTGATCTCAGTAAAGCTGGAGTAGCACCTTGTGCACTATCCCGGCTCTCTTCAGGGAAGGTCAAAAGTCTGTGATGCACCTTACCAGCAGCTCTGGTGGTTGGAGACCCAATCTACCCCTCAGGTGGCTCTGGACCCTCTCTGGTGGGGGGAGGGCTCTCTTCCCCTTCCCCACACCACACAATTCAAATCCTTTCTGGGGTTCTACACAATGTCTTACAGGAAAGCAGAGGGTCTCTGTAGGTGGCTGCTGAGTGCAGTCCTCTGTCCCTTTTTATTCAGAAGCCACACCCTGTGGGAAAGCCTTTCCTATGGTCAACACCCAGGTGAATCTCTCCTGCCTGAGATGCTGCCATTAAGCACATTGTTTCACTGAGAAGCCTCAGCCCCCTCTTCACAGGCACACTGTTACCCTGTCTCCCTCTGCCTGCTGCACACAGGCTCTCCTTCCCTTCTCCTCTGCTCCGGGTTTGAGATCCCAGCTTTTGGGTGCCAGTCCGCACTCCCAAGGTGAGGGAACTTTGCAGTCTCTAACCCTTGGGCCTTACAGCTGAGCACTGGCTTCAGAAGAGACTCCCACTTTCTAAGCCCCCCTCTCTTACAAGACTCTACGATGCCTCTTCAGTGCTCCTTACTTGAAATATGTCCACTCAGGTATATTTCTCTTGTTTTTCTAAGCTGGCTATGCAGTATTTTAGCTGTAAGTCCAGTCCATGGCTGGAAGCAAGGCCACTCTGCTTCTTGCCAGATTGCCACCATCTTCCTCCCCCGCCAATTAAAAAAAAAAAAAAAGTCTTTTAATTCTAATCAAAATCCTGTAAGGTAGATAGTGTCATCCCATGTGCTAGATAAGAAAGCTGAGTTTCAAGATTGCATCACCTGCTCACCAAAACTTGATGTTTTCAAAGCATGTATTCTTTTTAATAAATCTGCCAGCAATGTGTATTTTACTCTTTTCATATTTCATTTTATGCTTAAACTACCCAAGAACTGTTATGAGTATGTTGTTTTAAGTGGAGCCAGAAGCCATTATTCCTCCATTATGTATTTCAACAAATTTGATAAAGTACTTTCATAATTGCAATTGATTAAATTCTGAAGCTATGCTCCTGGTGGTCTTTACTATCTAGAATTTCATCTCTCCTCTCCTAAGGTAAGGGAATGGATGCAATACAAATCATATTCTTGGATGTACATGATGTATACAGTCAACAGTTGAAATTTTAAAAGAGGATTCGCAGGTTAATTGATAGCCCAATCTCCCACCAAATAACTATTGGGTTAATCATATTTCAGGTCTACCAGAATGACTTTATGGTATTACGGTGTTAAAGCACTGGGGAGTGGTCCTCAGAAGGGAGCTTTGCTCTTTCATCGCTCAGAATTAAATTCTTTTTGCAAAGTCAAACATAAAGGCCAGAGGTAAAGAATACAGAACAGCAAGATGGATGAAAAGTACCTTTCAGCTAAAATTTTTTCCCCCCAGAAACTTCAAACAAAATAACTTTCCATGATTTTTAAAAAGACATGTCACAAACGATGTATTTTTAATTAAGAACAGAACTATACAAAGCAAAGAATGCCAAAATTAATTTAAGTTTTAAAGAGAGAAAAAGAACATTTAAATATAAAAAACAAGGAAAAAATGAAAGAAATGCCAACTTAAAATAAATAAACGTTAAAGGAAATAAGTTGAATCAAGAATATAGCACAATGATTTGACGGCAGAGTAAATAGGTTCACAATGATTCAAGCATAAATGTAAATGTTGCCTCCTGTACATGTCATTTGTGACTTTGAGCTAGCCTTAAGAATCTCAGCTAACACAATTGTTCAATGGTTTACTAACACAACACCGATCCTTGTAAGGATTAAATTGGATAATATGTGCACTGTGCTTTTGTTTACTCCATTGCAAGCAAATGATAAATGCTTTTTTAAAATTCCCTTTCACTCTCCTTAGTGTAAACAAATACCTGTACAAATAGGACAGCATGATATAATTGACAGAAAACCTGTTTTAAATTTAGAAGAATTGGTAAATGACCTTAAGAAAGTCAGTTCACATCTTTGGCCTCCAGATTACTCATCTGTGAAAATGAGTATTGATTCATTTGGCCCTTGTTCAAGGTCACATAGCTAGCAAGTATTAGATCCATACACAGGTCTGACACACAATCTGTGTTCTTTTTTTCTCTACATTTACCATTTTATGGTATCCTTTGGTTTATCACGTAAAAGAAAGTTCACTCTCTAAATACCAGCCCTGTGCCCAACCCATTCCCGATCACCAACAACAAAAAGATGAAATACTGTAGCATATGATCAAAGATGGTGGCAGAGTAGGTGGATTTTACACTCACCTCTTCCCAGGACCAAACTAGAATTACAACTAAAACATAGAGCAAGCATCCTGAATAACCACCCAAGGACTAGCTGAAGAGGAGTCTTATAACCAAGGATTTACAAGAGAAGCCACATTGAGACTGGTAGGGAGGGAAAAGATGCAAAATTGGCTGGCCACACTCTCATGGCCAGTGGCTGAGGTGCCAGAAGGATATCTCAGCTGCAGTGGGATCCCCCTGAGAAGGTGGGGTATAAACCCAGAGCACCAGAACAAAAAAGAGGTACCCATATAACATCTGGCTGTGAAAATCAGTGGGGATTCTGTCTACCAGAGAGAGACAGGAGTCACTAGAGACACAGGCACAATTTTTAAAGGCCTAAGGCCAAAATCTCATTCAGAGCCAACTCTCCCTGGGCTCCAGCAGAGAAAGGGCAGAGCAGACTAGAGTTGTGTGAGGAGAGACTGGGGTTTGTAGCTCCAGGGAGAGAGCTAAAGGAATAGCTGCCAGGTTCCCAGTGCTGAGCTACTCTCCCAGACTGCAGACACCATCTTTTTTGGGTGGAGCAGTCCCTTCCAAGTGGCATCAGCCTGGGGGAGAGAAAAACCCCACCTACTAAATTCCCATTCACCCTACCCTATGAAGTTTTCATCCTGCTGAGAAGTCAGCTATCTGGGATGGGGTATACAGGTCTGGGCAGACTCAGGGATTGTCAGGGACTGAGTTGTGTGGCTTTGAAGAGGGGACCACACCTCCCACTTTCCCATGAAGCTGACTGGAGACTCTCCCTCACAAGAGATCCACTAGCCCACTCTCCAGGTTTCTGGTGGCCCCAATCTCCTGAATCCTGGTGGCTCCACCCTGATGAAGCCTGGCACAATCCAAAACAGTCTAAGTTGTATGGTTCAGGGGTAGGGACCACCCCCTTCCTTCCCCCAAGCCTTACAAGCATATCTGGCATAATCACATGATTATATCAATAGATGCAGAAAAAACATTTGATAAAACCCAGCACGCATTTATGATAAAAGCTCTCAGCAAAGTGAGAACAGAGGGAACATACCTCAACATAATAAAGGTCATATATGACAATCCCACAACCAACATCTTACTCAATGGGCAAAAACTAAAATAATTTCCCTTAAGATCAGTAACAAGACAGGTAAGTCTGCTTTTGCCACTCTTATTCAACATAGTACTGGAAGTCCTAGCCACAGCAATCAAACCAGAAGAAGAAATAAAAGGCATCCAAATTGGAAAAGAAGAAGTAAAACGGTCATAATTCACAGATGACATGATACTGTATACAGAGAACCCTAAAAATTACACTAAAAAAATACTAGAACCAATAAATTAATTCTGTAAATTAGCAGAATGCAAAATAAATATCCTCAAATCAGTTGCATTCATACACACTAATAATGAACTATTAGAAAGAGAAACTAAGAAAACAGTCTCATCTAAAATTGCATAAAAACTTAATTGGAATAAATTTAACCAAGGCTGTAAAATACCTGTACAAAGAAAAGTATAAGTCACTGAAGAAAGAAATTGAAGAAGATATAAATAAGTAGAAGCATATACCATGTTCATGGATAGGGCAAATTAACATCATTAAAATGTCCATACTACCTAAAGCAATCTATAGATTTAACGCAATTCCTATCAAGATACCAATGGTGTATTTCACAGACTAGGACAAATAATCCAAAAATTTATATGAAACCACAGAAGACCCTGAATAGCCACAGCAGTTTTGAGAAAGAACAACAAGGTTGGAAGAATCACAATACCAGGTATCAAGCTATACTATAAGGCCATAGTAATCACAACAGCCTGGTACTCACATAAAAACAGACACGTAGATGAATAGAACAGAATAGAGTACAGAAATAAGTCAATTAATATTTGACAAGAGAAGCAAGAACATAAAATGGGGTAAAGATAGTCTATAAATGGTGCTGGGAAAATTGGGCAGATATACATGCAAAAAAAAAAGAGCTAGACCACCTTCTTTTACCATACACAAGAATAAACTCAAAATGGATTAAAGACTTAAACATAAATCACAAAATCATAAAAATCCTAGAAGAAATAATAGGCAGTAATATCTCAGACATTTTCATAACAATATTTTTCTGATATATTGCCTCAGACAAGGGAAACAAATAAAAATAAACAAATGGACTACATCAAACAATAAGTTTTTGCTCAGCAAAGGAAATCATCAATAAAATAAGACAACCCACTGAATAGGAGAACATATTCACAAATGATACATCTAACAAGGGGTTAATCTCTAAAATTTATAAAGAACTTATACACTTCAACACCAAAAAAAACCCCAAACAATCCAATTAAAAAATGGGCAAAGGATCTGAATGGACATTTCTCCAAAGAGGACATACAGATGACCAAGAGACATATGAAATATTCACTGTCACTAATCATCAGAGAGATGCAAATTAAAACCACAATGAGGTGTCACCTCACACCTGTCAGAATGTCTACCATCAATAAATCAACAAACGACACGTGCTGGTGAGGATGTGTAGAAAAGGGGAACCTAGTACACTGCTGGTGGGAATGCAGACTGGGGCAGCCACTGTGAAAAATCATATGGAGTTACCTCAAAAAATTAAAAATGGAACTGTCTTATAATCCAGTGATTTCACTTCTGGGAATATATCCAAAGAAACCCAAAACACTAATTTGAAAGAATATATGCACCTCTATGTTCATTGCAGTGTTATTCACAACAGCTAAGATCTAGAAACAGCCCAAGTGCCCATCTGTAGCTGAGTGGATAAAAAAGCTGTGGGACATTCACACAATGGAATACTATGCAACTGTAAAAAAGAAGGAAATGTTATCTCTTGTGACAGCATGGATGGACCTGGAAAGTATTATGCTAAGTGAAATAAGCCAGGCAGAGAAAGACAATGATATGATTTCACTTACATGTGGAGTGTAATGAACAAAATAAACTAACAAACTAAATAGAAGCAAACTCACAGATACAGAGAATAGAATGGCAGCAGTGTTCATGCAGACCTCCCAGACAAAGCAGAAGAGAACATGTTTATTTGTAACTGTCAAATTAATTGCAAATTATTTTTTATTCAACTGAGAGTAAAAATTTGCTACATAGCAAAGTCATGGCGAAAAAAGACAAGGGTGAATTAACTGAACCAGGTACCATATTCTGACAAATTTAGCAAGGAAATGGAGAGGCTAGTTGACTTAATATTTTTCATTAAGGGGGAAGACATTAAAAAGAAGTAATCTACAAAGAAATCAGTGTCTGTTAAAAAATCTCAGAAAGGATTAATGATACTTTAAGAAAAGACCCAATCTTATTTCTATAAGTCTTTCTTACTTTCATATATGGTATGAACAAAATCAGTAATAAGCAATATATAAAGCATTTTTCACCTAGACTTGATATGTTACACCATATAAGACAATGGATGTTGACTTGTTTGGGTGGCCTAAGCTGATGTTTTCAAGTTTTCAGTAAATATAAACTCATTAGCCATGTCAACTGATACTCCAGTATAATAATCCAAAAGATCAAATTGGTTATTTTCACCAATGATTCAATTGCTGGCAATTTGATCAGTCTGGATATATTAGGGTATACTTCAGCAAAATAAACAATACTCCAAATCTCACTGGTTCAAGCCAACAAATATTTATTTTAAATGCATATGACATGTTCAGTGTCAACTGGGCTCTATGTAGATTTTAATTGCTCAGAGGTTTAGGCAAAAGGAGCAACCACTATCCCAAACTTTGTTAGTTGTTGTGTCAGATGGAAAAAGCAGCTTTGGAGGGTCTTGCACTTCCAAAGAAGGGTCAGGTACATTGACCAGTTCAAGTCAGTCTTATCCAACCCAAAGAAAGCCAGAAAATGGCTCTGTGTACTCAGAATGGTGAAGAATCAGAAATATTTGGTGAACACCATTCATGACTAACACAGAACTTAATGATTAAGATAAAATAAATTAGATCAAAGAGCCGGGGAAAGGTGAGCAGAGATGAACGAAGCAGTGTAGAAGAAAAGTCCTAGGTAAATTCATCAGATGGAAGCTACTCCCTCATCCAAAGCTCTGTGCAGTATAGGTAGGGTATGTATTCTTTATAGGATAGGTAGAGTAGCTTCATTTGGAGTGCCAGAAATGGAGCAACATGAGCACTTAAAGGACAGCTAATCAGGTAGTGAATCACTCTTCTACAGGCCCATAGGGTTCCCCACATTTGTAAAATAACAGAATGATGCTATAGTCAAGAAAAGATAAGCCATCATATTTTTATTGTGGAAATAATTGTTCATATTTTTATATTGATTTTAGAGAGAAGAAGGGAGGGAGAGAAAGAGAGAGTGAGAGAAACATGGATGTGAAAGAAAAACATCAATCAGTTGCCTCCAGCATGTGCCTAAACTGGGTATCGAACCCACAACCTGGGTATGTTACCTGACCAGGAATCAACTGCCACCTTTTGGTGTATGGGACAATGCTCCAACTGAGCCACATTGGCCAGGGCTCAATGTTTCATATTTTTATGTTAAATTAGTTTGAACCCAGTATTAGATAATGTTTTGTTTGCTTTTGATTTTGGATGTTAGTGCAGAGAGCTGAGGTATTTGTGTTATCATATTGAACATAACAAGGCCCCTCTGCTCTTTAATTTTTCCATCTCATTTGCATTTTTGTTTCCCATTCCCTTCCGTCCACAGGGAACCATTCCAATCTGTTTGATAAACATCCTTTTTGCAAAATGTGTATTATTATTCTGTGTGCATGCATTTTGAATTTGTTTACCTGTGTGTGCAGAATGAGGAGGAGAGTGACTATTGGTGAAAAGTTGGCAGTCTCTGCTAAATGTTTCATCAGGAAATTGGCTGATTATGGTTCAAAGAAGGTTCTGGGTCTGGCCTCGCAATCTCCTCCCCAGAGGAAGACTCCCTTTTGTAAAATTGATATATAAAGAGTTTGAAAAAAAAAACCCAAAGACCTCCAAAAGAAATTGTTCTTTATAAATGATTGTCTAACTACTATGCTGTATACCTGAAATTAATATAAAACAATAATGAATGTAAACTGTAATTTTAAAAATTTTTAGTTAAAAAATTTTCATTTACTATTGTATTCATTCTTTTGGTAAAGACTTTTTGAACATCTGCTATGGGTCAGGCAATGAAGACACAGCTGAGAACAAGATAAAGTTCTTGATTCTAAAGACTGTACATTCTAATGGTAGGAGAGAGATAAACCAGTAAATATGGAATGTCAGATGGTGATAAGTACTTTGTGAAAAAGAAACAAGAAGATGGATAATAAAATAATATATTATATATGTTGGCCATAGAAGTTGTCCCTGGTACGGTGGTACATGTCTGAAAAAAAGAGAGAGTGAACCAAGTAGATGCCTTGGAGAGCATTCCGTGATATGTGAATGAGTCTAGGTATAATAGGAAGGCTATTGATGAGCTTTGAAGTGAAAGGTGGCATGTTTGACATATTTTAAAAGAATATTTTAAGGTATTATATAGAGAAGAAATAGCAGAGGCACAGGAATATAAGCAAAAGACCAGTTAGAAGGCTATGGCAACAAGCCAAGTAAGAAAGGGTGAGAGATCAAGAAAGCATGGTACTGGGGGATCTGGTGAGAAGTGGTTACATTTAGGGCATGTTTTCAAAGTATAATGCAATGGATACAAAAGTGTTCTACATAGATCCCCTTTTCAGGGCCAATGCACTTATTTCCCAGCTACTGGGAAGAAGTAGAGACCATTGACTCACAGTTGCCTTCAGAAAATGTCCCTCAGCCTCAGGGAACTGCTTTGCCCAGGGTTGCACCCCTCCTGGGGGCCAGTCTGCAGACAATGCCTGGGAGATGCAGGGATAAAAGGCACTTTATCTATTCAATCTCCTACTGATGACTATCCAGACTGCTTCAAACTCCCCACTAATATAAAAAGGACAGTAGTAGACTACCTTGTATATGTTTTATGAAGAGCCTGTGTAAAAAATAATTTGGGACATACATCTAGTAGCTAAATTTCTATATTAGAACAGGCATACTTTATGCTAGATTGCTTTATAGAATGAAAATAATATTGTAATCTACATTCTCGTCAGCAATGCCTGAGGATTGTGATGTTTACTTATTTCAGTCAATAATTAATATTATCCTGCTTTCTAATTTTTGCCAGGATAACATGTATAAAGTATTATATCTTTGCTTTTCTGTGTTCTGAGTGACTACAGAGTCTTAAAATTCAAAATGGATTTGATTAGGATTGAAATTTATAGATTGAGGTTTGATTGGTCAACCTTGTCTCATGCCACAAAGTCTTTAAAAGTAGGTGAAAGCTGAGACAAGATTATTGGATTTGGCAGTTATAAAATACTTGTAATAAGAAATTTAAGTAATGTAGGGAGGAATTAATCCAGTTTTCAAAATTGAATGGAGGAAAAAACCTGAGGTACCAACACTCTCAAAAGTTATAAAATATAGGGACTCTCAGCTAAATGACACAGTCACAGAATTTGCAGTGATGAGAATCACACTGTCCACTTAAAATAAAGGAGACTACAAAACTTAGAAGGATCTAAATTTATCAATTGTTTGTTAATAATAAAAGGGGAAAATGGACACTTGAATCTTCTTATAAAAGATGGAGAAAAATGAAGAGACTACTGAGGAAAACTGGGAGTGCTAATCTATGGAAACAGTTTGCCATTTACATAGGTCAAAGTCACAGCCTAATAACTGAGGACCATTTGAAATGAAAGAAAATATGCATCGCTTATCAGCATAAACACTATGAATTGGATGCACTGTATTCATTTTTAGCAGAGATTTAAAGCTTTATAATATGGTAAATTTCTATTCCAAAATAATATTTCAAAAAAATCATAGCATTATTGTCAAATGGACCAATACATTGTATCTAATATTCTTATCAGACTCATCACGGCTACTCTCCAATAGGTACTCTGCCTCTTCTAATCAAGGTCATTTGGAAGGCAAGAAAACATCATTAGTGCAATTAAATCAGCTTTTGACATTTATGTGCCATTCAGATCTCTTGTATGATAAATTCCTATGGAGCTTTGAGAGTCTTACAGGGTACTGGCAGGAAAGGCTGTGGCACTGCCCACTGTAGTAAACCTACCCAGTTTTAAGTATCCCATTGTATTTCTTTTCTAAAACCTGTTTTTCAACTACATTTATTTTTACTAATAGCAGGAAATGCTGATAGGCCAATTAAGGTTATAAAGAAGTCTATTTCCTAGTTCTAAACGCACACTGATTAATGATAGGAGACCTAACCCTAGTCAGGAGAACACAACTATTTCAGGTAGCAGAATCAATTTCCTAGGATTTTTCAACAAATCATTATGAAAAGTCTATGCTCAGGACCAAGAAGAGAAATGTGTTCTCCAAACCAATCATATAGGGTGTCCAACTTCTAGTTAACCCACTTGCAGTTTCCCTGTGTGAACAAACTCCAATCACAACAAAGCTGAAGCCTTCCTTTTCCCCTCACTATAGAGCTGCCTCACTCCCCTGACTGCTTTTGGATCTCTGCCAAATGCAAGGGATGGTGACTGACCCCTTGCTACATCAAGCTCTGAATAAATATCCTCTGCTTATTCTCATTTGGATGGTCTCCATTATTTCCACAAGGCAATGCGTATTGATTTGGTCTCCCACATCAAGTGGGGCACTTTTTATTTGATACCTTTTACCCCAAGAGAAAAGAAATCTTGCACACCCTAGCCTACTTCAAGATCCAGATGCTGGGTTCACCTTCACTTGCAGAGAGATGATTATCTTGTTTCTGAGCACAGATATATTGTTTTAATTTCTCTTATTCTCTTATCTCTTATCTATTCTATATATGTGTCAGGAATAGAGGACTTCAAATCATGAACATGTGATACCATCTTAAATACAAGTTCTACACTTATTCTATAACATTTTATGGCTAATAGTGTGTGTTCAATGGCCATTTTTATAAGATGAAAGATGATTTCTTTTTGCCAATTGATCAATCAGAAAAAAAAAGTAAAATACAGAGCTGTGAATAAATAATCTATGTAAAATAATTAATGTGTAAAAGTTAATGTAAAACTTACGTGCGATCAGTTTTCACCATGAAATGGCTGACAGTTTCAACACAAAGATTTATATATGGACCTCAAAGACTCTGGGTGGTGGGCACACAAAACAATATAAAGATGATGTATTACAGAACTGCACACCTGAAACCTGTGTCAGGTTATTAACCAATGTCACTCTAATAAATTTAATTAGATAAAAAGTGGAATTAACAAAAAGAGAAAGATACCAATGGAAATATTAGGCTTTTAAGTAAATCCTCTGTAAAAATTAATAAAATCTCTTATAACCTTCTAAAGACAGCACTCTTATGGAGTAATATTAGTTACATATGCAAGAAACTAATGTGTCTGTGCATATATGTTTAAGGAAAAAGGAGTGAGGGGAAAAACACCAACAGATGAAACTATTAAAGTAGAGGTTCAGTACACAAGGATGATTTTTTTCTTGCAAACTCTTCTCTGAGATCTCTCACCACAAAAGAGATCAGTTGTTTAATGTGACAGTCACTTTTCCCAGCAGTTTACCCAAGCCTAAAAACCACAGTGAGAAAGGAATTCCTATGTCTTAAGGTTTTGTTCACTGTTAAAATGCAAGCCCCAGGAAATCTTTTCATTGTGAAGGCAATGAGAAGGCTTTAGGAAAGTTACTTAACATTTCTGAGCCTCAGTTTCCTAAACTATAAAATAGAAATTATGCTATCTGCCTAACAAGGAAGTTGTGATGAAATGAGATGGTATTTGGAGGTGGGGCCTTGGTAAGGTAATCAGGTCATATAAGTCATTATTAGTTCATATAAATGCCCTTATAGAAGAGATCCTGGAGAGCTCCCTTGTCCCTTCTGTGATGTGAAGACAAAGGGAAAATATGGCTATCTATGACCAAGGAAGTGGGCTGTCACCAGACACTGAATCTGCTGGTGGCTTGACCTTGGGCTTCTAGACTCCAGAATTTGAGTAATAAATTTCTGTTGTCTATAAGCCACACAGTCGATGATATTCTGTTACAGCAACCTGAAGGGACTAACACACCATGTGTGGGCTCCTTAAATGGTAATTTAAAATAGTAGGATTTTTGTTCCATTATTTATCCTTCCCAGGAATATTCAAATACGTAAATAGTCTTGGGGTTTACCACACAAGCTTTCAACTGGTTCCTACCTTCTCTACTCTGTTTTTAACCTCAAATTGTATGAGTTCACCAAATCCTTTTCTAAGAACCTGTTTTGATGAGGGAGGAAAATTATGTGAATACCAGATGTCTTCAGGGCAGGAGGGCCAGAACTGAGTGGTAGAAGAGCTACTAAAGGAAAGTCTAGGAAAGATAAAGGTTACATGTATTTGACAAGTTTGCCTTGTAATGTAGAAAAACACCTCATATATTTTTCTCTTCTTTCCATCTAACTGCTAATTACATTGCTTGCTTTTATATTTTCTGTAACAGAAATTGTGATGTATCCAAGATAACTGTCATTTACACTATAAAGGTGGTTAGTTAGCTTACGATGTACCCTAATCAGGAATTCACATTCCAAAGGAGGCTGTTAGGCACCTCCAATATGGATATAAATATCTATACCCTGAAGGCATGTTAATCAGCATAATGGATGTTAGAGATAATTTGTTCAGTGGTGAAATAATGGTGTTTGAGAAATGTAGGTGGTTAGGACATTCATTGCGTAGGTCCCACTGTCCTTGCATAAACAAGGTTTAAAAATCTGGGAAGCCCAGCAACTTTACAGTTTTGATACAGTCCTTCAGGTCTAAAGAGCATTCGCTCTGCATCACTTTATTTCATGTAAGACTCTTCCCTGAACTAACAAAGCTGGCTGATTCAGCTATCAAGTAATAGCCAAAGGAAGTAAGGGCAAAGAGTGGGACTCCTGAACTACAAGAACAGGAAGTATAAATGTTTCTGCCTGCTTTTGTTGACAAGAGTATCTTTGGCAAAATTGGATCTAAGATTTGCTTTCATATAACCTGATAGAAAGATTGTGGGGAAGCAAACAAATAAAGCACCAACTATTTCTAATTTCCTGAGGCCAGTGAAAAACACTGAAAGAACCTAACAGTTGCTGAGTGGCTAAATTAGGTCAGCTTGTAATGCCTCATGCAACCAACTGGGTAGTTTTTACCTAGGTATAGAGCAAAAGGAGGAAACAGTTCCCTTCCAAAAAGAAAAATTTGGAAGTTCTTAAGGCAGTCTGAGCCATTTCTAAGTTTTCATGTCGTGTACAGGGGTTAAGAAGAATCCTGGAGGATATTTTTACAGAAGTCCACAGTACCACACTGTAAAGCAGTTGAAAGAAGAATGGAGATCAGAAAGTCAGCCTAACATAGGGGACAATTATCACCATTCTGCTGAAGGTGTTTATCTTGGCTTTAAGACTTTAAGAGGAAGGAAGCAAGGGCTGGCCCCCTATATTCAAGTTACTAATCAAAGGGGAAAAAATTGCCAAAGAGAAAAAGGAGCTCTGGCTTGGTTAATACACACTAAAGGAGTAGACACCATTATGAGAACAAAAATAAAATTAGAAGTTTAGGAAATCTCCCCAGGAAGAAAGACTTGGAACATCCTTTAAAAAGCCTAAAGTCCCCTTCAAGGTTGGAGAACCCCTCTTCTACTCCCCACCGAACAGAGATTTGCAGCCTAGTGAAGGAGCTAGCACACAGCTAATACAACAAACTTAGTGGCAAATGAGAGAAGTTATTCTTGAAGTCAAAGATGATGCTGGCAATGAACAGATGGTTTATCAAGATGCACCAAACCCCATTGGAACTAGAGTAGAGTCAGGATACCCTAACAACTGCTTTTAATGAAGGAAATGGAAATCATAGTCCTTCTCACCAAGAGTAATTCTCTAATTGACATATTAGGGAGCTTAGAGACCAAGAAAGGCCAACAGATGCCCTGCAATTAGTAGACAAATGCTTATGTAAGAGTAGGTTCCCTTTCATCATTTAGCTACTGAAATTGGGCAATAAGTTAGCTAGAAGAGAGCAGGGATAATTTTTGAGAGAAAGATGGGTCTTGAAAGATAAAACTGACGGTCAGATGAGGTACTTAAGGAAGTACCAAGAAAACAACCTTAGATTCCAGAGGCAATCCCTGATGAGGCAATCATAGGAGGCAGTGAGGCTTGGAGATAAGGTTCCTCAATACCTAATAAACCAAGCTGAACTTTTCCCTGAATATCTCACTCTGAAAGGGTAGCAGTCCCCTAAAATTACAAAGTTGATAAGGGATCCACAAAGCTACTCTGGGGGTGAGGTAGTCCATGATCATCTTGTGACAGTCAAAAGGTCAGTAGAGGGAATTATTATTAATTCAAAATATCTCCAAAGTGATGGTAGCTCAGGGAAAGACAAAGTTATTGAAAGGTTTGGATAATACAGACTGGTAAACACACACACACACAAAACTAGGATTAAACTGGAAACAGGTGGCTAAGCAGGGAAATTGAACTAGTACTAGCCAGAACTTCAGAGTGAATAATTGGAATGGATAGATTAGGGTAGTGAAAGATGTTTTAAAATTGATTGTTTTGTTCAATATTTTATGATTACGGTCAGAAGGCAAAGTGGCAGCGTGTCAAACTGCCTACTTCAAAGTATATATTTAATGCATCTTCTATGGAAAACAGTATGGCAGTTTTAAAAAAATTAATGGTATTATCATATGACCCAGCAACCCCACTTCTAGGTATTTATCCAAAAGAATTTAAAGCAGGGTCTTAAAGAAATATTAGCATGCCCACTTTCATAGAAGCATTATTCACAATAGCTAAATGGTGAAAGCAACCCAAGTGTCCATGGAGGGATCAATAAACAAAATGTTATCTATCCATACATTGGAATATCATCCAACCTTAAAAAGGAAAGAAATTTTGACACATGCTATAACCTCTATGAACCACAAGGAGATTATGCTAAATGAAATAAGCCATTCACAAAAGAATAAATACAGTGTTTCCACTTAGGAGTTACCTAGAGTAGCCAAATTCATAGAAACAAAATGTTGACTGGTATTTTCCAGGGGCTGAGGGGAGGGAAAATGTGGAGTTGTTTAATGGGTACAGAGTTTCAGTTTTGCAAGATGAAAAGCTTGGAGATCTGTCAAACGACAGTATGAATATACTTAACACTGCTGAACTGTGCACTTAATGGTTAAGATGGTAAGTTTTATGTTATGTGCATTTTACCACAATTAAATTATCAACTGAACATTGTGCACTTACCATGCAAATCAAGAAATAAAATGTTACCGGCAGAGAGAGAGAAAGTAATACATATAATAATTCACAAAGATGAATTGAAAGGGAAACAAGCTGAAATGTCCCCAAATATAAAATATTTGAAAGAGATAGGGATGATTTGCAAAACTATATCTCCATTTCTTCTCTAGGATAAATGTTAAGAAAGCCTTATGTTAATTATTAATTGTTAAAGCAGTGGGTGTATTGACAATACTGTCCAAATCACTAAGGAATTCATTAAAGCCCCTGAAAAATATTTAGCTGTAATTGGCTTGCCTATTATGTTTTTGAACATACTAAGTGAAAATGAATGTGAATTAACCTGCCATCATTTTTCAAGGAACACAGTATACTTTGTCTTCCTTCATTGGGATTACATCAACTTTAAAAAGCAAGTATTTATTGGGGAGAGCAGGTAAAGGAAGGAGAAAACAACAGTCTACACTAACTGAAACTAGCAGACAAAGCATTTACTTGAGATATGTCCATCACCAGGCATCAGGAACTCTGCATCTTAGTGTCTGAAAATCGACCCTTCAGAGTCAAGAAACAACCAGCTGTGTATCAGTCAGGGTTTAACTGCAGATAACAGAAATCTCTCCAGTTATTAAAAGCAGAAACCTGTTTGCTGCAGAAAATTACACAATTGTAGGAGGGTAAAAGAAGTGGGCCCTAGGGTGAATCTTCGATTAATTCCCCCAACACCACCACAGAACCAACCTGTCGAGGAAAGTATCTCTGGGTTAGTCAGGAAGAAGGTGAATCGAGAAGCTGACTCAGGGGGCTACTGTCTAAACGGCTGGATCCAGGCACATAGCACCTCCGCCATTATCCAGGGATCTGGGAGCTGCTATGGCCACAGCCTTCAGCTGTGCCTTAGCTGGGATCAGAGGATCATGAAGACCATTAAGAGCCACATCTGCTGGATCTGCATCAGCAAAATGAATGCATCATTGGTTGCAGCCTCTCTCCCACTTATCTCAATTCCTGGTTAAGTTCTAATGTGAAAGCCCTAAAGCACCTCAGAAACAAGGGAGCCTAGGAAGTGTAGTTTTTGACTTTCTAGCCCCTATGGGATAGAAAGGAGGTTAGGATCAATGTTGAATGAACCCATCTGTGGTATGCTCTGAAACCAGCAAGACATTCCCAGAGACAAAGCAACCTACCCTCCCCTAGAAAATCAGATACTCCCCATTTTTGGGGTCTACCTGAAACTAAAGACTATGTGGTCCTCAAAACCACTTTATTACCATAGAAAGGGCTTCCAATTATGCCATGGGTCCATTCAAATCAGGGAGGAGAAGCTCAGACCGTCCAGTTAAAATTGTAAGCACAGCCTCAAAAAGGGCCAAACCAAGCTCCCATGGCACTATACATGCAGGTGCCAGTCAGCCACAGATCCCTGGCTGCTCCAAGGAGAGTCCATGTCACCAAGTAGTGAAGGGAAGCCTCTTGCTAAGTGGACAGCCCTGGGAGAATTTTCTGGAGAAAGGTAGAGAGTATGCTTTTGCTAATAGATAGCACTCTCACTCTAACTGGGAGCAGAGTTAAATGAAAAGCTGCTGTCCATGCCCTGGCCAGTGTGGCTCAATTGGTTGGAGCATTGTCCCATGCTCCGAAAGGTTGCAAGTTAGATTCCCAGTCAGGGCACATACCTGGGTTGCAGGTTTGATCCCCATTTGGGATGTGAACAGGTGCTCAGAGTGTCTACCATTAAAAAAAAAAAACACAGAAAAAAACAAACAAACAAAAAACTTCTGTCCTTCACTCACCTTAAGATGGGAAAATGGGCAAAGGGCCAGCCAGCCAACTAGCAGTGTAAGATGCAGAGAAATCAGACAACGCAGAGGTCCACGTCTTCATGGATTTGTGTTTGACAACTACTAAAATGACTATATTATCAAATAGGTAAAATTAAGAAAAAAGATTGGATAATTAATAAAAAAACAACATGGGTAAAGTAACTTTTGGAATGCAATGTAATGTGAAAGAGCAGTTTTAAATTATGGTGGAGATGCTAGAGCCAGAAGGCCTTTAAAATTTAAAAGGGGAGCAGTAGAGGCAATGGAATGTCTGACATCAGATCCTTTCACAGATGTGTTAAGAAGGTGGGCTCACAAGGTAATTGCACCTGTAGCCATTGCCCTTTGAAATGAGTGGAATGCATCAAAGAGAATCAGGATCACATGCCCAGCAGGTAAACTGACTCAGTGATTTATGAATAATTCTCTAGGATGAGCACCCAAAGGACTGGCTGCTGGGCAACATTGGCAGATTGACTACAGGACCTCTAAAGAGGCACCAATAAATAGCTTGGTTTTATACTGTTTACTTGCATTTGGGGTTTGGAATTTGCTCCTTCATGACAGCAAACCAAAACAAGATAAAAGTTTTGGAGGAATTGTACACAAAAATTGAGGACTATGAAACTTTTTATTCAGACAAGGGAACATATTTTATGACAAAAATATTATGGGAACATGCAAATAACATGGAATCGATGAAGTTTTCACATCCCATTCAGAGGAAATTATAAAAGCTACTGTGTCCCAGTATGAACAAGCAATGGGCAAAAAATATTAGTGCACTATGTGAGGGAATCAAATGGGAGACTACATCAAGATGGGAGCACCACAGTTCTGGAGAGATATTCAGAGGCGGCTTATTGCTGCTGCAATAATGATCCTGAGAGCAAGGCCAAGAGAGATCCCTATCAGATATAGGTGAAGAATGAAAAATATGACCTTAATTGCTACAGAGTCAAATAATGGTCCCAACTACTACAAAGCCAAATGAAGGTTTCGAGTAATATTAAAGATAGCTTGTTCTCAGACAATATGACAGCATGTAAATTTCCCTCAGGATGATGTAATACAGGAAGTGGTCCTATAATGCTAAAATTAACCCATTCATAAGGAAGTAGACTACACAGTTTATAATATATTGTCCTTTACAATGAGTCTCAACTCTGACTGCCTGTTAGAAATACCTGGGATGCGTTTTAAAAATACTAATCCTCATCATGGCCAGGTAGCTCAGTTGGTAAGAGCATGGTCCTAATATGCCAAGGTGGTGCGTTTGATCTCCGGTCAGGGAACATGAAGACTCCTTAATTACTCTTTTTTTCAAGTGAAGAAACAATTCTACAGTTTTACAGATTTGGTGGCTATTATAGGATGTGGAGTTCTAAATTTCTCTGCTAGAGCATCCCCTTTTATATATTATGATGAAGGAAAGAGTGTCTAAACTCCTACCACAGGAGCTCCCTCTGTAATAGCAACTGAATACTTAAAAATCTCCCCTTTCTCTGCCTCCACCTTGGAGCTCCCAAATTATTCCCACCATTCTTGCTATACAATAGTGTGCTGTTTTCTATACTTTTTTATAGCCATGTCATGATGTACTTAGATCTTTAATCAACAAAGTTGTCTTGATTTTTAGTACACAGTAAATTTTTTAAGAGGATATGTGGCAGGTTACACAATTCCTGAGAAAAATCTGCTTTGTCTCGATTTCCCAACAGATTCAAACATAATTTCCCCCCAACTGAACCATTCAAATTAAATCAAATTCAGGAAATAATTTCTAAGTGCCCAGTTTACCTACTATTGCTTACCACGTAAAACAGGTAGCATGTCTGACACATACACATATCTCATGAGTAGTGAAATAATGAGAAATTAGGATCCCTCAGGCTCTGTTTGCACAAATAACCAAATGATAGGATAGTCGACTTGACAGTCCTTCAAGGAAACCATATAATATATACAGATAAATTGTTAATGCTAAAACATTACACGTAAAAACATTTGATACTAGATCTATGAGAAAATTCTGATACGACTAAGACCTTTGAAAAATATATGTGGGAATCAGAAACCAAGGAAGCTATTAGAATCAGTGCAACTATAGTACTTTTGAATAGCACAAAATCCTGTTATTAAAATAGACATTGAACTTTTTCACTTTGGTTTCTGTAGAGAAAAATATATTCTCTTCAAGGTATGCTGTGTACATACAAGAACATGCACTGCAATAATGATTCAGAAGAAAAAAACCTGAATTTCCACCATTACGTATAAAACTTCAGATGATTCTGAAATGAAGTCCAGAGTTCGTAAGAAGTAGGACCAATGCCTTAGTTTCCAACCTTCAAGCCACCTTTTATAATATTTGCTTCCTCCCTGGGCCCTGCATTAAAATTATTTTTCTTACTAAGCTGCAGTTAGCAAATCATAATTAATTCATGCCATCTGTATTATTACTATTTTCCAGGTTCACTGTCAATTCAGACTTTAACCAACAATCCATAATTATGAAGGTTTTATAATAATATTATTAAATCACATAAATCACTGTCATGTTTGTGATAAGCTAGAAAGCAAAGCAAGCCTGAAGAAACTTATGTACTGCTCACTGATACCAATCATTTAAATATGGCCATCAATCTGTGCCCAAGTCCAAGATTAGTCACACACTGGGCGTGTTTGAGTACTCTGGCTATCTCACATGGCGCTTTGCTCTCCATGACTGGGGCACCAACTACCTTCCCAGAAATTCCTATGATGTCATCAAGAGCCAATCAGGTGTTCTTTTTCTGATACTGATTTTATATAAACCAGCCAAAAAAGCAAAGGTATTTGACATTTCAGTTAGCTTGTTCAGCCTTATAATGGGAACATGTATAACACTCACTAAGCTTTTGAAATACTGAAATAGCTGCTTATTTTATTTCTATACACATGTAAAAATAAGGATGTTGCATAAGTAACTTTTTAGATAAAGGGAAAGCACGAGAATTATATTAAATTTAAATAAAATGCATTCAGAGTAGTCACTCGATTCTCTGTGTTCTTACAGCACTAAGTATATATCATTATTTCAGAAATGTCATTATATTCCAATAATTTTCCTATCTTTGTGATCTCATTACATATTGCAGCACCTGGTAGGCAGTAGGTGGTTAATGCATATTTGTGAAACAGAAGGCTTTATTTTGCCCAGCCTGAAGAATGTCAGTCTTTAAACTTGGTTTCATTTCACACAAAAAAAAGACAAGAAGGAATAATATTGTTTCCTAAGACAAAAAATACCCAAACATATACATGAAAGACATGAGAATGTCAAGGGAGCAAAAGTAAACCTCAGTTCTACATGTAAATGCTTTAACAGTCACAGAATGAGCTTCTTCCTTCCCCGTGGGCCCCCTCCGCCCTCCTCCAGTAAGGCACACGGCTGCAGCTCAAGATAGTGCTTAGAAGAAAGGCTTCGAAATCACACACTCCTGGCTCCATAGCCTGGCAATGCTACCTAGTGTGTGTTTGAGGGCAAGCTACTTGTCACCAAACTTGATTTTTCTCATCTATGAAATGGCATGATAATACCCACTTCAAAGGACACCTAAAAGCCAGACCTACTCCAGAACCTTTGAGGTCTTAGTGGAGGTATTTATGACCAAATAAAATGCAGGGCACTTTTTTTTCTTTTAAACCAAAGGGGATGGATTCATATCCTTTTGACCTCCTCTGTCTTTCTTGTAACTCTTCGAAAATCACTTCCTAGCCCCCACGCATGGTAATACATAAGACCTTCAAACAAATATCTTGATTTGCTGGACTTCACGGATAGCTCTTTACTGCCCTTCTCATGTTCCATTTTTCCTTTCCAGAGGAAAAGCTTCCTTAAAAAAGGCATAAATAACTTAACAAAGGCATCAACAGCATAAATGAAGCATACAATTCAATAGCTCTCTGAGTGAGTCAGTAATGACAACTTTTAGATGCACTTTGCAATTTACACAACTTTTCCCACAATGGTCACCTTATTTCATTCTGTTTCTCTCTCTCTCAGGCAGGATAGGTATTATTGTTTCTGACTTTTGGATGAAAAATTAGAAGGCAGAATATTGTAGTAGAATAAAGCATGGACTTCAGAGTCAGACCTGGTTTTAAATCCTGGTTCTTGGCAACCCTGAGCAAGTTCTCTAAATTGTCTGAGCCTCTGTTTTCCAATCTGTAAAATGAGTATAATAATACCTATCCAAAAAGAGCTGTTTGGGGTATAAAATGAGATGACAGGAGGTATACAAGACATGGTCACACTTATTATTATCAATTTCAAGCAAAGTAAAGGGACTTGTCTCAGTTTATCTTCTTAATAATAAGACAGGCTAGAATTGAAGAGGCCTGACTCCTAATCTAGCAGATTTTCTGAAAATAGTTGTTGGTAGGATTTCATATTTAAAAGATGTGTCTCTGCTGGTTTCTTATGACAACTAAACATCTATTGCACTTTCTTAATTTGTCCAAATCCTTAGAAATATGCCGTGTTTACACAATACCAAGCCAGTCAGTATAACAGTGATATATTCAATCAGTGTGTGGCATTATTTTCATGGCATCAAGTTGAAGTTTCTGTCGTGGAATTGCTGTTACAGTCATCGGATATGATGACAACAGAATAGCACTACACACATGAAAGCTCTGCCCACAAAGAAAATCTATGTCATTAAAGGAACTATACTCAGTGTCTCAGGCAGCATATCACAAACAAAAAGCTGAATTGAGAATTTAGAAATATTTATAAGAGCTAGAAGACACTGGCTATGAACCAGGAAGGGGGCTCTCACCAGAATGCAACCATTTCGGCACCTTGATCTTCAAATTCTTAGACTCCAGAACTGTGAGAAATTCAGTTTTGTTGTTTATAAGCTACCCAGTCTGTGGTGTTTTGTTACAAGAGGACAAATGGACTAAGACACTAGTCCTTAATTTAGAGCACATTCAGTGTCCTTGAGGAGAGTGAGTCAGCTGTCTGTTTAGTTCATCACTCTAAGACTGGCAGCATGTGTCATGTGGTGTGTGACAGGAGTGGTAGATCTCATGATTCTGTGCCACTGCTATACTTCCTTTAGTGTAACATAAGTCCCATAGTCTGAAGGTCTTCCCTCACTGGCTGAGGAACTAACGTGCAGGTTCTGCCAATGACCAGGTGAATCCATTCCAAATACACATTCAAGGACTCAGGAAATAATCATCCTGGGAAAACAAAAAGTTTGAAAAGTGTATAATTTCCTGAAGCACCTGGTGGCTTAAGGTAATTGCAAGGATGTTAGTAGGGCTGGAGCATAGGATGTGGGGGTAAAGGAAGAGTGAACTGAAAGGTAGAATGGAAGCAGGTTATGTAGATCATTGAATGACATGCTAAAGAATTTAGATATTATTTTAAACAGAAAAATATTATGCTGAAATTTACATTTTCTAAATCTCTACTCTGCTATAGTATGGATGTTACATTGGAGAGGGTAAGACTAGTCAGGACGATTTATAAAAGATAGGATGTAAGGTGTGAGAAAAAAAGGATTGAAAAATCACTATGGGTTTTTGGCCTGAGAAACTAGAAAGATAGACTTTCCAAGAACTGAGATGGAGAAAACTGCAGGAGGAGCTTGCTTGGGGAAGACAATTAGCAGCTTAGTTAGATATATGTCAAGGAGGCAGTTGGATATATTAATATGGAGTTTGGGGGAGAGCTCCAGGCTGGCAATAAAAATCTGGGAAACACCAGTAAGTAGTTAGAATTTAAAATTAAGATACTGAAAGAGATCTCCAGTGGAATGAGTATAAGTAACAATAGTGGTTCAAGAATGAGCCTGGTACTTTTCAAAATTTAGAAGACAGGAAGGTGAGGAGGGAGTCAGAAGGCTGAGAAGGAGCAGCCAGTGAGGGGTCCTGGAAGCCAAGTGAAGAAATTGGTTCTCAGAGGGAGTAGGAAGCAGCTTTGTCAAACGCTGCTAAATTTCGTGAGTTGAGAAATGAGAATCAGCCCTTGGATTAAGCAACACAGAGGCCATTGTTGACCTTGACCAATAACACTTTTGGTGGAGAAGCAGAGGCAAGAGGCTGGATCCAAGGGAAAATGTTAGGAGAGGAATTCAAAACAAGCTCTACACACAACTATCTTCAAGAGCTTTGCTGGGAAGCAGGACAGAAGAGTGTGGTGGTAAATGGCGAAGGGGGAAGAGCCATCAAGAGGCTGAGCTGATTTTTGGTTTTGGTGATTTTGTTTAGTTACATTTTTTTGATGGGGAAGTAACAGCACAGCTTTCTTCTGAGTGAAATATGTAGTAGGAAAAGGCAGGAGGGCCCTGGCCAGGTGGCTCAGCTGATAGGAGTGTTGTCCCATATGCCGAAAGGCTGTGGGCTTGATTCCCTGTCAGGATGCATGCCCAGGCTGCGGGTTTGATCCCCACTCGAGGAGCATACAGGAGGCAACCGATCAATATTTCTCTCTCACCTCAATGTTTCTCCCCCCCCCCCTAAAAATCAATAAGAACATATCCTTGGGTGAGGAATTAAAAAAAAAAGGCAGGAAGGAGTGAGTAGAATTGCTGGAGCAATATCCTTATGTTAGTGAGAGAGTTGGGGCCTAATGCAAAAAGTAGACAGATTAGTCTTTAGGTAGGAGCACAGTTCATCCCACTTACAGCAGAAAAGACAGTATATATGAGCACAGATATAGGTAGGTGAGGAGATGTAGTACTGGAAGACTGGGGAAGTCTCTTCTAATTGGTTCTGTTTTCTCAGTGAAATAGGAAGCATGATTGTTTGTTTATTTAAGTGTTTGCTTGCTTATTTTCTGAACTTCCAAGCATACTGCCTTAATCCATTCACCCTGCCAGCCTCTAATTGCCATTTTACTCTATCTGAAAATTCCCTGGTGACCAGAGGTCTCTGCAGTCAATAACATCTATGGAGATAGAAGACAGGAAATAGCCAAATATTTCCATTGGTATTGTGGAGCTGAGTTCAGTCTGTAGTACACAGCCACAAATTTTCAGGGCAAATTACCCTTCTCATGTTGGAGCTCTACGTGGAGTATATTTGATAGAGTTCTATGACATTTCTCCTTCTACCCTGCTCTCTAGCTTCACTGCAGTATTCAAGACTTTGGCCTTGGGCTGTGAGAGTCCTTTTAGTTCTCAGGGTCCACGTTAAAGAAGATCCTACACTGTCTACTTTCATCTTCAAGATAAGAGAAATATCTATAAGAGAAATAGTCTTTTAAAGGCAGTGGGTATAAAACCCTTAGAGCAGTGGTTCTCAAACTTGGCTGATCATTGGATTCATCTGAATCACTCTTAAAACTATACACTCTAGGTCCTCTCTCTCTTAAGCATGGATTAAAGTAGGCCTGGAGTAGGGCACAAATATGATATTACCTAAACTCATGCAACCTTGCTGAGCTCATCAGTAACAGTAGAGATAAAAAACACCTTTTATTTGCAGTACAGTGCCTGGAATGTTGCAGACATGCAAAAAATGTTTTAAAAACATCTCACTCCCCTTACTATCCCTCTCTCCCCCCATACCTAGCTAGTGCGCTTCTTATTTTTTTTATTGTGGTAAAATTCACATAACAAAAAATTCAACATTTAAACAATTTTTAACTGCACATTTCAGTGGCATTAAGTATATTCACACTGTCGTGCAACTTCTTCCTATTTTTAAAAAATAAATCTTTTATTGGAATGTTTTTAGATTCACAGAAAAGTTGCAAAGATAATACAGACTTCCCACATATTCCTTATCAAGTTCCCCTATTGTTAACATCTTACAATACAATGGAACACTGTCAAAACGAAGACAGCAACATTGAGTCTAGACTTCAAAAGTTTCTTCATTTAAAGTATTTTTCTTTTTTTAAATTTATCTTTATTGTTGAAAGTACTACAGATGTCCCCCCCTTTATTCCCCACTGATCCTCCTCCTCCCCACTCCTGCCCCCTCCCCAGGCCTTCACCACACTACTGTCTGTGTCCATGGGTTATGCATAGATGCATATAAGTTCTTTGGTTGATTGCTTCCCTCTCACCCCCATTCCATCTGAGAATCCTCAGATTGTTGCATTATTTCTGGATCCAATGCAGATATTTCCCTCCCTTTAAAAAAAAATTATGTGCAAAGGTTTCTAAAATTTAAACACCAAAGATTATGCTTCATGTTGCTATTAACAATTTGATTTTTGTTCTTTCTGATGTACTAGGGCAAAAACAACCCATGCTTTCTAGGCACCAAGAAAAAATATTCTTTCTTGTGGACTAGTGTTTCCTCCAGATGCCACAGCAGCTGTGCTGCCAGTTGTTGATACAGCTTTAGAAGCAACTTCCATACCTTGACTTTAGTTTACAGAGAAAGAGTAAGGAATGATATCTATGAAGCGATACTACATAAAAGGCACTAAGCATGAGCAGGATGGTCCTACTCCTCAGTCTGGAAAATCAAGCTCAGGCTCATAAGTGACTATTTACTCATTCAACATTTCTGTGACCCTACTATATGCAGGTATTATGGTAGGCAGTTGAAATACAAAGGCAAACGAGACAAAGTCTGTGCCCTCAATTTGCTCAGCTTAATGGAGGAGACAGACATGTAAGAAAGCAATTATAATACATTGTAATAAAGGTTTGAAGTGAGGTAAATGCAGATTACGATGAGTATGATGAGGTCAAGTAAGGTTTTTCCTGAAACAGATGATTGCTAAGTTGGAAGAAGAGATAGTTAATCAAGGATGGGGAGAGAGTTACAAGAAGAGTGAGCATGAATGAAAGGAGCAGAGACGTGAGAAAAGGTGGCACACTGGTCCTTTAAGCAGCGGGATATGGCTGAAGTGTTAGTGTGCGTATATGAGTAGATGGTGCATGGTTAAAAAAGATGAGACTGGGTATGTGGGAAAGACTAAACATGATATGACATGTTCATGAATTTAGATTTAATTCTGAATGGGATATAGATTCATTGAAGAAGTGATCAACTTCTTATTTCTACTAAACCCTACAGGCACACCTTGGAAATATTGTGGGTTTGGTTTCGGACTACTGTAATAAACTGAGTATCACAATAAAGCTAGCCTTACCTTTTTGCTGGCGGAGGGTCTTGCAATAAAACAAGTTCTGCCTGTATTTGCACTAATGCAACACTAAACTAACGATAAGAATTGTCTACCTACAGGCTTTTTATTTTGTGAGAAAAACTGCAATTTGCTTAAGCTATTGTAAATAGTTTCTAATTGTAGCCTTATGAATTCCTTACTTACAACCTACATCTTCCACTGCTGCCTTATACTCCAGTCTGTAATTGAGGTTATGTGTTCATGACACCTAGGAAAACTATCCAGTCTCCACACGTATCCCTGGTAGAGCCAATGTTGGCAGACAAAGACAAAGTAGGAACACCTAACATTCCAGAGGAAGAAAGATAAGTGAAAATAAGGGATGTTAAATTATCAATTGACATCCATTCTACAACTGCCCTGAGTGTAAGCTATACTCAATGACTTGCTGACAGTTATGCCTCTGAAACAACATTTGCTGCAAAAGTTATAATCTGAGCTATATGAGCTATATGTTTTAGACTCAAGGTATCAACAGCTCTCCGCACGGGGTAATTGATCACAGATTCTATTTGGCCAGTTAGTCTGAATGTGACTATTGACTGAGGTAGGAGGGTGTAAGTGTACAAGGGGTGTGAGCTGAGGTCTAACACTGTGCTATTTAGGTGGGACAGTAGGTCAATGTGAACACTTTAAACATACTCAAGGAGATTTAATATTTGTACCTAACTCTCCTTTCAAAACAAAAACACCCTCAAATTCCCTTTACTTTCAAAAACACTACCATATTGCAGATGCATATTTTTAATTAAAATCATGTTCCAATTCAAGGTTACTAAGGAGCAGTGGGGTGGGTGAGCATTTTACCTTAATAGTAACTTGGAAATAAATTACCAGATACTTCCTGAAGAAAAAAATAAAAACTTTAAAACACTGGAAAGCTGATCTCTGGTTCTATGCAAACTGCCTCAAAGGAAAATCATTCCCTAAGTACTCCTAGTAGTGACATTTGAGATTCTCCAAAAATATATTTTGAGAATTTAACTTTAAATTATGAGAATTTAAAAGGCTCCACTCTTCACATATTTTTGAGTCCACCTTCCTTCTTTTGTCAGCTTAAAACTTGTGTATTAAAGATGTTCCCTCATTTCTATATATGAGCATGATATTCTTTCAAATGTTTAATTTTATAATATTACTAATGTAATTTGTCAATATATAATTTAGTAAATATTGAATGCTACAATCTAATGCAATACAAATAAAATATAACTAAACTTATTTTGAATCAAACCATCTTTGAGAAGCACAAATTATGATTTAGGAAGACTAGAATTATGTTCCAGGTATTCCCTCCTTGCTCTTTATTTCATTCAACCTCCCAACCCTAAAACATTTGGTTATGAGCACAGCTCCTGGGATATCATTTAAAAAATACTCATAGGATATTTGAAGACTAGGTCTTCCTTGTTCTCTTTCTGTAATAAGCACCATCTGTGTTAAACAAAATACTCTCTAAAATGTATTTAATTCAGAAAACCTCTCTCTCTCTCTCTCTCTCTCTCTCTCTCTCTCTCTCTCACACACACACACACACACACACACACACACACACACACACCTTGGTAAGAACTTGCAGTGTTCAGCCCAAACAAATAATACAATCATACGTTAGGCTGGCTTCTCAAATTTAAGATCCTACTTATAGGTAAAGAATTGTAATGCTGAGAGTATAATACAGATATAGTGTCACATTATAAGTATGTGATTTTGGAGAGTATGTGTGAGTGTACAAATGAACCATAGCAAATAGAATTTTGTTCAGGTTTACATTGGACTGCCTTTCCAAGGGCCATGTGGTAAGCCTTAGGGCTTCTTCACAACATTATGGCTATCCTTCTGGGCATAGGTTGATTGCACTTTTCCATCCACTAGAATTTAGGAGTGGCCACGTGACTGGCTTTGGCCTGTGCCACATGAGTAAGAGTGACACACTTCACTACTGTGCACAATCAAAATTTTGAGAGCCTGTACACTCAGTTTCCAGCTCTGCCACAACATCTGGCAACATTCCAGGTGGTGACTGTTTGAACAGCCTGCGTTTTAGAGGGAGGACAATGTAGGAGCAGAGCCCCAAACCAATCCATGGAGGGTTTGTAGTGTAAGACATGACTTTTGTTATTTTAAGTCGCTAAGATTTGGGGGCCATTTGTTCCTGCAGCATACCCTACCTCATCATGACTAACATGGTCATTCCTTGAGAATCTATAATTTCATATTAGTTGGAGCTTTGCATTCAGAGTCTGAATTACTGTAAAAATGAAACCACCACTCACAAATGTTGTCACTACTCGCTAGCTGATGAAACTATGTCAATCAATGACTGTTAAATGAGCAATCTCTCAATCCTATCTTTTAAGTCCTTGAAAACATCTAGGTCAGTTATCAAATACTTGTGCACCTTTCCCAATCTGACAGTATTCAGGAAAAGACTGAAAATACTTTTAGTTCAACAGTTTTTTCCAGTTCTGCCTTTTGACTGAGATGATAGAAAACATGTATTTCTTTCATCCAACGCTGTCCAAACTTTGAATTCAAAGGATTACATGGTATCTGGATTAAACTGTCAGCTTGTGTGAGCTCAAGCTAAGAAAAAGAAAAGTGTTGTTCAGTCTCTGAAAAAGTAGTCCATTTAATATAGAGTCATGGCAATCCTTGAAAATTGTAGGAGGAGGTGATTTGGAGGAAGGGAAGATAAACTTAAATCTCAAAAATCTAGCATCAAGAATGTACAAGGAATACGTGACAGAGATGTTATCTAAATGGCAATATCTAGCATTCACCAAATCAATAGACTATACATGAGAAGAATGTGAAAGACCTACATAGATCTCCAAATACTTTGGGGTGCTAAAGAATACTAAACAACATGACAAGGTATTTTAATAATGTATTTGCTAAAGACACAGAACCAAATAATCATCATATCTACCAGAAGGCAATATTGATACATTCGCATTGAGCATGACTAAAGCAGCATTTCCCAAACTGTCCTGCAAAATACTGTTTTAAAGTGTGCCACAAAAATGTATTGTATATATCTTTCACTTAATGATTCACATGTTATATTTAATATATCAATGGTTTTACAAGGGCCTGCAGTAAAGAAAGCTATTTAACTTATTGCAATTTAGCATTTCCCAGACTTTCTTGAGAATGGAATACTATTTTGAAGGAAGGGGACCAGCACTGTCTTTATTTTAGTATGGGCAATTTTTGTCTTTTTTTTTTCTATTGACTGTAACATTTCCCTCTCTTCCTTCCAATGCCCACTATACCCGAAGTAACCTGTGTTAACAATTTTATATATGTACGTATCACTCCATATTTTGGAGGCTCATATAATTCTATACAAACAACATACATATATAGGAGAGGTTTCACCCCTTGATTGCTTGTTTTACAACAGTGAGATAGTTTTTTATGTACCATACTGCATTGGTGTTTTTCCACACAGCAGCACTCATGGAAATCCCTTAAAAGTCAAGTGGTATAAATCTAAATTGATTCTTTTTTTAAGAACTGCATAATATTCCATAATGTAAATGTAATCATGGTTGTTTAAGCCACTCCTGTATTTCCCATATCAAGAATCACTGTGTCCTCTGCTAAGATGCTCCATGTCTTCCCTAATTGCTCCTCTTTAATAATCTGAGGCCTTTAGAATATTTTCATATTCTTCATTTTTTCTAGCTATTCCCACACCTGCAGAAAGACCTTTGGAAGACTTTTAGTTTGTCCTTTCCCCATTCCCAGGTTCTAGGTTTTATTAAGATAGTTTAGCAGTTATTCAAATTTCCCTTACCTTATATCTTATTTCTAGATCCTTTATTTTTCTCATAAGGCATATGGTCTAAATTTTGTAACTTTCTAACCTATTTCATTTGTTTCTATAAAATCTTGCTCACCTTGGTTTTCTTTCTCCTTCCTCTCTTCTATGTTAAGATTTGTCCTTTTGTTCTTTAGTGTTTGGTTATTTTTTTCCCATTCAAGTAGTTTCTTCATATGAAGTTCATGAATGATATAATATCTAAATTCTCACGTATTTCTAAGTATCTTTGTTTTACTATATCTTTGACATAACTTTGATAGTGTGGCTAGTGTATGATTCTTGAGTTATGGTCAGGCCTTCTAACATTTGTGGGACCCAGAGTAAGAAAAAAAATAGAGATCCACATACCACATATCTACATATATAAAAGCTATAAACCAAAATCAAGTTCTAGTATCCTACTTCGATCAGCATACCTTTATAATGGCCTGAAAATACAGGTTCCAAAAAAATTCCTTGACTCCAGTTTCTGTACCAGAAAGTGGTGGCGCAGGAAGAGCCAATTGCTGACTCCTAGAACACTGGCTGCAGGTGGGACCTTTTGCTTTGGTCTAAAATTGTTACTTGTTTTGATGCTTTTTGATCAGTAGTCTGTAGATGCTTTGCAAGAGCTTTCCAGTTTCACTGTTGCAAAGGAGAAATTCAGTTCCAATCAGATTACTTTTTCCTTTCTAGGTAATTTATTCTTTCTGCAATAATGTTTCTAAGAGTTTCTCTCTATCCTTGCAGAGTTTGGCAAACTACAGCCCACACATCCTATTTTTGCATAGTCTATAACTATGAATGTTTTTTACCATTTTCAAGGGCTGTCAAAAATAAAGAATATGCAACTGACACCTTTTGTGGACTCCAAAGACTAAAATATTTACTCTTTGACCCTTTACAGAAAATCTTTACTGACCCCTGGAGTAGAGGAATACTACCAGAAAATGCTAAGGTGTGTATATTTCTCATCAATCCAACTTTAACTTCAGTAAACTGTCAACCGGCAGATTCAGCTCATTTCCTACTTCAAGTATACTTCCTTTTATTATCTAATTCTCCAGAGCCCAACATTTAACTACCATGCTAGGCATCCGTAGGTAAATTCCTATAGAAGACATATGTGGGGTCCAGAACAAGTCACCCCATGATGTGCTTCTGTGGTATGTAGATTGTTTTGAGCTAAAGGCAACTTTAGCTGCATGCTCAGAAGAAAGTTCTGCCTCCCAACTGTAAATGCCTAGAAGAATTTGAACTAAAGGCTTTGCCCCAAAGAGATGATCAATGATAACCTTTCCAAACCACCTAAATGGCATAACAAACTTTTATTTACTAAACATCTGCTCTTATCATCTTGCAGTGACCCTTTGAAGACCCCAAAGTGCATTACCTCATCCCTAGCTCAGAATGTCTTATATACCTCAATCCCCCTTTCTATCTCTGAACCGCTCTTGCATGTGGGATCTTTGAAACTCTCACGTATACAGGTTCCAAATTTTCTCTTGCTAATCTGTCTCATGTCTACTTGATTATTAGACCAGCCAGAATCTTGGGGGTAAAGGAAATTTTGTTCCTTCCACACACACATCTATAATAAAGAGGATCATTGGAGTTGAATAGACATTTAAGTATTTTTGTTTTACTTTGTAAATTTCTAGAGAGTTTTCACCAGGATTGCCAGTTATTATTTTGGGGTGAGGCCCTGGCATGAGTATTTTTCAAAAACTCCCCCGATGACTATAATGTGGCGCCATAATTGAGAACCACTGGTCTAATATTTTCACCATATTAGTGATTACATTTTGTCTTAGTCTGGTCAGGCTGCTATAACAGAATACCCTAGACTGGGTGGCTTATAAACAGCATACATTTATTCTTCACAGATTTAGAGGCTGGGAAGTCAAGATCAATGTGCTGGCCGATTCAGCAGCTAGTGAGGACTGTCTTCCTGACTCATAGACAACAATTTTCTTGCTGTATCTCACATGGCAGGAGGGACATGAGAGCTCTCTGGGACCTCTTTTATAAAGGCATAAATATCATTCATAAGGGTTCCATCTCCATGTCCTAATCACTCTCAATGGCTTTCAAATATCACACTGGGGCTTAGGTTTCAGTATATAAATTTTGGTGGACACAAACATTAAGCCTACAGTACATTCTATGGTTTGTGTAGTTATAATAAATGCCTATGAAGAAATATATCTTAAAAAACCTGACAAAATTTATTCTGAATGTAAACCTAGTGCTAACTAATGATCCTAGGTTAACACATGAATCTAGGTCTTTTGAGCTCCAGAACCCAAACTCTTACCCATTGTGCTATGGCATCCATATACACTGATTAACAAATAATGACACTTCATTTGTTTCTAGTTATACATATTTAATTACAATAGTTTTATCATTATTCCTCCAGGTTCTAGAAACTCTAGACCTATTATAATGATCATAACTGCTAGGCAGCTTTCCCTTATCAAAAAGTGGACATGAACTTTTTCTACTAGTCCAAATAGTCCTTTAACAGAATGTTAGTGACTAAGGACCAAAGCTGGATATGAACCATTAAGTATTCCTCATTTCTAAGTGACTGGTAACACTTGGGGACAGATACCTCACTTTTCCCTGGTATATATAAGGAGCATGGAGGGTGGAATCACTAGCTTTGTAAGTTGTACAATGTTTCTAGTGGGAAATTACATTATCTTCTTCCTATGGGAGAGTGGGTAGTATGCTTTATATCATTAACACAGGCAGAGGGGAGGCCAAGGGACAGATTCCAGAGAACCATTGAGAGAGACCAGGGGTGCTTGCAAGAAGATGACATGTCTCTTACTTCCTGGATGAGCCTGCAATCTCATCCTGATAATGCCATGAGAAAGGAGAATGATGAGAGAGTTCTTCAGAGATCCTAATATATTTGGGAAGCATAAGAAAACATCAAAACATATATTTCTCTGGTATAAATATGTCTAAAGATAGGATCCCTGCTGGACTTGCCCCTACAAGCAGGGCCAAAAGAGATTATGGCAAGGTACACCTTGGAAAAATATGGGAGAAACTCTCAGTCATGGACCTTGGAAGACTTAGAAGAGAACATTAGTATAAAGAATGGAAGTTGTAGGATTATCTAGAGAGATGTTGAGTAAATAAGATGCCTCTCCATCTGGAGAAGCTGAAGACACAACTGCTCCAGGAGCCCAGAGAATGGGGTTAGCAGATATTCCATGAGGGGGAGCCACCAGTAAGGTTTATGAGGAAGTGGGGGTAAATGGCCCCCATCCCAAAGCCATACAACTCAGTCACTGACACCCCTTGAGTCTACCCAGACCTCCACACCATGACCCAGGTACCTGACTCCAAAGTACTGTGCAAGCTCCACAGGGTGGGGTGAGAGAAAGTCCAGAGGTAGGGCTCTTGTTTTCCCCTAGGGTGACACCGTATGCCCCGCCCAAGAGAAATGGTGTCTGTGGTCTGGGAGAGGGACTCAGCACAGAGATCCTAGCAGCTGTCCCTTCAGCCGTCTCCCTTGAGCCACAAACCCCAGTCTTCCCTCACATGACTCTAGTCAGCTCCACCCTCCCTCTACTAGAGCCCAGGGTCAGAGGCTGCTAATGAGATTTTGTATTTTTTCCTTTTTGTGCCTGTGTCTCTAGTTGATTCCTGTCTCTCTCTGGTGGGTAGAATCCCCACTAATTTTCACAGCCAGATGTTATGTGGGCACCTCTTCCCAGTGCTTGTCTCTGGGCTGAGGAACCTGGCTTAGGGTTGAGACCTTAAGCTTCTCAGGGAGAACCTCTGCATCTGAGATATTTCTCTGGAATCTTAGCTGCCACCTATGGAAGTGTGGCCAGCACTTTTCGCTTCTCCACCCTTTCTATCAGTCTCAATGTGGCTTCTTCTGTAAATCCTTGGTTATAAGACTTTTGTTCAGCTAGTCTTTAGTTGGTTATTCAGGTTGACTCTCCTATAATCTAGTTGTAATTCCAGGTTGGTCCTGGGAGGAGGTGAGTGTAACTTCTACCTACTCTGCCGCCATCTTGGATGTTTCAAGGGCCTACTGTTCTTGAACATGCAAGAAGGGATGGGATGCAGATAAGTGGAGAAGAGGACCTTTAAAAGCAATGGTGGTGTTTCTATTGTCCTTTTACAGAAGTGGAGAATGTGTGTATACATACAAGTTGTCTGGGCCATTAAGTGGTGAGAAGGCACAGGAGTTCCCTTCTGAATGCTTTTATTTATTCAGGTGATACTAAAAATAAACTCAATAGTTATGAATAGACAAAATCTTAGTGATTACACAAACTAGAAGTTAAATTGTTTTCAGAGTAAATTTCAAGCCTGCTATAGCCAGAGCCCATAGAGTTGTATTTATATAAAGTACTATAGGGTCTATGCCTCTTTCCACTGGAGGATATTTTGTAGATGAGTTCCCAATCTAGATGTTAGGCTACTCACAAAAAGAAAGGAATATAACAATCCCAACAGTCTCCCATCAGCTGTCTCAGGAGGGAGAACTAACTAGAAGCAGAGGGAGAGGTTCAGAGAAGCAGAAATCTGCAGACCCATACAAATAGAGAGATAAGCTATTTCCTGGGTAATGAGAAGTCATCTTGCAGATCCAATTTAGAGGAAAACAGCCTTCTTTAGAATCAATTGAGGAAGAGTTGTTATTTAAAAATCTGAACTTTAAACAATTCCAGATGCAAAAGAGACCAAGAGTCCTCTGCAATTAGTAATTAAGGTCCTACTAGAAGAAAGAGATCATTCCAAGATAGCCAGTGATACCCAAAGTGTGGGATTTAAAAGGATGTTAAGCAGTACCCGGATGAAGAATCTGAGAAAAAATTTAAGGAGCAAAGAAGGAAGCCATATTTTCCTCAGGTTCTTAGCTCTTCTTGTTGAATGGGAATTTTAAACTATTACCTGAACACTTTTATTTTCAATGATTAAATTATCTTTACAAATTGTAAGTTAAAGAGCCCCTTCAAAAATCTGTTACACATATATGGACTAGCAATATGTAACTGACAATTATAATCTAGGTTTGGGAGCTGGATTATCAAGGTCATGCAAATAGTGACTTATGGAATGATGTCATAGTGATGCTTACTCTTATATGGGTTTGCTACATATTGCATATATATCAGCAATGTAAAGCTTTTCATGGATCAATTTCTACATGTGTAGGAGGAGGGAGTTAGAGTAAGTGAACTTTATGGTCTATATCACATCTAACAATCTATCATTCTAACCACTGATAAGTATTTTACGATATTTATTAATACTGGTTACCTTATAGCTTATTCCACATGTTATTCAGAGATTTGCAATCACCATTTATCAATCTTAATTTCTAATTTAATCCATTATACCCACATCATCACTGTATGTGATCTTTGGTAATATGAAGGTGAAAATAAAGGTGGATTTCAGTTTGCTTAATTTTTTAATTAAAATAACTTCAAGTGTTCATCCTCTTATATGTCCTCAGTATTTTTCTGTGAAGTAGATAAGGCAGGATATGTAATTGACTGATCATAGGGTAGTAATAGCCAGATATTAATTCCTTGGCTCTTCAGCCAAAAATGTTCTTTGCATGTCTTTCTAATATAATGACTGAAATAATTCTAGCCTGTGCAACCAGATCCTATGTATTGAACACAAGAGCCTATGCTATGGAGCCAGAATTGCTTTAGGAGTTGAGCAAGGTATCCTTTTAAAATCCATTAGTCTGGAGAAGTGATTTTTAGCAAGCGCAGACTAAATATTGAAGTGGTAAAATTATTCTCAAACAAAAACTGAGAGTCTTTTAAAATAACTGCTGTGGCACTAAAACAGACACAGAATGGGAATATAAAGTCTGATATTTATTTCTTCTTGCACAAAGTATATGCCATGTAGGGTATAGGCATAGAACCTATGTTTTTGAATACTCATTAGCCATTTTCTGGCTGGCAGTCTTTGGGTGAATTACTGAGATTCAATTTCCTTATTTGTAAAAATGGGATTTTGTTACAAGGTTAAATGAGATTTAATATATCAACATCCTAGCACAGAGCCTGTCAGTAAGTAGATACTTAATAAACAGCCTTTGTTTCCACCATTTCAGCATATCACCTGCTTAAGTATATTGGCATTATGGTATGCAGGCAGCTTCTAATTTATGGCTATGTGATATGCATGTTTATGAGCCTTCATGTTCATGTGTACATGTGTACGAATAGAGAAATTTCCACTTGAAATATAATTTTTTTAAAGTTCCTTTAGAGGAATAACATTGTCTGTGTTAAAATCATACAAGATTTGCAGAGAACACAGATATGGCAGGTAAGCAGTTATTAGCCTGCGCATGAGTATTCGAATGGACACTCTGGCTTCCACATTTAAAGAGCCATCTCAGAAAGATATAAATTACATAGTGAAATCCTGGTTGGCTTCATAAAATCCATCACTTCCTTCTGGCTTTGATAATCACATTAAATATAAACTGCAAGAAGGTAAGGGCTTATCATTTCTTATTTTATACTGCCCCCTGGAGTCAAAAGTGATTACAACATTAAGTTGTCTTTTTTTCTGAAATAATTTAATGATGATTACTCAAGGGTGAGAATGCACATTAATACTCTACATTTTACTCTTTGGTCAGAGATACATAGAGATCACATGTGTAACTTACATATGTTGACTACTATAAATTCAGGCCAGCCTCAACGGAGATGATAAAAAAAAACTTTGTTTCTTAAATTTTGCACAATCTTGTCAACATGTGATCATATTAAAGTAGAATAATGGTGAAGCATTTACCTTAAAATACAATAACAGGTAAAGAGGAAAAAGTGGAATATCTTTAACAAAATGTAAAAGAAATTACTATGTGAAAATCACTGAAAGTAGGCAAAGTCCACAGCATAATGTTGGCATTAAACTAAGAAAGAATGCAAATTATCAGCAATTAGACCTAATAAACAAATTGGTAATCAGCTGTATACAAGGAAGCCTTCAATGATTTTTTTAGATCAGAAAATAAAATTAACTACCACAGAACAAGAAATTCATTTGAAAAGCATTTCTTTGAAATACTCTCCTTAACAGCCTTTCAAGTATGTCTTCGGTGTTAATTGCTTCATTTGAAACTCTTCTGAGACTTCTGACTTTTCATTCACTTTAGTGTTTTTTTCTGTGTACAAGGACTCTTAAGTAAATGGATTCAAATTGTTTAGATAAAATGTGTGTACGATTATTAATTATAATCATCGTTATTATACAGAAGGAAGATTCTTGTCTCTATTAGCTTTCTTTAAATGACTCTATCAGAATACTCATTATAGTAAGAACTCATTCCAGGTCAATTATTATTAATCAAGTTGCAAGAGTTTATAAATACCTTTTAAGGCTCTCTACTTCACAGCAGTGTATAATGTTGGAACATGAAAAACCTTTTAAAATAAAATATTTCCATTCAGTTGTATTGTTTTTCTTTAAATCTACATTCCTCTAACTCATAATGAAAATGTCCCAAGAGGTCCAGCAAGTATTTTGCCAGTCACCAGGTACAAAGAAATAATACAGAGAAACTGTTCGATTGGGATGTATGTGGGAGGCAACCAATCCATGTGTCTCTCTCACATCAATGTCTCTCTCTCTCTCATTCACTTTTTCTGAAAAGCAATGGAAAAAATAGCCTAGGGAGAGGATTAAAAAACAAACAAACAAACAAAGTGCTAGAAAAAATGTTTAACTCCTTCCCCACTATCCTGCCAGAAACATGAAGTGCAATACATTGAATGATAGAATTATGTATAATAGAAAGAGTGTAGAGGAAAGGGGTATCACCTCTCTTGTCAGTGAGATTTCACAGAAATTACCTGACTTTGGACTGGAATATTGAGGCCTCTATAAATGGGTGGATGCAATTGTTGGGGGAAAAACAAAACAAAAAACTTTTCCTTAAAGATAAACCAGAATCCAAAACACAGAGACATATATTGCTAAGAACAATAAACAAAATCAACCATCTAAATTGCAGTTCAGTCCAGATGAAATTAGTTGTAGAGCATAGACAGTCCAGTGGCCCTGATGCTAAATACACCTCAATGCCTGCTTTTGTAAATAAAGTTTTATTGGAACACTGCCATGCCCATACATGTGTATATGGCCTCTGGCTGCTTTCACTCTACTATGGCAGAGTTCAGTATTTGTAAAGAGTACGGCCTACAAATCCTATAATATTTACTGTCTATCCTTTTACAGAATATGTCTGTTGATCTTCAAATTAGAGAAAGACTTTAAAAGACATATTTTTAGGGTTCTCAACAAAATAAAGCAATTACCTCCATTAAAATATTATTGACAATAAATAAAACAAGAACAGATAGCTATAAAAAAAACCACATTCAAAACACTTGTAAAATAAATGGAAAATGGGCAAAGGATAGAAACAGAGAACACCACACAAAGAAACCAAAATAGTGAATAATATAAAAAATATGTTAAACCTTATTAGTAAATCATGGAAATGTTAAGTAAAATGAGATATCATTGTATATCTGTCAGAATGGAAAGTAAAATTCTGAAAATACTAATTGTTAGTAAGGAGGTAGAGAAACAAAAAATAAAACATGTTTTATTAGTTACAATTTGCAGAGAAAACTAGCACTGTGCCTAGTAAAGTTGAAAATGTGCATACTCTATAATACATAAATTCAGCTTCTAGATGTGCACCTTGGAGAAACCCATACATATATGCAAGGAAATCTGCACATTATTTATATGGAACCAATAGCTCTCAGAAGTTCTTCACTTAGAACCCCAGTGAATCCTTGTGATGAAAACAATTCTACGTAGCCATAACCACAGAATATATTTTAAGTGGCACTTAATTGATCTTTTTCACAGTCCCTAATTTTCAGTAACATAGATTTGGCTTTTCTCTCTGTAGTTAAGTGTAAGAAAGTGGGTAGAAGAATCACCCTTACTTTTCCCATTACTTTCCCACTTCCAATTCCCACTTTTACTCTTGCCACTATTGAAGGCCTGAGCATGGCATCCAATGAACTGGATGGGTATCTCTGGCATGCTTACCGATCTCCCATTGCCATGTTCTAATATGTTGGCCTAAGTACCTCATACCACAGATGCAAGCATCCATAGATTTCTAATTCTAATTTAGAGTTCAAGTCAGTGAGTGGCACTAGGCCTCATGTCTCTATTATCATTATTGTAATGGATCTTAACAATAATAACAGCCTAGAAAACTGAACACAAGTGGAGATGATCAAACAATGATACAGACTCACCTCCAGTCTTAAGAAGGCCCTCGGCACTGCTTGTGAGTACCCTCCCTCCTTTTTCAGCATGTTCTAAATATTCACAACTCTCAAACTCCATACTCCTTTTTAAGCTGTTGATTTTGTTTCCTAGTTCATTATCAAGAAAGATGAGCTCATCCAATGTGTTCTCGCTTAACTTCCTGTACATTATTCCATTATCTGCATACATCTCCATTTCTACGTCATTCTTTGTCTCAGAGGATAAAATATCCTTGTTCTTTCTCAAGGCCAGTGCCTCTCGTTCCTTCAATCTCATGCCATTCAGCAGGACCAGAACTAGAATAAGGCAAGAGAGGTGCCCAGGGAACAAGATTTAAAGAGCGCTCATTTTCAGGTGCCAAGCCTGCACTTGAACAACCCTAAGAGTGAGTGCTTTTATAAACTGTCTTCCGTATCCTTCACTTGCTTCAGCCTAGTCCAGCCCCTGCCCTCCCACCTCCTCCAGTACCTCGATTTATCATTCATCTCACTTCCTTTATCTTCAGCCTCTCCCCTCCGCATAGCCTTTTCACTCACTCTACACGGTGTTCAAGTCATGCTGTTTCTTCATGTTGTAAATGTCACAAAAGTCTGCTCTCTTCCATGGAGACCACAAGTGGTTTACAATCTTTTGTAACTAGGCAGGTAAATATGGCTAATTTGGGTATTTAATAATAGGAAGTGAATTTGGCTCTGACACCTAAGCAACACTCTTCGGTAATAACTTTGTCATTAATAAAGATGATACTTTGATCTCTTTATTTCCTGTTCTTTTTGTCTCCCCCCCCCCCGAATTTACATAAAACCTAGACAGTGAAAAGAGTTGCTATTTATTGGAGGCTGCTCAAAGACTGCAATGGCTATATTCCCTCCCAAACATGCTATTCTTTCTGCTTGGAATCAGTCTATGGCCCAACCTAAACCAGTCAATTTTTATTCATCCTTCAATCTGATTTATTTTCTGAGGGAAGCTTTCCCTCAGCCTAACCAGAAAAATAGAACAAATATGTCTATTATGAGCTCTCCTACAACTAGGTACTTCTCCTTCACATCAATTACCATGGTTGTAATTTCATATTTATTTGAGAGATTATCTGATTGTCTGCCTCTCTTAATAGAGTGTAAGTGCTAAGAGGGAAGGAATGATCCCCAATTTTGCTCACCATATAAGTCAAGTGCCTAGAACAATGCTTGAGACATACATAGTAGCTTATTCAATGCACACTTGCTAAATGAATGAATGACTGACAAAGTTGAGATCTCTCCTTTTCTGATAAGCCTTCCCTAACAGGCTTAAGTTGAATGTCCTAGGCCTCCATTTTCCAACAGCAGCAGTGTGGTTCACATTCATTTCCATGAACACAGTGCATTATCATTGTTTATGACTTCATGACTATATCCTGACCTTTTTGAAGACAAGTATTTCATTGTATCCACTTTTGAAGCTTTAGCACCTGGCACAGTCCCTTCCCAGGATAGAGGAGCAATACATTTTTATTGAATAAATGAAATTATGTAGGCTTTGCTCCATAACAAAGTTAGCAGTCTTTAAAAATTACATACCAATGACAGTTGGTTAAAACAGGTCGGTAGGTCTGGGTGCATAGCTATGGGAAGTTAGCAAAGCTAGTCCTTCGAAAAAACTGAGATGTGTATAGCTAAGGACAAGGCAGATGAGATGATATGATGGGTAAATCAAGTCTTTTACCATCTTTAAATAACCAGTTTGTGGTGTCTTTTTCACCAAGGTAATTAAGGCAACTTTAACACATCTGTCAAGTGCCTAAGTAAACCTCAAGTAAGGAGAAAATGAAACCACTGTCAAAAAGAATGCAAATAAAATTTAATTTATAAGAAGAAAATTGGAATTAAGTTAAAAAATATATAAAATCTCAATGTGACCATCATTTCTCCTAAGATTTATTAATGCCTTCATCAGAAGCATGCAGGAAAAACTTTTTTTCCAAAAATTAAAAATGTAGGGGGAGAAACAAGATGGCGGCGCAGGTAGCAGCTGCCCCCGCCGCCTCCCGCAACCACGTCCAAATTACAACTAAAACACAGAACCACCGTCACTCAGCCTCCTGAGATCCGGCTGCACAGAAGCCCCGCAGCCAGGGAGCTGAGGCAGCACCGAGACGGGAGGAGGGGGAGACCCGGGCGGGTCGGGGCTGAATCCCGGGACAAGGCCGCGGGCCCACACCCGGTGCCGCGGGGAAACCCGGGAGGGAATCTCGGCGGCGGGGGTTTCCCAGAGGAGCGAGGGGTCCCCACCCCACAGCAGGCCCCAGCCCAGGGCTCCGGGCCGGGAAGAGACGTCCCCACACTCCGGGCTGTGAAACCAGCGGGGACTGTCCCTGAGGGTCACGGAGGCCGTGGGAGCCCCAGCAGCTCCTCTAAAGGGCCCGGCGCGGACTCACTCGGACGCTCCCTCTGAGCCCAGCGCCGGGAGCAGCCGGAAAGGACCCGGGACACTCGGGGAGGGACTGACCTGCCTGGGATCCGGGCGACAGGCGGAGGGCGGCTTCCTCCCAGGCAGAAGGACTGGCGGAGGCCGTGGCTCCTGTGGCGAGTCCTCCCCGCACAGCCGGCAGGCAGGCGCCATGTTTGAATCGCCAGCACCTGACTCACCTTTGGCCCCGCCCCCTGATTCCCGGAGGCCCCGCCCCTCCCCACCTGCAGCTCATCCAGGCCATTTCCAGGGGCTTTTCTGTGCAAGTGGCCTCTCGAGCCTCATGCTTAGGACTTTCCTAAAATCTCTCAAACAAGCAGCAGCTGCCCCATGCGGCTTGATAAGCGGCCCCAGGCCTGGCACTAGCGGCGGCTGCATTGGCTCATAGCTGGGCCTCTCCTGGGCACCTCCAAGCCCAGCACAAGCAGCAGCCAACTACGGTTTGCTGTGTAGCTCACGCTGGGGGGCCCTGGGCAAGGCACTGGCACAGGCTGACTGTGCACCTCCCGGGAGGCCCCAGAGACAGTGCACCTGGGGGTCAGACTCGACCACGCTGCGTTACAACCCTACCACACCCACGAGTGACACTCAAGGGGCGCACTTGGTGAACACCAAAGCCCCACTGAGGTAAATCCTGCTCCACTGGGGTGTCTCCAGCACAGCAGCTCTCTGGCTGTAGCTGCAGCTGGTCCTCACAGCTGACTGGCCATTCTACAAATTCCAGGAGACATAGCTCTACCTAATACATAGAAACAAACACCAGGAAGCAGCCAAAATGTGGAGGCAGAGAAACATGTCACAAAGGAAAGAACAGAAGAAATCTCTAGGAGAGGAACCAAATGAAATAGATCCAAGCAAGCTACTAGATACAGAGTTCAGAATTTTGTTTATAAGCATGTTTAAGCAGACTATTAGGGAAATAACTGAGAAAATCGATAACATAATAAAGTACCAATTTGAAATGAAGGCTACAAGAACTGAAATGAAGAATAGTTTACAGGGAATCAACAATAGAGTAGAGGATGCTGAGAACAGCAATTTGGAACATGAGGAAACAAAAAACACCCAACCAGAAGAGCAAAAAGAAAAAAGAATCCAGAAATATGAAGATAGTATAAGGAGCCTCTGGGACAACTTCAAGCAGCCCAACATTTGTATTATTGGGGTGCCAGAAGGGGAAGAAAGAGACCAAGAAGTTTAAAACCTATTTGAAAAAATAATTGCAGAAAACTTCCCCTACCTGGGGAAAGAAATCGACTTACAAGTCCAGGAAGCACAGAGGGTCCCAAACAAGAGGAACCCAAAGAGGCCCACAGCAAGATACATCATCAGTAAAATGCCAAAGGTTAAAGACAAAGAGAGAATCTTAAAAGCAGCAAGAGAAAAGCAGTTAGTTACCTGCAAGGGAGCACCCATATGACTGTCAGCTGATTTCTCAACAGGAACCTTGCAGGCCAGAAGGGAGCGGCAAAAAATATTCAAATGATGAAAAACATGGAACTACAACCAAGATTGCTCTACCCAGAAAAGCTATCATTTAGAACTGAAGGTCAGATAAAAATCTTCACCAGATAAGAAAAAGCTAAAGGAGTTCATCACCACCAGACCAGCACTACAGGAACTGTTGAAGGGTCTTCTTTAAGAAGAAGCTAATGAGCAAAAGAATCTGACGAACTAAATAGATCTAGAGACATTGACACATGCAATAGATGATCATATTTCAGAGGAAAGAGGGAAGGGGGGTGGAGGGTGGGAAGAGATTAACCAAAGAAGTTATATGCATATAGGCATAACCCATGGACACAGACAATGATAGGGTGAAGGCCTGGGGAGGGGGTGGGAGCAAAGTGGAGGGGGTCAATTGGGGGGGGGAATGGGACACCTATAATACTCTCAACAATAAAGATAAATTTACCAAAACAAGTATAAGCATATCCAGAAAAAAGCTAAATACTAATGTCAGAACACTGAAATGAGCAAAGAGTGGGCACTTAGAGGTGGTACGGGCTCCAGCTGACATGATTTTTCATGCCCCAGCAGGAAAGGATGAGGCTGACTACAGTGTATTTTCTATCACTCAGATTGTCCACTGACCCAGGGTCCTTGAAACAATTGTGTACCTGAAATCTGTCTTGCCTTGGGATGAATTCCTTCCAAGAAGACGTCACAGTCTCTCATGAAAAATGAATCCCTAGAGGTTCTGCCTGAAAGGCCCTCTAAATGTGCTCAGATGCTGCTAAATACAATGTACGCTGCCAAACAAAACAATGTGCTATACAGAATGCACAAATAACACAACTTACCATAGCAAAAATGATGCATACCTGTTCTAATAAATGGAATGAATAAAGTGCCAAGGACTTAAAGTGATATAGGTGAAATAAAACCCAGAGTACATTGCCTCTTATTTATGTGTAAATTCTTTTAGGAGTGTATCTTTGGAAGGCTTGTGGGGGCAAAAAATTAAATGTAAAAAATGATAAAATGACAATATAACAGTAAATATAGATGGAGCTTTTAAGAACATGCATATACATTTGCACGATTACAATAATTTTCACTAAACTGATGACAGAAATAAAAATATTAAATCCCATTTGCAATACAGGTGTCATAATGTTTTGATCAATTTCTTCAGTATTTTCAGTATTATATAGCGCGATATGCTTTTTTTAAACTCTCACCCCAGGATGTTTTTATTGATTCTTGAGAGAGAGAGAGAGAGAGAGACATGGATGTGAGGGAGAAACATCAATCAGTTGCCTCCTGTATGTTCCCTGGCTGGAGATTAAACCCACAACCTTTCGTGTATGGGACAGTGCTCCAACCGACTAAGCCCCCTTGGTAAGAGCTAGTGCAATATGCTTTGACAAGTGATGGGAATAACATCAGTTACTTAGCCTCTACCTACAAATTTATTTGCATTCAAAGGCATCTTTCCCTTTTTCTTTCTAAGCACAATCCTTACTCTTCTGTGATCAATATCCTACTTGCTGTGACCTTCCACACCCTTCTCTTTATTAATCCCTCGCCCTCTGAATATCATTTGAACATCTCTATTTTTACTGATTTCTTCCAGTCAAAATTTAAACAGGTTCAATTAAAAATAAACAGCATTCTTTGATTCTGTGTTGTCCTACATCTACTACTCTTTCATTCCTGTGCTTTGCAGAGAAAGTTATTTCGAGAATTGTCTACATTGGCAGTCTCCAGTGTGAAAAGCTTTCTAGGTTCCTAGAGTTAACAAGTGGCCTGGTGTCCCCAGGTGAGATCCATTTATGCCTGCTGTCCCAGTGTTATAATTCATAGTGCTCCCTTTCACTCTCAAAAGAAAATGATTTGAATGATACAATTACATAGTTACCCTATGACTGTAATAACCTGTTAAATGGTCTCTCATTTATAAGGCAGTGGTTAAAAAGATGATTAAAATTATCTTATAATCAGAATGAGAAATACTAACTTTATAGCATTAAAGGAAAAACAATCAAGAGTATAAAATTATGTATTCTTTGTGATCTCAACTACTAATTTTATAGACAGGCACAATCCTGGTCTAAGGAAATATTAGGTGTTTAGTATGTCATGCTGTACCAAAGCAGTTCATATTTCTATCCTCCCTACACAAATAACTAGGATGATGTTTTTCTCAGGATATACCAGCATATTTAGTATCATGAACATTAAATCTAAATCTCCTTTAGCAAAGTAAATCAGAGAATAGAGTGTGGTATGCAGATAATTGTGGAAAATATCCTAGGTTAAATTGGTTTTGTTGGTAGCTTAAAAATGTACCTTTGATATTTGTCTCAAATTTTTATCTACTTGTTCCAGTTGGACAGCAGATATTAGTTTGGTACAGTGCTTAACATAATGCCTTGCCCATAGTAAATGCTCAGAACATATCTATTAATGGAGGTTGACTAAGGCACTAGACCTATAAGTAGAAAAATTATAAAACCAACCCAAACTATTGGGATGCCACTTGGAAAAATGTTATACTTTTGAAACAACTGTTTTTCCTCTTTTTGAATTTACTGGGGTAACACTGGTTAACAAAATTATACAGGGTTCAGGTAAAACAACTTTTAAATTATTCAAAACATTTTTGAAAATGAGAATATTGTTTTATAAAAGCAAAGAGAAAGGCAAATGGTAGTCAAATTTATGGGCCATTATAGGGGAAAAAATTAAGTGATGGAGAAATGACCCTCCTGAAATCTGCCTATTTATGTATACCATGTACCGAGGTAGACAGGAAATTGTAGCCAAAGAGAAGCAATAAACATGCAAAAGGCATTAGCTTATGTCTCAAAGTATAATGTGGCAATGGTCATGTGCTCAAATGCCATTAGCATTTGGCACAAAAGCCAGATAAGTAAGTGAAAAGTCATATGGCAGGGACAAAAATGACACGATACCTTAATGGAGAAGATTCTCTTGTTTACTAGTATTTTAGCTAGAACATAAATACATATTAGGGTGACAGCTACAGACAAAATTGTATCAGCAGTGTTTATGAGGGTGTTATAGGAGATAAAGCCTCGGTATTCAGCACTGGGGTCATGGAGCATCACACTAGTAGTAAACAGAGTCCTGCAAAGAGCAGTGAGTGTGACCTCTAAGTTACAAATCCCAGACTTCAGTTCTAATCCCTTTAAAAATATATTTTTTTATCTCTTTTTGCTTGATCCCCACCCATTGATGACTGAGAATAGGGAAAGGAGACATCACAGAAGCTTTAAATTCCATCCTCAGTTATTGTTTTTAAGTTTGCCTGTTTCTGTAAGAAATGATTTACTGGAACACAGCTATACCCAGTTACTTATTGCCTGTGGCTACAGCCAACTACATGGCCCACAAAGCCTAAAATATTTGGTACCTAGTCTTTTACAAAAAACTTTGAATGTCTGAATTAGATAATGATACAATTCTAATAATTATTTATCAACCAGGAAAAATGTGAAATTATTCTCAGGCAAAAAGAAACACAGAAGCCACTAATACAGCAAGCCAGACATCTACCTCTGATGGCTTCTGGTACACAAAGCCAGGTGGACTTTTCCAGGACCTTTTAGAGGGGCAGGAGGCACAAGGTGTCCTCCCACAAAATGGAAAGGCTTCCTTCCATTGGCTAGAATTCTTCCTGGATTGCTAGTCTTCCACAATTACATTGTAGGAAATGTGATGATGAAAAGGACTTGACAAAAGCCCCAGTATCAAAAATATCATAAATACATAGCTGGGATCCCAGAATAAGAAAGTTTATGTTTTAGGATATGAAACCCAAAAGTTAAAGTGACAGGACACAGAATTCTGTGGTTCACATTGGTACTTACTTAGTTTGCATAAGTGTATTGGGTCTAACGATGACAGAGCCAAAGCAGAGCATTTGAAATGTTTTGTGAAGAGCACACTATATTATTTCTTTTCATCTTTTCCTCTTTGGGAAATAGAACAGGAAGATAGGAGTACAAGGACTTCAGGTTGCATTCTTAAACACATCCTTCAGAGGATTTGTATTGTGATCCTATAACTGCTTGACATCAACCAAGCTTTGGAAAACTCTCACCTTTTCTTTGTAATTAAATGCTTTCTACTTTGAACAAAGAAAAACATTTAACTGGACCACTGAAAATAGTGCCTTTTCTCCACAGACCTAAGGAAATCCATAATATATTAAAACAGTTTTTAAACTTCACTTTAAAAAAAATGACATTCAAATATTTGTGGCTTTAATAGATACACAATAAAAATCATACCTCAATGTTACGGAGAAAAGAATGGACACATTTTCCTTTGGCTAAGCTAACAAATTATGCATAAGGGTTAAAGAGTCACCTATTATTCAGTTATATAATTACTTTTGGTAAATATTATGATGGTCCTAAGCGAGTTGTGTTATGGTCCTCACTTCTTCCATCCTAAAAATTAGAAGTGTTAATTTGCTCAGCCTATACTTCTCACAGGGCATGTGATAGTTAAATGCATAGGAAACAATATCATGCTGTTTCCTAGAGAAAATCAGAGGATTATAACCCAGCCTAATTAATGTCTACTGCTAAATGCTTTGAGACCCGTTTTTCTCATGAAAAAGTATTGCTGAATTTCTCCATGACCTAGCCACTGAAAATGATAAAGCTTCTTTCTAATAGGTTAGATATACCCTTGTGCAGTCTTATTTCACAGTCTTTAATTTTCATAGTACATTCTAATTATAAAATTTTCATATAAAAGAGAGAATATTTCTTTATCTCCCCAACCTCAATTTACCAGTGGGGTGAAGATTCTGACAGAATTTTTTAAAAATTAATTCACGTACTGATTATAAATTACTCTGATTTTACATTTGAAAAATATTCAAGGTGATAAGTTTTGCCAGTTTATATATGTAAAATAATTTTTCACAAGTTTGGAATCTATTCCCTCCAATAAATTTGATTTGACTGATATTACCTTGATTTCGACTTTATGAAAAAAAAAAAAAAAAGACACAATTTCTGAAAAGAGACATTGCCTTGGGCTTTTAGAGACTTAAATTCTCCAAGTTTTGTTACTATAAATTTGTCTTAAAATTATTGCTGTTTAATTTTATGATGATCTTTATTTATATTACTGGTTATTTAGCAGTGAAAGAATAAGAATCTGCAGAATTAGAAGGTGAGGAAGAGAAAACAATAGGGACAACAGAAGGAATCAGAATAGAAAAGAAATTGTAAGAAACATTAAAATTAACAAGCTAAAGCAATACAAAAGAAGCAAGACAATAATGAAAATGGGTGATAACTATCTATTAAAAGTGACAATAGAATGAGCTAACAAAAAAATCTACCTAAAACAAAATTAAGCCAAAGAATTAAAAATAAGAGAATTCACAAATGAATAACCAGATACAATACTATAAGCAAAAGAGAAGAATCTCAGTGACTGTTTCAGGGCAAAAATCTGTGATGAGTAACTAATCATTTGTTAATATTGCAAGGAAAAATAAAAATAAGTCACATTTGCCCTGGATGGGTAGTTCAGTTGGTTGGAGCACTGTCCATACACCAAAAAAAAAAAAAGAAAAAAAAGGTTTTGAGTTCAATTTCCCATGTTCAGGGCACACACCTAGGTTGAGGGTTCAATCCCCAGTTGGGGCATATACAAGAGGCAACCAATCCATGTTTCTCTCTCACATTCATCTCTGTCTCCCTCTCTCCCCCTCTCTCTTCCTCTGTTGAAAAAATCAATAAACAGAGAACCAAGACACTGTGATGATAGATGGCAGCAGATTGAGTGGGAGCTACACTGACACTCTCCCAGGACCAAACTGGAATTACAACTAAAATATAGACAAACCATCCTGAATATCAACTGCAACTAAAGACGAGCTGGAGAGCACCCTCATAACCAAGGAGGAAAAGGGGAGATGGCATAGAGACTGGTAGGAAGTGCAGAGGCACAAGAGGGCTGGCTGGGCCCCCACAGGCAGCAGCTGAAGGTCCAGAAGGAGATCTCAGCTGTGGGGGGTTCCCACTGAGGACTCTGGGGCCTAAACCCCAGGCTGGGCTCCCCAGCCAAGAGCACCAGAACTGAGAAAGGGGCCTATATAACATTTGGCTGTGAAAAGCAGCCGGGTTTCTATCTGCCAGGGAGAGACGGCTGGAAATGCAGGCCCCCTCTTAAAGGGCCAACTCACAAAGTTTCACATGCAGCTACTCACCTTGGGCTCTAGCAGAGGGAGGACAGAGTGGACTAGAGCTGTGTGAGGAAAATCCAGAGATTTTGGCTCTGGGGATAGAGCTCGGATTTCTGTGCAGGTTCGTTCCCCCATACAGCAGAGGACACCTTTCTCAGGCAGACATTTACCATCCAAGCAGCTTTTGCCTGGGGGGAAGCATCTGGCCCACACTGTTGGAAAACCTCCTGCCCCACCTAGGGGAGTTTCTGCTGCCTGAAGCTCATTAAGAGACTGAATAACTATCAGCTGCCCCACCTTGTGCTTTATACAGCCTGTGGCTCATTAAGACACTGAATAAAAATCAGCCTCTGGGTACTTTGAGCCTTTGCTTGATTTGCTTCTGGACCCAGGGCTTGGAAAAGCAGACCTTGTTGCACATTTTGGTCCTTTCCAAATGCACCCAGCTCCAGCAGAGGGAACCCCAAGCTGTGGAGAGTGGAAAGCTTCAAACAAGGTACTCAAGGCCAATCACAAGCAGCATCTGACATTGGCCTGCACCAGAGATCATCCAAAAGACTGGGAATCCTAGCAGACCCACCTAATACATAAGAACGAATCCAAATAGGCAGCCAAAATGGGGAGACAAGAAAACAAGCCCCAAATGAAAGAACAAAATTCTCCAGAAGAAGAGCTAAATTAAATGGAGATAAGCAATCTATCAGATATAGAGTCCAGAATACTGATTATAAGGATGCTCAACAGCATGAGAAAAGATATGAAAACTATGCAGGAAATTAAGAAAGGCATAGTAGAAATAAAAAATACATTGGAAGGAATAAACAGCATATTAGGGGAAGCTGAGGATCTGATCAGTGAATTAGAAAACAGGGTAGAAAAAAATCACTCAATCGAATCAAAAAGAAAAAACAATTAAAAAACGGGACAGTATAAGGGAGCTGTGGGACAACATGAAACGTAAAAATATTTGCAGCACAGGAGTACCAGAAAATGTAGAAAGTAAGCAAGGGCTAAAGGACCTGTTTGAAGAAATGATGGCAGAAAACTTCCCCAACCTGGTGAAGGAAAAAGTCACACAAATTCAGGAGGCACAGAGTTCCAAGCAAGAAGAACCCAAGAGGCCCACGCCCAGACACATCATAATTAAAATGCCGAAGATTCAAGAAAATGAGAGAATCTTAAAGGCAGCAAGAGAAAATCAATCTGTTACCTACAAAGGAGCTCCCATAAGGCTGTCAGCTGATTTCTCATCAGAAACTCTATAGGCCAGAAGGGAATGGCATGAAGTATTCAAGGTAATGCAAAACAAGGACCTGAAACCAAGACTACTCTATCCAGTAAGACTATCATTCAAAATAGATGGTGAAATGAAGAGCTTCCCGGACAAAAAAAGGCTAAAGGAATTTATCACCACCAAACCAGCATTGCAGGAAATGTTAAAGGGACTGCTATAATAGTAAGAAGAAGTAGAGAGAGAAACATAGGCATAAAGAATTAAAATGGCAATAGATAAGTACCTATCAATAATAACCTTAAATATAAATGGATTAAATGCTACAATCAAAGGACATAGGGCAGCTGAATGGATAAGAAAACAAGACTCAAATATATGTTGTTTACAAGAGACCCACCTCAGAACAAAAGACTCATATAAGCTGGGGAAAAAAACCAAAAAAAACTTCTGGAGGACTTTAAGGGAGAGATTACCAGCAATACAGTCATCGTAGGGGACTTTAACACCCCACTGACTTTACTGGATAGATCTTCCAGAAAAAAACGAACAAGGAAACAGTGACTCTAAATGTGACACACTAGATCAGATGGATTTAATTGACATTTACAGAACATTTCACCCCAAAGCTGCAGAATAGCCATTCTCCTCAAGTGCACGTGGGACATTCTCAAAGATAGACCACATGTTAGGACACAAACCAAGTCTCTATACAAGTTCAAGAAGACAGAAATCATATCAAGCATCTTCTCAGACATTTATACCATAGAATACTGTGCAGCTATAGAAAAAGATGGATCCCTTACCCTTTGGGACAGCATGGAGGGACCTGGAGAGTATTATGCTAAGTGAAATAAGCCAGGCAGAGAAAGACAAGTATCACATGATCTTATTCATATGTGGAATCTAATGAACAAAATAAACCAATGAACAAAATTCATCCAGAAACACAGGAGCATGGAACAGACTGATGAATCTCAGAGGGAAGGCAGGGTTGGATGGGTACGTGGGGAGAAACTAACCTATGAACTTATATGCACAACACAGGGACACAGAGGATAGTGTGTTGAAGGCCTGAGGGTGGGGTGGAGGGTGGAGGGGATCAATGGAGGGAAAAGGCTGTTGGGCCAAAGGCTACGCCAAGTGTAGTGGCAACTACTACGCCAATTGTCATGCCAAGGACATTGGCCAGGGGGTTCTCACTGGATCTGGACAGACCGGAGGAAAGCCGTGGAGCTGTGGCAGGCCAAACGCACAAGATATGCAAACCCACACTTTCTCCTGCTGGGGGCTAGCCAGGCATAAACAGGGGCCATGCCACATCCCAGGGGAACAATCCACCCAGGAGGAACAAAACCCACACCCTGGGGGAACAATTTGCACCTCTGAAAATCCTGGGCCAGTCTTATAGGAACCAGGACAATAGTGACTCTCAGCCAACGATGGGTCAGACATTGGTCAGCTAACAGGGCACCTGCTATGACTGTGCTGTACCAGGTTTACACAACTGCAGCCTTCCCATGGAGAAGGTGCCAGGAAGACTAAGTGTTTTCACTTTCCCCACAAACGGGGACATTTGTAATGCTTTCAACAATAAAGATAAATTAAAACATAAAAATAAATAATCAATAAACATATCCTCGGGTTAGCATAAAAAAATTTATAAAAAGAATAAAATAAACCACTTCTGGTGGATGTTCTCACTATAAATCTATAATAGGCCAATTAGATTGATAACAAACAATAATTAATATAATAGGAATATAAAATATGGATGATATATTAAGTTGAAAACACATAAATTTTGTATGCGTTTTGATACTATTAACATCTATGTTTATATATTTCTGAGAAGTGAAATTATAGGTAATTTTAATTTCCTTCTGTGATTTTTCATGTTTTAAAAATTGTGTTATTAAAATCATGGAATTGTTTTGAAAACAGTAAAATAATTGGCATACAGTAAAAAAATGTTCTTTGAGCCCAGCTGGGTGTGGCTCAGCAGTTGAGCGTCAACCTAGGATCCAGGCGATCCGGGTTCCATTCCTGGTCAGGGCACATGCCCAGTTGCAGGCTTGATCAGTGACTCATCATTGATGTTTCTATCTCTCTCTCTCCTCCTTTCCTCTCTCTGAAATCAATAAAGATATATTAAAAAAAAAAAGTTCTTTGACTTTTTTTACTTCCCCTATTTATTTATTTACACCTCCCTGCTTTTGCTCTTATAGTTTACCTTGAAAAAAAAAAACAAAACAAAACTCTCCTCTTTTTTCTCTATCCAAGTTCTACCTTCAAAACCTCTATGAAAACTCCTATAGCAGATCTAATCTGGTTCACTGTTTATCCCCAGCAATAGAGCACAGATGGTAAAGGCTTGAAACTGGTGGCATCACACAGACCTAGGTTTGAATATTGGCTCTGGCTTTTATCAATTGTGTGAACTCACATAAAGCAATTAACAACTTCATGCCCCGTTTTTCCCATCTGTTGAACAGATAATAGTAACTATTTAATACAGTTGCTACATGAGGATTAAAAGCTGACACATATAAATTTCCCATTGAACTTGACCCATGATAAGTGTTCAATATTACTGCATTCTGCTTGAGCAAATTTTGTACTCTTTTATCTCTTCTATGTCCAGCAAAATACACCATAGAGCACTTTCTCCTTGTTGATGAACTTATCCACTATAACCTGTCTTTCATTCTAATGAAAACAAGAGTCAATGTAAAAATAAATCACTGAAATACTGGGCAAAACACCCCACCTGACAACCTTGAATTCCACATGAACTGGCAATCTATCATGTTTCCCTGCATTTTGGAGAATATCAAAATAGCATCTATGGAGTTATCAACCAAGTTAGTTGGTCACTTTGAAAATTCTCAAATAATTTTCTGTAGGAGAAATATTTTTTTTTTGCAAGTCATTATATACATTCTCATACACTTGCTTATGTAAAAAATTGAAACTTGAGTATAATAAAAACAAAACTAGTAAATAGTTTTGCAACTACTGATTTTTAAAATTATACACAGTTGAAATAAGCCTGTAGTTAGGGATTATACACATTTTAGATTTTATAGTAGTCAGTCTTTCAGGCTGGATCTCTCTTAGAAAAAAATTTTAGAAATCCCTGAATAATTCTCATTTGAAGTTGTGCAGAAAAAAATGTTCTTTTTTAATGGACTAATGAAATAAAAATGTACATATAACAAAATACTCTGGAAACATACAGAATGGACTTTGGGTTCTTCGGAGAAAACTCGTTTTACAAGGGATGCCTGACATAGCTGTAGTACACTAAACATTTCACAAGGGGGCAGAAGAACAATGCATTTTTAAATTGCATCCTAGAACTCTTGCAGCTTAATATTTTACCACTTACAGAATTATTACTATCAATACTGGTAAACTGTAACATTACAATGTGTTAATCCAGCTCTTTCAGATTTTATTCTAAAATATTTATCCTATACTATTGGTAAAAGTGGAAAAATGATAAATGTCAGAGTAGAGAGGTAGGATCTGCTATACATCCATGTTATTTTTTTCTTGCATTTTTGAAAGCCACAGATTTAATATGGCTGGATTTTTAAAATTTATTCATTCATGCATTTAATAGGCTTGAGGTTGGGTCCTTCACCATCACACCTCAGAAAGGGACTACAAGAGTAAATGAAATCGCCTGGGTTCACAGAATTTTAGACTGTCTTGTGACTTCTTTCATGTATTAATGAAGAAACTGAGGTCCTGAAAATAACATGCACAAAGGCCTGTGGTATGTTAAAGTCAGAGGCAGGACTAGAAGGCATACATCCTGACAACCAGACCAGTGTGGTGACAATCAGAAAATCCTTAAGGTTTGATAAATTTAAGATGTCACCCAAAGAGGGTAACAATTCTGACCTCTCTTTGGGCCCAACTCTGTGTTTGTAGTGTCAGTGTCATGTCAAGTGTGGTCTAGGACAGAGAAGGAGAACATCTTAACCCTGACATACACGTATTTTTGTCATTTCAGAGCCCAGATTCTCAAAGTGGCCTACAGAAATCAATTGTGAACCAATCTCAACCAAGCAGTATCTCTCTTATGCAAGGCCTGGAGTAAAAGTGACCATTTCCTACTAAGTGCTGTTAAACAGAACATTATGGAGGCTTAGAATAATAAAGGATCTTAAAAATACTCTATGTCAGGATTTCACCAACCCCAGCTATAAAATGATGAACAGGCTATTACCCAGTTTCTTCTTATTGGATTTGGGGCAGCAAGCTTAGCATGAATGCTAGTAGTCAGTAACAATATCCATTTAGTAAAAGTTCTTTTACTCCTCAGCTAAAAATAAAAATTTACTGATAAAGTTGGTCATAGACATGTAATGCGATTTACAGGGCTTTTTGAATCATAAAAGCATTTCAAAGTAAAGCACTGAAACAGTCATATCATACTCAACTTTGATCACCAGTTCCCCACCCCACCCCAATATACTCTTTGCTAACATGTAGATACACTTCATTGACTTTTATTTGAGGGACAGATTTTGTGCCAAAAAGTGAGCTCATAATTAAAACACTGCTTTCTCAGGTCTTGAGACTTTCTTAGAATCAGCCTGCAGAGCTTCCTCCTTCTTATATTCCCCTTCCCCCTGCCAGTCACTTGTGTGTGCACCGAACTCCAGATTTTCTTAAATATCCAGGCCATCAATTGCCCTTACTCTGAGGAGTCAAAGACAAAAATCATCTCATTCTGGCATCCCCTACTGATAATGTTAATGCACATCTTTGAGTGCAGTGTTTTCTGTTTGTTTAAAAAAATTATCTTTATTGTTGAAAGTATTATAGATGTCCCCTTTTACCCCCCCCCATTGATCTCCTCCACCCCTCATCCACCCCAACCCCAGGCATTCATCCAATTATCTGTGTCCATGGGTTATGCATATATGCATATAACTTCTTTGGTTAATCTCTTCCCACCCTCCACCCCCCTTCCCTCTTTCCTCTGAAATATGATCATCTGTTGCATGTGTCAGTGTCTCTGGATCTATTTAGTTCGTCAGATTCTTTTGCTCATTAGCTTCTTCTTAAAGAAGACCCTTCAAGTTTTCCTGTAGTGCTGGTCTGGTGGTAATGAACTCTAACTTTTCCTTGTCTGAGAAGCTCTTTATCTGACCTTCAATTCTAAATGATAGCTTTGCTGGGTAGAGCAATCTTGGTTGTAGTTCCATGTTTTCCATCATTTTAAATAGTTTTTGCCACTCCCTTCTGGCCTGCAAGGTTTCTGTTGAGAAATCAGCTGACAGTCATATGGGTGCTCCCTTGTAGGTAACTAACTGCTTTTCTCTTGCTGCTTTTAAGATTCTCTCTTTGTCTTTAACCTTTGGCATTTTAATGATGATGTGTCTTGCTGTGGGCCTCTTTGGGTTCCTCTTGTTTGGGACCCTCTGTGCTTCCTGGACTTGTAAGCCTATTTCTTTCCCCAGGTAGGGGAAGTTTTCTGTAATTATTTTTTCAAATAGGTTTTCAATTTCTTGGTCTCTTTCTTCCCCTCTGGCACCCCAATAATATAAATGTTGGGCCTCTTGAAGTTGTCCCAGAGGCTCCTTATACTATCTTCATATTTCTGGATTCTTTTTTCTTTTTGCTTAGTTTGTCCTCTAGAGATTTCTTCTGTTCTTTCCTTTGTGACATGTTTCTTTGCCTCCGCATTTTGGCTGCTTCTTAGTGTTTGTTTCTATGTATTAGGTAGAGCTGCTATGTCTCCTGGAATTGGTAGAGTGGCTTTGTGTAGTGGGTGTCCTGCAGGGCCCAGTGGCTCAGCCTCCCCAGTCACCTGAGCTGGACCTCCTAAGTGCTCCCCTATGTGGGCTGTGTGCACTGTCCTGTTGTAGTTGAGCCTTGGTTGCTGTTGGTGGCACTGGGAGGAATTGACCCCCAGGCCAATCGGCTGTGAGGACCAGCTGCAGCTACAGCCAGAGAGCTGCTGTGCTGGAGACACCCCCATGGAGCAGGATTTACTTCAGTGGGCTTTGGTGTTCACCAAGTGTGCCCCTTGAGTGTCACTCGTGGATGTGGTAGGGTTGTAATCCAGCGTGGTCGAGTCTGACCACCAGGTGCACTGTCTCTGGGGCCTCCCGGGAGGTGCACAGTCAGCCTGTGCCAGTGCCTTGCCCAGGGCCCCCCAGCGTGAGCTACACAGCAAACCGTAGGTGGCTGCTGCTTGTGCTGGGCTTGGAGGTGCCCAGGAGAGGCCCAGCTATGAGCCAGTGCAGCTGCTGCCAGTGCCAGGCCTGGGGCCGTTTATCAAGCCGCATGGGGCAGCTGCTGCTTGTTGGAGAGATTTTAGGAAAGTCCTAAGCATGAGGCTCGAGAGGCCACTTGCACAGAAAAGCCCCTGGAAAGGGCCCGGATGAGCTGCAGGTGGGGAGGGGCGGGGCCTCCGGGAGTCACGGGGCGGGGCCAAAGGTGAGTCAGGTGCTGGCGACTCAAACATGGCGCCTGCCTGCCGGCTGCGTGCGGGGGGACTCGCCACAGGAGCCACGGCCTCCGCCAGCCCTTCTGCCCGGGAGGAAGCCGCCCTCCGCCTCTCGCCCGGATCTCAGGCAGGTTAGTTCCTCCCCGAGTGTCCCGGCTCCTTTCCGGCTGCTCCCGGCGCTGGGCCCAGAGGGAGCGTCCGAGTGAGTCCGCGCCGGGCCCTTAAGAGGAGCTGCTGGGGCTCCCGCGGCCTCCGCGACCCTCAGGGACAGTCCCCGCTGGGTTCCCAGCCCGGGGTTGTGGGGACGTGTCTCCCGGCCCGGAGCCCTGGGCTGGGGGCCTGCTGTGGGGCTGGGACCCCTCCCTCCTCCTCCGGGAAACCCCCGCCGCCGAGATTCCCTCCCGGGTTTCCCCGCGGCACCGGGTGTGGGCCCGCGGCCTTGTCCCGGGATCCAGCCCCGACCCGCCCGCGTCTCCCCCTCCTCCCGTCTCGGTGCTGCCTCAGCTCCCTGGCTGCGGGGCTTCTGTGCAGCCGGATCTCAGGAGGCTGAGTGACGGTGCTTCTGTGTTTTAGCTGTAATTTGGACGTGGTTGCGGGAGGCGGCGGGGGCAGCTGCTACCTGCGCCGCCATCTCCAATTTGACTTTTTTAAAAATATGAATAAGCACTTGCCCCATCAGCATTTCTCAGGTGATTTACACACCGCCACCTCTGTAATAATTCAGGCTTTCAAATCTGTGTGACTTCTCTGGTCTCTCTTTTCTGTATTGTTCACCTGTCTGTCTCTTTGTGTGCGAGTATCCCACAGTGTCTTAAGTGCCATAACTTCATCTAAAATACTTTGGGTGTCTACTTCAGCACTATTCTAGAACTTTTGATTTTCTAAATGAATTTTTAGGAATTAGCTTCCTAAGTTTCACAACAAAATGTGTGGATTTTGACTTGAATTTTGTTTTATTTACAAATGAACTTAAGGATGACTTACATCTTTATAACAGAGTTGTCTAATCCGTGAATGTGGTGTTTGTCTCCATTTATTTGGATTTCTTTAATGCCTTCCAGTAAAATTATACAGTTTTCTCCTCAAAGCTCTTGCATATTTTTGGGTGAGATTTATTCCCGTGTAATGCATTTATTGATGCTTTTTTATAATTGGTACCATTTTTATTACATTTTCTAACTCCACATAGCTGGAGGATAGAAATACATTTTATGTGTTGATAATGCATACCATACCATACAAAATCATCTTATCGATTCTAATAATTTATTCTGTATATATTTTGGATTTTGTATGTAAATAATTATCATATTCAAATAATGAGTAGCATTTTTCTAATCCTTATATCTTTCTTTTCTTGCCTTACTACACTGACTCAGATTATTAAGCAGTGTTGAATAGAAATAGTGACAGTAGGAAAACTTTTCAGATTTTAAATGGAAAGTTTTTCATTACTTTACTGTTAAATACAATGTCTTTTGTAAATTTTTTATAGGTACCCTTTATCAGACTAATAAAGATTCTTTCTAATCTTGCTTTGCTAAAGTTTCTTCTTTTTAAGTAAAGAGTGCATGTTGAAATTTATAAAACAGCCAACAAGGCATGGCCAGAGGTATCACATGTCCAGGGCCTCTAATGTAAAGGCAGAGAGAAATTTAAAGATTGCCTGAGACCACCCTGCCGTTCTCTGGGCTAACCATTTGAATAAGTGGACATTTATATAGGCACTAACAAATATCATTCTTTCACTTCAGCTCTTGTAGTACTACTCACTTGACATTTAGCATGCAACGAAAGGGAAAGGTATTAAATTCCATTTTAAAATTATTTTTTCCAAATTTATTTTTTCTATATCTTCTCTCCCCTTTTAGATTTTAAGTTGATAGAGGTCATGGACATAATCTTAAAATCTATATCTTCCACAATATTAACCTACTTATTTATTCATTTAGCATATTCTTACTGGGCTTTGCCATTAATAAACAGTTTACATGGTTATTGATTAATTCTATATGCATTTGCAAACCTCATCCGTGTATATCACAGAGTACAATTTGCATTATCCATTAATTCATTCAATTTATTTATATTGGTGGGGAGGAATGGGATTTAATAAGTTTACTTTCTCTTTGCAAGTTTTCTCACTTGGTCATTAAAATGGTTTTCTATACGAACTGCCTCTGAAAATGAAAAATGATTCTATAGATGATGGATGGAAAGTACAATATGGAACTAAAATGATAATATAGATATGCAAACTAAAACATCTCATAGCCTGCAGTAGATTTTCACTGCTTATTTATGAAACCGTGAAGCATGGGGACTATAATGAAATTGCTGCTAGACCCTTAGCTGTAACATCTATCATGGAGGGTGATGGTTCGAGACTAAATGATAAATTGGTAAGGTCAAGCTACAATCAATATGCAAACACTCAATATAGAAGTGTGTGACTTATGCACACCAACAGCAACAGATTAAAATATTATGGATTCAATCTTTTTTTCCTCCCAATGGAGACCATCTTTAAGATAAATGGTATAAATAACTTTATAATAAGGTCACGCCTGATTTTATTTAGCCTCAAAGGTAGTACAAGCAAATTACTTTTTTTAAAGGGAAAAAACCCTGATTTTTTGGCTCAGTCATTATGCGTACCTCAATTAACATGTAGGAAAGTCTGATAACTTAGAATTATGCACACCTTATAAATTATGCTTTTTACATTTCATATTTCTCCTATGAATTCTTTCTCTACCAAATGCACTCATTTAGACTAGCATTAGATCTTTTTACAGTCACATTCTAAATTGTCTTCTCTATATTTAATCCCTTTTGATTCATATTACACCTCTTGCTCACATTGTATGAATCACTGTATGTAAAAGCTGGCCAATCTGATGGTAGAGGCTGCTGATGTGTTTTCCCAGGTAATACTTATATTAATCAGGGTCAGGGTTTTACCAAGTGGAACCAATAGGACATACATACATACATACATACACATATACACATACACATACACATATACATATACATATACATATACATATACATATACATATACATATACATATGTGATTTATTATAAGAATTGGTTCACACAATTATGAAGGCCAAGAAGTCCCACAATCTGCCATCTGTAATCTGGAGAACCAGGAAGCCAGTGGTATAATTCAGTTTGAGTCCAAAGGCCTGAGAACCCGGGGAGACACTGATATACCTTCTAGTTCAAAGTCAAAGGCCTGAGTACCTAAGGGAGGTGAGGGTGGGGGGCAATGGTGTAAGTCCTGAAGTCTGAAGGTCTCAGAATAAGAGTCTCTGATGTCTTCATGTCTTATGGCACAAGATGGATGTCCCAGCTCAGGAAGAGAGAGAGAATTTTCTCTTCCTCTGCCTTGCTGTTCTATTCAGTCCCTTAAAGGATAGGATACTTCCCATCCACATTGGTGAGGGCAGATCTTCTTTACTCAGTCTACTAATTCAAATGCTAATCTCTCCTGGAAACGCTCTCACAGACATAGCCAAAAATAATGTTTCACCAGCTATCTGGGCATCCCTTAGCCCAGTCAAGTTGACACATATAATTAATTATCACTATACTCAAGCATTTAAACTGGAGTGTCCTATAGATAATGCATCCTCATTTGTTTCATACTCAGCTAAAAATTGTGAAAATTTCAGTAAAGCTAGAAGGGATGCCCATTGTTATAGAGAATATTGAAAGGAAATTTAGGGAAATGTTGTAGTCATGCAGGCAATGGCCTAGTTTACTAAATCATTCTGTAGTCTAGAGGTTTCCAACATGATCTTTAGCTGCAGACACTTCTGGATGATATCTCATCTCTCTCATTTATTATCTGAGTGACTAATGCTCAGTGAATGTTAGCTGTGTGACCACGATTATTCCTAGGATACATTGCAGCTCTGCTCCCTCCCTATATTTTATTGATTTCAGAGAGAGGAAGGGAGAGGGAGGGAGAGAGAGAAACATCAATGATGAGAGAGAGTCATTGATCGGCCTCCTCCAGTGTGCCCCCCACTGGGGATCGAGACCACGACCCAGGCATGTGCCCTGGCTGGGAATCAAACTGAGATCTGGTCAATCCTCAACCACTAAGTCAAGCTGGCCAGGCAAACTAAGCAAATTTCTTAATCTCTCTTTCCTCAGTTTCTTCGTGTATAAAGCAGAGATAATCATCTCAATCTAATTGAGCTGAAAAGCTTAGAATAGATCTCAATGGCTTGCAAGCTACTTGACCCTGATCAAGTGCCTTCATTTCTCTGAACATCAGCAAGCTGATTTGGAAAATGCTGATAGCTCTATTTTTACATTTTTTTAAAATATATTTTTATTGATTTCAGAGAGGGGAAAGAAGAGGGAGAGAGAGAGATAGAAACATCAATGATGAGAGAGTCATTGACCAGCTGCCTAGCCCGCAACCCGGGCCTGTGCCCTGACCGGGAATCAAACCTGGATCGCCTGGATCTTAGGTCGACGCTCAACCGCTGAACCACGCATGGCCGGGCAGCTCTATTTTTATTAATATATTGTTATAATGATCATATTTCTTTATCTCAGGTGGTAAAAATGCTTAAATATAATAATTATGGAATCCAACAAATAATTCATAAGTACCCACCATAGGTTCATGTAACTCATTCAGTAGAGGATCTTGTCCATGGTTAATGCTCAGTGAATGTTAGCTGTGTGACCACGATTATTCCTAGGATACATTGCAGCTCTGCTCCCTCCCATGCTGGCATGTAGTTATAATACCAGAGAGCCACGTTTAACTTGCAGGTTTCCTGGAGCTCACCTGTTTTAACAGCTTCCTGTAGGGATTATTGTGCTTCTGAGAACTTGTTTGCAAGAGGGAACAACTTACTTTTAGAAGTTATTTCCTGGTAAGGCAGCTAATAGGAGATTGAGAAAATATTATTTTCCCTTTCTTTCTTTAACCTATTATGGATTAACACAAGTTGTTGAGTCTCCAGAAATGTGTTGTTTGCACCAGATCCATGACAGATAGAAGGTGATATTTTTCTAGTGACTTAAGCATTAAGACATATGTCCAGTGCTGGAATTTCTTACCTTTGCAAGATTTGTTTTTCAGATTAAAAGACACAGCTTTTAAAATAAGCCTTCTCCATATAGTCCCCTGCCTTTAAACTACAGAGAAATTTAGAGAGACTGCCAGATAGAATATTCTCTTCTTCTATTTGTTTAAAACCCCAAGCTGCATAAAGAGAGTTGGAGCTTTCCTCTAGCCCCTGCTATCAGAATGATACATTTGTTAGTTACGTGCCACCAAAATGCTGCTCTGCTCTGGGTTTGGTGTCTTAGGCATGCTATTTTGCCATTACTACCATTTTAAAAAAGCATTTTGATACTTTAATTTTTAGAATTCCAGCAATGCAATCCTCACTGCTATTCATTAGGGTCTGTGAGAATTTGCTTTCATTGAATGAAGTCTGTGGACCTGAAAGTGAACTGATTCCCTTTGATACAAAGTGGCCATCTATGCTGCTTCTCTCTTGTGCCAGAGAATGGAAACAAATGTAAATATAAGCTGAAGAAGAACAAAATTATATAAAAGAAATAATTTAACAAAAAAATCATTCAATGAGTCATAAGTAAGTAATTTCTAAATGAATTGCTCTTTAGGATAAGCCATAACACACATTTTCAGGACCATCTGCCTGTGTGCCCATCCATCCATCCATCCATCCATCCATCCATCCATCCATCCATCCATCCATCCATTCATCCTTCTTCTATCATCTATACCTATCATTATCTATCTATCTATCTATCTATCTATCTATCTATCTATCTATCTATCTATCTATCATCTATCTATCTATCTATCTATCTATCTATCTATCTATCATCTATCTATCATCTATCTATCTATCATCTATCTATCTATCTATCTATCTATCTATCATCTATCTATCATCTATCTATCATCTATCTATCTATCTATCATCTATCTATCTATCTATCTATCTATCTATCTATCTATCATCTATCTATCTATCTATCATCTATCATCTATCTATCATCTATCTATCTATCTATCATCTATCATCTATCTATCATCTATCTATCTATATCTATCTATCTACCTATCATCTATCTAATCTATCTATATCTATCTATCATCTATCAATCTATCATCTATCTATCATCTATCATCTATCTATCATCTATCTATCAATCATCTATCTACCTATCATCTATCTATCATCTATCTATCATCTATCTATCTATCATCTATCTATCTAATCTATCATCTATCTGTCACCATCATCTATCTATCATCTATCCTATTCACTTTCATTAAAAATAGTCTAAACAAAACATAAGCAGAGTATAAGACTGTTCATGGAGCCCATCCACATTTTAATCCCCATTCAAATTTTGCTTAAATTTGAAGCTCAATCAAATTTAATTCGTAGGATGGCAATTTTCTTTAGCAACTTTTTAGTCTTTAAGTTACCTCTTTAAGATGAGCAATAAGATGAAGATCAGATTCTACGATAAGAAGAAAAATTAAGTAAAACTTTATAAAGTAATAAATTTGGAGACAGGGTCACCCCCCCCCCCAAGAAAGTGTGGTCTCTCACCCTGGCCACCTTGACTGAGTGGTTAGAGCTTTGGCCTGTGCACTGAAGAGTCTCGGGCTCAGTTCCCAGTCAAGGGCATGTACCTGGGTTGCAGGTTTGATCCCTCACCCCTGGTTCGGATGCATGGTGGAGGCAACCAATTGATGTGTCTCTCTCACATTGATGTTTCTCTTTCTCTCTCCACTCTCTCTCTTACTTTCTCACTCTCCCCCTTTCCACTCTCTCTGAAAATTAGTGGAAAAAATATCCTCAAGTGAGGATTAAAAAAAGAAAAGAAAATGTGATCTCTGGTTTTATGACTCCATATTTCCCCTTCTCTCCTCCATTGCCATTATTTTTTTATACCAATCCTTTTGTATAAACAAATGATGAACTTTCCCCCAGATCAGTTCTATGCAATAAACGTGTAGTGAACACCAATTTGCTAGGCATTGGTAATTTGAAGGTGAAAAAGACAGTTTCTCATTCTCGTGATCTTTGTGTGGGAAACACATGACATTTTAAGAAACAAAGTGACATGGTCATAGGTTTAGAAAGATAGTAAAAATGACAGTATGGGGAAGGGATTTGAGGGGAAAATCTTGGATGCAGGTTATCTCTTAGGCCTCTGTGTTTTCTCCCTTAGAACATTTCCTGATCAGTTTTGCCCTATGATCACTTGGGTAGCAATGTAACTGCAATAAGGACTGGAAGTGAGTAGAATAGTTGGTATAGTCTTAAAAGCAGTGGATTAAGAACTGGCGTTTTAAGACATGAGAGGGAGAGAATAGTATGGTAGTGGCAATAAGGAATGCTGAGTACCATGAAATCCAGGAGTGAGAAAAAGCAAACAGTCATTATTTGAGAAGGATCCAAAGAAAGCAGCATCCTCAGAGGAGAAACCAGGTAGAAGATGAACTCCAGGGAATAGTATAAAGATCTTCACTTTGATTGTTCTGGGATTATTTTACTATTTTAAAATGCAGTGATTTTCAGCCCTGGTCAGGTGACTCACTTGGTTGGAGTGTCATCTGTACACCGAAAGGTCGCAGGTTCGATTCCAGGTCCGGGTACCTACGGGAGGCAATCAATCAATCGATGTTTCTCTCTCTCTCTCTCTCTCTCTCTCTCTCTCTCTCTCAGATCAATAAAAACATATCCTCTGGTGAGGATTTTTTAAAAAGCAGTGATTTTCATAAGTTTGTTAAATTTCTTTGGAAAAAACTTACTCTAATGTGATGTCTGTGTGTGTACTGCAATTTCTTTCTCCATTTTTAGTATACTCTAATTCTCTTCCATTTTCTTGAGAAATTTATCTCCAGTGGTTTTAAAATAGTGCCTTCTTTGCATTTTTATATCCATCTTTCTGGGGCTCTATTGTCCAGATAATAACATATCAATTCATATATCTTAGCCTTTTTTTTTTTCTTTTTCCATTTCTTCTTGCTTCTTCTGAAAGATTTCCTCAAACTAAAATTTCTCATCTATGTGATTGCTCTGTGCTTCTCAGAACAAAACCGCATCTCCAGCCTTTGCACACAGTTCTCATTATTGTACACAGGGATTTAATGATTTCATCTTAGGCTCCTGTCTTCAAATTCAAGGATTATACATTGCTAGACACCTCTGGGATCAGATTCCTAGCATATCCTCTCTACTTACTCCAGGTCATACTACTCTCCTATCTTCGCTGCATTTGGCAACCCTGAAAGCTTTTCATCATTTGCAGTTTCAGCTGCTCCTAACTCCTTAAAAGAGGTGTGCATTTCCGTTGCCTTATTGTCCTTGTGAATTCGAAGAAAAGAAGGAAGATAAGTGACTGTAAGCTAATGTGCTCAGACTAGAAATCCTCTATTATGGTATTTCATTTCAAGTCTCAAAATGATGAAAGCAAATTTATAATCCTCTTAACTTTGAGCAAGACACAAGGGGAAAATATGGATTGTCTTTTTCTAACTCCCTAAGACAAATTGTTTTTGTGCACATTAGTCCCTATGAAAAACAACTCTTTCTCTTATCTCAGTGTAGTCCTTGAAACATTTAACTAATTTTAAATATTATTTCCTGAGGAGCCAGAGTTTATTTTATCTGCCTCATATTGTCCCCTTAAAATGTGCACTCTTCTATCTTCCTCCTAAGTTGAGTCAATATTTATGATGCTTCTATTTTCTCTGTTCAGACCTGGTAGTCAACAGCTTTAATGTTAACTAATATATTCTGAACAAAGAGACACAGGTAGAAAACAGTTTCTGCCACCTAACTGGAAAGGAGATTTGGGAGTGTCAGGTTCACTGTTATATTTTACATAGCTGATGACTCAAAATGAATGTTTTCCTAAATCTGTATTATTCAATGGCAGGGTTGTCATATTTAGCAAAAATAGTAGAGGATACCCAGTTACATTTGAATTTTAGATAAACAATAGTTATTTTAGTGTAAGCATATCCTACAAAATAATTGACTATAGTAATTTTCCTCACCATTTCTACAAAATTTTTCAAAAGTAGGCATGCTTTGCTTAAAGAAATAGGTGTAGTGTCTTTACTAGTTCAGTGCAGGGTTTTAATCTAAATAAAAATCAAATCTAAATGATTCTAAATCTAAATGAAAACATTAAGAATATGGAGCTGAATTACATACAACCTTATTAACCAATTGAAATCTTGCTTGTGGTAAATGAATGAATAATTTATGTAGTAACTGAAGGATTTTTATTATTATAGTTTACAGACTTAAAATGACCTCAAATGAATAAATATATTTATAGGCTTTATAATTTTAAACACCATATCTGCCTTAAATAACTTACCTAAATTTGTATATGTAACCGCAAATTTATTTCCTAATTTTGTAGTCTTCACCTGGTCAGTTCAGAGACAAATGGAAGACAGTTCATAGAGTTTACCAGTGGCATTCTCTCAAAATTTCAGTGTTATCTGAGACCTTGAGGCATAAAATTAGGGTTAATTGAATAGTGGTAGTTAATCATAGCAAATATTAAGGATTATTCCAGATAATCACATCCTTATATGTACATAATTGGCTTCTGAAGGAGATATCAAGGGAACATAATTAAATGTGTATTTTGTCTTTGAAGCAAATATGGTAATTTAATAACTTGTTTTTTATCTCTTCTCAATTTTCAAGGGAAGCTAAATCCTCAAAATTAATAATATCTGTATCACGGAACTTCTACAAGGTTCAGGTGAGATTATTCACAAATACACACCAAGCAGATGGCTTGTCATGTAAGTAATCTTTAAATTTTAATCATCATTACTGCTGTTGTTTTTGTCCAATTTTAATATTAAGTATGGCTAATATGTTTGGTTTATAGAAGAGAAAACTTATGGGTTTTAGAGGTTGAGTGACTAAATTTTCACATAAAATGACTTTCCTTTTTAAAAAAAATTTATTATTTTTAAAATTTATCTTTATTGTTGAAAGAATTACAGATGTCCCCCTCCCCCCCCCCCATTGACCCCTTTTCCTCCCCCTGCCCGGGCCTTCACTGCCTTCACTGCACTATTGTCTGTGTCCATGGGTTATGCATAGATGCATAGAAGTTCTTTGGTTAATATCTTCTCACTGGCCCCCAAACCTTCCCTCTAAGAATCCTCAGTCTGTTGCATGATTTTCCTATAGAATCTTCCATTTTAAATCTTTATCTCTGATTATTAGAAATAACAAAATAGCTTCTTTTCACCATCCTAAATGGGACTAGCTAAGGATATGTAATAAAAATTAGCAGTTGCCTTCCTACTTACATTCACCTTCCATGCCTCGTGTCTTTTAGTAAGAAATATTAACAATTGTGGTATATTTTCTAATTATTCTTTCCTCCAAGAAACTTAAAAAATACATATGTCTGTATGTATTCAAATATATACAGGTAAACAAGACTTTTCATTGTCTCTGTTTTGAGAATTATAGTATGTATGTTTATACATACATGAATTACACTATGTATGTTTCTGAGAATTATAGTATGTATGTTTACTTTGCAAAATTGGAGGTGGATAGCATGATTAACTTCAATAACAATTGAAATAGATTCTAAGCAGGATATCAAAAGCCAGCAGGGAAACTGATTTTGTTTGTATTTATTTTATATTTATTTTATTTTTAGAAGTGGACCTGAACATTATAAACTTTCTGTAATAATTTTCTCACATATTAATTTGTTAAATCACCCTGACAAATCTGTCATGTAAAATTAACAAGTATACTATATTTTTGTGTGTGTGTGTGAAGATTAAGCAGGGTCATTGACATAAAAGCACTTAGTGTACTGCTTCTCAGTTACAGAAGAATTAAGTAAATATTTACATTTTTAACAGCATTGTGTTTTCTTTGTAAATAGCAAATAATGTAAAGACATAAAAATGAAAATGTAATGATTTTCCATTGCATCTCATGTATTTTTCTAGTCCTTTTATAAACAATGTAGATTGCTTAGTGCCTTTTTCCTTCCATGTGTGTTTGTTATTATTTTCCAAACTTCTTTTTTTATTTTTCTGTGAATGTTTTTTGGTTTCATCATAAATGTCCTTTAAAATACCTGATAAGTTTATCCCTTAGAATTTTAAATATTTCTCTCTGTCTTGTTTTTATTTTTGTTTTTCCGCTAGCTTTTTCTATTCCAATAGCTTTTCTCATTACTAACAGGTTAATTTTGGTAATTGGGAAAGCTATTGGTTGTTATATAATTTCTGACTGCCTTTCTCCTCCTGAACAGCCTATAGGTTCTCAGTTTTTCCAACATGAATTTCTAGATTTTCCTAGGTGAATAACAATAGCTCTTTCATGATTAAAAATTTTTTAAATTCTCCATACATGTAATCCCCAGTATACGTGGTTTCATGTTCTTCTCCCAAACAATTCAGGTGGTACTTATTTTGGGATTATGCTTAATATGTGCCTCTTAGGCATCTGATACTCTTCCGTATTTTGAAATCCAGGCCCTCACAAAAACAAAGTTTGTAGTGACTTTCATGCCAACTCATCCAGGGTTTTGTTCACAGCCACCTGAAAGCCAAGCAACACTGAGACGTGAGTGTAATAGTGGGACTTAATATTAGCTAGTAAATGGACTTACTCAAGTCACTGAAATGCAGGTAAGTTTTAAGGACAAACTAATTTCTCACCATTAAATGATGCATTATACACATTTTTAAGGGTTGTATTTTAAAATATCCAAAAAATAAAAATCAACTACCAACAAATATAACCATAATGATTTGTTCACAGCAAGTAGCAGATGAGTTTACAAAGCATGACTATCTTTTTTGTGAAACAAAGAAAAAGTAAAAGTAAAAAAATAATAATGTCTTTATGTTTATATATTATGGGTGAGTGTATATAGCTTTATGGGAGGAAAATGATGAAGAGAAATTCTTACAAGCTGTTAGAAATTGTTAAAGCAAGACTTCCACTGAGTAAATTTGGTAATTAGTGAAAGTGTTAGAATATATTCTCCATTGCAACTTAATCCATCATTATGTATCAAATGTGTCATGTGAAAACAATAAAATAGTACAATGACTTAGAGAACTTAATTTCAATACTTTGTTTTACTAACATTAAAAGGTACATTATGCATCATTTCCAAATACCAACGTTATTTTTTTTAAAGTTATATTAAACACACAACCTAATACCACATGTGAACTTTACCAATACTATGTTCAATATTTAAAAAAACAAAATCACTTTCAAATGATAGCTTGATTAACTGTTTTCAGTACATTCTCTTTCCATCCAGGATCAATTTACATGTGTGGATGCACACACACACACACACACACACACACACAAACTATATACAGTCAGTATTTATATATATGTACATTCAGTACATTTAAATGTATTCATTAGCACTATTTGCATTTTCTTTTTTCTGTTGTGGATCGTTTATTTTATAAATTATTGTTTTAAAAAGATTGCCCGGCTGGGCGTGGCTCAGCGGTTGAGCGTCGACCTAGGATCCTGGCGATCGAGGTTCGATTCCCGGTCAGGGCACAGGCCGGGGTTGCGGGCTCCATCCCCAGTCGGGGGCGTGCAGGAGGTACCCGATCAAGGACTCTCATCATTGATGTTTCTGTCTCTCTTCTTCTCCTTTCTTCTCTCTGAAATCAACAAAGATATATTTTAAAAAAGAGATTTATTCCTAATACATAGGGAAGCTACTATTTATATTTACTTCCCTAAATACTGCTTCTCTTACCACATTATATTACTGATTTTGTCCAGGGGACTTCCTTGATTTTTTAGGTGATTAATAATAATAATAATATTTATTTTGGGGGAACATTGGGATATTAAAACCAAACTATATACTCCATCATCATCAGAATGTTTCATGAATAATCAGATGAAATAACTTAAGCAGTACTTTTATTTTGGGAACTATGTTTAACACTCTAGTCCAACTTCATATTTCATAGATAGGAAAGTGGATTCTAAATAGGAAACCAAATGTGATTATTAAATATGTATTTTTATGAAATTTAATTTTGTGTTAATCAAACCATTTATGTTTCTGTTGCTACTTCTCAGATTCCAAAAGTGTGTTTATGTATGTTGCCTCATTGAATTCTCATGACAATTCTGTATATACAATTCATAATATTTTTGTAGCATAAGATTGTTGTGAAAGGCAAGTATGATAATGTATATATAAGCACTAAGCTGTCTGCCAGATACATAAGTAGTATTATGTGTTAATGATTATTATTTTCATTATCTTTCTTATACACAATATCATATCAAATAACTGGTCTATGGTACCAATTATTTTTATTACTTCTCATAAAAATGTTCTTAATAATAAAACTTATTTGTCATCATTACCAATGATACCAGGCAACAAGGCATAATAAAAAGACAAGTGTAATACCTTCTCCATTCACTCTTCATTTCATACTTCTTTAATCAATATTAATTGCCTAATTCATTTTTTCAACATTTGTCACATTCATAACCATATTCAGTCATGTCTTTGTATAAAATCAAGTTCTGTGATAATAACATTTCTATTTCTCTGTCTTTACAAAGCCAGTCCATAGAGTTTGGCCTTGGCAGCTTCTTGAAACATGGGATTATACTATTCATATCCTGCAATGTATTTTTGTTACTGACTTCAACATCTGACCTTTAGCTGGGCTGTTCTGTACTGAGACCAGGTAATCAGTTTGGAGTGATTTTTCAAGTGTTTGACCATGGCAACGTCCTGTTCCTGTGGCTCACAGGAGACCTTGAAACAAAATAGCATTTTACTATCACATGGTACATCTTTCTCATTAAATACCTCATCATGAACCTCTGTGTGGGTGAAATATTCCACCTATTTACTTTTAGACATTACGATAAACATTTACTTTCCTTATTTATGAAAATATCCCTTTGGGTTTTTGTTGAGAGTTTAACTAAGCTACTCCATGGTACTGTTGCCTTGGCATCCCTTTTGTTTGGCAAAGTGGGCCGCAGTAACCTTAAGCTGGCAGTAAGCCCCTCATGCAATCACATGCCCTCGCAGCAGCCTGCAGGGTCACAGGTAACCATAAGCACACCTAATATTACTTCCCCAGCAACCCTTGTGATCAGCAGTCTCCCCTCCCTCCTAGGGCCTTCCCTTTACGTGCCCCTTAGATAAGACCCCTGTGAGGCGTACCCAAACTCCACTCTTCTGGCTTGAATTGGCCAACCCATCTCAAGCATGGGAACCCCAAAGCACTCCACCCACGGACCCATCCACGGCCTGCTTCTCTCCCTTTGGCTGCACTATGCCTAGGCTTCCATCTGTGAATAATAAACTTCTTTATTTCAATTTCTCTTGTGGTCTGGCACCCTGTACTCCACTTAACAAGTATTAATTAGACAACTTCATAGCAGCCTTTTATTCTAGGATGACTAAATTAATTAAAGAAAATGAAAGATATTTTCTATGCAGTTTTCTTCTTTTCTGATATGTACAATTAGCCATTTTTATTAAACTTACTTTCTCTTCTTCAATGATATTTTCTTCTCTTCCTCATAAATATTACAACAATATCTAAGTCTATTCCTTGGAATTTGGGTCACTTTGTTCTATTGTGATTGCTTAAATTTTTAATTTTATTGCCTTTTCCTACTGTGCTTTGTTTGCTCAGAAATGGAGACACAATTTTAATACAGTTATATTCACCAGTTTAACAGTTCACATCATTCTTAACTTGTACTTTTTAGGTATTGGATGTTTACCTCTATTTTGGGATCAAGTCTGAAGTGATTTGGTTGCCAACTTATCCAGGTTTGCTCTGGTAATCTTCTAAGAATAAATAACTCACACCTATTTTATTAAAAATAAAATAGTGGGTTTTTAATAATAGCTAATTAATGGAATTACTCAAATTAACTATAAAAATGTATTCTTCAGGTAGATTCAGTTCTAAATAGAAAATAAGTGTGTATTAGGAAAACTTTCTGTTAGGGAATAAAATGTTGGGATAATATGATTGTTTCTATTTTGATGTTGCTTGGTAGTTTACAAAAATATTTTCTCAAATTATCTCATTCAATGTTCACAACAAATTTGTGGTATAGAATGAATAATAACTTCAATGCCAAAGTTTTTTGAAGGTTTCATGAGATAATCTACATGAAATTTTGAAGCACTTTACCTATCAAGGAAGTAAAAATTAAATAAAGGTTAATTATTTTTGCACTTTTTAGTAATATAAGAGCACAAATTATCACCTTATTATAACAGTAAGAAATGTTATATAGAAATTAAGTAAATTTCTTTTCATTTTTGATCTATATTATATTGATTTTAATGAACATATTTTACATTCTCTGTATATTTTTAATTTTAAAAATAAAAATATATCAATGTGTTTGAAAATGTATATTTTCTTTTATGGATTTTTAACCTTTTAAGCTTTTTATTTTGAAATAGTTATACATAAACAAGAAGTTGCAAAAATGTACAGGTGGGTCCCATGCACTCTTCCCCCAGTCTCCGCCAATCTTGCATAAGTATAATACAGTATCAAAACCATGTAACTCGTATAGATACAGTATCACTGCTTATTTTTAATTAGTAAAATACAGAACAATATTACACACATTTTTCTGCAAATCATTTTCTGTCTTAGATATGTAGTGTGGACATTATTCTAGATTAGTGTTTTTAAAAATATAGGTCATGAGTTATTTGTGAGTTTTGACATCAATGGACTTGAGTTATCTTATATTTTAAAGGCATAAAAGAGAACTTAAAAGAATGAGATTTTATTGTATATACTAACAATATTTCTATTTTTTAAAATTTGTAAATGTGTATACATGTGTGTATGTACTTTTATAGATGTGTACAAAAACCTGATATATGTTGTGCTAATATAATGGCTTATATATTTGTACATTGCTTTTAATCTTCCAAAGAACTTCCTCATTGACACCTTATGGCAATTCTGTGATATAGAATTAATTATGTTTTCTAAATCATAAGATTGTTGAGTATCATATGAGATTATCCATCTATTAATACTAACACAAATGATCATAATTGTTCTAATTATTTTATCACTATTTAATTGTATTTAACTTTATATTTTGAAGTAGTTTTAGATTCACTAGAAGCTGTAAAAATAGTACAGAGTTCCCATATATCCTTCACTCAGCTTCCCCTTATGATAACATCCTTAAGTAACCATGCTACATTATCAAAAGCAGGAAATTGATATTGGTAGAATACTATTAATTAAACTACAACTTTATTAATATTTCATTAGTTATTACATGCACTCATTCTTGAACAGCAAAGGAAACCATCAATAGAATGAAAAGACAACCCATTGGATGGAAGAACATATTCACCAATGATACATCCGATAAGGTTTACTATCCAATATTTATAAAGCACTTATACAACTCAACACTCAAAAAAGCAAACAACTCAATTAAAAAATGGGCAGAAGCATGAATAGACAAGTCTCCAAAGAGGACATGCAGATGGCCCATAGACATATGAAAAGATGCTCAACACTAACCATCAGGGAGATGCAAATTAAAAGGACGGTGAGTTATCACCTCACACCTGCCAGAACGGCTCCCTGGACAATCAACGAACAAGTGTTGGTGAGGATGTGGGGAAAGGGGATCCTGGTACCCTGCTGGTGGGAATGCAGACTGGGGCGGCCACTGTGGAAAACAGTGTGGAGGGTCCTCTGCATAAGCCTTTAGAATTCAGGCAGATATGCAGAGATCTACTCACCTTGCTGTCGCCCAAGAGAAGCCTCAAGTAAGTTTCCTTTGTTATTCAACCTGCCATCTACCAATGTGGAGTCGCCTGTCTCTTTCTTTAGTCTCTCTTTGCTCTCTGCTTATGGGGTTGGGTCATGGGTTTTCTGAGTACATAATTTATATTAAATTTAGTGAGATGTGTTTTATGTCCCAGGATGTTGTCTGTCTTGGTGAATGTTCTGTGTGAGCTTGGGAAGAACATGTATTCTGCAGTTGCTGGGTAGAGTATTCTATGAATGTCAATTAGATCAGTTTTATTGATAGTGCTGTTCGGGTCAACTGTATTCTTTCTGAAAGATGGATGCTGAAGTATAATAGTTGATTTGGCTATTCCTCCTTGTAGTTCTATCAGTTTTTGTCTCCCACGTATTTTGATGCTCTGTTAAGACGTATACACATGAAGTATTTTTGTCTCCCTGGAGGATTGACTTTTTATGGTCATTTATGGGACCCTTTTTTCCCTGATATTTTCTTGTTATGAAGTCAGAATTATCTAAAATTAATATATAGCTATTTCATCTTCCTTTTGCTTAATATTAGCCTGGTATATTTTTCTCCAAATATTTACTTTTAACCTATGTCTTTAGAATGGATTTCTTCTAGACATCATGGAGTTGGGTCTTGGTTACTTCCCCCACCTGCTGCCATAGGCATGAGAGAATTTTTATTGGCTCTTTAACATCAGAACCTGGTGGGATCCCTAGAGGTAAAACTTGCAAGTGTGGAGAGCTCCCTAGGGCTGCTGTCCCCAAGAGTTTCTGTTCTATACAATGCCTCTAGGAATTTCTCAGTTACTGTTTAAGTGTTCTTACCAGGTTATGTCTTTACTGGCTTCTGATCCCAGTAAGCTGATCTCAGCTGCTCCCTGTAATTACCTTCCTCTCCAGATTCTGAGTTGGCATTTTACCCTGAAACTTCTACTGTCTGATGGTTCCAAGAAAATCATTGTTTTTCAGTTTATTCAGGTGTATGTTTTTTCTGGTATGTGTGGGAGTTAGGATTTTCAAGCTCTTTACATGTTGAAGCTGAAATAGGAAGTTATCTTTGTATTTCAGCCATTTAAATATGATATACTTATATTTGTTGGGGGTTTGGTGTGTGTATTTATTCTCTGAGCTTCTTGCAGCTCTGGTTTGCTATCACTAATTTTTAAAATTCCTGACTGGTGTTTCTTTAAATATTTTTTCTGTCCTTTACTGCCTTTCTTCTGGAGCCCAGTTGCACATATGTAAAACTTGTTTAATATTGCACCACATCTATTGGTACATTCCAAATATCTTAGCTCCTAGATAACTAATGATTAAGACCAAATGTCACTGTTGGAAGAAGGCAGAATTTTGCAGAGTAATTCATCAGATTTAGGTTCAAAGAAATTAGATCATAACTGGTGGAAAACTGGAGAGAGAACACTCTTTAATAAGGGATATTGGCTTGAGCAAAGTTAGCATATAATTATAAGGCATTTTTCGGGATCAATGAAAAGGGCAATCTTCATGTAGTGTTCATTTTAAACACTAATAAGGCATATATCTTCCTTTTACTGAGTTAATAACTACTCATCCTTCAGAACTGAGTTTAAATATCAGATCTTTTAAGAAGCATTTTCTCACCTCTCCAAAATAGTCCTCCTGCTTTATGCTTTCATGGCATGTTGCACTTATGTATGTATGTATGTATTATCAATAAAAGTAGTAGCTGACATTTATTAAATGATTACTATATGCCAGGTATTGTATTAAGCACTTAAGTATGATCTCATTTAAGTATGTTTAAAATTTGTCTTTTAGCCTAGATTGTATGTACCAAAGAAAGATATGGCAGTTATCGTGTCTTTTTGTTCACCACTGTATCCCTAGTGCCTACCATAGAGCCTGGTACATACTAGGTATTTAATATAGCTTTGTTAACTGACTAAGTAGTCAAAGATGTTATTGCTACCTTTATTGTTTACTCTCAACTAATGAAGATATTTTTCTTTCTACTCCATTGGGTTCATATGTTGAGATTGCTAAATTACTACTTTGGCCAATACATAAGGCTAGTCATTTTGATAGCTCCTAGAATGCCCCTGTGGTACCATGAATGATTTTGGAGTTCACACAGAAAGAAATAACCACTGGCTGATTCACTCTAACCTGTGGGGACTACATAATTATGTATGAAGTAGCTGCCACTCTTAAATGATTTGAATTTTTGATGAGTGATTTTATTTGGGATTTTAAAATTAATTTAACCATTCTTTATGGAAACTGATCTAAATGCATAGTGTTGTCCAATTTATTTTCTTGCATTCTGCTCATATATATATTATATATATATTATATATATATATATATAATATATATAATTTCTACTTGGTTGAAATAATCTTGATATAATAATAAAAAGGTTTTGAATCCATTTAATAGCCATGTGTAAGAAATAACCATATTTCTCCTGTCAGCAAAATGTATCAGTCTTATTTTTCCCAGTGACCTAGATACACCCAAAGCCTATGAGAGTTACTCTGAATTTATTTTGCAAAAATCAATATCAGTTTTCCCTTGCCTATTTCTATAGGGAATATTTTCTCTCTGCCTTCCATCTATCCACAGTAGAAACTTTCGTCAGAGATAAATAATATGACAAGCTTTCCAGATTCATCTCCTGCAAAAGAAAGGGATTTTTCATACTAGTTCATTAAGTTGAGATATTCTATCCTGAACAAAGTCCCCAGCTAGCAGTTGCTAGCTGATGTTCAAAATAGATAAAAATAGACTTAAATCATCTAGTGTAATATTTGCATAAAGACCTTTTTCTCAGTAATTAATCATTGAATCATAATATGAGTTCAGCAAAGTACCAAATGATACTTAGTTCTAGAAGTTGAGCATAATGATTTCTTACATTTATTTAGAATTTTGTAAGTGGTAAATATTTTCAAGTGTGATGGTTCAATTGATCCTCATAGCGATCCTTTGACAGGTGAGGTGAGCATGCCCAGCACTGTATTGGCTCATGCGTGTTCATTCCTTAACCTCCTCCCTTTCCCATTCTGCTACTCTAGAGGCTGGAAGGATTAATTGTTGGTTTTCCAGTACCCCCTGCGACCAAGGCTGACCTTATGACATAGTTCTAGCCAAAAAGATGAAAGACAAAGCTAAGTAGCGCTCTGAGAAGTGATTTTGATCACTGATGAAAACAGCGCGGCCATGGTCAGTGCGGCCTCCCTGCGGCCTCAGCGCGCGGTGCCTGGGGCGCGCCCACGTGCACTGGGAGCTCACGTGGCAGTGCGAGTGAACAGAAAGTTCCAAAGCCTGAGTCTCGTAGTTCAGTGCTGAGCACCTCGAACAATGTCGGCAACTGTTCATTTTTGGAGTTTTGTTATTGTGAGAGAAGGTAACTCCTGTTTGGTTGAGCCACTACTTTTCAGGTATTCTGTTAATGGTTAATACTTCCCAGCTAATGGAATTGATTCACAGGTGAGGAAAACAAAACTGAAGTGATTTACAGGACACGCCCATAAGCATAACAACAGCAGCTTTGAGTGAATTTTTTTTTTTAGTGAATTTTAATATGCTAATACCTTAATTTAAAATGGAATCTTAAATTAAGCTAAGATTTCATATTTAAGTTAAGCTAAGGTTTCATATTTATTTAAAATAAACCTTGAGGATGACAATCATTCAAAAAATATGGGTACACTCCCCTTTACTTAGAATCCTTAGGCTCACTATGACAAGTACCACATATTCCCAGCTTCACTAATAATGTGCCTGTGGATTTTTTTCCAGTTTTGGCAATTAGGAACAGTGCTACTATGGATATTTACTCAAGAGTGGAATTGCTGAGCTACAGTGTAAGTGCATCTTTAATCTTGCTAGATAATTCCCAACTGTTTTCCAAAGTGGTTGTATTATTTGTGCACTCCCACCAGTACAGAATTATATCATCTTCACTACTGGATATTATCAGATTGTAAAATTTTGCCAATCAGGAATACGGGTAATAATCTCGTGCTATGGTTTCAATTTACATTTTCCTGATTACTAATGAGGTTGAGCACTAATTCACATGATGTTTGGATATGAGGAATTCCTCTATTTTCAAGGAACTGTTCAAATATTTTCTTCATTTTTCTATAGAGGTATTGTTTTATTGAGTTGTAGGAGATTATATATATACATACATATACATATACATATACATATACATATACATATACATATACACACATATATATATATATATATATATATATATATAAAATTCTTGTTAATTATAGTAGTTATATTCTCTGAAGTCACCATGAATACTAAACTAGCAAATGCTAAACTATGCTCTTAGGAAAAATACAGGATTAGGTTTCTTTGAGTCTCTGGTCACATTTTCATCAACTGAAAGGGCATTCATGTTATAGGTTTGTTTATGAATGTCATTGTAAAACAAGTCAGTCTCATCGGCATTGGAAATCTGCCCTTACCATTTCCCTTTTTCTGTCTAATATTTAGCAGATACTTTTAAAATTCTTCTGCAGCATCCTGTTCTGCAGAACCTACAAGTTTAATGTTTTCACACCATATTGCCTTTTGAAACATGCAAACCAGCCAGCCAGCATTAGTTGAGAGGGGTTTAACATTTTCTTGACCCTGGGTAATGAGTCTGAAAATTTCTTTGGCTTTCAGCCTCCCAACAATGCTGTCCACCATGCTTTTATTAATTGGTTATCATCTCATGAATCCACAAATTTAGCCACTTTTCCATAGCTTCAACCCACCATATAGCTGTTACTTTAGCACTTTCCAGAGCTGCATCATGTAAAGATTAACAAATTTCCTCTTCCTTTTACCAGGCATAGCTTATTATTGATTCATTAACATTAAACTTATGGCCAACAGCACTATAACTCATGCCTGAACAAAGTTTATGAACACTTGTACTTTCTCTACAAGGCATATCACAGCCTTCTTAGTGTGGCAGGATAGTAAGAAGGTAGGAAAATTCCTGGGCACATGAAATGGGGAAACTGAGACAAGAAAATTAAACAAGGCCAAACAGTTTGGGCAGCTTGCAGCCAGCTCGTGAACTGCAAGACCTTCTCTCCCCCAACCAAGGGCACTTGAGAGCAAATGGTCAATACCTCTCCTCCCTGACCAGAGAATGCATGGCTTAAATCACCCTGGCCTGGGAAAACAGAGAACAAAGCCTCAATTAATGCCATTTGTGCCACCTAAACCCAAGGACAGATGAAGTTGGGGAACAAATAACAAAAACCCCACTAAAGCCACACAGACCTAAGATAAAAGTAAAACAGACCAAAGAGTAATCCAAAACTCCCCTATATATTCATTTTGGTGCATCAGCATATTAAAAACTCACCTAGAAAGCTAATGAATATTCTACTGAAACCCAATGAGGGCTCACTCTAGAGCATGCCCAGGCCCCTTCCCCGGCATGAACTTTTGATTTCTTCCTAATTTCTAAGGGTCCCCATGAGACTTGCAGCCAGGGGAGCGGTGGGCAGCAGCAGCTTGACCCAGGCTTATCCCCTGAGCCTGTCTCCAAGGTCCCCCTCGTCTCTGATTCCCAGGGAGCTAAAGCAGCCCTGTCCAGGCTCACTTCTGTCACTGTGACCTTCACTTCCCAGGGAGCTAACAGCATCCCCGCCCAGGCTCACTTCTTTCCTATAACATTTCCAGAGAACCAAAGCAGAGCACTGCCTCGGCTCTCCCCTGTGGTTTCTTCTACCCTAATGTCTTCCTCTGTTTCATTGTCCCCAGCATTAATAAATGTCCTTTCAAACCCATCTGGTCCTGTGCTGTGAACTCTTTCTTACATGAGGTCAAGAACCCACACACTGCAGGCTGGCCTGAGACAGACATGCTCTGGGCTGGACCCTGTCCGGTAACATTCAGAACACTGGACAGCACTTCAAAACTATGCTTGGGGCCATTTTAAACAGCAAAATCATCAACAAAAGCAAAAAAATGTGGCACTAACTAGACCTTTAAAGGGACATTTGTTTAGGGAACTGAAACAAGAAGGCAGAGCTTTTCCTTGTTCCACCTGAGCTGGCAGTACTGTATGTCTTAGATGACTCAAATTCTCCACTCTCCACATAATCACAAATGACCACAAAGGAATGACAAGTATTTATTTGGTGATTAAAAATAAATTTTAGTGAGCAGATGAACTAGCAAATATGAATTTGTAAATAATGAGCAAAGACTGTGTATACAGATGTGTGTGTTCTGTGGTGAAGTCCTGGTTAAATTTCATTTTTCCCCCATTTTTCCCCCCTGTGGATACCCAACTGTCTCAGCAGCATTCCTCTATAGTGCTACTTTTGTTATAAATCAAATACTCATTTATGCAATGCTCTATGTGATATTGTGATTTATAATAAGAAATATATATTTGACCTTCACCTCAAGGACAGGTTGTGAAAGCTTCTGGGTCTGTGAGCATATGGAGATAGGGGGAGAATGGCACACTCCAAGAAGGCATGGGAGCTCCAGCCCTTTCCCCATACCTTGCCCTCTGCATCTTCTCCATCTGGCTGTTCCTGAGTTATATTCTTTTATAATCAACCAATGATCTAGTAAGTAAAATTTTTCTCTGAGTTCCATGAGCCACTGTAGCAAATTAATTGAACCTGAAGAGAGGGCCATGGGAACCTTTGATTTATAACCCATTGGTCATAAGCACAAGTGATAACCTGGGCTCGCAACTGGCATCTGAAATGAGAGGGGTGGGCAGTCTTGCAGGAGTGAACCCTTAACTTGTGGGATCTGAAGCTATCTCTGGGTAGATAGTGTCAGAATTGAGTTGAATTCTCAGACACCCTGCTGGTATCCTGAGGATTGCTTGTTGGTGTGGCAACCCTTATACACTATTTCTGTAAGCTATAAATATGGCATATTTAATATTGATTTAGGCCTTCCTTATCACAATGATTTTTTATACTATTCTGGTTTTATATATTTTGTTAGGTTTAATCCTAGATAACTGATATTTTATGGCCCTGTAGATGTTATCTTTTAAAATGTCACTGTCTGTTGATGTTATATAGAATACCATTCTCTTTTATGATTTTATTATGAAATACTTGTTAAATTTATTTATTAATTCTAAGAATTTATTTCTATATTATTTTGTATTTTTATGTGCATAATTATGTAATATGGGTAATGTCATATTTTCCCTCTCTTTTTAATTAATGTAACTTTATCATGCTGGCTATAATGAAGTAAAATATTAAATTGACATGGTGGTAGTGGGCATTTTTGGGTTTCTCCAGATTTCAATGAAAATTTCTCTGTGTGTCATCATTAAATATTTTTTGTTGCTGCCAGTTTTCAAGTAAAGGAAGTTCTCTTATAGTAAATTCCTATAAGTGTTTTTTATTATAAATGTATTAATTTAATCAAATTACTTCACTCTATCAATTTTGACAATCATATGATTTTCCCCTTTTAATAGGGTAATGTAGTATACTACATTAATTAAAATTTTAAAATAAAACAAAACCAGCATTTCTGAAACAATTCCATAATCTAATGATCTATTACCCTTTTTCGTTGCTGATATTTTGTGAGCATTTTTGCATGGATACTTTTGAATGAGAGTCACTTGTATTTTCCTTTCTTATACAACTCTTGTTAAAGTTTGTTATCAAGCTGTTGTTAGACTCATAGAATAAGTTGCAAATTGTACCCATTATTGGGAATAATAGTTTGTGTAATGCTAGAATTATTGCTTTCTTGAATGTTTGGTAGAACTAACTTTGCACCTGCAGTTTTTCAATGTAGGAAGATTTTCATTACTAATGCAAATGCTTTAATAATGATAGAGCTATTAACTTTTAAATTGTTTCTGAGTCATTTTTGGTAAATTACATTCTTCTAGAATTTGTAAGTTGTATCTAAATATTCAATATATTGACATAAGTTGTTCATGATATTCTCTTATTTCATTAATATCTGAAGGATCTATGACAGTGTTCTGTTGTTTATTCTTAATGTGTTTTGGCAGAGATTTACTGAATTTTTAGAAAAACCTTTATTCTTAGAACAGTTTTAGTTACCTCCATGCTATTTTCCATAGTGGTTGCACCCGTTTGCATTCCCACCAGTGGTGTACTAGGGTCCCTTTCTCCACACCCTCGCCAGCACGTGTCATTTGTTGATTTGTTGATGGAGCCATTCTGACAGGTGTGAAGTGATACCCCGTTGTGGTTTTAATTTGCATCTCTCTGATGATTAGTGACGAGAATTTTTTCCTATGTCTTGGCCATCTGTACGTCCTTTTTGGAGGAGTGTCTATTCAGGTCCTTTGCCCACTTTTTAATTGGATTGTCTTCCTCTTGTTGAGTTATATGAGTTCGTTGTACACTTTGGAAATTAGCCCCTTATCAGATGCATCCTTGGCAAATATGTTCTCCCATACTGTGCAATTCCTTTGTATTTTGAGGCTGATTTCTTTTGCTGTGCAGAAGCTTTTTAGTTTGATGTAGTCCCATATGTTTATTTTTTCTTTCGTTCCTCTTGCCCTAGGAGATGTATCACTGAAAATTCCACTACATGAGATGTCTGTGACTTTACTGTCTATGTTTTCTTCCAGGATGTTTATGGTTTTGTGACTTACATTTAAGTCTTTCATCCATTTTGATTTTATTCTTGTGCATGGAGTAAGTTGGTGGTCTAGTTTCATTTTTTTGCATGTATCTGTCCACTTTTCCCAGCACCATTTATTGAAGAGACTGTGTTTACTCCATTTTGTTCTTGCCTCCTTTGTCAAATATTAATTGACCATAATGGTGTGGGTCTATTTCTGGGGACTCTGTTCTGTTCCATTGATCTATATGTCTGTTGTTGTACCAATACCAGGCTGTTTTGATGACAATGGCTTTGTAGTACAGTTTGATATCCAGTGTAGTGATCCCTCCCACTCTGTTCTTTCTCAAGATGGCTGCAGCTATTTGGGGTCTTTTTTGGTTCCATATAAATTTTTGGAATATTTGTTCTAGCTCTGTGAAATATGCTGTTGGTATTTTAATAGGAATTGCACTGAATCTATAAATTGCTTTGGGTAGTATGGACATTTTAATAATATTAATTCATCTAATCCATGAAATGGTGTATTCTTCCACTTGTTTATATCTTCCTCTATTTCTTTTTTCAGTGTCCTGTAGTTTTCCAAGTACAGGTCTTTTACATCCTTGGTTAAGTTTATTCCTAGGTATCTTATTTTTTTAGTTGCAATGGTAAATGGTATTTTTTTCCTTTAGTTTCTCTTTCTGAAAGTTCAATGTTGGTGTATAAGAATGCCATTGATTTTCAGATGTTGATTTTGTATCCAGCTACCTTGCCAAATTTATCAAATCTAGTAGTACTTTGATGGAGTCTTTAGGGTTTTCTATGTACAATATCATGTCATCTGCAAATAATGACAGTTTTACTTCCTCCTGTCCAGTTTGGATAACTTTTATATTTTCTTCCTGTCTGATGGCTGTGGCGAGGACTTCCAGTACTATGTTGAATACGAGTGGTGAAAACGGACATCCCTGCCTTGTTCCTGTTTTTAAGGGAAATGGTTTTAGTTTTTGACCATTGAGTATGATGTTGACTGTAGGTCTGTCGTATATGGCCTTTATTATGTTGAGGTATGTTTCCTCTATTCCCACTTTGTTGAGAGTTTTTATCAAAAATGGGTGCTGGATTTTGTTGAATGTTTTTTTCTGCATCTATTGATATGATCATATGATTTTTTTCCTTCGTTTTGTTTATATGATGTATCACATTTATTGATTTGTGGATAATTATACCAGCCTTGCATTCCCAGAATAAATCCCACTTGGTTGTGGTGTATGATTTTTTTAATGTATTGCTGGATCCAGTTTGCTAGTATTTTAGTGAAGATTTTAGCATCTATGTTCATCAGGGATATTGGCCTGTAATTTTCTTTCTTTGTAGTATCTTTTTTTTTTTTTTTTTTAATATATCTTTATTGATTTCAGGGAGAGGAAAGGAGAGGGAGAGAGAAATAGAAACATCAATGATGAGAGTCATTGATTGGCTGCAGCCCGCAACCTGGGCATGTGCCCTGACCAGGAATCGAACCCCGATCACCTGGATCCTAGGTTCTAGGTCAGCGCTCAACTGCTGAGCCACGCCTGGCCGGGCTCTTTGCAGTATCTTTATCTGGTTTTGGGATTAGGGTGATGCTGGCCTCATGAAAAGAGTTTGGGAGTCTTCCGCCCTCTTGAATTTTCTGGAATAGTTTGAATAGAATAGGTGTTAATTCTTCTTTGAATGTTTGGTAAAACTCGCCTGTAAATCCATGGCTTTTGTTTGCTGGGAGTATTTTGATTACTGCTTCAATTTCATTAGTTGTTATTGGCCTATTCAGGTTTTCTGCCTCTTCTTGATTCAGCTTTGGAAGGCTGTATGCTTCTAGGGATTTTTCCATTTCCCCCATGATGTCCAATTTGTTGGCATATAGTTGCTCATAAAATTTTCTTACAATCCTTTGTATTTCTGTTGGGTCAGTTATATTGCCTCTTTCATTTCTGATTGTATTTATTTGGGTCCTCTCTCTTTGTTTCTTAGTGAGTCTGGCTAAAGGTGCATCAATCTTATTTACCTTTTCAAAGAACCAGCTCTTGGTTTCATTGATTTTTTGTATTTTTTTTTTTTTTAGTTTCTATGTCATTAATTTCTGCTCTGATTTTTATTATTTCCTTCCTTCTACTTCCTTGGGGCTTTTCTTGCTGTTCTTGTTATAGATCTTTTAGTTGTTGTGTTAGATGGTTTAAAAGAGCTTTTTCTTGTTTCCTGAGGTAAGCCTGTACTGCTCTGAACTTTCCTCTCAGGACTGCTTTCTCTGTGTCCCATAGGTTTTGGGTTGTTGTCTATTCATTTTTGTTACTTTCCACGAAGTTTTTGATTTCTTCCTTGATCTCCTTGGTAACCCATTCATTGTTTGATGACATGCTATTTAGCCTCCATGTGTTTGAATATTTTTGAGATTTTTTATAGTGGTTGATTTCTAGTTTCATGGCATTGTGATCTGAGAAGGTGCTTGATATGATTTCAGTCTTCTTGAACGTGTAGAGACTTGCTTTGTGCCCTAACATGTGGTCTATTTTTGAGAATGTTCCATGTGCACTTGAGAAGAATGTGTATTTTGCTGCTTTGGGATGAAATGTTCTGTAAATGTCAATTAAATCCATTAAATCTAGTGTGTCATTTAAGATCTGTGTTTCCCTGTTGATTTTTGTCTTGATGATCTGTCCAATGATGACAGTGGGGTGTTAAAGTCCCCCACTATGATCGTGTTGCTGTCGATCTCCCCCTTAAAGTCCACCAAGAAATTTTTATATATTTAGGTGCTCCTATATCGGGTGCATATATATTTATAAGGGTTATTTCCTCCTGTTGGATTGATCCCTTTAGTATTATGTAGTGATCGTCTTTGTCTCCTGTTATGGTCTTTATTTTGAAATATATTTTGTCAGAAATAAGAATTGCTATTCCAGCTTTCTTTTCCTTTCCACTTGCATGGAATATTTTATTCCACCCCTTCACTTTTAGCCTGTGTGAGTCTTTTGCTCTCAGGTGGGTCTCTTGTAGACAGCATATATTTGGGTCCTGTTTTCTTATCCATTCAGCTACCCTCTGTCTTTTGAGTGAAGCATTTATTCCATTTACATTTAAGGCTACTATTTATATATACTTATTTAATGGCATTTTCCCCTTTATGCTGATGTACCTTTCTCTCACTATTCCTCCATTTTTCTTAGGGCAGTTCTTTCAGCATTTCTTGCAATGCTGGTTTGGTGGTACTGAACTCCTCTAGCCTTTTTTTTGCCTGGGAAGCTCTTTATTTCACCTTCAATTTTAAATGATAGCCTTGCTGGTTAAAGCAGTCTTGGTTGCAGGTTCTTGCTTTTCATTACTTTGAGAACTTCATGCCACTCCCTTCTGGCCTGAAGAGTTTCTGTTGAGAAATCAGCTGTTAGCCTCATGGGGGTTCCTTTGTAGGTAACTGCTTGTCTCTCTTGCAGCCCTTAATATTTTCTCTTTGTCCTTAATATTTGCCATTTCAATTATGATGTGTCTTGGACTGGGTCTCTTTGGGTTCCTCTTCTTTGGAACCCTCTGTGCTTCCTTTTTATGTATTTTCCTCCAGTTTTAAAAAATTATCAGGCAATCTAAAGAAAATCCCAAAGAAAACCCATCTGTGGTTCGTGACCTCTGGAGTAGATAGAATCCATGGCTCTGTGGATGATCAGATTTCAAATGGAAAGTGGTCAGAAATTGACTCTGTGGTTCCCAAAAGCGTCTCTCTTGGGGCAGAATCTATTCTTGTTTAAGTGCAATTGGATGTGCACTAGTATGGCACAGGTGTCTTCATGACTCGAATTGGTTGTTCTGGTGATGGCCTGATGGGGTACTGTCATTATTTTTGTTGTTGTTAATCCTCACAGAGGATAGTTTTTCCATTGGTTTTTCAGAGAGAGTAGAAGGAAGAGGGAGAGAGAGAGAAACATCAATGTGATAGAGACACATTGATTGGTTGCCTCCAGCACGTGCCCCAACAGCGGCTGGGGTTCGAACCTGCAACTGAGGTACATGCCCTTGACTGAGAATTGAACCCAGGACCCTTTGGTCAGCAGGTGGGTGCTCTAAGCACTGAGCCAAACCGGCCGGAGCACAGTCCTTTGTAATCCTAGTTATTGTTCAGCAACACACCCACAGTTTTTGTGAGGATCAGATGGATCCAGGAAAAATCTGAGAATCTTCTCAGGTAAGGACACAACACAGTTAACTGTCACTCATCCCAGAGACGAGCTTAGCCAGGTGAGAACGTTGCTAATTCTAAACCCAGTTTTGGAAAATCTGGAAATCTTTCTGCCCTTCCTTCCCCTGCTTCTCCTGGAGTCCCCCCAGCAGAGCGTGTGGTCCCCGTGTTCCCCTATATGACCTCTTGGCAACTTTTGCAAATGATTGAGCTGAAAGGGCTTCAGGGAGCGTGAGTCACATGTGAGAGACGGGCTGTGTCCTGTGGAAGGAACCACCCGGCTCTGCTGGGAATGGAGGTCTGTGCGCGTTCGCCCGGCTGCAGGTGCAGCGCCCTGGCTGGGGACGGTCCATGTGAAAACCCCAGCCCCATGCCCTTCACGAGATATGCCTGTTAGAAACGTGTGCTCGGCAAAGTGCAGAGTCTATAAAATATAAAGTGCTATAGAAATAATACTGTTTCGATGTGTAAGTAAAAAGTTGTTTATTGCATAATGACTGGAAAGGCAAGTCTAAAACAAAAATTTCAGTGCATCTGACGTGTTTATGTTCCTGGGGTAATGAACTGAGCTTTAACCAAGGGAAGTGTGTCAAGTATGCTCATCTCTGTGAAGGGCACAGGCCGAGCAGCCATTAGCTGGGGACAGGACAGGAGGACACAGGACGTGTGAAGAGCTTTTCTCCAGCGGGACTGAGTGCACAGAAGTGATGCGGGCACCGTGCGGCGGGCGCCTCATCTCCTCTGCCAGCACCGTTGCTATTGGCTTTGTGACATTTCTGCTCGACACTATCATTTTCTGAAATGTATAATTTAATTGAGGCTATAGGAACTGATAAAAAGATTTTTCAAATGTCAAGTTTAATCTTCATAGTAAGAAAAAAACCCTGTTTGGTGGGTACACACTGGTTTGAGGCATAAGACACCTCAGGCGTTCACCTTGGAGACAAAGGGTGAACAGGTCTCAGTTTCTCTGTCCTTGAACTGACCTTCAGACAGTGCTTTTCTGCATAGACTTCGAAAGACCTTGGAAAAATAATTGATCCTAAAATATGAATAAAAAAGGAAGCTCATAGAATAGGTGTGGTAAAAAAGAAAAATGTAGCACAAATTACAATTCTAATTATTTATAACTATATTATGCTAGGTCCTACATTGTCACTAATAACATGACAAGATTAAAATAGGAGAAATAAAATATTCTAAATATCAATAGACAAAAATGACTTTTAATAGTTCAATTTTCTTTTCTCTCTCAAAATACTTACTGTTGATTTCCAGAAATGTTCCCCACAATACCTCCTTTGGGATAAAGGATATTCTTTCAAGTTGTTAGGCCACGGGGTAAAAGAAACCCACAATGCTTTTTTCCTCTCTCTCTGATATGTACAATTGAAGATGTTTTTTACTGCAAACTAATATTTACATCATCACGTGGCACCGAAGTCTCTTTCATATCAGGCATAGCAATGAAGGATCACTCCTTAGCCTCAGGCATCTCAGAGAAAAAATCCTCAGCACCTTGAGCATTGTAGAAATGCCTGGTTGTGCAGATGTGGAAGTACACATTTGGACAGGCATTAGGCAGAGAAATTTTCTTCAAAAAGTGCATGGAAAGGACCATATTTGTTATGTTTGTTGGTGTTTATATCCCTGTGCCAAGCATAGTGCTTAGCACAGAACACATAAGCCTTCAAGGGTTAAGTGACTTAATGGTATTTGTTTTATGGCTCACCTCTACCTAAAAACTCTATTTCTGGGCTGATCCTCCAGATCCAATCAAGGACTTTGTTCTTAGCAGCCGACTGGGTCTGGTGCCCCTCCAGGGATGACTCAATGAGAAAGGACATGAGGGTAGTTCAAGCCAGGATGGTCCCACACTTAGAGTTTTATACTCTGGGATTATAAGACTGAATGGCTAGAATCAGGTGATTAAGAGCTTCAAGGAATCATGTTATTAAAAGGGAAAATCATAGCATAGCTTTAAAAGTTAATATCAGCTATTCTAATTTTCAATTCTCTAGATGGGGAATTGAAGGTATGTAGTTTATCCCAAGTAGCAGAAAGAATACAAGATATGAAGTTTGAGTAACCTGAGTTTGAATCTTGTTTCACAGTGTTTCAAAAGTAATTTAGCTTGTCTTCCCTCAGCTCTTTAAGATCTATTCCCCACCCTTCTCTACTCTGCTCTCTGTCCTGGAAGGGTGTTCCCTTTGGATTACATAAGTGGACTACTGGGTCTCAGGAGTCCATTGGGTCTGACTAATGGAGAGCCCCAAGAAGAGTTGGAGGAAGGGAGGGGATTGAGGGCAGGGTGCTTGATCTTCTGGTTTTCTCCCTGCTAGTCACCTGGGCCTGGAAGAATTGATAACTTCATTGAACTAAATCAAAATGGCCAAGTTGCTTAAGTTTCCCTTTGCATATATTGTTAATTCTTCCAGACTATTCCTATATCCTCTGGAAAGTGTCCTAAGGAACTCAGTTGCTGTAGATCAAGAACATTTGTCTGATGCTTCCATATATATAGGCCAGTATATATTTTTACACTTTTCCTCCATGTATATTTCTAGTCTGAATAAGAAGTAGAAGACTATGAATACCAATTGCTTTCATGACTATAACAATACCTTGACTATTCTGAAAATATCTCCCAAGAGATTTGGTTTATACATAACTCATCTCTTAGGAAATAAACCTGGACTGTCATTCAGAACATCTCTGGCAGTGATCAGTCAATGCACTGTGCTGAGGAAAAATATCTATCCATGCCAATCACTTGACTTCTGCATTTGTGACACTGCAACAAGCTTCTTGTTGCCTGGGAGTGATCAGGGCGGGGTGAAGGTATAACGTGGAAAGGTGGCCAGCACACAAGAACCGAGGTCTGCCTACTCCCCGGTTTTTCTAGGGTGGGCTTAATGATGAGACTGACTACCAAACTCTTCTTAAATCATTATTTTGGCAAAACACACTTTCTGTGGTGAAGGGACAATGCAGATCTTAATCACACATAGTGTGCTGCTGTTACTCTCCGTCAGATGACAGCCAGGCCTTTTCATTTACCAGGCAGTATTATCATGCAGGTGTTTATAAACCAAGCTCCAGATCTTTCCCTTTATCTGTAAAAAGCAGTATCGCACAACAGGTGCTCTTTCCTCGCCCTTAACCTTTGTAATGCAGCGTGAGCAAAAAGTCACTATTTGCATACTTTCCCTAATACAAGAAACCTGAAATTCAACCAGAAAGCAAGCAAGTCACTCATGACAGATACAAACCCAGCGCTGTGATTTGCATATTCACAGTGACTTCTGCATTTGTGACACTGAAACTCTGGTTGCTTCTGGAGTCAGGTTTCCATGAGGAAATCACACAAGGGCTGTGCGATGGAAGGCGACACACACCGCTTGTCTAGGCTTCAGTTTGCGTGACTGCAAACAGAGCTCAGGCCTCCCGGCCTCCTCAGGACGGGGGAGCTGAAAACAAGGTTGGACTGGGAAGTGCATGGAGACTGCGCGAGGCTGTGCTGTTACATTCATTCATGCGAATAGACGTGCCTTCATTGGGCAGGTGCACACAAATATCGGCATCATTTAAAAGTGCGTGTTTACTGGGGCCCACGTTGTGCCGGATGTAGCTGTAGGCCGAGGACAAGCCAGCTAACAGAACAGCAAAGCAGCCCCACGCTCCTCGGACTTTCCACTCGGGTGGGAAAGACAGAACACAAACAAGTCAACAAGTCATAGCCAGTATGTCAGATGTTGGCCACAGTTGCTGTGGAGATCAAGAAACAAAGAGGGGGGCTGAGGAGACCATGGCGATGAAGTTGTTATGTCTGCACTGGGTGGAGGAAGAGGCGCTGGTTTAGGCAGACAGGACGATCTGGGGAGGCCTCCCTGACAAGGCGCCATTTGAAACCGGGTAAACCTGAGAACTTTATATCACGGCATTAAGATAATCCAAAGTATTGAAAACAGTCATTTTTTAAAATTATTGCACTGTAAATTAAAATTTATTTTTAAAATACATTATTTTTTAAACTGCACACAATGTTGGTTTGAAAAAAGTAGAAATTTATCAAAGGGGTAATAACTACTTTCATATCAGCTTTATTTGAGTAATGAGACTTTTTTCAATCAATAGGAGTGCAGCAGGAAGGGAAAGGAGGGACAGATGCAAATATGTTTAAGATGATTCCATGGGCTCGAACTAATGATGAAGCATGAAGAATGACAGAGGAAGAGGAAGGACAAGTGATGGAAAAGTTTGAGCCTGAATTGAAGTAGCATCTTCAGTTTTGACTTGAATATTTATTACTTTAAGATGTATTTTAATGTCTATGTTATTTCTTTAAGATATATTTTTAATTCAGGCCTTCAGCATTTTGCAGGGAGGTGTCATAGAAATAACAGGAATGGAATTATTGAATTTACTGACTTGTTGCTCAAAGAATGTTTGCTGTCCTGCCTAAACATTTAGGCCTGTTTTATTTCTACATTGCCAGTACTGTGTGGAGAGGGCGGAAAGACAGAAATAATTTCATGAGTACATAGAGTCCCTGAGAAATGCTGTGAACATTTAGAGACATTAAGACTTTGGATATGAAAAGATAATAATTTTAAAACTTTATAGGTGGGTCCCATAAGACCTGTCGTGATTAAAGAAACTTTAGTCTAATGGAGCATATTTGGATTTTTCAGTCAATGTGGTGGATGACATCATCCTAATGCAATGGTGATTGTTTTCTACATATTTTCTTAAATGAGATATTAATGAAGCAAATGTGAGATGTATGAACAAATTTGAATAGACTATAATAAGTGTTTAATTTGGGTAATGTGCTGATTTCTTAATCAAGAGGAAAGTAAGACAAAATCTTACAGCTGAAGAAGAATCAAAGTTTGGAATGACTTCATTACAGCAAAAATTTTTCTCAGGTAACCCAATTATAATAAACCCGTATGTACAACAATATATCCTAATAGGAAAAAATGAGATCCATTGAAAATGAAAAAATTCGGAATGCATAGAAATGGAGCCAATTTTGTATCATTTCGCTATAAGTATTAAAATTTTTATTTTGTAAACACAAGCAATTTATTTCATTAAAGCAAACGAATTATTTCCTCTCTCCATAAAAGTGGTGGTGGTGGGGAATCCCATAATTTGCCATTTCCACTCAGTGATAAACTCCACAGATATGAAATCAGCCCGTTCTTTGGAGTGCTGCTGCCGACTCTTGCTGTTTAGGCGACCTCTCTAGCTGTCACATGAAGCAGTACAGCGCCCTTGGAAGAGGTACAGAAAGCAATAAAGGTCAAAACAAAACCAAGCCCGAAAGCCATTTCAACAATTTCATACGCTTTGTTCTTCTCTCACAAACATCAGAATCAATTGCTATTTAAGATGATAAAGTGTGGAAAGGAAACCTGGCAGCATCCATTGGTTTGCACCCAGCCTTTTAAAATTTTATAGGCAGGGGCAGCGAGTCAGTGGAGGTCTGAAAACAGCAGGTCTGCTGCATTACTGCTGCTCCTCATGTTGGGGACACAGCGTTGGATGACCTCTCAGCAGCCAGCATACTCTACAGTCATCCTCCAGTGGGTGACTATCATTTGGATGAAAAAGTATGCAGAGGATTTCTCGTTGAAGCAAAATCCTTAAAGGCTCACATTTTTATGGATGTTCAACACTCTCAATTAAAACTAACGCAAAAGTATTAGAAGTAGAGCAGGTTGCATAGGCATACTAATCTTCAGGTAAAATACTGGTGAAAAACATCAGAGTTCTTTAGAATTTAAGCTGAAAAAATGCGTACAGTACAATGGAAAAATAACTTCATTTTGTAAACATTTCTTCTAAACTTTAAATACGTGGACATTATCAAAGCATATGAGCCAGTTATATTACTTACTCTTTTACTATTTAAGTCTTAATGTGTGTAACTAGTTAAGCCTAGCCTGGAGAATTGAAAGTTTAGTACACATTCATTTGAAAACTGAAATTGTCTACCATGACATTTTCTGAATGGATCCAAACTGGCAACGTCATTCTACTTACTGATAATGCTTAATTTACTTACTGGTTTAATAGTGGAAAGACCAGGGTATATGGATTTTGAAGGCAAAAACCCACGTACTTACTCTGCCATTTTCTATCTAAATATTGTTTTTTTCTAAATTATTAAAAATTATAAAATTTGTGCTCATAGTAAAATTGTAAACAGTAGAATAGTATATATATATATATATATATATACACACACATACATACATACATATATATAATTTCCCCACCCTTCAGTCCCACTAGCATTTGTGTTACACAAATGTTTAATATATATGTAAGCATAAGTATTTTTCATTTGAAAATATAAATAAGATCACATTATGCATGTTCTTCTACAGCATGTGTGTGTGTTTTAAACAAATGACTTCTCTCCCTGTTTTTTTCATATAGGATCCCTCACATTGGTCCATTTCATGCCCTCTTCCCTTTGTTATTAACTGATGCACTCTTGGCACAACTTTCCGGTTTTCCTTTACTTGTGGTCAATATAATAGATTTTCTATAAATTTTATTAGATCCATTAAGTAGTCTATATCATCCTTGACCTTAAGAAACTATAAATCTAAAGGAGAAGACAGGACAAAATTTTCAGAGTAAAAGGTATACTATAATAAATGTTGAGATGTACCTTATATCAGAGTTTGGAGCATTTATGAAATAGACTAACATTAGACCTCCACACCTGTGCTGCAATATGTATAGTTAATTCTCCAAATGCCTTAAATAGTTTTCTCTAAAAACATCAGGAGGGAGAAAGTAAAAGTATACTTTGGGACATATTTTAACCTATGAATGCTCTCTCTGAAATAGTTTCTTACTAGATTATTCCTTCCTTCCTCAGGAAATTGAAAGGGTGCTCAAAGCATCTATTTCCTTTTTATTTTTTTCTTACATTACTGAAGCACAGGTTTCAACCTTGACAAGATGAAGAAGATTGTTTGCAAAAACAAAAGAGGAATCACTGTTTTCTTAAACGTAACCAGTCTAAAACCAGACAATGGCTATTTTATTTGCAGTTCCAGCCTACCAGTTTTTCTTCTTGTTAAGTCCCATTCTGCATTTATGGTACAGAGAGAAAAGTTCTGGGTGCGTGAACGACAAGCACTCCATGCCTTATGTGCACCCTCCACAGCTTGGGGTTCCCTCTGCTGGGCTGGGTGCGTTTGGACAGGGCCAAGATGTGCACCAAGGTCTGCTTTTCCAAGCCCTGGGTCCAGAAGCAGATCAGGCAAAGACTCAAAGCACCCAGAGGCTGTTCTCAGTCTCTTAAGGAGCCTCAGGCTGTAGAAACCCCACGGGGGAGGGGGAGAGCTTTTCCAGCAGGGTGGGGCACTTGCTTCCCCTCAGGCAAAAGCTGCTTGGAAGGTCAATGTCTGCCTGTGAAGGATGTCCTCTGCAGTCTAGGGGAATGGCTCAGCACCAGGATCCAGAGGGGTGCCCTCTGAGCTCTAGTCCCCCCCGCCAGCCCCCCTGGAGTCTCCCCGCACAGCTCCAGTCCACTCCCCCTCCGCCGGAGCCCAAGGTGAGTGGCTGCGCACGAAACTTTGTGCCTTGGCCCTTCAAGAGGGGGCCTGCATTTCCAGCTGTCTGTCCCTGGCAGACAGAAACCCGGCTGCTTTTCAGGGCCAGATGTTCTGTGGGCCCCTTTCTCAGTTCTGGTGCTCTGGGCTGGGGAGCCCAGCCTGGGGTTCAGGCCCCAGAGTCCTCAGTGGGAACCCCCACAGCTGAGATCTCCCTCTGGGCCTTCAGCTGCTGCCTGTGGGGGCCCAGCCAGGCCTCTCGTGTCCACACTTCCTACCCGTCTCTGTGGGGTCTCCACTTTTCCTCCTTGTTTTTGAGGGTGCTCTCCAACTAGTCTTCCATTGATTATTCAGGGTGGTTTTTCCTTATTTGAGTTATAATTCCAGTTTGGTCCCGGGACAGTGTCAGTGTAGCTTCCACTCAGTCCCCGCCATCCTGGATCTCAAGTGCCCATTTCTATGATATATGATCTGTATGTTGCATTGTGTGTCCACCACCCACAGTCAATCATCTTCCATCATTATATGTTTATATACTAATGTTCAGGGTAATCACTACCACTTCCTTCACTTTTAAAATCTAATGTGTCAAATAAGAAAATGGTAATTAAATATACACACTAACTTCTACTGCCTCTCATTAAAGCCAAGGACTTAAGATCCTTCAGAAAATATCTTTATTAAAAAATAAATTTGCATGCCAGTTTAGGCTAGCAGCCACAAGAAGTCACACAGCACCCCGTTAACCTTTATAGCAATTGCTTATCCTAGGGCCATTCAGACTGGGGGGGAAAATAAATAACCAAGACGGTAAAAATAATAATAGCATACAATGTTTAAGAGTCACGAGATAGCTTCCACCCCTGCACATCAAGATAACCTAGTAGCATAAATTATTAAGATGTTAGTAAAGTACCTGTTGCACAGTTAATGATTAATAAATGGTAGCTTTATTAAAAAGTCAATCACTGTCAGTAATGGTCATGTGAGATTGATTATGTCCTAAAAGGAATTAATATCAGCTATTGTTTTCTTTATTTTCCTTTTAATATTTAGCTAACTTTTCAGTTAACTTTCTCTCATGGCTTCTGAATTTTAAAGCTGCTGAGATGTTAAGGAGGATTAAAAATGTTATATCCAATAATCAGCTACACTGCCTGCCTAGGACTGGGTAATGGGACTTAATGAGTGGATTAGACTTGTCAGCCAGCTCCCCTGAGAACATTGTTTCCAATGGCCAATGGGGAGAGAGGAACAGTCAACAGAAAGCTTAAAAACAGTTTCCCTGGGGTAGAAAGAGCCTGGAACACAAACGTGGCTTCAAAGAGATGGAAATAGAAGTTTGCAAAATCAATCTGGGAGAAGATGAGCACGTAGTTTTTGGTTCTGAATGCCAGAGTTATTTTGCACAGCACTAACAGGGAAGAGATATCGAAATGTTTCATGAAACAAAATAGTCAAAAATAATCATGGCTTGAAAATGAATCAAACAGAAAAATTTCCCAGTCTCAAAATTGATATATTAAACAGTAATGATGCATTCATGTCCAAGGGAACAAATATTCAATTTAAGAAGCCAGACTTTCCTGGGAGAATTTTCACACTGATTTAGATATGGAATTTTTTTCTGAAGTCCTTCAAAATTTTAACTGTCATTAAATACCTGGCATCTGTCTTAGTAATGTAAGGAAGGAAAAATAATTTTCACTTTACCCTTCTAGGCTCTTGGCTGAGATACCTCCCCAAACCCCTCCTCCAGAATAAAAGACAGATTAACAGGAGAAAAACAAAAGTTTAATAACATGGGTATCTCCTGAGTTACCCAGGAAAACTGAGTAACTCCCGTCCCAATATGGCCTAAGTTTTAATATATTCTAGAACCTGAATGAAAGATGGCATCTTTTATTATTTTATTCTTATTTTACTTCCTAGAGAATTTTTGTTGTGTTTTTCTATTACAAAATTAATCTCAAGGAACAACTAGATACTTAGTATATTTTGAAGTATAAGCTCATCATCTACAAACAAACTCTTTTTTATTACCATTATCTGGGATTGTATATGTGTATTTGTATATGTAAAAGGCAACACTGAGTAAAAGAATTAAATATCAAGACTTGTTAAAAAAAAAAAAGACACAAACTTTTGAAAATATTATTAATAATTTTAAGAAACTATACATCTAGACTAAGAAATGTAACATCAATTATTAGATAATTTGATATATGAAATATTCTCCTGAAATGTTACTTTTAAGTGTTGAGATGGTCAAGTGATTTGCTGGTTTGTGGAAATAATTCTGACTTAGCACAATGAAAAAGACTTTCAGAAACATAAGGTCTTTTGGAAAGGATGGATGTCAGATTAAAAACTACTGGCATACCTCAGAGATATCTGGGGTTCAGTTCCTGACCACTGCAATAAAGCAAATAGTGCAATAAAGCAAGTGACAATTTTCTTAATTTTTCAGTTTATATAAAAGTTGTGCTTGTACTATATTGTGGCCTATTAAGTGTGCAATAGCATTATGCCTTAAAAACAATGTACACACATTAATTAAAACCTACTTTATTGCTAAAAAATGTTGGCCATCATCTGAACCTGTCGGAAAAATGTCGCTGATAGACTTGGTCAATGCAGGATTGCCACAAACCTTCAATTTGTAAAAACACAATATCTGCAAAGTGCAGTAAAACGAAGCACAATAAAACAAACTATGCCTGTACTTTATTGATCCACGATGCATGCTCCAGATGGTACCTGAGTCTAGATGAGTCCCACATCCCAGGAAGAGTGGAGGGCTGACTTCATATTATTATTGGGTTTAGAACTGGTGGGTCCACTGCCTTGATGAGCTGCACCAAGCTCCCTGTTACCGGGGCCCTAATCTTTCCTCCTGCTTCGCCTGAATTTCAGAATTATTAGTCCCTACATGTACCTATGCATCCATTTATGCAGCCTTCCAATAGATATTTATCGAGTGTTTGTAAGCTCCAGGCACTGTTGTAGGTGATGAGCATAAAATGGAGAACAAGAAGGCTTGTGTACACCGGCTCCAGGGAGATTACATTCTCTTGAAAGGGGAGCAGAGAATAGATTAATCAGTAAATACATATAATGAAAATTATTTTAGATGATAATAAATAGCAAGAAGAAAAAAAACAAGATGCCACAAACTTACTTGTACTCAAACTCTTCTTAATATATATAGTAAAATGATGCCATAGCAGCTGTTTTATATTTAAATAGTTTTATGCAATTCCCAAACTTCAATAAAATTAACATTGGGGGAAGTTTGTCATATTTATATAAAGCGTATGCACCAACACTTATTTATGTAATTCTCATTGGGGTAACAAAAATAAAATTATGATCATTCAGTGAACTGAATGAATTGAACAGAATAGCTTCTATATAACCCTTAAAGTATGTAATTTAATACTGTAAGAAACATTTTTCATTGATCACAAAAGATAAATGTAAACACAGCCTCCATCAGCTGATAAATTATCGAGATAAAAAGTAACATGGTTTTTGTTGCACATCCATTTAAATTTTTCAAAAGGTTCTTACTGCATAAAGAAAACCATCCCCGTACATAATCTATTTATGGAAACTCTACTGGTGTTTTGTTGCTCATCTCATAATAATATCTAAGAGTTATATAACAATCGCTAGGCACTCTTTTAACCACTTCACATATATTAACTTGTGTAATTCTCAGAATGACCCTACAAAGTCTTACAGTTATCCGTATTTTATAGATAAGGAAACCGAAGCATTGAGAAATAAGTAACTTGCTCAAAGTCACAATTAAGAAATGTTGGAGCTGGGAGGCCACATCCTACCCTTCTGATTCTGTCAATCATAATTAACTCCTCTTATCTGTTCTCTTTCGAGTTACTTGTATCTATATTATTGTTCTGCAAGGGTCCAAGCAGGGAGACTTTCAAGAAGAGGCTATTAGAGCAGCACCGGCGATAGAAGCCCACACGCGAGATGACAGTGTGTGGGACCCGGGTCGCAGCAGTGTGGGCGGATAGAAATGACTGTAAATAGAAGAGAGAGCCACAGAGATGTTCTGCCGTGAGGGAGACGGGGTGAGAGAGAAAGGAGATTGCAGGATGACATTGAAATGTTTGCTCTTGAGCAATGTATGCACTGGATTGCCATTAATTTAGATGAAAATGGCTGTCGAAGGAACAGGTTTGTGAGAGAAGAAAAGAAAATCAGACTTGCATGTTGGTAGACTTCCAGGTGGGTATGTTAAGTAGGCCACTGGATATATGAGTCAGTACTTCACCAGAGGCATCTGTGCTTGGGGTAGATGGTGTTAACAGCCAGAATACTGGCTGTGATCATTCATGGAATGAGTAGGACTGGAAGAGAGAAAAGATCCGAAGACTGAGCTCTGAAGTACCCCAAAGTTTAGAGATCAGGTAGATGGGGTTTTATGGTAAACCACAGGAGAGCTTTGAAAGACTATTACAGAAAGCATTTCAAGGATAAGGGGGCGATCAATTGTGTTAAATGCTGCTCATATTTAAAGTAAGATAGGAATCACATTAGGCTTAGCAATTGAGGGGTCATTGTTAGGATTTATAAAAGCAGTTTTGGTCAAGGGATTGAGATTAGAGTGAATTCAAAGAGAACAGGTGAAGATGTAAATGTAAAAATCTAAAAATTTAATATTTTATGAGAAAATTGTGTGACCTTGATTAAGGGAAAGATTATTTCGATACCAAATGCATAACATAAAAGAAATCCATAGAAATTAAACTAATAAATTGGGCTTCATTAAAATTAATTTCTGCTAGAGAATGAGATGAGAAACCATATACCGGAGGAAAATTTTTGAGATTAAAATATCTCCAAATGAGAGTATATAAAAAGATGCTTAACATTATTATTCATTATGGAAATGAAAATCAAAATCACAATGAGATACTGCTACTTACCTATTAAAATGGCTAAAATTAAAAAGGCTGACATACCAAGAGTTTGCAGAATATAGAACAGCTGGGACTGTTACATAGCACTGAGCGGAATGCAAAACAGTACAGTCACTGGAGAAAATGTATCAGTTTGTTAAGAGTTAAATAGGCGCTAAGGGTTTCAATCAGCAGTTTCATTAGCAGGTATTTACTCCCACGAAGTAAGAGTGTGAGGGTGTGTGTAAAAGTATTTGTAGCATCTTTGTACATCCTTAAGTCACTTGACTGGGATGCACTCTGAGAAAGACCTTCCTAGTTGATTCCATGACTGTGCAGACATCAGAGGGCACTTTCACAATCCTACACGACGCAGCCTACGGGACACCTACGCGACAGGCTACAGGCCTTTACGGGTCGTTACTGCACAAAACTGTGAGTCAGATCAGCTCAGGAGAAGCGGCGCAGACAGGAGGGGCGGCCGCCGCGCGGTTATGAGGCTGCTGCTGGCTCGGCGGGGACACTCTGCTGCGGCAACCTTTTCCTAAAGCACCAAGAGCATCCTCTAAAATCGCAATAAAAGTATAGGATGGTACATACATAAGCCGGCAACAGTGGTTTATTATCACTATCAAGTATTTTACACTGTAATAATTGTACTTTCTTTGCAGCTCGCAGCAAAACGCTGGACAAGGCCGGCCAGCAAGGAAGCCGGACAGATGGCGAGTAAGCGCTTGAAAAGATCGTCACCGTCCCTTTCCGCTAAGACAGGGCCAGGCAAGAGCAGAGCGAAGCAGCGCTGTAAAGCCCCGGGAGGGCCGAGATAACAAATGGTGGCGACCCCACGAGGAGATTTCACATTACACCTGTTAGAATGTCTGCAGTCGAAAGTACGAGAAGTTTTGGCGAAGATGTAGGGAAAGGGAACCCCTGCGCACTCTGGTGGGAATGCCAAATCGGTACAGCCGCTATAAAAACACGATGAAGGTCCGAGTGAAAACAGAACTACTGTGCAGTCCAGCAAGCGCTCTCCTGGGCATGAATGCGAAGGAGGGAAAACGGGCGCCCCCACGTTCACTGCGGCGTCATTCGCAATAGCCAAGGTATGGGAACAGCCTAAATGTTGGTCAGTGGATGAATGGGTAAAGATGTCACACGCGCGCACACACACACACACACTCACACACACACTCACACTCACACACACACTCACACACACTCACACTCACATGCACAATGGGATATTATTCACCCATAAGAAAGAAGGAGACCCTGCCACTTGCAACAACATGGATGAGCCCTGTGGGCATCACGCTAAGTGAAATAAGTCAGACACACAAAGACAAATACTGTCTGATCTCACTTATATATAGAACCTAAAACAGGCGAACTCGTGGAAGCAGACTGGAACGGTGGGCCCCCAAGGATGGGGAGATGTTGGCGAAGGGCACAGGCTTTCAGAGATGGGCGTAAGGAGGCAGGTGGCTGAGGCTGTAAAAGGGTAGCAGGAGCAATTCTTGTTATGGAACTTGTTCAGGTTTAAAATTATATAGAATAAAATTCACACACATATAAACACACACAATTAAGCAAATGACTGCATGTAAAACTGACAAAATCTGAATAAAGTTGATGCATTTTATCAATGATTTCCTGGTTGTAATATTGCACCACCTTTATGCAAGGTGTTAACTTGAGTGAAACTGTTAAAGCTACATGGGATCTCTCTGAATTATTTCTTAAAACTGCATGTGAATCTACGATTTTCTCAAAATGAAAGATTTTTAAAACTGTGATTCAATGCAGTGTTTTTCTTCACAGTGACATCACATAGGAAACCAAACAGACTTTTAATGAAGTCTGCGATGATCAGTTTATATTTTGTAGCTTCCTGGTTATGAAAAAGGACCCATGGTTGGAAGTTGGAAGGAGAAATATTTTTATTTAAACAAGAATTTTCAAGTACGTAATTTAGAAAAGTTAAATCAGAAGCTATGTTTTATTTATTTTTTCCCATTTCTTTTTTTATTAAATTTATTGGACTGACAATGGTCAATATGAACACATAGGTTTCACGTGTGGGTTTCTGTGTTACAAGCTCTGTGTATTGCTCTGTGTGCCCACCACCCAAAGTCAGATCTTCTCCCATCACCATCTATTAGGGCCCCCTTCGCCCCCACCCCCTTCCCTCTGGCAACCCCCGCACTGCTGTTTGTGTCCAGGAGTTTCAGTTTTATATCCCACGTGAGTGACATCAGGTGGTTCTTGGCTTTTCCCGATTTCACTCAGCATAATATTCTCAGGGTCCATCCATGTGGTTGCAAATGGCAGCGTCTCATCCTTTCTATGGCTGAGTCGTATCCATTGTGCACATGTCCCTCATCTTCTCGATCCTGTCCTCTGTCGCAGGGCACTTTGGTTGTCCCCATGTCTCAGCCGCCGTGGATCATGCTGCAGTGAACATAGGGGTGCATATATCTTTGCGAATACAAATTGTCAGAAGCTATGTTTTAATTTGTTGTGCTTGTTATAAAGGAGATTCAAGCACTGGGTCAGCAGATGAAAACCATAGCTATAGTCTCTTAACTTTCAAAGATTATAATAAAAACTGGAGATCTGAGAAAGCGTTAACCTTGAATAGTGGGGTCCTGGAAATGGACCGAGAAGTAGAATAACAGCATTATTCATGCAACCAGTGTGCCCAGAGCTGCAGCATTTGTAACGGGAAAGCATTTATATTGGAAAAACCCTCCAACATGCTTAACTCTCTTAGGAATTTCAAGGAATCATAGCCACAACTTATTTTGAATTGGGGAAAAGACAAATCGAAGAGCTCTATGGTCCTGGTATTCTATCATGTCTAAACTAGAGAGGCAAAATGCAACATCATCCAGGCAACTGTCCTTTTAGAAAACTAACTATTACAGTATAGTAGGGGAGGCCTGGAGAGAGTGTCTGATACTGTAGTTTAAATTCATTTTTTCAATTGTCACTCAAACACTGATCTTGGGAAATTAGATGCACTCAAATAAAAAAAAAAAAAATGTAAAAAAATTCCAAATTATCTATTTGTTCTTTGATAGAATGCATAGTATTTAACCATTTATTCATTTGTACAGTATTTTAAAGTCTGAAAGGACTTAATGTTCAAGGAAATTATTAAGAACAGATAACAAGAGTTAAGCCAAGAAGCAACAGATGGAAAAGACAAACAAGGGTGAAAGTGAAATCAAGTTGTATCTTTGGAATTCTCAGAAAAGTCACCTCTGTGACAGTCAGTTTGCTACAGATTCATTGAAGAGATTTCCACACATTGAAGTACAATAGTCTTAATTAAAATGAGAATCTCTCACCAAAGAAAATTCCAAAGTGGGTATGTGTGTTTGACCAGAATTATATTAATTGTCTTTTTAGTCACATTGCAACTTCAATTTTTCTTCTTTGTAACCACTTTTCTTTTGCTTTTCAAGTTGGTGCCTAGTATTACTTTTGTGCCTGAAATTAGTATAGAAAATGAAATCGTATTGTGCATACATATTGAAAGCTAGTGACTTCAATTATAACTTTTCCCTGGATTGGCACAGCAAAACTTCTATGATACACATTTAAGTCAACATTTTATCAGTCTAAATAAGAGAATGTCTTGGGTCCATTTTCAAAACTGTTGAAACTGTCAGGGCTAAATATAATTAGTTAAAGGTAACAATAACCTTTCAAATACAAAACCTGGCATTTTAACATCATTATCATTGTAATGTGACATGTTGGAATGCTAAAGAAAAGAGTAAATTAATAATATGCATGTGTTAGGACTAAGGAGAGAAAATCTTTAGAACTAAATGTTTAAAATTTACATAAAATTTCCTAGTGAAACAAATACAAAATGTATTTTAAAATAACCAGAAAAATTTATTTTGTATAATACAAAATTCCAAGCCCTGGAATTAACCAACACTCAAGCTCCTTGGCTCCTTTTATTATGGATAGTGTTTAAAGGTTGAAATCTGAGACCTAGGTGCGTGTGATGCTGCTAGGGTGTCATTCATTCTAGGCCTTCTAGGTAGACAGACCTATCAATAGAAGGTGTGCAAACTAACCCAAGTATATAGAATATATATTTGTATAATTATAAATATATTTATCTCTATATTTATTTATATAACCCTATACCTACTAAAATAAACTTGAATTCTTTAATGATATTTCCAACTCTAATCGACCACCACAAGGTTCACTTTAGCATTCCCTTTGCTTAATTATAACTTCTTTATTTGACAATGAGAAACTCAGCTCTCATTATGACAATGTATTCCATTTTTAAAAGCCTAGAATACATGTACAGTGATTTCAGATTTGCTAACCCTTCCTCCTGTTAAAAACAAATTTAACAATGAGAGTACAAGGCTTGTGTACAAGTCTTTTTTCTTTAACCGTACAGTATCTAGTCAAAATATTGTTTTCTGAAGTTACTTAAGTCAGCCTCTTTCTCTCCCATCTCCTTCAGTATGGTTATGACTTACATTTTAATACAGTTAAATTCATTGGTGACAGTCTGCAAGTTCCTGGGACATCTGTTTGATTTTTAATTTTTTTAGTAAAATTAAATCTTTGTAGTGTAGAGTTCTAAGGGTTTTGACAAATGCAGAGAGTCATTTATCCAACATCACAGTACCATACACAACAGGTTCAACACCACAAAAATTAGCAAATGCTGACCCACTGTAGTCCACTTCCTCCCCCCAATCCCTGAAAGACCTTGGCCTTGTTTTTCATCCCTATTGTTGCCTTTTCTGGAATTCAATATAAGTGGAATAATCTAATATGCAGATTTTCTGTCTGGCTCCTTTCAATTAGAAAAATACATTTGAGAAGCATCCCTGCTGTTGCATAGATCAATAGTTTCTTCCCTTTCATTTCTGAGTAGTATTGCATGTTTTGTGTGTACCATGGTTTGGTTATACATGAACTCCTTGAGAGATATCTTTTTTTTTCCAGATTTGGGCAATTATGAATAAAGCTGCTATAAACATTCATGTACAAGTTTTTGTGTGTGAACATAAGTTGTCGATTCACTTGGGTAAATGCCTTTGAGTGGGATTGCTGAATCGTATGGCAAATTTTTGTTTCACTTTGCAAGAAAGAGCCAAACTTTGCATCCCCACCAACTGTGTGTTAAGAGTTATAGATACTCACAGCCTCACCAGTATATTTAAAAAAACTAAATGTGTAGTGATATCTTATTGAAATATTGTCATGACTTTCTTTTATATAGTCTGTTTGCATGTTCAAATATACTGATTGATTTTTCAAATGCTAAACCAGCTTTTCATTCTTGTTTTTTATTTATCATCTTTATTATGTATAAGTGGATTAGACTTGTGACTATTTTGTTGAGCGTTTTTGAATTTCTGTTCATGAGGGATATTGTTCTGTACAGATATTGGTTTATAATGTCATTGTCTATTTTTGATATTAAAGTAATGCTGGAATCATTATATGGGACAAGAGGTACTTAATACTCTTCTACTTTCTGGAGTGTATTGTGTAGAATTGGAATTTTTTGTTCCTTAAATGTTTGGTAGGATTCACCAGTGAAACTATCTAGGCCTGGAGTTTTCTTTGTTTTGGAAAGTTTTAAACTACAAACTCAATTTCTTTAGTAGATGTAGGGTTATTCTATAATTGTGGATTTTTCCATTTCTCATTTTAGTTCTTTTTTTGCCTCATGCATTTTGAAACTGTTGTTAGGGTCACATACATCTGGGGTCATAAAATAAGTCTTAACACATTAAAAATTAGAAATCGCTTATATCATTTATAATTTAAACTTACTATGAAAGGATATTTACAAGAAGCGCCAAAAAACTTTCCATAAAGTACAGCAGGGGAGTTAACCCTACAGGAATTCAAATGTACTATAAAGCAATTTTAATTAAAAGTGTGGCATTGGCTCAGGAATTAATAGGTAACTTAGTGAAACTGAGGGGCAAACTCAGGGAGAATTTTGAATACTCATGGGAAATATATTATGAAAATGATTTGGTTTAAACCTCAACTCTCTTATTTCTTAAGGCTATAACCATAAAAAAAGTATTTGTTATGTTCTATATCCTTGGATAATTGGGCAGCTTATTGTGTAATATGTTTCAAATGTACAATTATATAATATATCATCTGTATATTGCGTTGTGTGTTTACCACCCAAAGTCAACTCTCCTCTGGTTGTTAACTGCCTAGGTAAGCTCATCCAACTGTGTATGTGCTCACTGGCCAGTTTCAAAAACGCCACATTCACATCCTAGTGCAAATATCAGAGTGATTTAAAAATCTCTAATTTCAGAGTTATAGCCCCAAATCAACAGACTATGTGCCAAGTCAGGATCTACTCAACAGCCCTTTTGGAAAACACTTGGAGAGTGATTGAAGAGTCCAAGGGGGTGGAGGTGACCAGGCATCTGAACATCAGTGTCCCAAGTGAAACTTGAAGTGAAAGGGGCTGTTGCCATCTGAGAAATTCCAGGGTGAAGGATGGGACAGAAAGGGGTCTTCTGCAAGGAACAGGAATGCTTTTTGTCAGGGGAAGGGCAGGTGATTCTAGGCTGTTCCATCAAAAGTAGGGCACAGCCTTCAGAAGAAGAGCTGGTGAAGAGCTGGTAAGCCAGTCAGGTTCCAGAGCAGGACTTAGGATGAGGGGGCACATGGGGAAGCCCAGGGGGAAGGTGCTGTAATTCAGGGAAGTGCTAGGACCAGAAAGAATCACAGAGGTAGATCTCAAGGAACCCTGGAACTTGGGCAGGAGGACCCCTGGGTTGATAAAGCCCACAGATAGTCCCCAGCTCATGTTTGATTCACACTGCCACCTTCCTTCTTTAGGCCTGCTTGTAGTATCTTTGTACAGAGACTTTAAAAAAAATTTTTTTTATAGAGGCCTGAGAGAGATTATCAAGAACTGAGAAAAATAAAGAGATGGAATGTCTGCCTATGGCTAGGAGGTGTGGGAGCAACATGGACTGTGGATGAAGTTAGACTGGAGATCTAGTCTCAGCCTTGTCACTTAGCAGCCATGTGATCATAGGGAAATCATCAAGTGCTATGAGCCTCAGGTTCTTCATTTGCAAAGTGAATTTGATAAGCTCTGTCTTACAGAACTGCTGGAATATATGTATGCATGTGGAAAGCCTCTGGCACAGTGCCTGGCATACACTGGACCTCTAATGAATGGTGAGGAATCCAGCCCCTGGTTAAGTCCTCATGCGTGATTTCCCAGGCCTGAGCGCACAGTTACAAAGGCTTTCTCTGGGGGGCCTCCCAGGGAATCGCCGCCCTCCTCACCCCCGAGCGCACGGCCCAGGGGCTGCGGTCCAAGCTTCAGGCTGCTGGCAGGCCGCTCCCCTCCCTGCAGTCCCAGCGCCTGTGCTTTCATCCTCAAACGTCTCTCCGTGAGGCCTTGGGCAGGGGTCCTCTTCAGGGCCTCCGCCGGGGCCTCCTGGCAGGAGGAGGGGACCTGGGGGACACCTTTCCCCCCTGCTTGTTCACTGCTAGCCCTTCCCTCTTTTCTTCCTCTGATTCCAGGATCCACGAAGCTGCCAGAGCCTTTTGTTCCGGCTCCCTCAACAGTGAGGTGACCCCAAGCTGTGCCGACCCACCTGGCCCTCACGGGTGTGCTGTTCCATGCAGGAAAAGAAAATGAGGAATGGGCACTTTCTGTTTTACGCTCCTGCTTATACCCTCACAGGAAGCGATTAAAGGTTTAACTGACTGTATTTGGCTTGTCGCTCTAATCGGCTACTCTGACACCTGGCCGTTTGGCTCTCACTGGAGCTCAGTAGAGCTCCTGACAAATGGCCATTGTTTCTAATATTATTTTGAACCCAGAACCTATCCCCATGTCCTCTTAGAGAAAATGTACTGAGTTTTATTTATGAAGTGGTGTTTTTAACCGATTTGGTGTCCAGTGTCTAAGAGCACTCATTGCTTATTCTCTGAGAGGTCTGGGATATCAGAACAAATCCCCAGGGGACATTATGATTATCTTGAATGTACTTTGTCTAACTCTAAACAAGGAAAAGGTTTTTGATGGCACCTGGATTCAACTCAAAGCTCTTAGAATTCAAGTCAAAGACCAACTCCTTCCTTCCCTCCAGCTGTTCTTCCATCCAAAACACCACTTTCTATACCATACCAGACTCAGGTAATTTCTTTCTGGTTTATCCATGATCTAAAAGTTTTCCATCCTAGACTTTTCTATCAACTGTAAGACACACCATCTGAGAGTCTGGCATCTGCCACTACCCAGCTTTATTATAATCAACTCCCACGGAAGGAATCTTAGTTTCTGAAAGTTCCAAACTGCCTTGGCTCAGGGCATTTTTACTTGACTGCAGGTACCTGGAGTCCCATCGCCTCTCCCCTTCTGTTTACCTTGTTTGTTGGCTCTTAGTGGGCATCTCACCATCTTCCTGACGGGATTGCTGCTCCTGGCCTCTGCCATTCTATGGCTAGCAGTGTGTCCTGCTGATTCTAATGTCCCCACTGCTAACCCAGAGCCTTCTAAAGAGCAAGCACTCAATTCATGTTTGGGGAATAAATGAGCCAGTGAGAGATTTCATTTAAGATTTAATTTCTCCTCTATTCTTGAATAAGCCAAGCAAATCCAGGTATATATAATTTAATTTTACAGAGTGACAGACTAAAAGGAATAAATGAATCAAAAATTAGCCATCCTTTAAGTTTTTCCCCTCTGTCCCTTAAAACCCTATATTTTACTGCTGGACTCTTTCACATTTCCAAGGAAATTTGTATTCTAATGCCATGTTATCTTGTTCACATCACAAAAAAGATGGACAGTTTCTTAGTTTCTTTTGCTAAATTGCAAAACTCTTATTTTTAAACCTGATAAACAGCTATAAATGTTTGACCACTGTCATTAATAAACTTAGATTCTGAAGCTAGTTAAACTTTTTATTACAAGGAACATCATTTGAAACAACAAAAAATAGAAATCTCCAAATCACTTCTATTGAACAGGAACACAAAGGTGTTATATACTGTGTTCCCTCCAGGTCCACCCTGGTCCTCCAATACTTAGAACTTAGGCCACTGTCTTCAGAGGAAGAGTCAGGACTATGCTTCAGACTTCACTCAGGACAGGAGGGGCTGCTGGACTTGACGCTGGCACTTGCATTGGCCGTGGCAATAGCACCATCCAAGGCAACTTCAGCCTGGGCTCGCTCGCTCTCATCTCTCAAAGCTGCCTCATACCAGTTTGGGAGGGAAGTGGGGTCAGTCCCAGTGACCCTGGTGAAAAACTTCAGGACTTTCATCTTGGAGATTTCAGCATGGGCTCTTGGACCCCACGGGAACTCGTAGCGCGGAGGGTCACCGTTGGGCACCTGCCGGTGCTGCAGGTAGTTTTCCTGCACTAGATCTTCGGTGATGAGCTTCCTGGGCTCCCCGTAGATGAAATCTTTCTTCCCAGCATAAACTCCCATCGTATTCCACACTTCCCAGATTCTCTCCTCTGGGGCACGGTTTCCCTCCATGAAGATTATGCCCAAGATGAATATCAGGAGGCCGGTCTTGGGCATGCCCTGGTCATCACTCAGCATCCCATCGGAGGTGAGGTCTAGTAATTTGACGAGCACATAGGAATCGCTGGTGGCGTCCACTTCCTTCACTTCAATGCCAAAGACAATCTCCATGCACTCACAGGCTTTCTTGAAGATCACAGGGAAGTGACCCTTGTGTTCTTTGATGACACTCTTCAGCATTTCTGCCTTTGTGACGGGCTCCTTTGCTACATACCTGATACTCAGATAGTGCACCAATTCCGACACCTTATTTTGTAGCACTTCAGGATTTGGTGGAGCCTGTGAGGTGCGTGGGCCCTCTTCTTGGGTGCCAGAGCCCTCATTTGACTTGCTTGATGGAGTGGCTGCGATGGCAGCATTGGAGGAGCAGGCCCTCTGGGAAGTCTGGCCAAGCCTCAGTATCCCAGTGGCAGGCACCTCCTCTCGAGTGCCTGGGGTCAAAGGAGAGAGGGAGGGGGCAGTGGTGGCCGTGGCGCCTTCCTCCCCAGCCACGGGAGCCTGCAAACCTGCCAAGCCCTGCGCCTCACTTGGGGCCTGAAGGCCTTCCTCAAGCTTGCGGCCCTCCCCCTTCTAGAGGTGAGGCATGACTTATGTTGGAGGCAGCTGTCAGGAGGGTGGAAAATTGGGACCCACAGAGCTGGGGGAGAGGGAAAGCGTCAGTGCACTTAGCTGAGACACTCACCCATGACTGCTCTCACAAAGACAACCTGCAGGTCTCCTCTGTAGGGGTGCTCTTGTCACAGGGCTCCTGTTCTCCTTGTTGGCCTGTCTCCTAATATCTGGAAGAGGAAGTGAGACGGCTCCTCAGGGTGTAGGCAGCCGACACAGCCAGAGGATTTCAGGGCTGAGGGTATGCTTGAGGGAGTCATGCACTCTGGGGCTCCTTCTGTTCCAGGGTGGGTGGGAACCAGGTTGCATTCAGGGCATGCACCTCACCTGGACTTCTGGTACTGCCGGGGTCTCTCTGACAGGCTGGCCTGAGGACACATGCCTCAGACCAAGGCCCTCACCTCCCAGTTCCTAGAGGAATTGAGGGGATACCTCAGGATACAGTTTATAGGCACAGTCCTGGGCCCCCTAGTGTTGACAGGAGGGGTGGGACTAGACAGTGAAGTCCCCACTTTTCTGGAGTAGATACTTCCCTTAGTGCTCACTCTGAGTCCCAATCTTTACCTTGCCAGGGTCTGGGCCACACCAGTCTGCTTAGCTCCTCTGATTTCCTAAGGACGAAGTGAGGGGCCACCACATCTAGCCACAGTTGCCTAGGGCTTCCTGGGGCGACGTGGGTTTCAGTGGGGCCTCCTTTGTCTATGGTAGGAGGGTCCATTATGTCATTAATCCGTACTGCTGAAAGGTCCTGTTCTGTCCCCCACCTCAGCAGACCTAACATGTATCCACAGATTATAGCTTCCACTCTCTGAAAGGAATCACCTCCCCCACCCCTATGGTGGAAGTGACAGCCTGACCATCTCTGCTTAGTGTCTTCCAGATATGACATCAGGGCCTGGGACCATCTGTTCTAAGGTGGGGTTGCCCTCAGTCCACCTTCAGGGTATTTAGCTTTACATCTGGCAAGACCTCAGACCACACTTCCCCCCTTACCTGCCCTCTGTCCTCAGATGACCATGGGGCCGCTGAGACAAAAGTGAAAAGACACCACATCCGGCAACTGCTGCCGGAGGTCTCCCAGGGCTGGCAGCAGGAGCAGAGCAGGCTTCTGCGGGATGCCTTCTCTCCGAGGTGGGGAGGCGCCTACCTCAGCCCTCTTCGATGTAGTCACAACTACTGACTGGGCTTAGGGCACCTACGTTCTGCTGACCCTGAGAATCCCTCCCTCACGCCGTGGCCCCAGTCTCAGTGGAAACAATGTCAAGGAAGTGTGGAGGTCTTCCCAAGGAAGTATGGAGGTCTTCCCAAGGACGTGTGGAGGTCTTCCCAAGGAAGTATGGAGGTCTTCCCAAGGACGTGTGGAGGTCTTCCCAAGGAAGTATGGAGGTCTTCCCAAGGACGTGTGGAGGTCTTCCCAAGGACGTGTGGAGGTCTTCCCAAGGACGTGTGGAGGTCTTCCCAAGGACGTGTGGAGGTCTTCCCAAGGAAGTATGGAGGTCTTCCCAAGGACGTGTGGAGGTCTTCCCAAGGAAGTGTGGAGGTCTTCCCAAGGACGTGTGGAGGTCTTCCCAAGGACGTGTGGAGGTCTTCCCAAGGAAGTGTGGAGGTCTTCCCAAGGAAGTGTGGAGGTCTTCCCAAGGAAGTGTGGAGGTCTTCCCAAGGACATGTGGAGGTCTTCCCAAGGACGTGTGGAGGTCTTCCCAAGGAAGTGTGGAGGTCTTCCCAAGGACGTGTGGAGGTCTTCCCAAGGACGTGTGGAGGTCTTCCCAAGGAAGTGTGGAGGCCTGGGAGAGGTGCCTCTGCATCACAGCTTTGCCTGAGGCTGACAATAGGGTGAGCGAATGCCTGATATCAGATGTTGGTAGGTGAGGCCCTCTCTGTCTACACAGAAAAGTTTCCTTAGTCTTTCCTCAGGTTCCTCACCTTTACGCTTTGGCAGTGCCTGGGACTCCTTCCTCTGCTGATCTGACGTCACAACCCTGCAACTAAGCTTCACCTTCCTCAGATTCCTAATGTGGAAGTAAGGAAACATCACATCAGGGAAGCTTTTCTGGGGCTTCCCAGGGGTGACAGTAAGGGCGGGGTTGGGGCCTCCTCTATCTGCAGTGGGAGGTCCCCTCAGCCCTTCCTCAATTTTCTCACTTGGATGTTTGGCAGATCCTGGAACTTTTCTTCCTGTGGATCTGAGGCTAGCCCCTTCAGACAGGGATTCATCTCCCGAAGATTCCCTAATCCAGAAAAGGGAGGGGGGATGCTTATGCTCCAAGCACTGCCCGGGGTCTCTGGGGCAGACAGCAGGAGTTAGGTTCAATTTCTGTGGGGACCTCTCTGGTTCTGAGGTGGGGGGATATCTCAGTTTTTCTCAAGGTATTCATATTTACTCCTGACAGGGCCTGGGACCCCTTCTCTCTGTTGGCCTGAGGATGTGTCCTGCAAATTAAGGCCACCAACTCTCCGAGACCTTGATATGTAACCGGGGGCAGGGGCGCTTTTTCTATCAACCGTGCTTGGGACCCCCCAGGGCTGATAGCAGAGGTAGGTGTCTGGGAAATCCCTGCGTGCGGTGGGCGGTTTCTTTAGGATCCTTACCTCCACACGGGCAGAGTCTGGGACTCCTCGCTGTGCTGGCGGGATTCTGGTCATCTGGGTTGAAAGGTTAGCTCTGCGGGACTCCAAAAGTCAAAGTCTGGAAACACTACATCCAAGGACCACGCATGGGGCCTTCCCGGGCTAAAAGCAGGCTCAGAACACACCGGGCCCACTGTGTTCTGTGGTGGGAAGTCAGTTCAGTCGTCCCCCAGGGTGATCACTTTGCTTCCTGGCACCACCTGAGTCCCCTCTCCTGGCCAATCTGACTCTGCCTCCCTCTAATTAAGGCGGCCACTCACAAGTTGCCAGAGTTGGAGATGAGGGGGGAGGGTGAGTTATCCTGCCAGCCCTGCACGGAGTCTTCCAGGGATGACATCAGAGATGGAGTGGGACTGTGGGGCTCACGCTGTTCTTCAGTGGGTGGACTCCTCAGGCCTCACTCATAAGGGTTCTCATCTTGGCTCCCGACTCCCAGATTAGACGCTCTCCGGGAGAGTCCGCCCTCTCTGCCAGCTGGGAGCATCTGAGCAACTGCAACTCTTTCAGAAAATGGTTTTGGCTCCCAGGCTAAATGCTGGCTGGGAGGACAGCAGCACCCATCACAGGCGGTGCCGGTTCCGAAAAGCAGCATACCTTTCTACGGGGTCTCCTCCCCCAGCAGACATACAATTTGGAAACATTTTGTTCTACAAAAGTTTATTCTCACAGGGAAGAGTTTGAGCTGCACGATTTGGGAAGTCCCTAATTTTTTGAGATCATCTAATATTGCATTCTTCAGCACAGTAATTTCCATTTTTCTTAAGCCTCCCTGATACTAATAAATGTATTTTACATCTCTATCAAGCATCTGTGTACTTGTGGTTCACCCTGATGCTTGCTATTTCATTTTTAGTCCATTCCTTTTACTCTATTAAAATGTTTTTAAGGCCCAGTCTTTGTCACTAAACTGGTTTCAGGTGGTTATTAGCATGGACTCTGGAAACACACGCATTGATCCAGCCAATCTTTCTCGATATCTGATGCTACACCAGGATAAGTGGCATCTGCAGGCTGAGGTGATGCCTCACATTCCTTCAATGAGGCAGAGGCGGAAGTTTACAAAGTTTCCTGCTATGTATCCTGTCATCTGCCATCTATTACAGGTTTTGAAGCCTCCCAGACTTCACTGTTGCCTCTCTCTCTCCAGCGGGAAACACAAGTACCAGGTCAACACAGGTGTTTCTCATGTTTTGTTATTTAGATTTTCTTCCTCATACCCTTGGTAGCTGAGAAATTCACCCTCACCCCAAAGATATCCTACCCCAGACCCTAGATCCTGTGAATTCGGCCTTCTCTGGGATAATGATCTTTGTAGGTGTTACTAATTTAAGAGTCCATTGAAGGGCGTGGCTGCAAGGGGTGTTTGGGAGGTGAGACCGCAGCGTAAAGACGGCCCGCGGAGCCAACGTCTGGATTGCCGCGGGGCTGGTCATCTGGACCACAGCAGGCGGGGCGCTAATGCCGCATGCGCAGTCGCATTCTGCGGGATCATCGTTACATAAGGGGCTGCTTGCACAAGGCTAGGCCGCATGCGCAGTCGCATTCTGCGGGATCATCGTTACATAAGGGGCTGATTACATAAGGCTAGGCCGCATGCGCAGTCGCATTCTGGGGGGGGATCATCGTTACATAAGGGGGCTGCTTGCATAACGCTAGGCCGCATGCGCAGTCGCTTTCTGCCGGATCATCGTTACATAAGGGGCTGATTATATAAGGCTAGGCCGCATGCGCAGTCGCATTCTGCGGGATCATTGTTACATAAGGGGCTGATTACATAAGCCTAGGCCGCATGCGCAGTCGCATTCCACTGCCCATGCCCACATAAGGTCAGCATCATGCGCACGTGCAGGACGGTCGGGTCATGGATGGGACCCCGAAAGGTAGGAGCCCCTCCCTGACACCCCCCACGGGATTACCCTGGAATATCCAGGTTCACCCTAAATGCAATCGCGTGTATCATTTTAACAGGGCGGCAGAGGAAGAATCAACAAACAGCAAACAATGTGATGCGAAGCAGAGAGACACCTGACGCTGACCTGGAAACTGCAGCCACCTCGCCGGCCACAAGCCAAGGGATGCGGGCGGCCTCCGGAAGCCGGGGGAGGCGGGGAGTGGGGTTCGCCCGAGTCTCCACGCAGGGGGGGCCTTCTGGCGCCTGAGTGCAGCCGTGAAACTGGTTCTGGCCACCCGGCTTCCAGAGCTGTAAGAGAATAAGTTTCTGTTGTTTAAGACGAACGTTTCATGGTGCTTTGGTACAGCAGCCCTGGGAAACTGATACATAATCGCCTATTTGTTTCCATTCTCCCTTGACAGTTTGCCACGGTTGCTTTTGGGGGTGGAAGGCCGCAGCACAAACTTCGTCGTCATTTTGGCAACTACAGGTAAGGCGCTGAATCTGTAAGTATTTTAAGGAGAATTGACACGTTTTACAATATTTTCTTTCACATTAGTGAATATGGTATACTTCTTTATTTATTTGGGACACTTAAAAAATCTGAGTCTATCAGTAAACTTATATTTGCCTGCATGAAGAGCTTATACCGCCTTGTGATTTGTAATTCCTCTTAGATAGCTTTTGGATTTGTTGCTGTGGTGAATGGGGCATCGTCTATTACATATTCTAATTATTGTTTTCATGTGGCAAGGTTCTTGATTTCTTTATATTGATCTTCCATAGACTATCTTTCCGAACTATCTTATTTGCATATTTCACAGACCTATTCCTTTTAATTTTCTAGGTAGATGGTCATATTGTTACCAGGTAGTATCTTTCTTTTCAATATTAATATTTCTTATTTACTTTTATATCTGTATCTCTGGCTTTGAGTTCCACTGGAGTTTTGAACAGTAGAAGTGGGAGTGTATATATATTAGTTTCCGACTTGAAAGAGGATGCTTCTAACATTTCACATCTAACTATATTTGCTGTAGAATTTAGGAAAACGAGGTTTCCTCCTATTCTTATTTTGCCAGAAGTTTGTAACCTGAACTCATGCTGAATTTCTTTCAAAGGCTTTTTCTATACCCATTGCCACAATCAAATCTTTTTTCTCCTCTAATTTGTTAATGTAGGGAATTATAATTTAAAGTATTTTCTACTTTAAATCATGTTTTCATCCCTTGGGCACAGCCCATTTGCTTATTTTAATTCACTGTTTTGACTATACTATTTTATTTAAGATAGTTACTGATACATGAGTGATCTTGGCTCAAGTGTTCTTTTTGTAGGGGTTGGGAGACAAGGTTCTATTTTCATTTCGTTTTTGAATCAAGGACAGCTGGCTAGGGAAAATGAATAATTTCCCTTTTTTTGGTATGCTTTGTAAAAGTTTACAAAAGCTAGCAGTTAATTTTCCCTGACCATTTGGTAGAAGTGACCTCCAAAATGGTCTCGTTCTGCACATTTCAGAGTGGTTTGAGTTTTGAATCCAGTTTCCAGTTGTATTTTTGTCTTGAAGATTTTTTATGGATCAGTTTGGTTATTTTCTAAAATGTGGTCCATTTTACTTAGGAAGAAAGGATAGTGTTTTCAATAAATGGTGCAAAGAAAATTAGCTATTTACATATGAAAAAGTTATAAATTGGAGTTCATCAAAATTTAAAATTTTTCACTTCAATAGATACCATTAAAAAATGAAAAGACAATCCAGACAAGGAGAAACTTGCAAATCATGTATCTGCTAAAGGACTCATAACCAGAATAAATAAAGAACTCATAACTCAATAATAAGAAAACAAACTAATAATAAATAGGTAAAAGGTTTAAATGAACATTTTACCAAAGAAGGTATGTGAAAATATGCTTTAAAAGGTGCTAAGGCCATTTGCGGAAATTCAAGTCAAAACCATAATGAGATACCACTTTATACCCACCAGAATGTCTAAAAAAAAAATAAATAAAAAATCAATAAATGCTTGTGACATTTTAGAGACATTGGAGCTTTTATATATTGCTGTTAGGCATTATAATTGTATACCCAATTAGGAAAACTTACTTTTCTTAAAAATTAGAACATTAACATACAACACCCAGTAGAACAACTTATAGCCACACAACGAGTTGTAAGTGAACATTCATAGCATCATTATTCATAATAGCCAAAAAGTGGAAGCAACCCAAATGTTCATCAACTGATGAATGGATTTTTAAAAAGGAGTAAGTCCGCATAATATAATTACATTCTTCAGTTTAAAGGGACAAACTACTAATGCACTATAGAGCATGGTAGAGCGTCAAAAATATGCTAAATGAAAGAAGCCAGACCCAAAGGCAGGTCCAAAACAGAAAATATATAAATGCTTTTCTTTGGCTAAAGTGGGAATGGAGATGGGTGTCAAATCATTTTGGGGGGTGCTATTGTCTGAATGTGTTCCCCAAGGTGCATATTTTGAAATCCTAACTCACAAAAATGATCATATTAGGAGGTGAAGCCTTTGGGAAGTGCTTAAGGCATGAAGGTAGAGTTTTCATGAATTTGTGATTAGTGCCTTATAAAAGAGGATCTATCTAGAGAGATCTCTAGCCACTTTACCGTGTGAAGACACAGCAAGAAGGCTTTGAACCAGGAAGAGGGTCTTCACTGGAATGTGTCCAGGCTGGTGCCTCGATCTTGGAGTTTCCAGCTTCCAAGACTGAGAAATACATTTCTGTTTTTTAATAAGCAGCCAGCCTCTGGTATTTTGTTGTAGCAGCTTGAACAAACTAAAACAGGAGATGATATAAATGTCCTAAAACTAGATTTTTGGTGATTGTTGCACAACTTTATAAATTTACTTAAAATAATTGTACTTATACTTGCAATTGATAAATTTTATGGCATATAAATTATATTTTATAATTAAAGCTATAAAAGTATGAATCAGCTAATAGTCATAACAATGAGTCTGACTAATGGTTAGCCACCACTAACCTAGAGGAGTAAAAGTGGCACTGTGCACGTTAGTGCCATTAAGCATTGGCCAGATTGTTAGCTATTTAAAAAAAAAAAAAAGTTTTGCTAATTCTTACACTCATGTCAATGACCAATAAATACTATCACTCACTATGCCTTGGTGGCTCAAAAAAAGCTTTTATGAAATGAGCTGTATCTTATTAGGGTATGAGAGAGCTAAATCATTGTTTGATCTTGCCCTTGAACAACTGAGGAGTAATTAAAAACACTACTTAATCCCTTTATATCTCAAACACTTTATTTAACGGAGACCCATGAAACTAGTAAGTTGTCTGATAAAAGACATTTACAATTGAGAGCATAAAAAGAACATCAGTTTTATTGAGTAGGAAGCCAGGTCTGATTTGTAAATCTTAGCTTTTCAGATAATATTTAGCATAAAACAGTCAGTAGTCTTTATTTTACTCGACTTAAGAGGTATTTGTTGACAGTTTGAGGTCAGTGGAGTTTAGCTGCTTTAATTTTGGAAACGTGGTACCATGATACCTTGAACTTGTTGACTGTCTTAGTCCATTCTGGCTGCTATAAGAAAGTCCCATAGACTGGCTTATAAACAACAGAAATTTCTTTCTCACAGCTCTGGAGGCTGAAAGTCCAATAGCTGGGCGCCAGCATGGTCAGCTTCTGGCGAGGACCCTCTTCCAGATTGTCAACTGCTGTCTTCTCATTGTGGCCTCGCTTTGCAGAAAGGGCACTAATCCCATTCATGAGGGATCCACCCTCATGACAAAGGATCCACCTCCTGATACCATGACATTAGGGGATAGGATTTCAACATAATAACTCGGTAGGGACACAAACATTCACTCCATTACACTTACCATAGCCATGAGATGATGTCCATACTCCTCAACAAGTTACATGAAACCTATTATAAACCCATCTCAGCTTCCTCCTACAGTGTCCGCTCCTGTCGCCTCATCCATGCCCCGTATTCCAGCCACAGTCACCCTCTCACTATCCCTTGAGAAAATATAAGCTCTCAGAACTATATCCTTTAATGAAGCTTTCCTCAGACAGCCCCATTCCATTTTCTCCCTCCTCCAATTCACACAGCTATTTATACTTACTTTGTTGCACTTACTCCAATGTATCACACCACTTATACCTGCGAAACTGTGCATTTCTCAAGGGAGAGAACGTACCTAAGTCCCAGTATAATATATGGCACATGGTAACGATTGAGTTACTGGGTAAATGAATTAAGGATGAATGAGGTTCAGTTACTGTTGCTATCTTTTTAAAAAATACACAGCCCCAAACCTCCTCTTTCAGAGGAGGACAAATAGGACAGACTGATCACCCGGCTGGTGTGGCTCAGCGGTTGAGCGTCGACCTAGGATCCAGGAGATTGCGGTTTGATTCCCGGTCAGGGCACAGGCCCGGGTTGCGGGCTCGATCCCCAGCAAGGGGAGTGCAGGAGGCAGCCGATCAATGACACTCTCATCATTGTCATGTGAGGTCACATATGTGTTAATCAAGTTGTGGAAATCCTTTCACAATTTATACGTATATCAAATTACCACATTGTACACACTAAATATATTATAATTTTATTTGTCAGTTATATGCCAGTAAAGCTGGAAGAGAAAGAAATTCACAGATGAAATGCTAATAATAGTTTTAGAAATTTTATTTAGATAGTTGAGATAAAGCATATTTTTAAATAATATCAATAAACAGCTTTTGACATTTTCTTTGGTGATGAAATATAGAACTGGTTATATTATCCATTGCCAAAATCACCACCTTGAGTCTTATCATAAATGGCATTCCCTTTGATGTAGTCAAAATATTAATAATAGCTAATACCTATTGATCATCAGCTACACACTAGTAATTGTGCTGGTTGCTTTGTAATTATTTCAAAACGTAATATACCAACAATATGAGGTCAATTACAGATGAATAAATTGAGGCCCTGAAAGTTGTAGCAAAGAGTTCGAGGTTAGTTAAGTGAAAGAGCCAAGATGTAAATTCAAAATCTTGCCCGAAATTCATAATCTGTCCTCAATGTTATGAAGATTATTTTGCTTCATAGATGTTAAAGAGAGCTAGACAACAAAACTATATATATATTTTAATATGTATTACATATCCCTATATACATAATCAATAAAGGGGAATTGTGAGCACAAGTTGTTTTAGAAATAATTGCAAACTTGGTAACCAAATAATTACATCAGATTCCTTTAAGAAATTGTAGAATAGTTATTCTAGCAGTAAATAGTAGCTGTGGTTAAATACGCAGTACATATATCTGTTGTATATTAATAGACTTCCACATATAAGAATATTTGAGAAAAATATAAGCCAGCACTTTTGGGTATTAACTTTTAAAGAGATCTGAAAACGGCAAAATATGCTTCACAAACTATATCTTTATTGAACAGAACAACCTAAACATTGTGGAATAAACTCAAATCTAGAAGCAGTCATTTAACTTTTGTCTGTGCCTCAATGCACTTGAATTGCTATTTTAATAGTATCAGAAAAAATGTGTCTGTATATGTAAATTCCAAAAGCACACATTTTGCATTATATTTACATAAGCACTTACGGCACTGCTTAGGACAAATATGCAGTATTCAGCATATTCTGGAGCTGCAGCGTTTGAGTTATCGAAGGGATCTTTCAGGTCGAAATATGAGCCATGTTCTTTCAAATAGATAAGTAAAATGTTAGTCATATGCTTGTTGGAAAAACACTATCATAATGAGCTGTGTTAAAACCATGACAAATAAACTAATAAGATCATGAATAAAAATAATTATTTAAAATATTTTTAAAGAAAAATATTGTTAACTACATAAAATGTAATAATAGGTGATTTCGTATCTCTGCTTGAGGATCTGGAGAGCTGGAAAGAGTGTCATTCCCATTTTGCAATTTTCAAAAGCTAGAAAATATATTTAATAGTTTTTCATGAACTCATGAGAGATTTGAGATTGCAGGGCAACCAAGTGTCCCAAAATCTGAGGAAAAGATGTGAGCACTGGCTCACTTGGAGATGTCACAAGCAGATAAAAAAGAATTCACCTAGGGTAACCAGTGAATTGGTGGAAACTGCGTGTATACTGGCAAGACTGTGAATCCCAAGAAAACCACAGAAATCGGGGAAGTCTGCAGTATCTTGAAGGCTTTTCTGCATGTACCGTACCAGGTGCTCACGGAAAAGAATAGAAACGAGCCTTTAGAAAGTTCCCCTTACGATGCAGACCAGGAGAAGGGGAACAGCAGCCACTGTGAGAAGGCATGGAGTCCACCAAGACCCTCTCACTGATTGTCCTTGTTAAACCAAATCCTTACTCTGTGGGGAAAAGAAAAAGAATGCCCTTGCATTTAGGACACTGGTGAAAGTCCACTAGTTGTTTGAAGGGAACATATTTTTAATAACCTCTTCTGGGGAAGGGGCAAGAATGAGTGCTGGGGCCAGAACTGCAGCGGGAGGAATAAGAGGAGTGAGAAGGCCGGGCCCCTGAATCCTAAGAATCCAGCCTGGGTGCCTGGGAGGCACGGGAAAGATGTTACCTTATCAATATCACATTTGTACTGTTTTTGCAAAAAAACAACAAAAAACCCCACATAGCTTCAGCCTATTCATTAGAAAGCATCCGATAAAATTAAATTGAGGAACATTTTATAATATATATAACTAGTACTCTTCAAAATTGTCAGTGTCCTGAAAGATCAGGAAAGAGGACTGGCATGAATTAGGGGAAACTTAGGAGACATGACAAGTAAATGCTATCATGAATTGCATCCCGGACCAGCAGAAGGGCCTTAGTGGAAAACTTGTAGGATCTGAATACAGTCTATAATTTAATTATATTGTGTGAATTTTGATCTTTTAGTGTTCATAATTGAACTATGGTTATATAAGATGTTAACATTAGGGGGAGCTGGATGAAAGGTGTACAGAAATTTTCTGTACTATATTTACAACTCTTCTGGAATTCTAAAATGACCTCAACTGTATATAATTCCTTGCGGCCTCAGCTATATATTTCAAGGACTTTTGTTTTACCTTTGCCTTACATTTCTCTGGGTTTTGTAGTAGGTACCTTTTCAGGTTGCCCATTTTTCCACAGTGCTGGTTATAGAAACACTCACCTACTCTTAGGTGTCCACTACAATTGCTCTGACAGCGTGCCCAGGTTACCAGTGATTTACTTTATGTTGAGTCCAGTAACAACTTTTAATTCCCTTCTTACTATCGTTTAATATCACTTGATACACAGCCATCCTTCTTGACTCGTTTCCTTCAGGTTCTCTGATACCATACTCTTCTGATTTTCTTCACACTGATCTCTAGCCGCGCTTTCTCGGGATTCTTTACAGATGTGTGTTTCTTTGTTGTGCTTATCTTAACACTTGGAAATCTCCTTCTGTTCATCTTCTACATCTAATACATCACCAAGTCTTGTTGATTTTATTTCTTAAATGCTTTTTGTATCTGTTCATTTATCTCCATCCCCACTGAGCCTGTCTTTGTCCAGGAAAACATTGTTGTAATTATTGCAAAGGTCTCTTGCTGTCTAGGCCTCTGGCCCATTCATCTCCTAGAGTAATTGTTCAAAAACAAATGTGATCATGATAAGTGCATGCTTACAATCATTCAACAGTTTCCCCATTGCCCTCAGCATGGTTTTCAAGGGCATTTTTTTTTTTCAAGCCCATTCTTAATCTAACCCCTACTCACTTCTCCGGTCCTGTTATTTTTACCCTTGGGTTTTCTTTGTTAGTCAGATCCAGAATAGGATTCTCTCTCCTGCATCAGGACCTTTACAGGTATTTATCACCTTTACCCTTGGAACACTGTTCCTTGCTCTCCCTGCTTTGTCACCTGGTTAATTCTTATTCCTCCCCTGCCCGTCTCCTTTGATAGGCCTCTGCAGGCTCTGTGTGACTCCAAAACTGGGTTAAATGTCCCTTTATGCGAACTTCCATTGAAACCTCTAACTGCCTCTATAAAAGCACTTACTGTACCACTTCTGATTGCTTGCTTGTTTGTATCCCACACTGAACTGTAACTTCCTGAACAGCAGCAACCTTGTCTTGTTCTCTGTGTTATCCTCAGAACAACGCTCAATACTTTTTGCTGAGTGAATAAATGCCATTAGGAGAGAGATACAGCATCATCCATGAGTGACACTGCAAATGAGGCTCTGGGCTTTGGTTAGGCATTTTCAGCAATCAGCCCTTCGTGATTTGTGGACTAATTCTCATTATTTTCTGAATGTATGTGTCTTCCCTGCATCCTCTTTGTCATTTTACCATTTTCACCATATCTGGAAGAGTCAGTAAATGGAAATCACAGCAATGACATTTATGCGGCCTGTCCAAAAAGCACTCACATTATGGACAATATCTGCTACACATTCCACTACCTAACATAATTCTCATCCTCAACTAGTGTAACTGAATTAATTAAAAATTATACTTGTTTTCCTTTTGTTCTTTTTGAGAATGTCGGCAAATGGTCTGAAAGTGTGGAGACATAGTAGAGAATCTATGGTGAGTCCGTAGCTTATTGTTTCTCCTTTAGGGAACAGCATTTATAGCTGTTTGCCCTTGGCACTCATTTTCCCCCCTGTTAAAAAGAGATGTTGCACTGCAGTCAGTAAATCAGTAATTGTTTCAGTCTCTCAGTTTGAGGAAAGTCTTCATAATGTGGTCACACAGAGATTCATGCCAAGAGGATGAGGTCATGTGCTTGAACATACTCATTTTTTTATTCGAGCCTTTTCTTTCCTCAGCCAGGGAATCCAAGTCATTTAGTTCTTGGCCTATACTACCCTGTTTCATTGTTGATTTTTTTTAATGCTATGTATCATCTTACCAATTAGGCTGTAAAGTTTTTCAAGGGCAATGAGCAAATCTTATGCTTTTCACATAATGACTTACTTGATAAATTTTGAAGATGAAGATCATGTATTATATGATCTTATATATTATTTATCATATTATTCTATGCAGCACTAACAAATACAGATGTTACCCTTTATTAAATACCTGCCATATTCTAGGTATATGGATGCACGACTTTATTTCAACCTCAAAATATAAGTTACTTGCCCAAGATCACATAGTTGTAGCCAGGACTGAAACCTCATTTGACTGATTTCAAAACCTGTTCCCATTGTACTGCTTAGTGGTTGAAAAAATTTTTGCCATGTACTTTTTTTTAAACAAAGTATTATCCAAGCATAGTTTATAAAAACAAAAGCAGAACTGCTTTGTTGAACCAAGGAGTCCAACCTGATCTTGACTGTCCGTCTCCTCACTTCCCACAGTGACCCCTGTGGCGTAGGGCTTTGACTTACCCGAGTTCCAGAGCGTGAGTTGGAAAACCCCTCACTACTTCTTGTTGCCTCTTCGCCCTGACCATTTCTTACTTGGATGAGGAAGAGATTATACTGAAATGATGAAATCACATCTTATTCCTGTCACACTTTCCCTACAAAGAGAGAACGTTTTATGAAATAGTTTCTATGCATCTGCTTTACTCACCTGCAGTAGGTAGCTCATAATAATTTGAATAGCAGTGCGGATTTTGTTTCTGTCAGCAGGGGTTTCTAGCAAAAATCATATTTGCATTTCTCAGTAATGAGGAATACCTGGAGAAACAATGGAACAATGGCAATTCCCTGCAAATGAAATTTAGGTGATTGCAAAGATATAGTTCAGCATGAGGAAAACCCAATATATAAAGACAAGCTGATTTACAAACGAAAACCATCAAATTGACTTCTCCCATTTTCAGTCTACAAAAGTGGAATGCAATTTATGAGGTTTGTCTGATACTGGATCATCTGGTGTACATTTCAGTTACTCTCAGGTTAGTCTGAAACAACGATAGAAGCCAGGAGCCAGATGTCAAAGCTGTGGGTAAGGATCCGGTACTCACAACAGAGCAGGGAACAAGAAATCAAGGTACAGAGTAGGGGTTTGTCCTAGACAATGTTGAAGAAGATACACTATGGTCTTAAAGGCCAAAGTTAAGCCTGCTTTCTAATATTTTATCGTTTTCTTTAATGACACTGTATGTCAAATCGTATTATTTACGCACAAGTATACATAAAAGACCACTTACTGTAACCCACTACTGTGTCTTCAGAAGATTTGCTTCACTCTACTCGGAGCTATTATTCTGTAACTTCCACTCTTATTCCATAAGTTAGAAGTCTCATGGTCAAACCCATAGTCAGTGGGATGGAGAAGTATATTCTGTTTGCAGGGAAGTCATGACAAGGGCTTGAAGGGAATAATTGTGAACAAACACTATCAAACCATCCTTATAAGATAACCATTGTTAAAATGTTTGCGTATAGCTTTCATATTATACATTTGACCTGAATTTTGATAGACAAATAGACATTAGCAGTGTTCTACATGTTTTGACTTTTCATTCATAAATATGTAACCTTTCTACAAAAGGCTCTATAATCCTTAAAAAAAATATCCATATATCCCAATTTTCTTTTCTAAATATTATGTAGGTTCAGAGATCTAGTTCTATAATTTTAGCAGTAATATTTTTTATCTTTCAAATTTAATTACTAACCTGATTTAAATGAACTTTGGAACAGCCTAAATGGGAGAGAAGTTCAAGTTAAGATAACTATTTTCACCATTCTATTAATTGTAGTTGATGATTTAGAAAAAAATAATTACTTTTCTACCTAATTATTTCTTCATCAGCCTATATCTGTATTGTAGAACCTACAGCAAGACAAATGGCAGGGAAATTTTTGTTCTGATTAACAGCGCTGTACCAGAATATATTCCCTCAGTGTTTAATGTAAAACAGCGTACTCTGAAAGAATGCACTCTGAATATAAATACTAAATGAGGAAGGGTGAGTCTTCCTGCAAAATTAGTGAGTTGTCAATCCCTTCTTTAGAACATTTTATTTTAAATTTTTTTTATTTCTTATTTCAGAGAGAGGAAGGGAGAGGGAGAGAGAGAGAGAAAGATCAATGATGAGAGAGAGTCATGGATCGGCTGCCTCCTGCACGCCCCCAACCAGGGATGGAGCCCGCAGCCCGGGCCTGTGCCCTGACTGGGAATCGAACCTCGATCTCCTGGTTCATGGGTCAGTGCTCAACCCCTGAGCCATGCCGGCAGGGCTAAAACAGGTTTTAAAATAATTGCTGTCATCAGCTTTCTTATTTGTAAAGGGCATACTGGTTGCCAGACAAGACTCACATGCTGTGAAGATAGGCACTGAAGGCAATTCAAGGCAAATGCCAGTGCAGCTCCTAAAAAGTCCTATGTACTGTTTGTTTTGTTTTGTTTTTTTGTTTTATAGACACAGACAACCCAGGAACTAGAGGGTGGGAGAAATAGATACATTGTTCATTCCATCCCTGCTGAGGGGTGCACTTACTGCCCAGAATCTGCCTTTATAAAATATGATCTCAAGTTGAGCTTCTCCTGCTAATAGCTATGTGACCTTGGGCCGGTCTCTATCTACCTGGAACTCAGGTTCCTCACCTAACTCTGACATCAGAACACCTCTGACACTTGATCAACTGTGTAAAATATTCTTTCCAAACCTCAGCTTCCTTTCTATCCAATAAAAATAATGCTAGGATCTCCATTATGAAGCTGTGTGAACTGATTTATACTAATGAATGGATGGTAAAGTACGTAATCATAAGGTAACTCTTCTTACTACTCTCATCCTTATTTGTGGCTTTGTTAGGGCACCGGCTATAGTCTGCCATGCAGTGCAGATATTTATGTTTCTGTCTTGCCCACTAGATTCTGTGTACTTAAAAGGTTCTTAAATTATGTTTTATTTATCTCTTTGTTTCCTGGAACGCCTACGGGCACATGATAGATACTCATTCGTTTGAATCATGCTGGGTCAAACATGGTTCCGAGCACTTTTCATATATTAATTCACTTAATCCACAAATGCTCAAGTGAGAATGATGAAAGCTTAGAGGAATTAATGATGAGTTTAAGAGAAAAACAGTCCTTCCTGCCTGCCCAGGTGTGGCTCAGTGGTTGAGCATCGACCTAGGATCCAGGAGATCGTGGTTCGATTCCCAGGTTGCGGGCTTGATCCCCAGTAGGGGGCGTGCAGGAGGCAGCCGATCAGTGACTCTCTCATCATTGATGTTTCTCTCTCTTTCCCTCTCCTTTCCTCTCTGAAATCAATAAAGATATATTTAGAAAATACATTTAAAAAAAAAACAACGGGCCTTCTCAACAGTTTTTAAAATCAAATTCAAGGCAATAGTTTGGGTAATGCTTTATCCAGGGGATTAATGAGAAGTTATAATCTTTGAGAGTTTTACCTTCTATCCTCCGTGATATGCTTCCACCTTATCAAACAAAACATAGGACACAAGTTCCCAAGTCCTCTGATTTTTAATTCAATGCTTCTGAGCCACCAGAGAAATTCCGTGTTAGGATAAAATACATTCCACTTCCAGCTCCACGTGTCAGTGAACACTGGACAAATCATTTCCTCATGATTTTTTTTATGCATTCTGAACTGTAGGAAATTATAGCTATTTCCTTCTTAGGACAAAATACAAATAATTATAGCCATATTAGCAACTTCCTTGAAGCAAAGCTAATATATAAAGTGTGATGCCCTGGCCGGTTTGGCTCAGCGGTTAGAGCGTCGGCCCGCGGACTGAAGGGCCCCGGGTTTGATTCCGGCCGAGGGCACGTACCTGTGTCGCAGGCTCGATCCCCAGCCCCTGTCGGGGCGCGTGCGGGAGGCAGCCAATCGATGTGTCTCTCTCATCGGTATTTCTCTCTCTCTCTCTGAAAAGCAATGGAAAAAATATCCTCTAGTGAAGATTAAAAAAAATAATAATAAAGTGTGACTATTTTATGGTGTCCCTATCAGCGGAAATCCTGGTTTCTATATGACCTTAGTAGAAATAAATACATTTTTAAGATTGTAGGTGAAATCTGGATATGAAGGATAATCGGGCTGGAATAAACAACAAGCAATTTAGCATGCTATCAAGAGTTTCATTAGGTGCTTAATATCCATTCTAAAAATTACCAGTAGGGGAAGGCATCTTTTCTATCTCAAAACTTTGAGATCAAGAATAAGCTTTCACTGTAAATGCAAAGGGAAAGCCGCTTATACTATAATCCCTGAATTGGCAGCAAGAGAAAGGATAACTCCATTCACTTCACTTTCCCCGTGGTATTACAAGGTACCTTGGAGAAAGAGCCATGACAACAGTAACTGGCTTAAAATACATAAAATTTAGCTTTAGGAGATCCTAGTATTTGAAACACCTAAAATAGTCATCTCTTCCTTATACTATGTTCCTGGAATGGGCAGAAATTGATGGCTTCAATCCAGTCCTTGTGTTTATTCTGTTATGTTTTGCCCTTACTGAAACTATATTGCACCTAAGTAATTGGTTGGAAATTGGAAAAATTCAAACCTGCTACCTAAAATTAGTTAGACCCTCGTCTTCAGCTCCCCCCCCACCAAAAAAAATCCTGGTTATTTTCTTGAAGTCAGTGCATTAGTTGGTGAGTTTCCTCGATTATTGGCATTGAAAAATCTGCCTGAGGACCTTATGGTTGCATTGCTACAATGGTAACCTGCCAACGGGGTAAGTATCATGAGGAGAGGGCAAAGAACATGAAGGATTGCTCATGTTTTTCAGTTGTTTTTGAACAGAATTGTGTTAAATGTTTTTTCACTCATAATAGCTCAACTTCATGTTATATCTATTCCTATTCCCTATGCATTATTTATCGAGCAGTGGATAACTTCCGATTTGCCTTACAAAATATAAAATACATTTGAATAAATTCAAATTCTGAAAATCTTGAAATAAGAGTTAAACTCTGAATATACGAAAAGAGTGACTTAAAAATAAGGTGATTGATTTTATAATGTAAAGATTTGAACTCATCCATCCAAATAAGTGTCATTTCCTTCTAAGTCATCCACATGGGAGAACATAAATTTATTTCAGTGATGAAGCTACTGCTCAAATAATTCATGAAACTTCATTCTTGCAGTTATCTCTGGAGCTTGTGTTCACAATCATTTATCTATGAAACATTAATTTAGCATCTTCCATGTACCACTAACTATTTTTGTATTACATAACTTGCAGGTGGATAAGATTTTTTTAAGCTAGAAACTATCATGAATTACTCTAATAAATGTGAGATTGACTAATATTTTGGTCCAAAACAAGGCAGAGTAATTACTTAGACAAATTTCTCAAAATGGCTTTCAGCTGGCTTCCAAGATAATTCCAAATGATGAATTCCAAACCTGTTCTGAGCACTAGCAATAGTGTTGGAGACAGACTGCCTGAAACTGACGCTAGCTCTGCCATTTAGTAGTTGTGTGACCTTGAGCAGATTTGTTTCACTTTTCTGCACCTCTTTTTCATCCCCTATAAAGTCACGTATAAGAATGTGTGCATGTAAGGGTTAAAATATATTATATCCTCTGATTATATTTTAGAGCACACTTTTTTTTTCCATAAAATTAAATCAATGGCTATAATTTCTGTCATCTATTCTATTCATGTTAACATAAACAAAACTGCAGAGATTTTTTTTACATCACAGCTGTAGTGAGGTTGCAATCATTTGTTGAAGACTCAGCCTTGCAAACCAAACCAATGAAATAAGTAAAGTTTCAGAATTATGCCTTTAATTCTGCAAATTTAATATTGATGCTTCATTCTGGAATGATGTAATTATATAATATATAATGATATATCCTTAACTTGAGCATCTTGTTTTATTGTCAGTATCTACTGCTAACTTATGACTGGATTGTTTTTGTTGAGCATATTCTCAACAGCATGGCTGTTAATCTTCTCTGAAACTTTAAATTATGTTAGCATTATTTTTTCCCATGAGCAGCTGAAAAATGTAATTTGGTTGTCTTTGATTATATTTTTCTTTTCACATATCAAATTGTTTGTCAATATGTCAACACTAAAACGATTAATGCTGTTTGTTATAACATCAGGAGTATTAATAGTCCTATTAAGATGAGGTGGGTTATAAATATTCTCAGAGCTGATCAATGCATATCATTATGCAAAAAAATTCAGCTGACTGAAGAAATGATGCATATTCTCTTCAAACACTGAGTGTAACAGAGTGACCGAGGTTGATTTCACTTGCAGCTGAAGCTGGTAGGCATCCTGTACTTTTTGTTCTTGTTGTTTAGAATAATCTAGCCACAAAGTCCTGTATAATCCAAACAGCACATCAGAAAAAGAGAAAGGTTGAAAAAAATCTATGTAGAAAGGCCAAAGTCCATCACTGAACAAATGTTCAGATGATTTTCTACCAGATTAAAAAAGAAAAGATAGTGTAGCCATTAAATGTACAGGCTCTGTAGTCAGACTGCCTGGAACTGAAACCTAGCTTTGCCATTAACTAGCTGTGTGATCTTGAGCAGGTTTATTTCACCTCTCTGTACCTCAGTAAATAAAACGTGAATAATATCTCCATCCAGGATTACATACAGTCATACATGTAAATACAGAGCAGTGCTTGGCATATCGTGAATGCTCTTATTACTAAGTGTCATTGAGATATTTTATTTTTATCTAAATTTTAAAAAGTGATTTTTTTTTCTCCCATGACTACTATTATAAAATATCCTTCATTTTATGTTTGGTCATGGTGGTCTGGGTCACATATATATGTTTTAAATGTTAAGTTTGGTTAGTTGACCTCTAAGGTTTCTTTAAACTCTGCAATGCGATGGTACTTTAATTATTTGAAATGTGTATATATTATAATGTGTGCCCCAGGAGTAATTAATCTGTTATGAAAGATAATTACAATAATCAATAAAAATGCCAACTCTGAAAATAGGTTCATAAGCTATCTATAATTACCAGGTACTTTAGCAATTATGTTAAGACAGAACTTGACTTTTATAATGCAAATCAACATAAAATATGAAAGGACAGACATGTTCATTGTGCACCATAAAAAACTGTTGAAGAATTAGAACAATTGGCAACTTGTAAATATTTAGGTCTCCTTGAAAGAATTAGACATCCTATAATTAAATGAAAAAACCACACACACATAAAGCCTAAACAACATGAAAGCAAAACAAAAACAAAAAATGTATTTGTTTTGGTAAAAAATTATAAAACCTTTAATTCAAGGAAATAAAATTAAGACAATATTTATTAGAAGTATAATGTATTCTAATTACTTGGTATTCTAAAGTAGTCACATGTAAACTCAGAAATGATCACATCTAATACTGCAATTCTGTTTCTCAAATGTGCTCCCTCCTCTTTATCCACCCCCAAAACCACCAATAGAAGATCATTTATCCACCTGGAGTAAGTAGACAGAAATAATTAACATTTTGGTCAAATTGACAACAGTAGCACTTACTAGTTACATGACATTGGCAATTTTTACTTAATCTCTATGTGCTTTCTTTGTTTAGCACGTTTTCAAATGGGGAAAATAATATCCATCTTGTAGGACTTTTAAGCATTGAGATAACATATATAAAATACCTGTGCCAGGCACAGTGTAAGCACTCAACCGAGTGTATTGGTTTGGTGCACGAGCAAAAAAATCCATGATAGTATTTATGTTGATAGCTTTTCATGAGTGTGGGGAGAGAGCGGCAAGGGCAGAGGGAAAGGACGGCCTGAGAGGAGCCTTGGTGTGAAGTGGTTAACAGCCTGGGCCGTAACCTCTAAAAAGCTGGCACGGGGGCAGAAGGCGGCATGAACTTGCAGGCGTGCCAGCTTTGGAGAGAATCAACAATAGCAGAACAGTAACCCGTTCTTTACTTCTTGATGTCTTACCTTGGGCTGCCATAACAATAGACCACAGACTAGGTAGCTTCAAAAAATAATATTTTTCACAGTTCTAGAGGATGGAGTTGAAGATCGCAATGGTTAGGTTCGGGTGAGGGCTCTCTTTGTGGCTTACAAATGGCTGCCTTCTTGCTGTGTGCTCACATCGCCTTTCTTCAGCACATGCATATGGGGAGGGGGGAGAGAGAGAGAGAGAGAGAGAGAGAGAGAGGGGGAGGCAACTTCTCCTCTTCTTAGGAGGCCACCAATCTTTATAACCTCATCTAATCCTAGTTATTTCCCAAAGGCCCTGTATATAAATACCATCACACTGGGGAATAGGGCTTCAACATATGAATTTGGGGGTGGGGGGGGGGCGGCACAGTTCAGTCCATAGAAGGTGGTATTAATGATGTACTGGTAAAGAGCCTATATACTTTTTTGCTGGATATTTGGATTCAAGATCTGACTTTATCATTTATTGGCAATGGAAAGTTTTGTGTGTTTTTTAAAATTTTGTGATGATGATAGTTCCTACCATATGGGCTTCTTGTGAGGTTAAAGCTAGATAAAGATAAAGTACTTCACATTGTGCTAAGCACATGGTTACTATTCAGTAAATGTAATTATTATTACTAGGAACTTTTGAAGTAGACTATGTTCTCTAGTGTTATTATAGTGTTATTTTTGAATGTGGCAATTGTCTGGGACTTCTGAATATATTCCTTGAAAATATCAACAGACTCTTCTGTTTGGATGTTATTTGCCTGTTTGGTCAAGCTCCATTCTGTGTTGAGGGCTACAAAACCACATTTACATGCATTGCTTATATGCATACGCAGTCACAGAAATGCTAGGCAAACTGTGTTTGAAAATTTTGTGTTTTTGTAAAATGAATGTTTATAAAATCAATTATGGATAAAAAGAAAAATAGTAAATATTTTAGAAATTTATTACCTTGAATTTTATTTTTAATTCAAAGAAATTCCTGCATACATTTATTAATTAAAGTGTTGACAAAACAAATGTTGTGTTTCACTTTGTGAATTGAAAATCTTTCATGCTTTTGAACAAATTATGCAGAAGCAGACGAGAGATGAATATATTTCAAATTACACTGAACATTTCAGAAACAAATCTATTCTAGTCTTTTATTTATACACTAATGGTTTTTCTAATTAGTTATATTTAAGGATATACATGAATAGGATGGGAAATGAAAGAGAAATTCCTTCTTTGCTACCTGTGAAATGTTAATAGAAAATTTCATTGAATTTTGCTGTTTCTCCAGAGAAAACTTTACAGAACAGCCCAGAATGCTCATTGGGTATATGCTTTCTGTCAAATTATTTGGGTAGAAAAAGTACACCCACTTTAAACAATTCTCTGAAATTATTTGCCTTAAGGTCTTTTGTACGTTAGTACTAGAAATGGTGACAGGTAAAACATACATAAGTTAAGGACTATTTAGAAAGGAATATTTTGAGAAATATTTTAGCTTTAGATAACTAAAACACACATTTTCTCCAAAAGATTAAATCATAGCATATAAGTTAAACAATCAAAATAAAGCATTAGGAAGTTTCATCTAGGCCCTAAATCTAAGCTATGGCCTTAAACATATAACAACTATGTAGCTATAAGAATATTTTAGAATAATTCCTATAATGGGAAAATGGTGATGGTATATTATAAAGTAGAAAAATTTTATAAAGTAGAAGCATCTAAAGTAGGATCCCCATTTGTGGGTAAAATGTAGGCATTCAAATAGAGAAAACTGGAAAAACATACAGTCATGTCAGTTTTTTTATCTTTGGGTCATTAAACTACACGTATTTTCTTTGTTTTAATATTTTTCTCAGTATTACATTTTTTCTCAGTATTTTATTGCTAGAAATAAAAGTTAAGTTCTTAAAGCTTTTTAAAGTGGAAATTATATATAGAAAAACCTGGTATCTGTTAGCCAGTATCTGTCATAAGGATATGCTGAACCTGTCCCCATTATAATGCTAGCTTTATAATGGGGTTCACTGACATTGGAATACTTTAATGCTACAGTAATAGAAGCTGCTTTCATAGGGACTTATCAGTAATTCTCTAATGTCTTGGGGGAAATTTGACAGGGTCCTAAAATGGAGTTACAGATTTAGGACTTTTACATTTTCATTCTCTACAGTATGAAAATAATGAGTTGCTTACAAGCCTTAAAGACATTCATGAATGTTTCACATCCTTAAGTAGAATTGCAACACAGACTATAATGGAAACAAACGGGATGTGGAGAGAATAATGATATCCTTCCCATTGCCACATGTTGATTAACAACCAGGGCTTGATTTAGAAATGCCACGGCAGTTTGGAAAGCAATTATAGATCACATGGATGCAAGGTTTTCCTGATAAAACCTGTCACAGTTGCATGACACAATGAATCCCTAAGCCATCTTAAAAATCTTTTTTAAATACAGAAACAACTTGTTAAATTAATGCTGACCGATATTATTCTACCTAGAGCAAAGGAACAGTAAAAAATTTGCTGTAGCTAATGAACCCCTTTGAGGTTGCTGTTGAGATTGTGTTTCTTTTCTGATTTATTATTGCTAGTGAAATTATGCAAATTCTTACTTAAAACTGGACTTTTAATTTGGCGGAACTTCATCCATGAAGTACAACATCAGGGGCACTGACGAGAGACTCTTCTCGGCAGCTGCCTCCTAGTCCACCAGCACAAAGTGAGTTTTAAAAATATGTCTGTATTAATTTCAGAGAGAGGAGGGGAGAGGGAGAGGGAGAGAGAGAGAGAAACATCAATGATGAGAGTCATGGATCGGCTGCCTCCCGCGGCCCCCCGCTGGGGACCGAGCCCGCAACCCGGGCCTGTGCCCTGACCGGGAATCGAACCCGGATCGCCTGGATCCTAGGTCAGTGCTCAACTGCTGAGTCACTCTGGCCGGGCACAGTGATTGTTTTAATCCTCAACCAATGATATGTTTATTGATTTTAGAGCGAGGGGGAAGAGAGAGAGAGAAACATTGGCATGAGAGAGACAAATTGATTGGCCGCCTCCCGCATGCACCCTGACCGGAGTTCGAACCCGCAAACTGGGAACGTGCACCAGCGCAGTGATGTTTGTTTTAAGTGTCCACTAGAGCTCTCACAATGTCTTTCTAACAATCCAGTAAATATGTGTCTAGTATTGTTGGCAAATACATCGGACTGTATAGTCCACGGAATATATTTTCTTCGAATTCTTTATGTAAACTATGACTTGATTTGCCTATCATTTTCCATCATTTTTCTCATTCTTTATGATCCTTTTAAATATGTTTATTGATTTCAGAGAGGGGAAAGGAGAGGGAGAGAGACAGAAACATCAATGATGAGAGAGTCATTGATTAAGCCCGCAACCAGGGCATGTGCCCTGACCGGGAATCGAACCCCAATCGCCTGGATCCCAGGTCAATGCTCAAGCGCTGAGCCAGGCCTGGCCGGGCTCTTTATGATTCTTTAATGATCACTGAGGGTGGCTTAAAACACTTATCTGCACCACATAAAGTTGCTAAGAGAGTAGATATTAAATGTTCATATTCAAAAAAGAAATGGTTATTATGTGAGGTTGTGGAGATTTTAACCTTACTGTGGTAATCATTTTGCAATATATAAATGTATCAAATTATTACATTATATACCTTAAATTTATACAATGTTATATATCAATTATATCTCAATACAGTTAGTCAACATTAAAATATAGCGATATTTAAAAAATCATTCATTGCATTTAGTTGATATTTCTCTTTAGTCTCCTTTAGTCAGTCATTATAGTTACTCTTGATTCCTCCCTAATTTCCCAGACCCATGTTTTCTTACTGTTGTAGATTGTATTAGTGCCCTAATGCTGCTGTAACAAATTACCACAAGCTCAATAGCTTAACACAAAACAGATGTATCCTCTTATACGTTACTGGGAGTCACAAGTCTGAAATTGATTTCACTGGGCTAAACTCAAGGTGTTGACAGGGCTGGTTCCTTATGGAGGCTTTATTTCATTGCCTTTTTCAGCTTCTAGTGTCCTTCTGTGTTCACTGGCTTGTGGCTCCTTCCTCCATTGTCAAAGTACATCATTCCACTTTCTTCTTTTGTCGTCATATCAGTTTCTCTTCTTCTGTAGTCAAATATCCCTCTGCCTCCTTCTTATAAGGACAATTGTGATTATATTTAGGGACCATATGGATAATCCAGCCTAAAGTTTCCATTTAAAGATCCTTAATCACATCTGCAATGCCCCTTTTGCCATAAAAGTTAACATTTACAGGTTCTGGGGATTTACATGAACATGTTGTAAGAGGTATTATTCATCCTATCACAAGGACACAGTGTCAGATAAAGATTTCTGATTTAGTGTATGTACTCTGATATAGAGGATTGTGTCCATTTCTCAAATAATATTGTCTGTAAGCAGGTGCTTCAGTTTTTCCAATTGTTCTACCAATTACTTAGTGAAGAATCTTAAACTCTCCAGTTATCTTCGTGAATTTATTTCTCTTTTTAAATTTTGTTGGTTTTTTCCTCCATGTATATGAAAGCTGTTATTAGGCACATTCACATTTATAATTGCTACTTTTTCCTGATGAACCCATTCCTTTTATCTTTATAGACTATTATAGATTCTCAAAAATATTTGTTGGATTAATTTAAATAACAAAGAGAGCATATTATTAAGTTCAACATAAATGCAATGTAAGGTAATATACCTTGATGTTTTTCGAAGTAAAGACACTGGCCAGAATTTTAACCTTTGGAGGGACTTATCAGAATAAGTGTTCTTAATTGTTGAGACCCCTGTTTCCCTATCACAAATATACCTGTGCTTGCTGTTTGGAGCTAGGAACTCTGAAGGAGGTCATGATGACATTTAAAACAGAAAGAATGGACCTTATAAAATCAAACATACAGCAAAATTCTGCAACTTTAAAATGAACATGAAAAGAGTTCTTGATGTTCACATTATGTAGTTGATATTGCCAGGTTTTTCCTCAGAGCCTCATGGAGACCTTGGTAATTATGGTTTGCATTTTGGGTGGCCCCCACTAGAGGGCAATCATAACCTCTGAAGTACAATTTTCTTTTTATTGGTTTTAATGTGATATTCTTTGTATTTAAAAACAAAAGGTATGGATATACAGATATCAAATTAATCTGCAGAAATACTTGAGTAGATCAATACTTTTGAGTTCAACATAGAACAACCCCTTAGTTACTCTGAGGATATTCTACTGTGTGGAAGAGTGTGAAGTCACTGTTTTTTTCCTTAACTATGACTTTCTCTCATCATATCTGGCCAGTTCTGCTAGCTTCCATCTCTGGAAGTTATACAGTACTGACAAGAAGAATGTGGGTTCTCAAGATACTTCTCAGCCTACTACAGCTATGGCTAGTGGGTTAAGAACCTAATAGATTGTTCCTTTTTTGAAACCAAAGTGGCCTTTTAAAGCTGAGTTTGCAAAGCAAAAGTCTCCATTTCAAAACTAAGTAAGTTTAATATTGACATACGGCTTACTTATATATGTTCATATTAGTAACTAAAGGGTAAATAAAACTGGAGTAATAATATAAAACAACAGGTTTCTTGGGTACCCTGCTCATGATAATAATTAAATGACAGGCTATAATACATAATTATGAATAATATAACATATTAGAACAAACCAAACATTTAAATGGTAGCTTCCCCACACACATAGGTGGTTGGAGTTGGAAGGGATTTTAGTTGCTACTGTCCCAGTGCTCAAATAATCCTAAAGAGGTCTGAGTTATGTTGTTTTGTTTTTTAATTTAATTTTATTTGCTTTCCAATGAGAAGTCTAATCTCCCATGAGGCAGAATCCTGGAAAACTTTGGAGGGAAATTACAGGGTTTTAATATCCAGATTATTGCTATAATATTGTAATTAGTTGAAAAATACTTAGATGTTTTTGGTACATCAGTTTATTCAAACATTTGGACAGTTATGTATTATAGAGAAATAAGTTATATAGAGATTGTAAAATCCCAAGACATACAGAAATTGTTTTGGGTTTAGACACAGGACAACCTTTGGTCATAGCTGGTCATAGCTTCTTCCTAAACTGCCCCCTAAATTTGACCACAAATAAGAATACTTTGTATAATTTCATCTTTTCCTTGAATTAAGACTACCTCCTCTTTGTGAATAATTTTTATACCGAGAACTTCCATCTCAAAAGAGAGAAAAGAGAAACACTGTTGTTTTGACCCAAGATAATGTCCTTCAGCTTTCTCTGATTCAGTAATTAAAGCATGATGTATTTTCTATGCAATGACATGTTCTCTGAGGAATGTACTTGTGGGCAAGAATAGAGGCCAGAGGGTAATGACAACCCGATTTGCATCCTCTGTAGCATTTCGTAATGCTGAGTTCGAGTTCTCATTGTAAGACGGTGATCTCACTTTTTCTTCATTCTGCCTAGGAGAATATTCTGCTGCTGGCACCTGATGCAATTTCATAATTCCGAAACTGTCTTACAAAAGTTAGAGCAAGTTGAAGGGAATCCCTTTTGAGTTGAATACATTAATGATGAAAATATTGATCCTGTAAGGCCGGGTCTACGTAAACATAAGATGGTACAGAAACAGTTCACCATGGTGACTAGTGGGCAGAGCTGAACCACATAAACTGGCTGTGCTGTGATCATGGAGACGGCCATCCTTAAGTTACATAGCAGCATCCCCTCTTGAAGGTGGAAGGGACCCTGGAGGCCATCTCTAACTCAATCTGCTTTCTAATTCAAAAGCACCTTTTTGAAAGTGCGTGGCGTATTGGTATCCAGCCTTCGCCTCAGCCCTTTCAGTGCTAAGGGAGCTCCCGACTTAATTCTTTGTGAAGCACCGGGCATCCCATAATAATACTGGAATACCTTAGAGTCTAATGAATCTTAAAAAGACAGATATCGCCAAACCTAAATCCTGCAGTAATGGTAGGGAGCATGATTTATACGAATAGTATATTGAAATATTAAAGTTTATATGAATTTGGAAACAGTGGAAGAAATTTTTATGAACTAATACAATGACATAAAGATAAAAATGATGTGTGTTAGATTTTTTATGTATTTTTTGCATTTTATAGATATTTTGATTACTACTTACTCTGGAGAGGCCTCTATTTTAAAATTGTTCAGTTTATGTTTGCAAGATTACTTACTTATTGATTATTTACAACCGCTATTTATTGAGTTTTGCTATGTGCTCCACAAATATGGGAGATGGGGAATATTGGTTGAATATTTATCATTAGTTATTGAGGGACTATATTTTAAAGTATTAACTCCAAATATAACTACTCAAAGCTAGATCACATTCAAGTTTACAAATCTGATCATATATTTTAACAAAGATAACTTGAACCAGGTGCATGTAAAATGACCTTCCATATAATATGGCATAAGCAAAACAAAATTCTGAAGTATTTGAAAATGATAATGGTTGTGTGATATTTTCATGTCCAGTATATTGTTGCACACATTACAAAGAACTGTCATTTGCAAAAGATGAGTGACTGTCTTAGTAGGAGCAGAGGACATATCGATGTGTTAATACTCCAAAGTAAAAGTGTGTAAGTGACCAACACTTATCTCCCTGATGACACGTCTGTTAAAAGGGCACAGTTTAAAGAGGCAGGAAGAGTTTTAAGTGGAAGCTCAGAACACTCATGAGTAGGGACTCTGTATTAATCCCTATTGATAAGATGATTTTAAATGATACAGATTTATTTTACAGTTAAGGAAGTCAGAAATGTAAAATGGGTCAACAGAACTGAGTTTCTTTAGAAGCAGCCCCAAAGTAAAGAAAGTTATAAGATGTTTATTTTAGGCCAAATTCTTGTTAAGAAGTAAAATGTGAAGAACACATTTCCTTGCCTTTTCCAGCTGCTGGAGGCCGCCCTGATTCCTTGACTCGCGGCCCCTTTCTCTATATTCAAAGCTAGCAACATAGCCTCTTCAAACTTTTTCTTCTTCTCCTCTCTCTCTATCCCTCTCTCTCTATCCCTCTCTCGCTACCCCCCCCCCCCCGCAAATGCAGAGGCGCACCCTCCGCCCTCATCTCAACCTCTACCCTGGGCTCTGCACCTCCAGTCTCCGCCTGAAAGGGATCCCCGTGATTACAGGAGGCCCACCTAGGTAATCCAGGCCGTCTCCCTGTCTCAAGAGCCTTTACTTGAATCACATCTGTAAAGTCATTTTTTACCATGTAAATGAACATATTCACAAGTTTTGAGGGTTAGAACATAGAAATTGTGTTTGTTTTTTTGTTTCTTTGTGTGTGTTTTTTAAATAAAAACAGCCCCCCAAAGTAAAGAAAGTTATAAGGCGTTTATTTTAGGTCAAATTCTTGTTAAGTAAAATATCATGACCATAATGAAATATATTAGTGATGATTATGTTTTTAAGTATTTATAAGAATAGTCTTACTAGAAAAGTTTAAATTAGAAATTCCAATAAAATGTTAGAAGGTCATTTTGTCATTCATTTACCTATGAAAAACACAATTTTCACAAGCTTATTTAAACAGTTGTCTAAATTCTGTTCCTCACATCACTCATTTTCTTTGCTCTTTGCCCCAAGTTAGTACAACATTGACAAATATTTGAAGAGTAATCATTTGCTTCAGTACATATAGATTTAAAATATAAAGATAGTGCCTTCTATTAGGTAGTATGGTCCTTGAATAATAAATATATTCCCTGCCAGTGCTCCTTTCAAACCTATGCAGATGATACACATTTGATGTTTAACTGGTCTTATGGGCTTTATTTGTACACCATATGGTTTTCATAGATAACTGTAGTCTAATTGGTTTGAATCAGGCAACTGACACAAATATGCAAATATAACCAGAATAGAAAATATTTCTACCATTGTTCCCTTTTGCACTATTGATTGAAATATGAATGCTCGAAAATAGTTCTGTAGGGCTACTCTATTTGAATAGTTTGTAATTACATCTGTTCTCAATTGTTTACATTTAAGAATTATGATGCTAACAAGGAAAAATGACTGACCAAGTGCATTTATTTCACATAGTAACAGCTCTAAGAAAACATTATGCTTGTGATTATTTGTATTTGCTTAGCACAAAGTCAGCATGTTTCTCAATAAGACCGCTGTTCAGGATATACTGCTATGTGGCAAAATTCTGTGCTGGTAGGCTAATGTTAGGTTACATTCTTGGGGAAGTTGTTATTTTTTAAAGGAATCCATGTTATCAAAACAATTTTTATTTCTTTCCTTTTCCTTAGCTTCTTACCCCCCCCCTTTCTTTTTTAACACAAAACCCAGTAGAGTTGCTTTAATTAAGGCCTCTAGCTGGCCTGTCCCCCTGTTATTTACCGGCACCTTCCCCCTCCGACCTTCCCCAGCCTGTTCGCGTTAGACGGGGTGGACCGTGTCGGCAGGGCGCGTCTTTTCGTTGGAAGGACGGCCAGCGTCGCTTTCTGCCGCTCTTCCCCTTAGCTCAAAAGTATCGAGAGAACTATGCTACACTCCGCTTAGCACTGAGTTCCTGTGCAGTTACCAAAGACTTTGGATAAAAGGTGAGTCACTCCTGGTCACCCTTGCCCCACGTCTCATCATTTTCCGTCTCATTGTGGATTATTTCTATTGTGCTTATTAGTATTTTCCTTCATACTAGCTATAACGTCTATTTTCCCCAAGGATATATGTTCCCATGAAACTCAGTGAGACAAAGTGTTCCGAAAAGGAAGCACTGGAATACATGCATATACCTTATCGTCACGTTGTACACACTGTTATATGTCAGTCACTTTTCACAGCATGTACTTAGTCTCCGAGTGTAACTGCTGCAGTATTTGGGGGGTCAGGTAGTTCACTTAGGTTACTGAGATACCATTAAAGAACAACTTTCTATAGTCAATGAACACATACCTTAATAATAGTATTAATACCTTAATAATAATACCTTAATAATACTGCAATTATTAGATTGTATCCACAATTTCAAAATAACTAACAAACCATACAAAATTTGCCTTGGCCAGGTGTAGTTCAGTTGGTTGGAGCATCGTTCCACGTACCAAAGGGTTGTGGGTTCGATTTCTGGTCAGGGGATGTGCCCAGGTTGCGGGTTTGATCCCTGGTTGGGGCTCGTGCTGGAAGCAACCGATGGGTGTTTCTCACACTGATGGTCCTTTGTCTCTCCCTCTCCCTTCCTCTCACTCTAAACTCAATAAAACATATCCTCATTGGATATGTGCCTCATTTTAAATTGATCTGACAATAAAGCAAGAAAATAATCTGACTGAAAACAATTCAGTAAAATATATTATTTTGAGTTAATCACCTTCCATTCCGTAATGGGCTTGGAGGGGTGATGGTAATGCGGCCTTGGCACCAACTGTGAAACAATCTAGACAACAGGAAGTATGGTCATTACTAAGTTCTGGGTACTTTTTCTCTTTGAGGAAAGTAAACTATTCTTCCTTTAAATAATGTTTCATCAGGTGATATTTTTGTCATCCCTGAATCACTTCTTAATTTCTCTTTTTTATCCAGGCATTTTTCACTAAAGCTGGTAAATCTTTCAATGACAAGAGTTCAATGTACAAGATAAAATAACAAGGATAGTGGAAAAGGCTTCTAAAGAATGAAGTTTAGGGGGGTCGGGTGGGGTGGAAGGTGTCAGTGGGGAGAAAAAGGGACATCTAATATTTTGAACAAAAAGAAAACAAAGAAAAAGAGTGAGATTTATTTTTACACTTGTATGTGGAAAATTGTTACTATAGTAATTTGACTTGATCTATAACATATTTATTGTTTTCATTGATGCAAACATTACCCTTCCCCACTCTCAGACAATTACATACAACCGGAACCATATACATGCAAATTCAGTATGTGTCAGGGATATTTACTGTGTTTGAACTAGTCAAGAATCATACCATTAAAAACTGAGCTAATGCTATTTGACATAGAAACCAGATGGAAGAATGGGCAAAGGTTGTGTGTAATGACCCCACTATATAGGGTACAAGCTCATCTTTTGCCAAGATGCGCTTTCAGTTCTCACTAGGGAATCTCACTTCTGTATGCTCCTGCGCCATCTGAGCCCTGTCCATCTGTGACTCACCTTCAGGCCAAGAATCACTTGTGTTTTAATCCTAATGAAAATAAAGCACATATATAAAGTCTTGCTTCCCCTGGCAAATGTTTTCATACTAAGTATATACTTGGCAGTTGCCTCCTCTGTACCACCTTGAATTAAGAAAGAATAAAAAATGCAGCTAACTGTCTTCTGACCAGTAAGAAACCATTGTCATAACGGCAGATGATATTTAGCATTAAGTGTCTTGCAGTGACACAGGAGGTATATTGTGGATGATCTCTACTTGCTCACAAACATGGCACATCAAGACATCCCTATGGACCATGGGTAATTGGCATACACACTAAACTGTTATGTGTAGCCAACTGAAAAGGAAAATAATAGATGGTGAGAAGGACTCTAAAAGTAAAAAAAAAAAAAGCATTATAAATATACACTGCTAATAATTTGCAGATCAAATGTAACTATGTATAAGACACAGGGTTGGACTTAACTTCCAGTAAGTCTTCAGTATTTATAGAAAGTTTCTGTCCTTATAAATAACCAAACTGATGTATTTGGGATGTTATTATTATCACTATTTTAGTGCCGTATATTGATTCATTAGAAAGCACTGGTCAAATTCTTGGCAGTGAGATAATCTTCTAAAGTGTCACTCTGGTGAGCACTATTCTATGTGCATCCCTTGAGAAGCTACGCTATCAAAGAAGAAAGCTTTCCCACACGATGAAGGAGTGAATATTTTTATTCAATAATATACAGATAGCTGTAATCCCTGACTAGAATCACAGCTAGTAAATACATTGAGTTGTAAAATTTATCTGCTCAAAAAAACAGCTCTTAATTTTGATGTTCTATTGTGTTTCTGTTTCTATTTTATTTATTTTTGCTCTAATCTTTGTTATTTCTTTCTCTATGCTCACTTTGGGCTTAGTTCTTGTTTTTCTAGTCCTGAAGGTGTAAAGATAAGATTAGGAAACCATGGCCAACCATTAGGGTTTGCTTCTGTGAAAATAATCATTTATCCCAAGTGTATGTACCTTTTAGACTAAACCATGGGTATAAATGCATTTAGTAAGTTACTAATGCCTCTGGTGCATATGGAGAATCGTGTACTTAATAAAGGAATAGGGGAAATATTCAGCAATAATTGATAGAGTGCCAGGGAGAGCAGCATGAGGGAGAGCTAGTTAGTTATTTGCTAACCTGTTATGATTTTCAGATTGTGTATATTAAAAGACCTCCTAAAAAAACAAGTTGATCACTCCCAAAGGCCTTCTTTATAAAAGAATTTTTTTCTGAATAATAGCAACAAGTCAGATGAGAGAAAAATAAAGTAAACCAATACGATAATTCCACCTCCAGGAGTCTATTCTAAGTAAATAGAGATGTAGCAAAACAAGTTTGTAAAAAAATATTCATCACAGTGTCAGGTCTGAAAAATTAGAAATCATGTAAATCCCTCAAAAGAGGGTAGAGGTAAAACAAATCGTGATGCATCCATGACTAGAGTATTTTTAAGCCCTAAAAAAGATCCCGACACTAAGAAAGCCTATTAGAATATTGTATAAAATGTGCAATCACAATAAGAACAATTATAACTACAACATTTATTGAGCACTTACTATGTGCCAGGAAATATGCCAGGTGCTTTATATTTACTCTTTTAAATCTACAACTTCTTTTTGAGGTAGAGAAAATTACTTTCCCCATTTTAAAAATGAGGACTCCAAGGCTTATTGAATTTACATGATTTGATTGATATTATACAGCCAATAATAATAGGGCCATGGTTCATGAATACATGTGTGTGTATTCTATGTGCATGTTTGTGCACATAATGATGTGGGAATGATAACAGGAATGAAATGTACCAAAATATTAAAATATTATACAGGTTATTTTCTTCATATAGACATGCATATATGGTGTGTGTATGTGCATATACATGTGTAACTAACTATGTATACTTTCCAAATTACATAGTGAGCATGGATGTTCTTTATAACTGGAAATGTAAATTATTACAAATACTCCATGACCTTCACCCACCTGTTTTTTGGCTTTTACCTCATTGATGTGGTCCAAAAAATATAGAAAGGATGTTTTAGTGAAATATTGTTTCTTGTGATGACAGAGAGGTCAACAGAATAGTCATAATTGAATTTACCATGCATAGTATTAAACTCACTGTTTTTTAAAATTTTTTTATTAAGAATCTGTGTGTAAAAGCAAGATGATGAATTTTTCTTGAGCCCCCCAATTTCTAAATGTCATTTATGAGAATATAGGGCTATAATATGCTGTACAGAAGCAACTTCTGAGCTAGAGAGATGACACAGTAAGTGGCATTATAAATGTGAAGATGAATTTGATAGAATGAGATTTGTATGAAACATTATGGTATGAAGTGAAGTGAAAACTAGTATTTAGCACAATAAGACATGAGTGCTAAGAGCTTTATGATAGGAGTTTGAGTGTACATGGTTTTATTAAAGAGTAGTCTGGGGTTCACTGTATTCTCATGGTACATTTATTTATGAAGTTGCAGGGAATCATGCATCCTCACTCACCCATTATATCCCATTATATCCCACTTATCACATGAATATGCTTTTATAATATTACTGCCAAGACAAAAGAAAACTACAGTATGAAAAGGTTTATGGTTTTCTTTTCTCCTTAGTGTGTAATGTTCTGCAAATACTGAAGTCTGTTACTTTGTTTAGAAGAATGTCCCGCACTCTTATAAAGGAGGGGTCTTCAAATGTTTGGGTGAGATCACAGTGCTTCAGGGAAGAAATTTAAGTGTTCAAAAAGGGGTCAGTCGTCTTAGGGATATGCCTTTCCCTGATGGCAGGCAGTCTACTATTTGTGAGAGTACCCTACCAGACCAAGGTTTCTTCCTTCTTCATCTGATGCTCTACAGAACATACTAGGTGCCCAAGGTGTATACCCCAGCCCTTTATTACTTCCTAGGACTTATTTACGCATTTCTGTGTTTTCTCAACATTACGAGCTGTTTTCTGAACTGCACGTTTCAGATTGGAACTCCGATAATACCTCCCCTTCCCCAGAGTTTCAGCCATGTACTTGTTTCACCATCACCCTGCCTGTCAAACTCATTGAGTTGGCAGGAGAAGAAGAATAGAGAAGTGTTGCCTACACATTAAACTTTAGGGCAGTGTTTCATGAAACTCAGACTCAGACGCCTTAAAAATATGAAAATTCCAGGTCAAAAACTTCTCAATCAGTTCAAGGCCTTTCCCCTCAGTTTACACCACAGAAGACTCAGATCTGCTATCATGGAATTCAGCATGATAAACTCAGCATGGAGATAGAGGGTTGGGCTTCCAGCAAAAATGAACCTGGAATAGAAATACCCTGATATAAAATACTAGGATGAGGCCTTGGGCATAAATGACTATTAGGCCACTGGATGTGTCCTCCAGCTTAGGTTATCTTGCTTCTTAAATGGGTCTGTCCCAGCTCCCAAGGGCCTAGGGTTGCACAGCTAAATCCCTATGTGGTATACATTTACCTAGGGTATGCTTTGTTTTTTTGTTTTTTAAATTTTATTTTTGTTTAAAATATTGCAGATGTCCCTTTTTCTCCCCAATGACCCGTTCCACCCAGTCCCCTCCTCCTTCCCAGTCTGTCTGCCCACCATTGTCCGTGTCCTTGGGTTGTGCATATGTGCATATAAATTCTTTGGTTACTCTCTCCCCCTCCACTCCCCCGCCCCCCTCCATTGCTCTGACATTCATCAGTCTCCTCTATGCTTCCATGTCATTGAATCTATTCTGTTCATCAATTTATTAAGTTCTTTAGATTCCACGTATAAGCGAGATCATGTGATGTTTGTCTTTCTCTGGCTTATTTCACTTAGCATAATATTCTCCAGGTCCCTCCCTGCTGTCCCAAAGGGCACGAGATCCCTCTTCTTTACAGCTGCACAGTATTCCATGGTGTGAATGTCCCACAGCTTTTTATCCACTCACCTACTGATGGGCACTTGGGCTGCTTCCAGATCTTAGCTATTGTAAACTGTGCTGCTATGAACATTGGGGTGCATAGATTCTTTCTGATTGGTGTTTCAGGATTCTTAGGGTATATTCCTAGGAGTGGAATCACTGGGTCAAATGGCAGCTCCATTTTTAATCTTTTGAGGAAAATCCGTACTGCTGTCCACAGTGGCTGCCCCAGTCTGCATTCCCACCAGCAGTGCACCAGGGTCCCCTTTCTCCACACCCTCGCCAGCACATGTCATTTGTTGATTTGTTGATGGAGCCATTCTGACAGGTGTGAAGTGACACCTCATTGTGGTTTTAATTTGCATCTCTGATGATTAGTGACATTGAGCATTTTCTCATGTGTCTCTTGCCATCTGCACGTCCTCTTTGGAGAAGTGTCTATTCAGGTCCTTTGCCCATTTCTTAGTTGGGTTGTTTGTCTTCCTCTTGCTGAGTGCTATGAGTTCTTTGTACACTTTGGAAATTAGCCCCTTATCAGATGCATCCTTGGCAAATATGTTTTCTCAGACCGTGGGGTTCCTTTGTATTTTGAGGCTGATTTCTTTTGCTGTGCAGAAGCTTTTTACTTTGATGTAGTCCCATATGTTTATTTTTTCTTTTGTTTCTCTTGCTCTAGGAGATGTATCGGTGAAAATTCCACTACGTGGGATGTCTGGGACTTTACTGCCCATGTTTTCTTCCAGGATTTTTATGGTTTCGTGACTTACATTTAAGTCTTTTATCCATTTTGAGTTTATTTTTGTGTATGGTGTAAATTGGTGGTCTAGTTTCATTTTTTGCATGTATCTGTCCAATTTTCCCAGCCCTTTGTTGATAAGTCCATGTATATGAATGACAGTAAATGGTTAGAGGAGAAATGGGAGTTTGGAATGTGTGCCCACCACATTGTTTTTGTCATAGGCAAAATTAACACCAGCCAACTAGGTAGAAACTATGGTGACAGCAAAGGAAGCTTTGAAATCTACTGGAAGATTCTTTCCCATATAGCTGGAGGTACGGTTGTGCATGGGAGCTGAAACATAGGTCTCTGTTAACACATATGGGTTACAAGAGACTGAAATGTGCCTCAGTTCTAATGGAGTATAAACCCTGATTTTTCATTAAACAATGTAATTTTGGAGCAGCATACCGCAGTGAAAGAAATATAAGCTTTGGAGACAGACACAGCTGGGGCTGAATTCTAGCTCAGACTCTTCTTGTGATCTCTTTTATGTTATTTTTCATCTATGAGCCTGATTTCTGATCTGTGAAATGGGCATAAATAATGACTGTGTCATGGTCACTGTGAGCATTAAAAATAGTTTAACCTCCTAATTTTAGCTCTTAGTAAATAATAGCTATATCTGATTATAACATTGGGGCCAGTGCTTACGTGTGGCAGTATGATCCAATGAAGGTAATTATTCAAACCGTTGCACAGATTTTGGTAGATCTTAATACTATGATAAGAAACCCATACTTTATTCCCTAGATAATGGGGAGTCACTGAAGATTTCTTCTAATTTTTTATCTAAATGAAAATAAAACAAAGTAATCTAATGGAAAATGAAGAGAAATTACTTCTTCAGTGCTGCAAATTTAGATTGATGTAATTATATTCTGCAGACCTCAAAACATAGTCATTTTTCAAATGAATGATTTAGCATTTCAACCGCATTGCACTCTGTTGCAGCTTGTGTTTTCATTATTAGAAAGGCATGTTGTGGACAATTAGCTTACGCCTAAGTGACAGCATTTGTTCCAAAGTTGCCAGTAACACTCATGAAAATGTTAGCTGCACTATTTGAAGAAAAGTGAGGATAGAAGAAGTGAGATTTTATGTAAATCATATTTACTTCTATAATAAGAGTAATAATTGCTGGAGGTCTTAGATCTCCCAGCTGGGGAAATGGAGGTAAAGGAGGAGAATTGTATAGCAAGATAGTACCAGATTAAAACATACACTCACAAAACATGAATTTTCTTTCAAAAATGAAAGATATGAGTGAAACTTTTGCAGGAGGTTGTTCATAGGTGAGTTCCTGCATTTGACTATTCGGAGTAGGGGTCATTCATTCCACAAATATGTGTCATCACGCGCACTGCACTAAGTGAACAGGTCAGACAAACCCGCCCTCATGGAGCTTATAGACTAGAGCAGCAATTTCCAACCCTTTCCACCTCATGGCACACACAGACTCATTACTAAATTTCTGCAAAACACCAAAAAATATACTTTTGGCCAATTTGACAAAAAATAGATGTAATTTTGATTGATTTTAAAAAATCATAATAGTAATTACCCATTTTGCTCCAAAGTGACTTTTTAAAAAATCAGGTACCTATACTTGTATATAAGGGTTTCTGGTACCAAGAATTAACCCATCAGATGCAACCTTACTATGTGACATGACCAATAAGCTGCAATTCTATAATATGGCCTATATATTTACATGACTTTGTGACTTACATTTAAGCCTTTTATCTGTTTTGAGTTTATTCTTGTGTATAGTGTAAGTCGGTGATCTAGTTTCATTTTTTTGCATGTACCTGTCCAATTTTCCCAACACCATTTATTGAATAGACTGTCTTTACCCCATTGTATATTCTGGCCTCCTTTGTCAAATATTAATTGACCATATTGGCCTGGGCCAATTTCTGGGGTCTCTGTTCTGTTCCATTGATCTATATGCCTTTTTTCGTGCCGGTACCAGGCTGTTTTTATTACAGTGGCTTTGTAGTATAGTTCGATATCCGGTAAAGTAATTCCTCCAACTCTGTTCTTCTTTCTCAAGATTGCTGAGGCTCTTTGGGATCTTTTTTGGCTCCATATAAATTTTTGGAATATTTGTTCTAGCTCTGTGAAATATGCTTTTGATATTTTAATTGGGATTGTGTTGAACCTGTAGATTGCTTTGGGTAGTATAGATATTTTAATGATGTTAATTATTCCAATCCATGAAAACAGTATATGCTTCCACTTACATCTTCTTTTTCCTTTTTCAGTGTGCTATAGTTTTCTAAGTACAGGTCTTTTACGTCCCTGGTTAGGTTTTAATTTTCATTTCTCTGATTAGTGATGTTGAGCATCTTTTCATATGTCTATTGATCATCTGTATGTCCACTTTGGAGAAGTGTCTATTCAGTTCTTTTGCCCATTTTATAATTGTATTGGTTGTTTTTTTCAGTGTTGAGTTGTTTATAAATTTTGGATATTAACCCCTTACCAGATGTATCATTGGCAGATATATTCTTCTATTTAGTGGGTTGTCTTTTCATTTTGTTGATGTTTTCCTTTGCTGTGTAAATTCTTTTAGTTTTATGTAGTACCGTTTGTTTTTCTTTTGCTTCTCTTGCTCAAAGAGATATATCAAATAGAAATATTGCTATGAGAAATGTCTGAGATTTTACTGCCTGTGTTTTCTTCTAGTATTTTTATTGTTTTGAGTCTTATAAGTGGGAAAATTGGACATATACATGGAAAAAAATGAAACTAGACCACCTCCTTACACCATACACAGAATAAACTCAAAAGGGATCAAAGACTTAAATGTAAGACTCAGATTTCAATTTGTGTTTCATTGGTTTGAAGCTGTTACCTCCACCAGGAAGTGATCCGAGCAGGTCTAACCACTAGGGGTCGCCTTGGCCCAGGGCAGCTGCAAGAACACCTCTGAACCTACATCTGTGGCTGTAGTCAGCATGAATACAAAATAGTGTTTAGGATCTGAGTTGGACTTGGGAGAGTGGTAAGATTTTGGATATACAGAGTTGGATGTGTAAAGAACCTTAGTTAGTTATTCCAATATTAGCAAAAGCAAAGAGAGGAATATGTAGAAGGTTAATGGAGAGTAGCAACTAAGTCACTTGGGCTGGAACATTGTGTGTGTGAAGGATACTAGTAGAACATAAGACTGGAAGGGTGGTTTGGGATGAAATTTTTGAGAGTCTTAAGTACCAGGCTAAGGAGTTTGAATTTTGTCATGTTAGCAACTGGGAGTCTTTGCAGATTTTTAAGAAGGAAATATAAACAGAGTTAGCATGGTTTAGGAAGCTTTTAAATATCCCAGTGAGACATAATGAAAGAATTTTCTGTAATGGCCAATCAGTGCAACACAGAATTCAGAAAGAGAAGGAAGACTGGGAGAAAGCTGAGTTAAAGTTTGTTCATGCTCTAGACATATTGGTTTGCTGGGCCCATAAGTCATCCGTATGGGACATAGAATAGGCAGTTGGGAATGAAAAATGGGAGCCTAATAGAAAAAGAGGAAAATAAACTTAGAAGCAGTGGTTAAAGCACAGGAATAGGACATAAGAACAGAAGCAGAGAGAACCTAGAGTGGGCATGTGGAAAATTGCCAGCCTTTGGTTGCAGGTTGCGGATGAAGCAATAGAGAAAGACAAAGAAGCCAAAGTGGTTTTGATTGTGCTCAAAAGAGTCAGTGTTGGAACAAGGTGGCAAAACAACTTGCTATACTCCATGGAGTTAGAAATGGACAAGAAAGAATATAATTCAGTGAAAAAGAAGCTTTGCTGCCATGGCTTTGAGGACAGAGCTAACTAGATTTAATTTCCACTGGATGGGTAGTAGAGCAAAGAGGTAAAAAGATGGAGAGCGGAGTCAGACGGCCTGAGGATGGAGCCCTGCTCTGCTGTGTGGCCTTACGCACAGTCCTCTCCTCTCCGAGTAACAGCTTTTTCTTCAGTAAAATATGGTCGCTAATAATGCCTCCTCATGGGGTTTCTGTGACTAGGACACGTGATAACGCATATATAATTTATTTAACATTCTACCTAGCCACAAAACATTTACTAGGTGCTTACTTTGTGTTGCTTATTATGATTTTTGGTATAAAGAAAAATGTCCCCCTTGTCGCTTGATGGCCTTTGAATAAAGTCTCAAATGCTAGATTATCTTAGAATATGGTTTCATGGGGAAAAAAGTTAGCGTTTCTTAGAAATCAATGAACAAAATATTGGCATGCGGGACTCATCCATTGTTTATGCTCTGACTATGCTTACTTCTAAGCATTGCATTGTGGAAGGGATATAGTGAAACTAGACTGTTCAAAAGCGGCTAACTAAATAGTAAAGAGTCCTTAACTACATCACGTGAGAATTATTAACACGAACCTGAAAAAGTGTGCATGAAGAAAAGACATGGTACAGGTATCGTTATTGCCATTATATTTGTGAACTGTTAAGGGATTAGACTTACTTTACATGGTGCACAGGACAGAAGAGGGACCTATGGCAGAAGCTGTAGGGCAGAAAATTTGACATAAAGATGGAATGTTCTAGTATTAAAGACTTTCCATTAATAGAATGAGGTTCCTCAAGAGAACTTTCAAGCAATTTAGGTTTTTAAGAAGAGGTTGGATAGGCACATGGCAGAGATATTGCAGACGTGTTTCAATGAGTATGGGATAGACAGACAATCTCTAAGGCCTCTCCAACTGTGAGTTTGTCACCGGAGGAAATAAAGATAACTGTACTGTTCTATCCATATGTTTTCTGTGAAATATTTTCGCATCATAAATGTAAGTTGAGATATGCAAAGTAGTACAGAATTCTGTAATCTCAGTTGTATAAAGCAACAAAGCCTTTATTTTTCTGCATACTAGAGCTCTCTTGCGAATCAACAGGAAAGTTCTCAGTTTAATCACTCAGTTTTAACTACCGAAAGTTAGGCTAAATTTCACAAGTTAAAGGTACAGTCCTCCACAAGATTGCCCTCACTTCAGGCATCAGCCATAAAAGTGTGGGGGTTCCTGGGCCACTCATACTTTTGACCAACTAGCTAAAAATTGGGGGTTTCTACTACCTCCTCAGTTTCAGTAATTCACTACAACAACTCACAGGATTCAGGAAAGTGATACGTTTAATATTACAGTTTTATTATAGCAAAATGGACACAAATCAGAACCAGACAAAAGAGAAACATAGAGCCAGATCTGAGAGTATCCCAGATGTGAAGCTTCTCCCTGTGGAGTTAGGACCGATCCCCCTCAGCACAGGGTATTGTTAACCAGGGACGCTCTCTCAAGCTTTGGTGCCAAGACTTTTGTGGGACTTTTTACTGTGGCTTCATTATGTAGGTATAATTGATAGGGAAAGAGAGGGAGGAAGGGAGGAAGGGAGGGAGGGTGAGGAGAGAGAGGGAGGGAGGGAGGGAGGATGGTCTCACACTGGTGTTTAAATGCCCTGGCCCAGAAGTGGCGTGGTATTCTGCTCACAACTCATTTGTCCAGACGGCCACATGACTTCACCTAACTGCAAGGAAAGGTACATGAAGTGCAATCCTCCCCTGCGACTAGAAGGACAGAGTAGAAAAATATTTGGATAATAGTCTCAATAATTTACTGTGTAAGTCCTTTAATTGGGCAATCATTTTTCTTAGCATAGTCATATTTTATCAATATTTTCATTTGCATATTAATTTTTCTTATGTAAATATGATCTTTTAACCTAGCTAAAATATCATTATAATGAATAATCTTGTTTGGAAACTCATGATTATTTTTCTAGGTTTAAAGTGTTTTTTAATGGTATAAAATAATTTTCATACAAAGTATCTGTGTTCATCTTTTATTTCCATTAACCACATTAACTTTAAATTGTGTGTTGAAAATAAAAATGATATGGGGCAGAGAATTGGACACTTAAATATTTTTTTGTAAAGTTATTTTAACAAAAATAATTTTAAAGGGTAAAATATAGCCAGTTTGTTATATTAAAGTAAAAACTTGGACTTTAGAAACAATATTTCTTTTTCATTTGCTAAGTAATCTAGACTGCTGTCTAGCTTTATTTTGATATCACAAATACTAAGGGGAATGAAGCAATCTTAAACTATTAGTCATAATGTCATGCAAACACACAGATAAGTAGTTATTAATATGACTTCAGAAGGTAATAGATTTTTCCTTTGCAAAATAGAACTTATAAATAGATTAAATGAAGTAGGAAGCTCAAAAGCAGTATTCAAGGCCATTCATCTGACATTCAAATATTCAGTATATATAACCATTTCTGGGTGATGTCAAGGATATCACATCTGTGGGAAAGAATGAAAAGAACTGAGAAGGGGAAAGATGATTATTTTAGAGGACAGGCTTGCTTTTGTTTAGAGACTTAGAATAGTTGAATCTCCTCCCTTTCCCCATGCCCAAGGCCTATGTGAATAATTGTGGGTATATTACTTCACATCAATCATTATCTAATAAGATGGCACTTCTAGGATCTTCCTGAAATTGCATCATCCTTTCCCATCTACTCTTCTGTTAGGAATTTAAAGAAGGAAATGCTTAAGTAGTCAGGCAGCATGGGAATTTACACTTAATACTGAAAAGACTCTTAAAGTATTAGAAACTTGGAAATTCAGTTAAAAAGAAAGAAGATAGTCTCCAAGTCAACTGGGCTCTTCCAAGTCAAGAGATATCCTGTGGAATAGTTAAAAGATAATTTAACAACAAAATTCCCATGGGACTTTGATCACAAGTTCTTATATTACAGTAACAAAAAGAATAAAAGTCATTTCTATATATTGAAGGGCTAACATGTATGAGTTATATTCATTATCTCCAGTGATCCTAATAACATGTAAAATAAATGTTAGAATCCAAAGAATAAAATCACTTGATCAAAATCACACTTGCTGGATCCAGTGGTAGACCAAAATCACCAGATTCATGTCTAGGGCTATTTTCTTTTTCTTCCAACCAGTGGTTTGCTGCAGCTGACCTGTACTACTGGTGTGCAAAGGCTAATTGTTACATTTTCAGGGATTTTTCGGCCATTATTTTAAAAATTATATAACCCTACAATCAAATAATATTTTAGAAAGGTAATAAATATTCAAAACTCATTACTTCCCCATTACTACATTTAACTATTATTTGTGTTTTATAGGTTATTACAACTATTATATCTGTATGGTGGAAATAATATACAGTGGGGCCCTGCTATGTATATATTTCAGGCTCTCCATTCAGTGATGTCATGTTGGTCGCTTGAAATCAGCCATAGTGGGAGTATTTACACCATGAAAATCAGCAAATGCCACAAACTAGAGCTTGGTTTATTGTTCTGGTGCTGGTCTAGATTTACTAAAGTGATATAGAAAGTGTTAATGCAGATTAAACAGAAAAGTGTTCCATGCCTGTAGCCATTATATGTTGTGAATATCAGAAATAAATGAAGGACTATTCCTCCAGTATTCAAAATCTATCATCCAATTTTGCAAACATTCGCTTACGTCCTTGACAAATTCAGTAAAGTTTTGACATTCACCTTTGATGTTTCACTTTCATCTTACTTCTTAACATAAATGAAAATATCAACCAACATTTATATCAGAATTACATTATTCATCCACTGTGACCTAAATACAGGAATCTATAAAAAATCAACAAAAGAATAACTTGACTATATAGAATTGACATTAAGTACAAAAAAAGAGTATTGTATATATTATTAATTTTTGTCAAATGTATGCTGCATGATCCCTAATATTATTAAAATTTATTAAAATGTATGTATGTATATATACCACACACTTTTCTGGGGGGAGTTGGTTAAATACCTGCCAGAACACCAGAGCTTTCAACACATCATGGTACTGTCAAACTTGAATGAAACTGTTTTTGCAGAGTCACCGATTCCTAGTTGCGAAATTCAGTTCTTTTTTATTTGATTTCTTTGTAGCATTTGACACTTTTAATGAGAAATATTCTTAGCTTCCAGAACTTACTCCTTTGTTTTTATCATTGTTCAAACCAAGCCCCTTATTTTGATCTCTCTCCTATTTCCTACATCTTAAATATTGATATTCCAAGGTGTTCTATCCTAAGGTCTTTATTCTTATAATATTCACTCTTTGGACAATGTCAGCTACTCACAAGATGTAATAATTTATGGCTTGATAACTTGCAAATCTCTATTTCTGGCCTAGATGTCTCTCCTAGGATTATATAGGCAAATATCTAAATATGCCTAAGTGGATATCATTTAGTAACTGCCATAAACGAATGTAACCTCCAAAATTCACATGTTGGAACCTAATCCCAATGTGATGATATTAGGAGGTGAGGCCTTTGGGAGGTGATGAGGTCATGAGGGTAGAGCCCTCATGAATGGGATTAGTGCTCTTATGACAGGGACCCCAGAGGGCTCTCTCATCCCTTCTGTCATGTGAGGACATAGCAGGAAGATGGTCACCTGTGAACCAAGAAGCAGGCCCTTCCCAGACACCAAATCTCCTAGCACCTTGATTTTAAAGCCTCTAGGTTCCAGACTGCAAGAAATAAACTTTTGTTGTTTATAGGCCACCCAGTCTATGGTATTTTTGTTATAGCAGTCCAAAGAGACAAAAACTTGTACTAAATGCAGCCAAAACCTAATACGTATGTTTTTCCTTGCAAATGTGCTCCTTCTTTGTTATTCTAACCTGAATAATGGCATAATGCAGCCTTTCAAGAAATATGTGAGTCATCCTAGACTTCTCATTCAACTCCAGTTTCAATTAATTATGAAATCCCTTCAACTGGTACATCTTTTCTTTCTAAACCTTAAGCTAATGTTTTAGTTGGGCTTTAACCATCTGGACTATTGTTCTCCTCACATATACTTTTGCCCACCTATAATTAATCTAAAAACTGCCAGAATTGTTTCTAAAATGTAAATGTAATCATGTTATTCTTCTACATGAAATCCAGTTTTCTATAGCAGTGTTTTCTTAGTCTTTTTCACTGCAACATTATAGGAAGAGATACTTTCTTTACCAAGACCTAGTGTATGCATATGTGCATGTATGTCCATGAACACACACACACACACACACACACACACACACATAATTGAGACAAAAATGTAACTAAAAAAGTTAAATTTCTTATATGTTTGCATTCTGCTATTTGGTGCGTATTTAATTTTTAAATGCTGGCTTATTACAGGTCACTAAATTAATTTTATTAGCCACTAATGGGATGTACGCCATCAGTTTGTAAAACACTGAAGTAAAAGGGAAAACATTTGCATACATAAAGCATAGCATGCAAAGCCTTTCATAATCAAAAGGAAAACTAGAAAATGTTCTAAATAAATGGCAATAAAAATACAACCTATCAAAATTTTTATTGTATGATTTTGTAAATCTAAAGCTATTCTAAAATAAAGTTTAGCGAAATTTTGTTACATATAGCTAAAGTAGTACTGAGAAATATAAAGGTGAAGGTTAACAAAAAACAGGCATGAGGAAGCTTTCTAGAAAGATGGTAATCGGTATTCTATACCTTGAAAGTTTAGACTGCACAGATGTATGTATTCATCATTTCAACAAATCGTACTCTTAATATTCATGCATTTTATTATACATAAAGTTGACTAATAAAGGAAAAAAGGAACTATAAGGACATTTTAAACTATAGTTAAAGATACACATGTTGTGGTGTTTAGGAAATATTATAGTAATCTATGCAACCAATTTTGATATGTACTAAAATCTGAGACACTGATGAATGGACATGAGAAAGGCAGTGTAGTAAAAGGTTAATGGTAGACTTTACTTGGTGGATATGTGGGTTTTCACATTCAAACTCTTGTAACATTTTAATATGTTTGAAATATTTAACAAAATGTTTAAAAAGACCATGCTGTGTGAAAGAATACAGACATAAAGAGTACAGGTTGTAAGATTCCATTTCTATAATATTTAAGAACAGTTAAAGTAATCTATGGGGAGAATGAGACCAGTGACTGACAATAGTGGTGGGAATTGACTGGAAGGAGTAAAAGGAAATATTCTGAGGTAATAAAAAAATCTCTCTGTGGTGGTGTTTACATGGACATACATTTTTATTAAAATTCATCAATCTACACTTAAGATCTGTGTATTTCACACTATAAATTTTGACTGAATAAAAATAGAAATTAAAAAATAAGTTATATTGATATACATGTTGAACTCAGAGACAAAAGTATTAATGCAATGAAGGGTGCTTCGTAATGAGAAAAAGAACAATTAATGTATAGTTTAGGTTATAAATTTTATATACCAAATGACATAGCAACAAAATTTACCGTGTAACAGCACAGGTATGATAGAGTCTGACTCCACTGCTGTTTAACTGCTGACAGCGTTCAGTCTGCGCTCTCCCTCCGTAGCCTCTGCCTGCACCTGGGCAAGGTGACAAGGTGACAAGGTGACAAGGTGACGAGGAGCCTGGGAGCTACAGCGTGCAGGCCCCGGCCGCACAGGGAGAACCCAGCCCCACCCCGTGGCCGCCACGGAAACCTCGAGCCAGTCTCCTTTTCCTGCCCTATCAAGCCACTGGTGCATGTGTAGTGTCATCAGTTTTGCCATTTGTACCAAATTTGGGTTGAGAAGGCCCGTCCCATTTCTGTGGAATGACCACTTAAAACAAGGTATGCAATAAATAGCAAGGTCATGGAGCTATCCTTTAGTTTACCTCGTTTGCCCTTGAAATGTCATGTAAACAAACAAACAAAAACATTTAGCTTTTTCTGCATGACAGAAAAACCATTGCTTAGAGGTGAAAAATTTATTATTTTTGGCAGTTCTTAATGTTGCCTGAGCTCAGGTGAGTGATTCTCACTAGGGTGCCATCAAATGCCGTGGATAGAATCAACAGAAGGCATCTTCAGTCACATCTTGTTCCTGGGCTAGGGTGGCTGGAAAAGCTGGCACTGTCTCCACAAGGTCTATGGCTTTGTCACAGCACATCATTCTCAGGTTACTCACACTTGCTACTGCTGTGTGGCTTCAAAGAGGCAGGAGGAAAAGCTGCCAGGCCCAGTGTGTGCTGTGCCCGGAACTGGCACAGTGCCGTTTCTGCAATATTTTATTGGTCAGAACAGTCACAGGGCAGGTCGAGATTCAAGGGGATGGGGAAGCAGGCTCCTCCTTGTGATGGGAAGGTGGCGAGCCTCACTGTAGACGAGCTTGGGGGTGGGGGCTATTGCTGTGGTCATCTTTGGAAATCTTCCATACATGAGGAGAAAAGACTGAATTACATAATATAAAGTAGAGCTAACTGATGTATGTTGAACTCTATAACCTGAAAACTGAAACTCTACACCATATTCCAATGCTCATTAAACATTCACTACACTAACCGTAAAGAAAAATTAATACATTCCAAATAGTTAGAAGCAAGGCAGACGTTTTCTGATCATCGTATGTGAACAATAATACTTGTTGACTACAAAACTAAAACGTTTATTCCCCCTGGAAAACTTAAATGCAATAAAAGTTGTAAATTCTCTCCTAAACAACTTGATTTACAGAGCAAATCACAACTGTAATGTTGGAGTCTCAGGAAATAGCAACAATGAAACTGTTATATATAAGAAATTCTAAGATACATCGCAATCATAGCTTAGAGATAAATTTATATAGCAATTTTTATTATTTGGAATAGGATGATGGCTTTAACAAATGATCTGCGTGTACAAGGCTCAAACACTACAGAAGTGTCTCTCTCACTCAGGCAGGGGTCATCTCCATCCCAGCCACGTAGGAAGGTACAAGAGTAGAGAGGAATGACTGAAGCGGGGTTTGGTTTTGTTTAACGGTGCAGGTCTTAGCGTGGCAGAAATCATTCTGGCCCCCGTTCCGTTGGCTGGAACTCGGTCACTTTGCCGCTCACGACTGTGCCTCTGGAGAAGAGCTGAAGGGGCAGAGTCGGCGTTTCCGAAAGCGCTCACTGAGTGCCTGGGATTAGTACTGGGACCTCTACTAGGAACTTGGTATTTAGCGATGAATATAAATGAGAGACACCATACTCATGAATCTTAGAGTTTACTGATAAAGTAAATAATTATAATAATATATGAGTTACATGTTTATGCAATAGAATGTTTTCGGCAGTGTAAGTGAATGAAGTTCAGCAGTATGAACATGTAGACATCTCAAAAACAAATTGCATAAGGTTGTATTTTACATGTTATAGAAATGTACATATATATTTATTATTTAGGAATCTGATATATTAGTAAAGTAACTAAGACATGTATGAGAGTGGTACCCACCAAATTCAGGACAGTGGACAGCGCTGGGAAAGTGGAGGGTGAAAGGGGCAGGGAGTGTAATTTCAGAGAGATTCAGAGGACTTTAATCGAATTTGAAGTGCTTTATTCTTTTTCTTTTTATTTTTGACAAAAGTTACATATATTTGAGGTATAGAAGATGATATTGTGATACATGTATACATTTTGAAATAACTACCGAAATCTAATTACTATATCCATCACCTCTCCTAGTTACTATTTTTGTGTGTGAATGGTGAGAACACTTGTGATCTACTCTGAGCAAATTTCAAGTAAAAAGAAATATTATGGGCCTGGCCAGTGTGGCATACTTGGTTGAGCGTCGTCCCATGCACCCAGAAGTCGCAGGTTTGATTCCCAGTCAGGGCGCACGCCCTGGGCGCAGGTTCCATCCCCAGTCGGGGTGGGCAGGAGGCAGCCGATTGGGGATTCTCTCTCACATTGCGGTTTCTTTCTTCTCTCCCTCTTCCTCTCTCTCTAAAATCAATAAAACCATAAAAAAATAGAAATATATTATGATTAACAATTGTTACCATGCTGTAAATTAGGTTTCCAGAACTTATAGCTAAAAATTTGTACCATTTCATCAATATCTCCCCTTCCCCCCACCCAAGACATTGGTAACCACCATTCTACTATCAGTTTCTATGAGTTTGACATTTTTTGGGAAATACTTCTCAAGTTAGATTCACGGATCATTAGTTTCCAGTCCTTTCTCCTTTTAAATATAGAATTAATAAATGCTATACATTTCACTTTAAATATGACAGCTGAATCCCATGAGTTTTGAAATGGTTATTTCCACTCACAGTTCCAGTTGTTTCCTAATTTTAATTTTTACATATTCTTTGTTCCCTGATTATTTTAGATATGTTCTAAATGCGATAAGCTATAGACAGTGATGCATTAATAATTATGATAGAAGATGAAACTTAATAAAAACTAGCAATTAGGGTTTGTCCTCCTGGAACATTCCATCTGGGAACCCAACTACCGTGCTGTGAAAAGTCACATGGAAAGGCCATGTGTTTTGGTTATCTGTTGCTGTGTAACAAACAACTCCAAAATGTCAAACCCCAAAGCAATAATTGCTTATCTGTCATTATTTTATAAGTGGGCTCGGGGGTTCACCTGCTTAACGGTGGTAGCTGGAGTGTCCAAGGCGGCTCCCTTCAGATGGCCGGCCCGCGCCCGGGCCTCGCGCTCTCCTCCGTGGGCAGCTGACTTCCGAGGAGCGTTTCAAAAGGACACGGCCTTACGGCACAGCAGAGCCAGTATTGGCGGGGGAAGGAGCAGATCGACACGGGTAATAATGAACTGAGAAGCATAAACTTAAAACAAAAGTAGCATTCTAGAACGGATTCCACAAAAGCAAAAGCATTCGGGCAGGAGGGCTCATCATGACCATCAGTTATTAGTCTGTCAGCCCAAAACACCTACTGAAAGATAAAAAAGATATAAGTATATGAAGAAAGAACACAAGAAGATGAAGAAGGAAATCATATTAGGTAGCAAAAATATAATAATTGAAATAAACTGCAAATACATGAGATAAAGAGCAGAATGAATAAAACTGAGGAAGAGATAAGGAAATTTGTAGACTAGATTGAAGAAACCTCAGACAGTAATAAAAAAGGAAATAGGAACTAGAAAAGGAAAGCTAAGAAATATGCAGGATAGAAGCAGGCAACGTATCAGAAAGAGAAAAAAAAATAGATTTGAAGCAATAATAGAGATCAAATTTCCCCAAGTTAAAAGAAAAGACCTCAGAGGGAAAGGTTCCATAGGGGCCAACAGGGAAGAAGAAGGAAAGCCACACCCAGACACATTTAGAGGAAAAAGCGTTAATAGGAACTAGAAAAATAAATACAATGCTTAAGAAAGAGAAGATCATGTAGAAAGGAACAAAAATCAAGTTGACATTAGATTTTTCAACAGTAAAAATGGACTTAAGAAAACAATGGGGCAGAATTTTTGAACTACAACTGGAAAAAACTTGGAATGTGCAGTTTATGTCCAGCCAAACTGTCTTTCAAATGTAAAGTCATTATAAAAATATCCTTAAGTATATAAGGCCCCCAGAATGTTGCTAACAAAGCCTCACACTGTAACAGTTTTAAGTGAAGTGCTTAAATTAAAAACAAAACAAAAAGGGAAAGAGATAAACAAAATTAAGGTTACCAAATATCTCGGTAAGATTCATTGATATTGTTTAAAAATCAAACACCAAGGAAAAAAAGAAAATATATTCATAGTAACAGTTAAACTTTTTAGATAATACTTACATGATAGAAGTTGGGAGTAAGGGAGACCAATGAATCTGTAAATCATACTAAAGTTCTTGTCTTGGAGAAATTATGGGACAAATGGAAATAATAACTAGTATGGTAGCTCTAAATATATCAATAGTTAGAATAAATGCAAATGGTATACACTGACCAGTAAAAAGACAAAAAGACTAATTGGAAAATCAAATAAATGCAGTTTACTAGAGGTACTTCAAGTACATGCAAAGGTTGAAAGTAAAATGATGGAAAAAGACATATGAGGAAATAAATCCAAAGAAAGCTAGTGTGGCTATGTTAATATCAGATAAAAAAGCCATTAACACATAAAAAGCATTATTAGGGATGGTAAAGGTCACCACATATGCAGATAAATGTTAGATTGAAGAAGATCTAACAATGTTAAATATGTATATACCTACTAAAATAGCCCTATAATTTATGAAGTAATATTTGTAGAACTACAAAAATAAATTGATGAAACAATCTTCCATTTGAAGATTTCAACACAACTCTCAATTGATAGGTGAATCAGAAGAATAAAATTTAAAAAAGGTATAAAAGATATGAATAAAACAATAGTTTCACCTAATGGATATTCAGATATTGTAGATATTAGGATATTGTGTAATGGAAATTAAGATAAATTGTATGGATGTGTGTAGATAGGTAGATAGATCATAGATAGAAAGCTACATACATACACACAAGATAAAAGATAGATTAATAGATAGCTGATAGTCTTCTAACAATCAGAAAATTCACATTTTCTCAAGCACACATGGAACGTAAAACATTGAACGTACACTAGGCCACAACATAAACCCCAGCATACTGGGTGTCATACAAACCATAATTTCAGATCTCCCTTCAATTATATCAGAAGTTAATAAGAAAAAAAATATGCCTACCCATATTTGGACCATAAATTGTATACTACAAACTAAATCGTTTTAATTATAAATCCCTACTTTGTATAAGTTCAAAGTCTCCTGTAATCTTATGACCTTTCAGATACAACTTATTGCTGTGGATTTCTGTTTCCTTGCTTCATTTTACTCCCTGGGGATTTCCCTAATGTTATTGTGAGTTCAGATATTCATTTAAAATGATGGATGTTTTTAAATTTTATCCAGCATTTCTTGGTCCTTTGGTTTTGGATTTCTGTTTAAATGAAGCGTTTTCAGGATATTTAGTCTGCCATCTTGCTGGAAATTGAAGTATTTATTCTCTTTTGTTCATTCACATAAATCTGTCTACCTTAATTCCTTCAAACCTAAGTTGGTAGATATAATGCTTTCATTAAAGATTATTCAGCAGGTACAATTTATCTAATTATAAAAGCATATAACACTCTAAAATACAGAGGTGGGCAAAAGTAGTTTAATAATAATAAATCATACAATAATTAATAATACAATAATAAGTTACATTTCACAGCTGTAAACATACTTTGCCCACCCCTGTGTGTATCATGAGGATTCTAAAAATGAAATTTAAAGATAGATGTTAATACCAATTGAGAAAATACCACCATTTTTTTGTCCATAATCAAATGATGCTTGGTAATTCACATTGATCTATTTCCCGCCTTCCTATTGTTTTCTAGATTTAGTCACATTATGTGTAGTTCCTGCCTCTGGCACAGCTAGAAACATAAACCAATTGGAATTTTCAATGCTATGACATATGAATCAAATGACTGTGTCACTGGACCAGAAAATGAACAATAAGCTCAGTGACAGTTTAGAAAACAAAAGACCTGACAGGTAACCAAACCGACCCCCTCCCTCAGCACATGGAGATTGTGTCAGAGGCCACAAGTGTCAAAGTGTCCCACCCAAGACGAGGATGGTAAACACACGCTTAACTTTGAATCTGGAAATAGACTCAGTGCCAAGTTTTCTGATGTTTATGGTGTGATGTGACTTATTTGAAGAAGCATCTCTCAGAGTTACCAAAACAAAGAGAGTTTGCCTGTGCTAATAGCAATCCCAAATGATCGGAAATTAAATTATTATCCTTTTTTTCTTTTTCATTATTTGAGTAAAAGTTACTTAGCTGAATAAATTGCCTCTGAAGTCAATACAATTCAGTACTTTCTATATTTCCCTGTCCCATCCCAGTAGTCTGCTGTCCTGCGTGTGCTCTATATCTGTGCAGCTGTTTCCCCAAAGTCTCTTCTCACTTCAGTATGTTGATAAATGACAGCTGACAAGCTGTAGTTTATGAGTGTAAAACAAGCAATTGACTTTTTTTGACCTTAAATAAATATCCTGAGTTTCTTTATAAAATTTGCTCTTTACTGTGTTGACTTTCCAGAAGTCATCACAGAATTATCTATTATTTTCATTTCGTTGAATTTTATAATTGAAAATAACCTCTTATGTTTCTCATTTCATGTTCTCCTATGTGTAGGTAGGCAGTGCAAAAGTTCAATTTAATTTTACTCCAGTTCTCGAGGACGAAGTATTCCACAGTTTCATTTCCCACTAACCAATTGCTTAAAATTAACACTTCAGTCAAACTGGCCTGTGGATTTCTCTAATCAGTCAACAAAATACCCCAGCCCTTATCCCTGTATTAGCCTGCCAGTTACTGGTGACAGCAAACTGTCATTCTCATCAGTAATCTTCCATGGTGTCACCTTTCTTGTAAATAATAGGTGTTCAATAAGTGTCGAATTAGATGAAACATACTTAAAATTCTACTTCAGACATTATTTATTTTTGTTCCTTAGAGAATAAAACTGCCATACGTTAGTTTCATAGAAAACAGATTCAAATTTCATGCTCTATATTCTTGTTTTTCTGTTCTCTCTTCTCTGCCAATATGGGCTAGAACTTCAGTCCGGCGAGAGGCCTGGTTCTAATGAGCTGGTGCCCGTGAGTGGCCCCTGAGGCCTTTGACTAGCCCCCCTCGGGTGAGCACTGGGCGCGCCTGGCAGCTTCAGCCAGCAGGCTGGCTTGGGGCAGGATTTCCTCATGCCTCTGGGACAATAAAACCTCCCTCAGCCACCCGCCAAAAGAGAAGGGGGCCATTCCCAGCTTCACCTTGAAAGGCTTGACGGAATCCTAATCCTGATCACGCAAGCTTGATGAATGGGTGGTCTCGTGTGGGGCCAGAAGAACTGTCCCTGCAACTGGGAAAATGTCACTGTCTCTTTCTCAACTTGGCCATCTTAGATCAGTTAATTTGTTGTAAGTTTTACTTCTATTAAAGGAACTTGTATTATGTGTCTCTGGGTTGATATTGCTGCCACCCCTGTGACCTGCTTATGTCTTAGGCTGTTCTATATCATTTTAAATCGTGATTAGAATGAGTGATATGTTTGTATGTAGAAACCCTATAACTTATACAAATGCATGCTGTCATTTTTTGAACACTTTTTTGAACACGTTTGTTTTCTAAAATCATATTTCCACTAAATAATATCTCTTCTTGAATTTTTTATTTTCTACAGTATCCTAGTTATACTTTCATTACTACTTAATAATTGTATGACCTTAGATAAGTTATTTAATCTCTTATGAACCTCTTTTATCATCTATAAAACTGAAATAATGGCACATATTTAATGGCGAGACATGTAGTCTGAATTTTAGGGAAAGGATATTCAAATATTTATAGAAAAGAATTCACTATCAGATCCTCCAAAAGGGGATATGAAATATTAAAAAAAAATTCCAGGAGCCTAATTAGGAGGCTCTTGTAGTATTGCAGGACAGATGCGGTAAGAGCCTGAACTACGGATATAGCTGTAGGAGGGCAGAGAAAGGGGCATGTCAAGACATATGGTATAAATTTCATGGTTAGGGTTGGGGATGAGGGAAAATAATCTGGGATCACTGTTCAATTTCTGACTTAGGTCACTGAGAACATTGTGAGAGGGGAAACTATAGGTTTAGTTTTTCTAATATAATATCTAATATTTATTGAGATATTATATGTCAGAACCTAAGTTAAGTGCTTTATGGGGAATATCTCATTTAATACACGCAACTTTCTCAGGAGGTTAGTCACATCATTATCCTTATTGGCCCGTGTGTCCAGTGAATTCTGACTTGCTAAATCCAGCTGTCATTTTTCTAGTTGTCATCTTACTTGATCTTTGGCTGCATGACTGAGCCTACCGCTCCAACCTTACACAGGGGTGAACAAAAGCAGGTTGACAAGGGGACATCTGTAATACTTTCAACAATAAAGATAAAAGTTTTTAAAAGTAAGTTTACAGTTGTAATACAAATAATGAATAAATAATAATACGGGAATAAACTGTTTTGCCTGCTCACAACTGTAAACCTACTTTTGCCCACCCCTGTATATTCCAGCACTTTTCACTTCATTCACTGGAATCTGACCACGTTGCTACATTTTTATTTCTCAGATACATTCAGCCAGATTCAACATCATCATCTTTGCTTTTTCTTGTTATTTTACCTGAGACCATCTTATCTCCAGGTAGATACATATGTCACTCATTTCTTCCATTTATTAGCATCTTCTCAGGACAGCCCTGTTGCTATCATTTCTCTTCCCTTAAACTATTTTATGTTAACTTGGAATGCTTAGTATTATGTGAAATCTCATTAAATCATTACTTATTTTGTTTATTGTCTACATTTCTTCACTAGAATGTAAGCTCCCTGAGGGCAGGGGTATTTTCTATATTTTCACTGCTATGTTGCCATTGTCTAGCAGAATGCTTGGCTCGTGGTAGATTTTGAGTAAATTTAAGTTGAATTAATAATTCAATCATGTCACATGAAATGCTCTTGTAGTTTTTCTAAAGAACACATTTTTGCTCAGTTTTTTGTTTGCTATTTTAGTAGTGTTAGTAGAAAAAAGACAAAACAGACAATAGAATTATGATTGGTTATTACTGTGGCCAAACATTCTGCCCAAGGATGTGTCATGCCATGGGTTCCTTCAAAATAAACAATGAGATAAAAATTACAGGAGCCAAGAGAGATAAATCAGTTACATATTTTTTCTTCTGCCCCTTTACTACCTTATTTAATATTAAACAGCATGCAGATATTGTGCAGATATTATTCAGATAGTGTGGGCCTTATCCTTGTGATTTTCCTATTTTCCCATTGTCTATATTGTCCTATGCTTACTACAAGGAGTAGAGAGGAGTGGTAGACACAGAGTTTTTGCTTCTTAAATTTGTATATCATTGCTTATTTTTAAAGGACCAGAATTAGGTCTAACTAAGGAAGGGAGTAATCCTTGAATTTGGTAAGTACTTAAAAGAATTATAAGCTTATAAAGGATTATAGAATATTCATTATGTAGTAAATGTAATGAAAATTTTACAGAAATAAAAAATAGTGTTGTCCAATGAAAACCCCTAATATTATAAACAATTTACAAACAATGTATTAGTCTCAAAAATAATATCCTTATTGTGTATATGTCAAGTTATAAACCCAAAGAAGAAGCTGTTTCAAAAATGTAAAGAAATAAGCAATAATCAGTACATTATGAATCATTAGAGGACAACCAGATTGACCTCTATTCTAGAAGACCTACCAAACCATATCTGGAAGATGGAAACTATTAATTATGTCACTTGGTATTGCCATTTGCACTCCAAAATTAAGCTGTCTTATTGTTTCGGCCCATGTTATACTAACTGCCATTTATTCTGGAAACAGATGGTCCCTTGCTAATTAAGAAAACTGATCCAGTTCATTAAAAAAATAGCAAACAACCAAAAGAAGTGTCAGTTCTTAGGGTCACTTAATGTTTAAAGCTTGATGGCATTACTCACTCGTTTCATCTTCCTCTGAAATATTTTCCTAATTTAATGATTTACCATATATTACCTTTAAGTACTGTGATTGTCAGAACCATAGCCTACCAAAAAGCTTAAGTATGTGCAGTTTTATTTAGGGGGATGAATATTTCATGAATTATTTTAGACCCCTGAGATTATGATTTATAAAAGTGTTATCTTCATATTTGGAAGAGACCTTAGGAATCTTTTAGTCTAATGTCTGTCACTCACTCAGTGGTTCAATACTTACTAAGCTCCTCCTTCTTGCTAGGATTTGTGCTAAATGCTCATGATGCAGATATTAATACAACTACCCCGTCCTCAAATTTTCAAAGTCTATTTGGGGAGAGAGATACATATAAGATAATCATAATAAAATATATTTTTTTGCCATTGAAAAATATAAGAAATTTTGTAAGTGCAACAAGGAACACCTAGCTCTAACAGTGTGAAGGGTGGTTAGATAGTTTTTTGGGGGAAGAGCTAATGTTGTAGGTATATAAGAAAGCTTTTTATTTTTGTATGTTTTTCTTGTTGCTACCTTGAATACCATTTTATTAATCTCTCCTACTAGTTCTAATTGTTTGGTAGTTTATTCTCATTGATTGTCTATGTAGATGAGAATATTAGCTGTAATAATAATATCTTTATAATTCCCTTTCCAATGTTTATCACTCATTTCTTATTTTTTATTTTATTGTATTGGATAAGATATCCAGAGATTTAGTGTGTTCTGTATTCTATTTCTTTCAATAATAAATAGAAATCGTATGCAATTCCAGTTAGGATATAGAAAGTGAAAAGAGAGTGTCCTTTTCATCCTATTAATAAGAAAAACCTAGATAATATACAAAGTCATAAATTTAAAAAACCCATCAGAGAGCTGAGAATGTCTCAGTGAACCAAATATGTAGATTTCAAGCCTTCTTCTGTGACAAGAGAACTGCTCCTGCCTCTATCCTGGGCAGAGTGGGAGGAGAAAAAAAATCCATTAGATAGGTGTAAGGAGAAAAGAACAAGACTTTTAATAAACACTTAACAGCTACATATAGCCTGGAGTTAAGTGATAGAATTCTTAAGAACCCCTGCCTCAGAGCAAGTCTGCATCTGTCTGCCAACTCTTCCATGGGTCTTCAACCAGATCGAAGGTGTAGTCCAGCAAAGACTTAGTATGAAAGGCAAAAGCCTGAAGATATGACAGGAGAGCTGGCTCTTCAGGGCTATTGCAGGGGCCCTCTAGAGGACTGGAGAAAGACAGCACACAGGAGATCACCCAGGGAGCAGAAATCCAGGGGGCAACACTGAAGAGCAGCCCAGTTACTGTCAGCCAAGCTGTAAAGCAGTGATTTCCCATGGATCAGAAAGCTGTATTAAGCATAAAGTGTTCTCTAGAGTCTTGTTGATGGTTTGATCTCCTTTGAAGAGGAAGTTCTAACCCTGCCATTGAAATCATCTAAATTAATGGTAAAATAAATCTAACTAAAATTGAAGAAAATGTCCATGCTTAAGCAACTATAGATTAGATTGACTCAACTCCATATCTCCAACATATCATGGCCCAGTAGAAGGAGGGGTGTGACCTTTCCCTGGGATAAATATTATTGACTTTAGATTCTACTGTATTTTTACACACAATATCCAGCACATAAATAATGAGAAATGTTAAGAAGCAATAAATTATAACCAATAATCAAGAGAGGAAATAGTTAATGGAAACAGACGCAGGGATGGTTATATGTTGAAATTATCAAGCAGGGGCTTTACAATGTCTACGATAAATATGTAGGGTATTTATTTGAAAAGGTAGACAATGTGTGGTAACAGATGAATAATTTTACAAATGAGATAAAAAGTATTAACTTCAAAATGAAAATGCTAGGATTAAAAATACAACATCATACATGGAGAAATATCTAATGAGATTAATAACAGACTGGAAAGGGTATAACAAGTATTGTTCAGTATGAAGAACAAAAGAAAATATCACACATTCCTGGTAGATGTATAAAATATAATGATTTTAGATAATTGTCAGTGTCTTATAAAAATTAGACATCCATTTGTACTAGGGTCCAGTGTTTCCACACTAGGTATTTACCCAATAGAAATGAAAACACAGTTCCACAAAACAAGACTTCCATAAGAATGATAATAGCATCATTATTGATAACAGCCAAAGCCAAAGAACAATCCAAATGTCAATCAACTGAGGAATGGATAAACAAAATGTGCTATATTCATATTAAAGATTGCAATTTCAAATAAGAATGTAATACATGGATGAATCTCAAAAACATTATGCTCAGTAAAGCCAGAAACAAAACAGTACATAATGTGTTTCTCCATTTAAATAAAGTTCATAAGAGACAACTCTAATCTATGACAGAAAATAGGAAGTGGTTGCCTATGGGGATTGATAGGAAGAGAACACAAGGGAACTTTCTGGGGTAAAAAAAATTATATATTTTGGGTGGTGGCGGTTATATGAGATTATACATTTTAACAAGAATTGGGTGCTTAAGATCTATGCATTTTATTGCATGTAATTTGTACCTGAATCATAAAATTTAGATTCTTAGAGTTGAGGCTTTGTAACTAATAAAGAAGCACCAATATATAGTGACTTATATAAAACCAAAGTTTATTTTTCTCTCATGTAACAGTTAAGCTGGAGGAGATACTCTGTTCAAAGTAGTCACTCAGGAAACAACATTCATACATTATTTTTCCTCTGCAATTTCCTAATTTGTTTTCAACTGCATGGTCAAAGCAGGGTTGCTGCTATGTCTGTGTTCTAGTTCATGGGTAGAGAAAAACAATCCAGGAAAGTCAGTTTTATTTAATTTGAGATAACCTGGAATTCGAGCACATGACTTCCACCCCTATTCCAAACTGCCAAAAGTAGTCACACTCGTAGCCGAACACTCATCATCTGAGACTTAAGGCAAGAGCACTGGGAGAGCATTAAGGAAAGGGGGGGGGGGGGGTGTAAAATACAGCCACGTAAGAGTCTGGGAAAGTAAACTGGGAAAAATACTTTAGCTTTAGATAGCACCGAAGGCCTACTTTAGGTTTGTGATTAGGAATTTTAAGTGAAGCCAGTTAAAACAGAGCTGTTTTGTTTCTAACCATGCTCAGCTCCACCACACCAACACGGACTAGCCTGAGAATTGTATTCAACCAGGTGGCTTTGCTAAAGTACAATGAAATAAGAGACAAGCAATTGTGAGTATGTATGGGAGTGATTTTAATGGTTGGCCACTTCATAGATAACTAAACAGGCTCATAGAAGCTCGAAGATTCACCCAATGTCATGAACCTAGAAATGTGTGGAGCCAGGGGTTGAACCCAGGTCAACCTGATGACAGTTTCTGTCTTTATTACCTTGTAGCACAGCCAGTCATTGCTTTCAGTCAGAGCTGAACAATACAATTTGATGGATCAAATGATACCTATATATCAGGCAAGTAGATATGCAACTTTACACGGTAGTAATCAACTATTCAACTTCATAATTAAGGAGAAAAATTATATTTAAATAGAAAAATAAATAAAAAGAACTCACTACTGGGTTTATCTAGATAAAGCAGATTTACTTAAAAGGTACTTCATTCTCATCTAGTGACTAGAGGGACCAAGCACTTACTTTTGTAAATGAAAAGACTAGAAAATATAAAGCAAAGCCTAAACTAGAACAGAGGTTTCCTGATATTTAGGCTATCATTCTTTCCATTACACCATGCAATTTTAGAGGGTTTAGGTATAGTCCTGCCTAATGCCAAAAAGATTGGATAAATGACCTCATGACATTGCCTGCATTCTTTTAAGATATATTCTCTGATTCTATAATACCTGCCACAAGATTATACACACTGATACCTAGTAACAGTATTATCTTGGCCTCTTTTTTCTTCTAGCTTCATTGAGGTATAATTGACAAATTAAAATTGTATATCCTTAAGGTATGTAATGTGATGATTTTATATTTGTATACATTCTGAAATGCTTACCACAATTAAGGTCTCTTAGCCTCTTCATGACTCTTGTATCCTTTATCCTAAAGATTCATGGAGGCTAACAATTCAATTCGGCTGTTTTGAGAAATACTGTGTAAAAAGAAATAAATGAAGGATGCTAATATTAGTTAAGATTGTAATAGAAAAGATAGCAAGTTTTCCACAGCCTCCTAAATAATTTTCAACTGAAGAAATGTGAAGATGAGCTTAAGAACTGTAACTGGTGCTTATTGAATTTTTTCTTACATTGCTGAATAATTTCACATTACTTAGGCTGTGTCATTATGTATTTCTATCACAATAAGGGGGAAAATGTTAAACTAATGAATGTCGTGCCTCATTTGTCAATATCTGAGTCACTGGCATGAAGCATCTTTCAGTGTAAATGCAATTTGGGAGATTCTACCACACTTCTGTTTGAAAATACCTAAGTGGTTAGTATTGAGCCATTTTACTAATACATTGAACATTAAAAATAACTTGGCATGTGAGAAATATATTTGGGACTAGATGGTTAAAAATGAAGACTAAATAAAAGGTTGCATGTTTTATTTGTACAAGCCACAGTTTATCTTTCTGAGAAGAATAGCAAGGCTTTTGTGAAAATGGGTGCTTATAGACTGTCATAGTGTCGAAAATGTTATGATGAAATCAATTTCCATTTTCCTAGATACTTCTTTCAAGATGCTGCTCTTGCAAGCATCAAGCGGCTCTCTTTCACTGGAGGCACCTCGGGACGTGTAGGAATCAGTGGATACAGGTTAAGATGAGCACACTGGCTAATCCATATTCGGAGTGCCAAACCACTGAGGTCAGGAAAACATTTAGGGCAGGGGAGATAAAAAATTACTAACAAATGAAAGCATATTGTAGTAAATATACACCTTCACCTCCCCCCAAAACGTTAAAGGCAGCTCGATGAAGGTGTGAGAGTTAGGACTGCTGGGCCGTTTGGACAAAGGCTCGGTGCAGTAGCCCGAGAGGCGGGAGCGCGGGCCGCCTAAGCCGCTAGGGCGAAGGGGGGCGGGCGCCAGGCGCAGCGCGGGTTTGCTCTGGCTGCCAGGACCGAGGACCACAGGCCGGGCGGCTCAAACCACAAAAATGTGTTGTTGCACATTCCTGGAGGCTAAAAGTCCAGGATCAAGGTGTGGGCGGGATTGGTTCTTTCTAAAAGCTAAGGAAGGATCTGTTCCATGCCCCTTCCCTTGGCTTGTGAATGGCCTTCTTTTCCCTGTGTCCTTTCACATCGCCTTCCCTCTGTGCATGCCTGTGTCCAAATTTCCTCTTTTTGTAAGGACACCAGTCAGATTGGATTAGGGCCCCCGCTAATGACCTCACTTTATTAGCTGTGTAAAGACCCCTATCTGCAAATAAGTTTCAAACCTACTAAAGTGCGACTTTGGAGCATGATTCGTGGGAAACTGCATTTTAAACTAAAACATGGTACCTGTGGACAATAAAGTTACCTGTGCTCAGGACAGAAAAGACAACCAAAGCCCTCTCAGAGAAGAGTATCAATACACAGATTTCTTTAGCTGATTTTCCATCTGAATAAATTCTCTGTCTCACAAAGTTAAGGGGAAATTCTAAAAATTCCAGAGTAATTGTGCTTTTTAAACAATTCTATAGCATTGTTGAGTTTCTGATTCTGCTTGCCTCGATAATGAATTCCTAAGTGTTTGAGGGACTGTTGTGTGCACTTACCTACCAGAGCTTAAACAAGCAAGGCAATGTAAAGCAAAGCAGAGACATTGGTTTAGGTGAAGACAAGAAGGAGGAATTTTCCACTTTAAGCTTACTGGAGGCTGTAGTGACACTACATTCCATCTGTTTGAAAAATCCTTCTTATACCAATTAAATGTGGCATATTTCAATTTAGCTTCCAATAAGTTTAGATTGTGTAATTCAAAGCTTTTTTTAGGAGATGTTTTCTACCACATTGCAATTTGGTGCCTAACCTAGTGAGTTCGATGGTTGCTAAGGGACTATTCAGTGCATTTTTGAACTGTCAGAGATACACCTTCAATGGACATAGAGTTAAGGTTAAGAGGTGCAATCAGGCAGCTGGGTAATGTCCTTCTGAAAATGAGAAGATGATCGCAGGGTTGACCATGGAGGCGTAGTGCTAATGAGTATATTTTTCTCTATTTCCAAATTTAAATAAAGAATCAGGTATGCTTAGCTAATTTTGAACTCTGGGAAAGAAACTTTAGCATCTTGTTACTGGTTTGAGAAACTGAGGTCTTTATCAATAGAAGGAAGACTCCTAATGCACAGGGGATGTGCAGTAACAAATGATACTATTCATACAGAAGGAAAATTCTGCCTGTCTCCCCATACTCATGGCACAGAGGTTCTGTATAAGCTGCTGATTCTTTCAAGTCTGAGTATTCTGAGGACTGAACAGATGCCATGCCTGCCCACTCACTACATGCCAGCAACTAAGAAAACTCCCTCCCTCCCCCTCCCCCCCCCTCCCCTGAGTGTTTACTGGAAGTCTAGGTAAATAAAATAATGATTTCCAAAGTGGAGGACCAGTCCTTAGGACCTCTTGATGTCTACTTCTAAACTACAAAAGCTTTTCACAGAAAATTAGCCAGATATGTCAGAACTGAGACCATTCTTGCAAAAGTTTAAAAATTTTAACGAAAAGGGTAGAGTTGGAAGAAATATTATATTTAGGGAAGATGGTGGTTATTTTAAGTGGAAGAAATATTATACTTAGGGAAGATGGTGGTTATTTTAAGTAGTGATAAAATTAAGTAGTTATTGATAACAAGGATTAGCAAGTAAAATATAAAGTTGACCTTAGGTATGTGGATTCTTTCAACCTTGCTCTTAGATCATAACCTATAGGAAAGTCAGTAGTATTTATTAAGGAGCACTTTTAGTAAAGAAGCATTTAGATATTTATCATTCATAGACAGAATACCCCAGAGAAAATTGCTGCAAAACCCTTGAGAGCATCCTATTATTTGTCCCCAAATTATGATTTTCCTAGGGAAGGTCTTCTGGAGGATTGGCCATGGCCTCGGGCACCTTTCCTGCGTTTTCAAAGACCCTTGCTTGCTGATCCCTAGCTCATACATGAGGACACTGAGAATCTGAGGTCCCGTGACTGATGGGTGACAAAGGGTGCCCTGTATCCGTGTGTTCAGCCTCCACTAGCTCACAGATTTTCCCGGCTGGAGTCAAAAGGATTCAGGAAAGCACACAGCTGAGTCTAGATTCCCTTCAGCGAGGAAGGACTAGAAATGCTGACACGCCTCATTAGTCCCTGGAAGAGGGAGGCCCCTGCTCCAGCCTGAGAGAGACGGGGGGGGGTCCCCAAGGCTAGGGGAGCCCTGCCAGAGGGAGCCGTTTGGCCACCTGGGACAAGGGAACCCTCGGGCTTCTGCTCAGTTCCGATTCAGACCTGGGCTCAGCGTGGGACGTAGATGTTGCCTTTCCACAGAAGGCAACTGTGTCAGAATGGAAAGTCTCCTGTGGGAGAAGCCATTGGAGAAGGACACAGGACAGCAGCAAGTCCCCGTGTCCTGATAAGAGCAGACAGTAAGCACTGGCGGATGTCAGAGGAAGGAGGAAATGATTTTTACAGTAACCCTGACAGCAGTGATGATAGCAGCAGCTGCTGAGTCTTGCTGGTCCTCACCAAGTGCCTAGCTCTGTGCTGAGCGCTTCACATGTTATATTAAAATGATGAAATGTCCCCAGCACCGGAGCCAGACCCTTAGGTTTTTAATCCCTCTCCTTGAATTTGACACTTGCCAGCTGTGAGACCTGGGAGGTGGCACTTTGTTTCCCTGAGCACCAATGTCTGTATCAATACACTAATAGTTGCCACTGCAGCAGGCTTTTGGGACAATGAAAGCGAAAATGCCCACAAGGCAAACACTGGAATGCCTGGCACATGTTTGTGTTCAGTGTGTTTTTGTGACTTGTACTAATTTCCCCCCGCTCACGAGGTCAATATTATGATCATCTCCTTGCCACAGTCAGCAAGCTGAGGCTCAGGGAGAGGCAATTAGAAGTCACACAGTCACATGTCTAATAAGCAGACACCTGAACCCAGGGCCCTCTGGTTCAGGGCCCATGCGTATGACCACTGCCCTCCATCGCCACAGGGAGCGTGGGGTGAACATCCTGCAAAGGATCTCACAGGGACATATCTCAGCAGATGGAGGAGGCCCTCAGAAACCACACCTCTGAGGCCTCCTTGAACGACATATATCCTTGCCTTTGCCCGTGTGGTTCCCTCTGCCTGGAGTGCCCCCATGCCCTCCTCATTCCTAAGCTTAAACCCATTCTAGAAAGTTGACTTTAGGTGTCACTCCCAGGCTTCTCCAGCCCACTGTGAGTATTGTCATGGTTAACAGTGAGGCTCTGGTGGTTGACATAATAAGTTTGAGTTTCTACTACTTAAAAGCTGTGTGACCTTGGGCACGTAACTTAACTTTTCTGAGCCTCAAATTCCTCTCCTCTAAAGTAAGGATAATAATAGGATCTAATTCTAAGGAGGTGAGAGTTAAGCAAGGTGGTACATAATAACTGCCACTTTGTGCATATCAGTGAAGGCTAATTCTTATGATTGTTTGGTTATTAGTGTTTTTCCCATTTGTTCCCTCAGCAACCTGGAAAAGCTCAACCCAGCCTGCATCTTTGCTTTTGTAATTGTGCCAAATTCCCTGCGCAAAAATGCCAAAATAAGGGCAGGCAGGAACAGGGGCTATTTTTGTTCGAACTGTCAGGAAAAGCCTCTTCAAAGCAGCAGCATTTGAGCACAGCCTGGAAGGATGTGAAAGGGCGGCCAAGGAGAGAGCTGGCGATGCTGTTCCAGTCCGAGGGAGCTCCACAGGCAGAGGCTGGGAAGTGGGAAGAGCTGGGGTACTCAGGTTGTCATGGCTGGATGGCCGTGAGCGAAAGACCAGTAGGAGACAAGGTCGGGGAGGGTCCTCCAGGACGGGGCTTCCCAGGCATGGCCGGGGGGGTGCATTTGTTCTAAGGGGGATGAGATCTGCTGAAAGCGAGCATCCGTTGTGCGCTCATTTACGGGGCCCTGTTACGGGCCAGCTCTAAGGCCTGGGGTAGAGCATGAAAAGGAGCTGCCGTTCCAGGCTTGGAGACACACAGTCCACAAAGAATTTTAAAAATGATCAAGAGAATCCCGAAGACGACAAAATGAAATTGGGGAGACGAGAGAGATGGAGGGCAGCTCTCCATGGAGCAGCCAAGGAAGGCTCCTCAGGGCTGAGACAGCCATGCCGGAAATCTGCGCCTAAAGAACAAACAGAGTCTTCCAAAGATATTTTAAGGGAGATTAAGTTGTATTTTCTGTCACTTACAACCGAAACCACCTGGATATTGTATGCCATATAATTTTCATGATTTTTCTAGCTTTTCGTTTTTCACATTCTTGTTCATACTTCTTATAATGTTACTTTTCAAAATATTTTACCATTTATTTCAAATTATTCATATTATTCAAATCTATTATTCTTGATTTTTTTTAAAACCTAAGACACTTGCCCCAGTTTGTATCCAAAGTCAGTGATAAATCTCACTTCAGGCAAATTTTATAGAAGTATCATTTTTATGCTACTACTCTACACCTACCCAAACATGTGTAATATTTTATTTCTCAGTCTTCATTTATTTCTCTTTAGCCAAAAGAGTCACATGATCTCCACAGTCCTTACTTTTCTAATTCTGTGACTCTTACTTTATTGAACCTATTAGAGGATTCTGACTGTGGACTTCTTTTGAGATATCCTTGGGATGTTAAGCAGAGAAAGAAGACGGTTTCAAAATAGTATTTAGTTTGGCCAGTTCTAATCCTGTATAAAATCGATGGCGCTATTTTAAGAACATCATCTACAATTGAACAGCATATCTTAAACTTCAGTATGAAATGATGAGCTGTTCATGGGTAAGCTTTCAAAAAATAAAAACAGGTGTGCAGAAGTAAAATAATCTGTCAACAAAATTATGTGAAAAGTATTCATTTTATCTCCAAATGGAGAAAATTAGAATTTCCTTCAACTTTTAATTGTGTGAATGAAATTTTCCAGAATATCCATATCAGTGGAAATAGCAAATCATGCACAAGGATAAATATAAACAAAGATAAAAAATAGAACAAGATTTTAATTGATGCATTTGATTTTTCTGGAGTTTAAATTCTGTGCTTCTCAAGTATAAAAAAATGACTTTGAGGACCTCTGGTTTCAGCTCAGATAAGTAAAGAGCTTGAAAGCAAGAAAAAGGCTAAACTGAAAATAAATGACTTTTCTTGGACCCATCAGAGAAATTTACAGGGCAAAACTCATTCCCGAACCTGTGTGACAGGCAAATACAGAGAATCATAGCTGAGATCAGTTTACTTGGAGTGCTCTGGAGTCACAAACAGATAAGTAAATAAAACCGAAACCTTGATGAATTCCTACAGGCTGAGTGTGGACTAGGGTGAGTGCGAGAAGATCCTCAAGGCAGTAGTGTTTGGGAAGACCTTCGTGCTTTCACAGGTTCCAGAAATCTCATCAGGTTTTCATGGTGAAGAGCCAAGAAAAATTCCTTCATGGCTGTGGTAGGAGCAGGAGAAAATTATCCATTTTGAATTAGAGCATTCTCCATAACAAAGGCCAACTCTCAGAGGGAAAAGATTTTACCAGAGTCTTCTCAGACCCTGGGAAAGGGCAAATATTCAACTCCGTGCACTTCTAGCTTTCCTGTGTCACACAGGGGTTAAGGGAAGCTGAGAAACCTTTGGGAAGGCCACGGTTCAGGGACACACTAAAAGACTGAGATTTGATGAGATTATAGAACACTATTCCTCCCCATACCTTACCTACTATAGGCCAGCTATTCTATAAGCACAACAGAGAAAAACTGTTTTCATGGAACGGTATTGGAGAGAGTTAATACCTTACATATGTCACACAACAGTCTTATTTAATACTCTTAATAATTATTATTAAGTATTTTTTAAATATTGTATATAAGGAAACTGAGTCCTAGAGAGGTCAGGTTTTTTATGAATATTACATTGCTAACAAAAAGCTGGGCCAAGTTTATAACCCAATTTTCCCTTGACTTTGAGGATAACTTCAGGAAATGACCTTGTTCTTATTACAGGAATGATGATGCTATATTTGAGTAAAGAACTTTCTGAAGGCAAATGGGAAAATGACGAAGCACAGCTACTGAGTCCCATTCTGCTTATTCAGTCATTTAGGATTTAATGGGAATTCACTGATTTCTCATAAATCCCCCTTTTTTCCAGTACTTAGGACAGACATACCACCTTCAGATGCTAGAGTTTGTATGAGAATCAGAATAGCTTGGGCACTTAGACTCAACATTTGAGAAAGAGCTTTGTTTATAGAAATCCTAACATAGATAGATGAATGTTTATAGTGGATCTTAAATCATTAAGAAAAAGCCCTTAGGGCCAACATATATGGGAATGAAGTCAAGTGATGCATTTTCTTGTCATGATAGGTCATGTTCTAATCAGAGAACAATTTTTTAATAATCCATCCCTTTGGAACTATGCAAAAAGTGAGTATCTTGTAAGAATTACATAGCTTGTTATAGAGATAAATGCATCTCTGTTTTTCTATGATTTCCTTTGTTTGGAGGAGGGTTAGATAATAGTATATTGATTACACAGTTATTGATATTAATAAATAGTAAAAACAATCAAGCATTCCCAAAGCATGTTTTATTTTGTTCTTGATGCAGTCTTTTCTTTTTAAAAAATGTTTTTATTGATTTTAGAGAGAAAGGAAGGGAGAGAAACATCGATATGAGACAGAAACATCAATTGGTTGCCTCCCATATGCACCCTGACCAGGGATCAAACCCACAACCTGGGCATGTGCTCTGATCAGGAATGGAACTGGCAACCCTTTGGTGCAGGGGGTGACCCTCAACCAACTGAGCCACACTGGCCAGGGCATGCAGGCTCTTATTTTTATATTTTGCTTTATATTGTCTCCCTTGAATGTTTTCTTTCACTGATGTAAATTTTGCTTCTTACTATACTTCAATAACTCTTATTCTGAACTTTCTTCTGTGCTCTTAGGCGATATTTTTCAACTACTAGCTGGACATCTCTAGGTTGGTGACACAGGCAAGTATAAATCAGAGGGACTGGAAACACATTATCTTCCCCCATGCATATACATTCCTCTTTGTATTAATTTAAACCAGTTAATGCCTCCTCTATTTATAAACCATCTCCTAAGATAGATGTATAGAAGTCATCCTCAGTTCCTTACCCTCTGATTACCCATTGCTAGTAGGTCTTGCTAATTCCATTCCCATAACTCAGATGCTTCCCCTCTAATAGAGCCACAGTGCTTTAGTACTAATGAGCTATTGTCTAAATATTTGAATCGGGATGGTGGTAATTTCCAGATGGTCCAGTGAATGAGTTTCAGGAGTTGAGGAGAAATAGAAAATAGGATGCAGTATGGCTTTTAGAGCCCAGGAGATGAAGAATGGATGATTCAGGACTCCTTCTGGTAACTGGCATCAACATATATAAAAAGCACTATAAAATTTATTTATTTTTATAGTGTCAAAACAACATGTAACATGAAATCCTACCTCTTAATTTTTTTAAATGTATAGTAAGTACAGTCTTGCTAACTAATATGCACGTTGTTATACAGCAGACTTCTATAAATTTCTTATCTTTCGTGATTGAAACTCTGTACCCACCGAACAGCAACCACCCATTGTGGTTCCCCCAGCCCCTGGCAACCACCATTCTGCTTTCTGCTCCTCTGAGCTTGACTACTTTAGATACCTCATATAAGTGGAAACATGCAGTATTTATCCTTCTGTGGCTGGTTTATTTCATTGAACATAATATCCTCAAGGTTCATTCATGTTGCAGCATATGACAGAATTTCCTTTTTAAAATCTGAATATTTTATTGTATGCATATGCCACACTTTATCCACTCATCCACCGATACACATTTAGATTGTGGCCACTTCTTGCCTGTTGTGAATAATGCTGCAATTAACATGAAAATATCTTTTTTAGACCCTGATATTAATTCTTTTGGATAAATACTCAGAAGTCAGATTACGGGATCATATGGTAGTTCTATTTTTATTTTTTTGAGAAAACTGTACTATTTTCCTGTTTTCTACATTGGCTGTACCGAATTACATTCCCATCAACTGTGCACAAGGGTTCCAATTTATCACATCCTTGTCAACACTTGTTATTTTCTGTTTGACATGTATGTCAATGATATCATTATGTATATATAATGACCATCCTAGCACGTATGAGGTGATACTTCATTGTAGTTTTGAGTTTCCCTGATAATTAGTGATGTTGAACATCTTTTCATATACCTGTTGGTCATTTTTTAAATGGTCATTTAAAAATTTTTTTCCAGCTTTACTGACATATAATTGACATACACCATTGTTAACTTTAAGGAGTATAAATTTTTGAGTTGATACACTTATATTTTGCAAAACGATTAGCACCATAGCTTAGCAAACACCTCGATCATATTCCATAATTACCTTTTCTCTGTGTGTGGTGAGAAAATTTAAGATCTACTCTCTTAGCAACTTTCAAGTATATAATACAGTATTAACTATAATAACGTGCTGTACACTACATCCCCAGAAATTGTTAGTCTTGTAAGTGAAGCTTGTACCCTTTGACCAACGTCACCCCTTCTCCTCCATCCCCTCGCTCCCTTGGTAGCACATATAAGTGAGAACATACAGTATTTGTCTTTCTCTGTTTGACTTATTTACTCAGGGTAATGACCTCAAGTTCCATCCACGCTGTCACAAATGCCAGGGTTTTTTTTCTTTCTCATGAAGTCATATACCCTGACTTCATTTCCTTTGGATGATATATACCCAGAAGTGGGACCATTAGGTCACATGGTAGTTATGTTTTTAATTTTCAAAGAGCTTTCCATAGTGTCTGTACCAATTTACATTCCCACTAACAGTGCATAAGGGTCCCCTTTTACATCCTCACCAGCCAGCTCTTCTGTCTTTTTGATGATGCCATTCTAACAGGTATAAAGAAATATCTCATTGTGGTTTTGTTTCCTGATGATTAGTGACATCAAGCATCTTTTTCATGTACCTGTTGGCTGTTCACATGTCTCTTCAGAAAATTTCTATTCAGGTCATTTGCCCATTTTAAATTAGATTTTTTGGCTTGAGTTATGTAAGTTCTCTATATATTTTGAATATTAAACTCTTATCTGGTATGTGATATGCATATATTTTCATTCATTTGGTAGGTTACCTTTTCATTTTGTTGATTATTTCTCTTGCTGTGCAGAAGCTTTGTAATTTGATGTAGTCCCACTTTTCTATTTTTGCTTTAGTTGCCTATGCTTTTGGTGTCATATACAAGAAATCATTGACGAGACCAAAGTTACAAACTTTTTCAACTAAGCTTTCTTCTAGGATTTTTATAGTTAAATCTTTAAGGAATTTTGAGTTTATTTTTGTTTGATCTAAGAATCCAATTCTTTAGCATCTAGTTTCCCAACACCATTAGTTGAAGAGAAGGCAAGATGAAAAGTAATCATGATAATAAGCTCAAGGCAAAAAGATATGACAAAGATGTAGGAAAGGCACTGGAGAGAGGGGCCTTTGCAGGGGCAGGGAGAATTCTGGGCCTCCCACTTTTTCCCTGGAGAGAGGTGTTCTCACTCTCAACGCTTAAGCACCCTCTTGAAAGAAGCTTCTGTGCTTTTTTTTTTTTTTTTTTTTTTTAAATATATCTATTGATTTCAGAGAGAAAAAAGGAGAAGGAGAGAGAGAGAGAGAAACATCAGTGATGAGTCATTGATCGGCTGCCTCCTGCGTGCCCCCGACTGGGGATCGAGCCCGAAACCCGGGCCTGTGCCCTGACCGGGAATCGAACCCTGATCGCCTGGATCCTAGGTTGGTGCTCAACTGCTGAGCCACACCCGGCTGGGCAGAAGCCTCTGTGCTTTTATTGTGAGTCCATGGCCACTTTCTTGGCCTCTGCCTTTGGTGTCCTGGAAAGGTATTGTCTCAGTACATGGACATGGAATTCCTCTTGAATTCTAATGAAAGAAACCTATGGTTTAAATTCCTTCTACCTCTTACCCAATCTCTAGTATGTTTATTTTAATTATATTTGCAAAACAGATGCTGAGATCTAGTTTGTAGAATTGAGTAATTCTCTCCCCTTATAGACCTAGATAACTATTTCTGGTAATATTTTACATCATACTGTTGATTTCTAATAAATTGACCCCTCTGGCATGTGTTTCTAATAAATTGACCCCTCTGGCATGTGTTTCCAATAAGCCACATATTCAAATATTATAAAGGCAGCATGTAGTAAACAATAACATCAATTACTAGAGCAGATAGAAAAACTAATCAGTGTTAGGTTTGTGCCCTGTAACTGTTGTTTCGGTCCTTGGGATGCTGGTGATGCACTTTAGTAGGGTGAGCACTTTGTGCCTTCTGAACACCTTTCGCTTACAAGGTAAGGTGGGGTACAGCAAACCCCATTATGAAGTAGGTAAGCAGGAGGTGACGTCTTCGCGTGCCCCTTTGGGGGCAGTATCATAGTCACCCATCTTCCCATCTGAGTTCTGGCAATCTAGACCCTAATGTCCCTCCCTACCCCATACAGTAACACCACCTTTTACTCCTTGCCCCTGAAATAAAGTGTTAAGGAAGAAAATTGACCTTCAGTACTCAGCCCTGACCCGGTCCTTGCCTTTAATACCTGACTGTGGACCTGAGAGCCTGGTCCCCAAACATACAGGACCCCTACATCCCTCCCTGCCTGTGTACCTGCCTCTTCTCTTCCTTCACTCCCTCCCCACCATCAGAAAATTCACAGAGACACACAAACATCACAAACATCACTTTTTCACAACTCAATTTTTATTTGAATTGTAGCCAATGGTTCGCCCTGTTGATGCAGGATTCAGTCTCTATGTGGTTGGCCATTTCTCAGAAACCAGGCCTCTGGAGCCACAGCAGATATTTCAAGGTCTCTGGCCTTCTCTGTTCAGCTACTAGCTGCGCTGGTAACGTGAGGTGATGACATCTCCTCGGGCCCCCTTTTCTGGGACTGGCTGAACCCCTCTCTTGTGCTGATTCCTTCTCTTTTGATTGCGGCTCTTCTTTTGATTCCGTCTTTTATTTTGATTCTTTTATTTGGACTCCATTTCTTATTAAGCATACAACGACAGGTGGATATTGTTGGCCTTCTTGTCTTTTTAAGCTTCTTTGTGTGTTATAGATGTTTGGGACTGATTTCTTGAATTCCCTTGAAGCGGTCTTTTGGCTTTCACAGTGGTCTTTGGCACCTGGAAGGGCAAGAGAGTGTGTGAGCCCAGCTGGGTATTAGTTTAGAGAAGGTGGAAGACTGAATGGGAAGGGGAGCTTCCTGGAAAAGGGGTGTGGGCCGATGAGCGGTGTTGTGCCAGGCAAGTTCAGTGAGACAGCCTGGGAGGCAAAGTCAGTGGGGAAGAGGAGGAGCTTGGCTGGAGTCCTCTTACCTTGACACCATTTCTGGATCTCTGCTGACAGGGGGCCTTCCTCTTCTCCTTTGCGATCCTTGGGTTTGGTTGTATTAGAAAAGTTGTAGGTTCCTGTGGTTTCCTGGCTACTTTAGCCATGGCGATGCCAAGAGTCAGTCTGACCCCGAGCCTCTGACCTCCCTACATCTACCCTGCCAGGACAATGGGGAGCCACATCCTTCAGTTTGAAGTCAGCTAGTGCCGCAGCCAACAGTTGCTAAGGGAGGCTTAGACGTCACAAAGCACCTCTCAGGGCATCAACATGGGATGGCAGATGCTGAGGAGGCCATGAAATGGCTTTGATATCAAAGTACCTTTTCTAACATCTCTTTTGGAGTGAATTTTGGGAGGCAAAAATTCTCGGTTAGATCAAAAGGGCTCTTTTCTACCACCCTCTAAAGAGTATTCCCAAGCTGACCTGTTAACTTTCCTCAGGGTTTATGTTCAATTCTGGAGGCTCACATGGCAAGGAGAGGATATTTTCTCCAAGTCATTCCTCATGGCCACCCCTGTTCCATGGTTAATTCTATTCTTTCACACCCTTCAATGTCAACTAGTATTTTGTATATCTTACCTAAAATCCCTCTAAGCTAATGTGGCCTAATTTAAGTCTTGGTAGAGATGGGGATTATCCTATCTTTCTCCTATTTGAATGGATAAAATAAAAAGACAGACAATTACAAGTGTTGACAAAGATGCAGAGCAAGTGGAAGTCATATACAATGGTACAATCAATATAAAATGGTACAATCACTTTGGAAACCTGGTAGTTCTTCAAAAGCCGAACAGACCTCCCATATGATCCAGCCATTACTCTCTAATGTATTTATTCAAGGGCAAGGAAAACAGGTACATACAAAGACTTGAAGAAATATTTGGAGGTTTCTTTATAATAACCCCAAACTGGAAACAATGCAAATGTCCATTACAAGGTGTGTGGGTGAACAAGATATATCCGTAAAGGAACGGTACTCAGTAATAAAAAATAGTGAAGTCTGGGACTGCAACAACATTGATGAGTATCCAAAAAAAGTATAGTGAGTGACAGAAGCCAGGCAAAAAGAGTACATACTGTGAGGTCCATTTACATAAAACTTAAAAATGTAGACTAATCTATCGTGACAGAAAGCAGAGCATTTGCTGCTTGTGGGTGGGGGGCAAAGGGGAGGAAGAGGGTTAATTATATCAAGTATAGATTAATAGAATTGTTAAAACATCAACATGCAAACAAAAAAGAACAGCACAGCACTGGAAGGGATAAAGGGGCTAAGTGTCAAACTGACTGCCACTGGTTTTTGTTTTCACATATGCAGATGCTTAGAGATTGGTAACACTGCCCAGGGTAAGGGATCTGCAGGAAATCACGGCCAACTTTATGGACCTTCAGACTGAAAGCAGATGAAATGCCGAGGTTGCATTTATCTTTCTCTGTCAGACTTATTTCACTTACCATAATACCTTCTAGGTCCATCCGTGCTGTCACAAATGATAACATCTTATTCTTATGGCCAGGTAATATTCCATTGTAGAAATGTACCAGAGCTTTTTTACCCACTCGTCTACTGATGGGGACTTGGGTTGCTTCCATACATTGGCTATTGTAAATAATGATGTAAAATATATAGGGGTCCAGAATGTAATCCTTTAAGTAAAATTTCTGTAGAAGATATAGAAGAAAATAATAAAAATCTTAAATTAGTAGTAAAAGCAGATGATGGTTTTGGAGAGTGTGGAAAACACTGAAGGATTTGGAAAAATGAGTTTTGTTTAGAGAGAGAAAGGGAGAGAATGAATATATAACAACTGGAAAGCCTCTTCCTTCTCTTCTAATGATGATAAAGAGCAATATCACCAACATTTAATTTTGGACCAAGCATTAGCAAGACATGATCTGAGTTCACACTGTACCAGCTACTCTGTCTTCCTCATTTGTTTCTACTCTACCATGAATTACTTCATTACTTTGAAAGGATTTTTTCAAAAGTCTTGAGTCATTCTGAAAGACTTTCCAATTATGTCTGAATAACTAATATTAGGAATTTTTAAATCTTTAGCCTCTTGGAAACAAAGAACATTCTAATAAATTAACATTGCTTGTGCCATTTATTTAATACTTGTTCCCTTATAAACATTGTATTATTCAAAAGTAGTGCTCAGAAATACAGCTGTCCTTGTCTTCAGTGACTTTCCCACAGTTCTAATAAATGTCATTAATGCTTTCATTAAGAAAACATTACCCTTACAACCCTGGATTTTTAAATATTTACTCACTGATAACATAAGCACATGTGTCTCACTTGGAAAAATAGATGTGTTGATTCCTCAAAGGCTTTGCAAAAATCAATAGTGTGCAAATTGATCCATGAGATCATAGGGAAATTGTGTTACTTTGAATTTCAAAGTGTTTTCATTTATGTTTCTGATAGATCTTCAATTGTCAGAAGGCTCTTTCGTGGCCCCCTTTTAGTCATGTGTAGTAAAGGACCTGTAAATCCACACAAGGGTGAGAATAAGAGAAAACTTAAAGGAGATATTTTATTAAGTCAATCTTTGAGGTTCATTTGTTCAAATTTTACAATACCATTTTGGGTTTTGGTAACACTCCCCTGTATTTAGGTTGGAAAAAAATCAATAATGTCAGACCATTAAATCTTCCAAAATCCTCAGGGAAACAGTCTCAATAGAGAAGGGCTTTCTGAGTTCTTCCTCCCCCTCTCCTACTATTCACATTTCACTACTTTTCTAAAAGCGTCTTTGAAATCACATATCCTTTTGGTCAGTGCTAGAAGAAGAGGGCTTTCTGACTGTGAAGCCAGCTCCTTCTTAGCAACAGATGACACACACACACCCGGAATAGCTACAAGCTCTGTGCTCTCTGTGTGTCTCTTGTATGATCAGTGACAATTTGCTTGGTTTCCCCTCACCTGCTTCCTAGCTAGTAATTACCCAGAGACAGAATCTTTGTGTAACCCTGACTTACAGCTATTAAAATAGGATATAATTGTACTCAGTGTAATTGGCTTCAGTGCCAGAGCCCCATTAACCTGGCAGGGCCATTCTTAAAGCAGCCTGTGATCTAGCTCATTAAATTTTAGCTTCCGTAATAAGGACAGTTATGACCTTTGCTGTTTCTGTCTTAGTATATTTATGCAGACATATCACCTAGGATATCAAAACAGAGTGTCATTGAAATACAGAGGCAGGCCAACCTTATATACTCAGAGTGGCTAAAAATTGAGTTTCAAATGTGATGCGGATGAAGAATGTGACCCATACTTAGAGGGTCCTGAGAAGTCTGCTGCAAGAAAAGCATTCTGCTGGGAGAGTTACCCTTATGCCCAGGCACCCTGCTTCTGCAATAACAGTGGCAGTTCCTGGCTGCTGAGCTCTGTGCCCTAATGGAGGGGCATAGGAAGATCAAAGGCAGAGAGTTTATCCATTTTCTCAGTATGGCCTAGCATCCCCTTTGATAGTTGTCTGAGACGCACTGGAAAGAGAACTCAGCTGTGTTCTCATGGCAGGTTAGGTCTAACCCTGCCAGATAAATATGCGCAAGGTACTTTTCCCTTCTGAGCCCAGTTCACCTATTGATAAAGTAAGAATATTAGCTTAGGTGCTAAGATCATTTCAAAGTAAAGCTTTCAAAGCAGTCCAATAGAGGTCATGTGTTGTTTTTTAAAAAAATATCTGAATGGAAATAAATTGTATCATATCAGTTTTCCTTTTCATTCAGAGATAAGACTGATACTGGCTACCTCACCAGACCTATGTCTAATAGAGGCAGCCCAAGAAAATTTTGTTAATTATGAAAAAAAGAAAAAAAAAAAAAAAAAAAAGCTTATGCCAAGAACTTTAGAATGGGCTAGAGTATCAGAAAGTTCTTGACCTGACAATTTAATTTTGTTTGTGATGGTTAATTCTTTTTGTCAACTTGGCTAGGCTATCCTACCCAGTTATTCAATATTAATCTAGATGTTGCTGTGAAGGCATTTTATAGAAGTGGTTAACATCTACAATCAATTAACTTTATTTATTTATTTTGCCAATTTTTTAAATTAAATTTATTGGGGTGACATTGGGTAATATGATCATATAGGTTTCTGTGTTACAAGATCTGTATATTTCTCTGTGTGCCCACCACCCAAAGTCATATCTTCTCCCATCACCATATATTAGGCCCCCTTCACCTCCCACCCCCTTCCCTCTGGCAACCACCACACTACTGTTTGTAAACAATTGATTTTAAATAAAGGAGATGACACTTGATAGTGTGTGTGGCCCTCACCCAATCAGTTGAAAGACCTTAAGAGGAAAAATGAGGTTTTCCTGAAGAAGAAGCAGTTCTGCCTGTGGATGGCAGTCTCAGCTCCTGCCCGAGTTTCCAGCCTGTGGCCTGTCCTATAGATTTCTGACACGCTTAACCAGATGCTGCAAAAAGAGATGTTGAGGTAATAACTTCCAATCCCAGAATCTGTGAATGTGAACTTATTTGTAAATGGGGTCTTTGCAGATGTAACCAAATTTAGATAGGATCATATTGGATTAGGGTAGACCTAAAATCCAATGACTAATATCCTTATGAGGAAAAGGTGATGTGAAGACACAGAAGAAACACAGGGAAGATGCAGGGAAGAAAATCAAGGAATGTCAAAGATTGTCAGCAACCACCAGAAGCTGCAAGAGGCAAGGAAGGGTTCTTCCTCAGAGTCCTCAGATAGAGCACGACCCTGCTGACACCTCCATTTCAAACTTCTGGTCTCCAGAACTGTGAGAGAATAAGTTTTTGGGTTTTTTTTTAGGCCCGTCTAATTTGTGATAATTTGTTACAATGAACCTAGGAAACTAATACTCTTATTTAACCTACTAGTTATGTTTCTTTTTAGAATCCTGACTAATTCAGTATTCCTTTGTTAAAAATATATCTTCGTAAACGAAATTATAGGACTCAGGCTATCTCTCTAACTATTTTCCATGAGTGGAACTACTGAGAAATGTTTGCAGAAAAAACAGTCATGGTCAGATAAATGTGGGAAACACTTGGTACAAAGTAACTTTGACTTCTTTATCGCATGTCTGCTCAAGCCTTCAATATAATGTCAACTGTCTTCAAAAGGGATTTATTGAATACAGCATTTTCCAAAATTATATAAGCTTGGAAATTCTGTTCAGGCACACACATTTGTATCTCTCAGAAATAATGATTCTTGAAAAATGCTTTGGGAAATGCTAGATTAGGACCAAATTAAATTATTTTCTATGCCATTGCCTTTTTAGGATATGATCTATTGATAATCAATGTAAAGAAATGCAGACCTCGAAGTGCAGACAAGTTTACATGCAGAACACCAGAGCCAAGTATGTAGTATAATGGTTCTTGACACTTTATGAAATTATTGAGAAACTGACAAAATCCGTTGCCATCTCTATCGGTTGGGATAGGTCAGAATGGTGAAGCCTATGTTGTAGGAACAAACCTAAATTTTTAATGGCTTTACTCAACAAAGGTGTGTCACTCATGTCACAGTAACGTGGATCAGACTACTCTCTCAGCCATGACCGAGGAACTGTGCTCCTTGCAGCTTGTAAGAATGCCATCTCCAAAGTCGTCACTTTCGGCCACAGAGGTTGGGGAGAGAGCAGATGTGGGGAATGTGCTCAGACTCTCAGCCGCCTTGATCCGCGCCCTGTCGGTCACATTCTAGTGGCCAGAGTGCAATACGCAGTCCTGATTCACTGCAGAGTCGCTCCTCTTTTGGTGGGAAGTAGGAGGCAAAATATATAGGCTCACATATAAGAGAGGGGTAGATCTGGTGGTGGGAAAACAAAGTACTTCTTGTCTGATTGCTTTTATTCCCATATTTGCTTTTTAACTATCAGCTTATATTTATTTCACGTTCTCAACTTAGCCTGGCATTCGGGGTTGCAAACGACAGGCTTTATTGATAATGTATATCTTGGCTTCCATTAGGTGATGCCAGCTGACAGTTAAATTGAAATTATTAAAAACCAGTGTTGTAAACTCAAATAGAAGTTAAATAAAATAAACAAGGAGCACTGAAGACTATTTCCTTAATTTCTTCTCCTACTGTTTTAGCCACTTTACTATTTAGAAAAAATAGTATAAAACCATCTATCTCAAAGGCAAGGTTTGAATTTATATACCATCTGTTTTCTATTATAAAACTCAGTTTTAATAGTTATATCAAAGCAGCAATTTAACCACCTACTATTTTTTTCAATATAACAAGTAATTTAAAAAGTGATCCAGTCTTTTTCCTGTAAAATAAAATATTTGACAAAATGGACTGAAAGTGCCTAAGCAACAATTACTGCCAAGTAATTTAGGAATTCAATCTATGAAATTTGCAATTAATGAAAGATACAGTTTTAAAGCAAGTCATTCGTAGGTATAAATTACGTACCTTCTCTTCCTGAACTTCAGTTGGAAACTGTTTAATAACTGTTTTCCTTCCAGACTTGACTATAAAATTCCCTCAGCCCACTGTGCTGTGGTGACACTCTGGGCCATGTCACTATAGTGTTATTTGCATAGCAGTTATAGAACCAAGTGTCCAATGCAAGTCCTATAGAACCACAAAAGTTTCAGGGTGTGGGTGGTGGGTGGAGTTGGCTGGGAAGAGAGGGTAGGATTGCACTCCCCCTTCTGACAACAACTACATGAGTTCCTCTTTTATATTTTTAATATATTAGAATCCTGGGTAAGACCAGTTCTGACTTTTTACTTCCTGCCTATACCTTATAAGAGTGATGGCACTTCATAGGGATGTAAGTACAGCATAGGGAAAATAGTCAATAATATTATAATAACTATGTATGGTGCCAGATGAATACTAAGTTTATCAAGGTGATCACTTTGTAAGTTATATAAATGTCTAAACACTAGTCTGTTCACCTCTCACTAATATAATATTGTACGTCAACTGTAATTGAAAAAGAAAAAATTACTAAAAAAAATCATGCACTTGCCCAGCTGGCATGGCTCAGTGGTTGAGCGTCGACCTAGGATCCAGGAGACTGAGGTTCGATTCCCGGTCAGGGCACAGGCCCGGGTTGTGGGCCCGATCCCCAGGCGGGGGCGTGCAGGAGGCAGCCGATCAGTGACTCACTCTCAACATTGATGTTTCTCTCTCCCTCCCTTCCTCTCTCTGAAATCAGTCAAAACATTTTAAAAAAAACAAAAACATGCACTCACACCAAATGAAGGCTGCAAGATGTCACAGCAGGAAATCCAAAGCAACTTTTACAGTGGCCCTAATGTTCCAAGTCCAATCAAAAATGGAAGTTTATAAAAAATAAACAAATAAAAGGGGGAAAAAAGAGTGAAAACGCTGTTGTCTTTTCAGCATTTACCTTTCTCTCTCTTTCCTATAGCTTCTCTTAGACCCCACTGAGACTTCTCATTTTGAATCTTTAAATCTTTTGTCATGTCTCCATGCCCAGTTGAGAAGAAATACAAATAAAGGTAGGGCAAACATTACCTTTTCCTATGAGGTATCCCTCCAACTGTGTGACTGTACTTTTTTTAAAAAATATATCTTTACTGATTTCAGAGACAGGAAGGGGGAGAGAGAGACATCAGTGATGAGAGAGTCATGGATCGGCTGCCTCCATGCCCCCTGTGGGGCTCGAGCCCGCCACCGGGGCCTGCGCCCTGGCCGGGAATCCAGCCGCGACCTCCTGGATCCTAGGTCGATGCTCAACCACTGAGCCACGCCTGGCTGGGCAACTGTACTTTTTTGTAATCAGTGTTTCCTTGACAACATTAGTGTGTCCATAAATGGAGGGAAAGGAGAAGTAATATGTACAAAGTGTCTCTAGTGAATTTACATAATATTTACTCTTACCATGCTGGGCACTTGCTATGCATTCTGTCATTTACACGCACCACCTTACTCTCCGTTCCAATAGGCGCACTAAAGGAGTTATGCCTTTTTCTTTGCTTCTTAGAATGTGGAAAATAATTGTGTCCCTGACAAAATTAATTCAACAAAATTCTAAAGTATTTTCCTCACATATGTTTCCTGTTGCTTGTGTGGAAACAGCCTTAATAATGAATGCGGCAACAGGGCCGAACTCATGTCTCCCTAAACATAGTTTAGCCAATTACAAAAGTATTCTGCGATTCAAGAACTTCATAGACCACATCAAAAATGTGGTTTATAATTATTTGTTTAGAGTGGTGTCTTAAGAAGCATACAGTATTTCCCCTCATGTAACAATTTTCCTCTCTAAAAGAACATTTACTTTGAATAATTTTAAGTATGCATTCATGCTCATACCTTTTCCTTGGCAACTGCATTCTTTTTCATGAAAACATGAGTTTTTTAGAAAGAAAGATCCAAGATAGTAGAAAGGTGTTTTTTAAACACAGTTTTAAGAGACCCTTATTTTACATTTCTTGAAGACACAATATTTATCATGCATAAATAATGCTACCAATGATTTTTAGCTCAGACATAACTTAAAAGTACAATTGTAAAAAAACTGTTTTCCTGTAAAGTACAAGAAGAGCCAATATAAACAATGGGTATGTTGTTATATGTTTTCCTGCATAGAAAACTGAATAATAAATTCATAACTGATCAAGTAGTCAGACATACATGCATGTGTCTTATATTAACATCCTGAATTATAGCTGAGGCTCATAATTTGTTTATGATTATTTTTTGAAAGCTTACCATGTGGGGGTGCTGAGTTTGGGCCTGCAGATACAACTGTGAACAAAACCAGATAAATTCCTTGCTTTGGGGTGCTTATAATCTAGTAGAGGAGATGGAAGTCAAGCTAATCCTCAAACAAATACATGTAGAATTTTAAACTGAGAAGACTCAGTGAAGAAAATGTATACAGTATAAGAAAAAATATAAAAATTGGTAGCTGATCTAGGAATTATGTGAAAGCTTTCATGAGGAAGTAAGTAACTTTTGAGATGAGATCTGAAGGATGAAGGAGCATTAACTAAGAGAGAAGGGAAACAGGAATAACATTTCAGGAAGAAGGAGCAGCATTTCAAAGATTCTGAAGCCGGCAGAAAACAAAGAAGGGCAGTAATGTCGGGGAGAGCTGAACAAAGGAGAGAATGGAGCAAGATGTGGTTAAAGAATTAGACTGGAACCAGACCAGATAGAACACTGCAGGCTCTGGTGAGGATTTTAATTTGTCCTAAAAGCAGTGGAATCCACTAAAGGGTTAAGTGCTGAAGGGAGAGGGAAACAGGGAAGCTGTGACAGTCAAATTTGTTTAGAACTGATTGATTTGGCTTTGGTGGTGGTCTAGTTGGATGGAGACGTGGATGTGGGGTAATTGGTTAGGATAGAATTGCATTTGTCCAGTCAAAAAATGGTGGTGATGTGGAATAGTCTCAAATGCTTAGATTCCCACCTCACCTTTCTATGCAAAAGCAGTAACCTCTAAATATATGCTGATTTGTTCTCTGTTCCCCCACTCCACCCTCTCCAGATTCACTTTATGTCTTTTTCTCTTCATTCTGTGTACTGGAGATGGGACCTCACTCACTTGCTGGTTGTCTTCTGGATGCGTTTTAGCCCTTGGGAGGCACCAGCAGGACACTGGAACATGGGAGGAGAGAGAGGTAAAGGTAATATTTCTCCCTAACACCTTCCCTGCTTCTGCACTGCTTCTCTGGCAGTGCTTTCCTTCACCCGTTACAGCTCCCGCTGAGTGCCTCTCCTCCATGGGCCCAGCTCTCAGTGAGCTCTGGAAGTACTTGTACCTCCCTTCACTCCTTCAGGCCTAGAGATGGTAATGGCTTCCTGCTGCTGTTAGTCTCTAGGTGACTCACCATCCATAGCCATTTCCCTTAATTCTGCCTCACATCTTTACGAAGTTTCTTCATCCAAGTGTTTTTAATTGAACCACCTGAGGTGAAGGTTCCCTGCTGGAACCATGATCATCTAAACTACAATTGAAATAATTATTATAGAAAGACAGAAACCTAAAAGTACTGAGGGTTGGAACAGACCAGAACTATAGAATGCCACGTGTCCATATAAAAAGTGAAAGTCTTGAAGTGAATTCCTACTCTTTGAAGATAGAATTAGGTAGAAACATAGCCTTATAAAGCGCATACCAGGGACAAAAGAACACCCAGATGTTTGGAATCATCTAGAGGCAGCATATCTGGATTAATCCCTGTATTCCCACCTCCTTCTGAACATATTTTGGCCATGTAAATCATTTTGATCAATTATTTCCTCTGGTTGACGTATCCCCAGGCTGCTTGCTGAGTAAGAATAGTCTTTTTTCTTCAGTTTATGCAGGGTGATGGCTGGTGAATTAAAAACCAGCCTCTGATATAGGCAACGGTGTAACATTAGAAACATAATGACCCTAGGTCAGCCTTATAGACAAAGAGTAATAAATGGGCCATTTGTAGGAGTAGAATGGAAAAACCATGTGAGTGATCTCAGAGGTCAGTTTCTATGTGCGTGCCATTCACATTGCGCAGCCCCCTCATAAATGAGTACATTTCTTTTCTAACTCAATGTATGTATATTCTTTTGGCACACACATTCCCAAATACTATACTAATTCCTTCCAAGACCTCACTAATTATACAGAGCAAGACATAAACTGTTGATGAGAAAATGAACTGCTTTAATAATATATGCTCTATCTTTGGCAGTTCCTTTTCCTTGTCAATAGCTATACTACATCTCAGCTGTAAACTGAGAACACTGGAGTGAAGTACTGACAAGAGGTCAATACATGCTGTTCTCAGCATGCACTATAAAGCAGTGTTCTTGCATTCCATTATAAAGTGGTAATGAAGGAAGAATATAATATTTGCAGAAGCTCTCGTCTCCATTTCCCTTCCAGGTTGCCTCTACCTTTTCAGGAGACTTATTTCATGCAAAGAAAGCTTTCTAGGGTCTTCAAATTCAGTACTGAGTACTCAAGGACAATACAGTAGTGACAATATCCTTGGCAGTTATGAGCCTCAGGAAAAGATTCTGGTCAAATAGCTTACAAATCAAAAAGCCATTGTTAAAGGCCGTTATTCTTCCATATGACAAAAAAAAATTAAGTATGGTTACCTTTCAGTTTAATGAAAGGAAATAAAAAGGCATCTATTAAGATGAGTCTTCAATTGTGATATATAGTTGAAAAAAATACTGCCCAATATACAGTGCATTTGCTAAGGCCTCTCCCTACTCACAAGTTCTCTAGCTAGAAAAGAATTCTCTCTCTTTGGGAGATTTGCTCATTTGGACTTGCACCATGGGAGCTTGGTTATACTAAATGGAGGCTGTGCTTTTTTGTTTTTTTCTGCTTTTTAAATTTAATTTTATTTATTCACTAATGATGCATCTGATAAGGGGTTAATTTCCAAAATATATAAAGAACTCATACAGCTCAATACCAGGAAGACAAACAATCCAATTAAAAAATGGGCAAAGGACCTGAATAGACACTTCTCCAAAGAGAGGTGAAAATTAAAACCACAATGAGGCTCTTTTCCTGTGGGAGCCGCTGGGTAGAGAGGAGTGTGGCCTTCTCTCTCCCCGCCATGGCGTGTGCTCGCCCACTGATATCCATGTACTCCGAAAAGGGGGAAACATCTGGCAAAAATGTCACTTTGCCTGCTGTGTTCAAGGCTCCCATTCAACCAGATATTGTGAACTTTGTTTACACTAATTTGCACAAAAACAATAGACAGCCCTATGCTGTCAGTGAACTGGCAGGTCCTGAGACCAGTGCCGAGTCTTGGGGCACTGGCAGAGCTGTGGCTCGAATTCCCAGAGTCCGAGGTGGTGGAACTCACCGGTCTGGCCGGGGTGCTTTGGGAAATATGTGTCGTGGGGGCCGCATGTTTGCACCGACCAAAACCTGGCGCCGTTGGCATCGCAGGGTGAACACGACACGGAAATGATATGCCATCTGCTCTGCCCTGGCTGCTTCGGCCTTACCAGCACTGGTCATGTCTAAGGGCCATCGTATTGAGGAAGTTCCTGAACTTTCTTTGGTGGTTGAAAATAAAGTTGAAGGCTACAAGAAAACCAAGGAGGCTATTGTGCTTCTTAAGAAACTTAAGGCCTGGAATGACATTAAAAAGGTCTATGCCTCACAGCGAATGAGAGCTGGCGTGGGCAAAATGAGAAACCGTCGTATCCAGCGCAGGGGACCTTGCATCATCTATAATGAGGACACTGGTATCATCAAAGCCTTCAGAAACATCCCTGGAGTTACTCTGCTTAATGTAAGCAAACTGAACATTTTGAAACTTGCTCCTGGTGAGCATGTGGGCCTTTTCTGCATTTGGACTGAAAGTGCTTTTGGCAAGTTAGATGAGCTGTATGGCACTTGGCGTAAAGCTGCCTCCCTCAAGAGTAACTACAACCTCCCCATGCACAAGATGCTCAATACAGACCTTAGCAGAACCTTGAAAAGCCCAGAGATCCAAAGAGCCCTCCAAGCACCACGCAAGAAGATTCATCGCAGAGTCCTGAAGAAGAGTCCACTGAGAAACCTGAGAATCATGTTGAAGCTAAACCAGTATGCAAAGACCATGCGCCGGAACACCATTCTCCAGGCCGAGAGCCACAAGCTCCGGGTGGATAAAGCAGCAGCGCCAGAAGCCAAATCCGATGAGGGGGGCTACAGGCAAGAAGCCTGTGGTAGGGAAGAAAGGAAAGAAGGCTGTTGGTGTTAAGAAGCAGAAGAAGCCTCTGGTGGGAAAAAAGGCTGCAGCTACCAAGAAACCAGCAGCTGAGAAGAAACCTGCAGAAAATAGACCCACCACAGAAGAAAAGAAGCCTGTGGCATAGACTTAAATTTGTTTATTCCATAAAGGTCAAATCACTTTGGATAGCTAATTTTGAATAAAAAAAGTGATCAAAGGCAGTGAGGGAAAAAACACACAAACCCACAATGAGATATCATCTCATACCTGTCAGAATGGCTCCCATCAATAAATCAACAAACGACAAGTGCTAGCGAGGGTGTGGAGAAAACTGTTGAAAATGCTGACTGGTGCAGCCACTGTGGAAAATAGTATGGAGTTTCCTCAAAAAATTAAAAATGGAGCTGTCTTTCGACCCACCTTCAAAGGGCAGCAAGGCGCCCTGGGCTGGGGTTCCATGGACAGAGTTTCTACAACCTGGGTGAACTCCTCTGTCCACTCTAGGCCTCAGTTCCCATTGGTGATCTGAGAGGCAGGGAGAGGCCCCAGTTTGCATGTGGTGATGCATGTGCGTGTGTGTGTGTGTGTGTGTGTGTGTGTGTGTGTGTGTGTGTGTGTGTGTGTGTGTGTGTGTGTGTGTGACAGACCAGGAGAGGCCGCACAGCACACAGAGAGGGTTGGGCGACCTCCAGACTCAGGCAGCCTGCCTGACTTTACACACCTGCCCCATGCCCACTGCCCGTGGCATCCTGAGCAAGTTCCCTCATCCCTCAGTGATTGAGGTCCCACATCAGCCCCTTTCACCTAGTGAAGTACTTGGGACCTAATTGCCTGTGGGTTCGGCACAGCAGCCGGGGTCCTTCTGACCTGTACACGCTGCCCTCAGCGGTCTAGCTGGGACCTGCCTATTACTGGGTAGAGCTGTAGAGGACCAGGCCCTGTCCTCTTCATTTCTCTCTCTCCCCTGGCCTCACCCAGAATTCCTTGAACAGAGTTAACACATTGGAAGCGCTCAGTCAGAGGGTCCCAGCTCACTCCATGTCCATTTGGTGAAATCAGCCTGGTTTCTAGTGGTCGTAACTTTGAATAACCGTTTTCTCTCACAGGCAGACCTTGGTTTATAGAAGGAAAAACATCTCTCTGCTTCTCTCTTGGTGCACAGGGCTCGTTGACATTGGGGAAACTTTTCAGTGCCCAGAAAACTTAGCTCCTGATGAGGTCGTGGAACTGGAAAATCAGGCTGTGTTGACCAATCTGAAGCAGAAGTACCTGACTACACTTTCAAACCCCAGGTGGTTACTGGGGCCCATACCCAGGAAAGGGGGAAAGGATATCTTCCAAGTAGACATCCCAGAGCACGTGATCCCCTTGGGGCAGGAGGACTCCTCACAGGAAGGTTACCGACAAACCAGCTGAATCATGACCATCAACTGGCCATCATGCCCCAGACGTAGAAATCAGGTTCAATCTGAATTGGCACCACTGTGCAGAGCACTACCCACCATCTGCTGTTCGTGTAAACAGATTTCTGGGCTCAGATGTAGGGGGCTTTCATCCTGAGATGCCATTCTGGGCTGATTGAGTCTCAAGGACTTCGACCTTTAGGGAAAAGGGAAAGCTGCCACTAAAAGTCTTGGTGTTATCACTCATTTTGGGCCTGCTTCTTCCTGGGTTGTACAAAGAAATATGATTTAAGAGAACTGGTTAGTGTTCAGGGCTCCCTTACATGTTTTCCCCTCTCTTTGTTCTGGTCAAACTCAGTGCATTAGCAGCATCTAGGGGACCTTGTGGTAGGGCTGTGAGTGGGCACTGAACGATTACCTGAGGGTGACCAGCCAGGGATGGCCTCATTTACCATGAAAGGGACATCAGACTTTGAAAGAAAGCACCTGTCTGTCCTGATAAGTGACTGTCTGTTGTAAAACTGTCCCTTGGCTCATGAAGCTGTGTGTTAGACAAGTCACAAAGCTACTTCGTGACCAAAGAAAGGAACTGAAAAACAGCTCTGATGGAAAAGCGATGAGTAGAGTCTTTTGTTTTTCTTTGGGGGCAGTCTTTATTTGGGTCTCTTCTAGCAGAGTTAATAATGGTTGTTACCTGTGAGGATGATGGGCTTCCTCCCAGGCGTTGACTGGAATGGCCCATCTTCTGAGCCAGACTTCCTTGGTTGTACACCGCTTAGCAGATGGGGTGACCCGAGTCATAGGTAGGCCTCCCTGGAAGGCCCCTGGAACTTGGGCTAGAGATGCTCAGCTGCTGATCAGAAGCCTGGGGACATAGGGGGGGCCTGTGAGGAAAGACCCTCCTGTTTCAAGATGCATGACTAGTGTCAGGTCATTCCCCCAAGGTCAGGGCCCTGCAGTTCTGTCTCCTGACCAGCAGGCAAGGCTCAGGGGACCAGATCTTCCTGGGCTTGCCTCAGGACCCCCTAGCCAGGTCCTTGACAGTGTGTGTGAAACTGAAAGAGGACAGTGGGACAAAAGCCTGCCTGAGGCCAGGATTTCTAGTCTCGGGCTTATCTGATGAGGTGTGTGGTGTGGAAACAAAAGAACACGGACTCACAATTCTCATTGCTTTGTTTATTTACTGCCATGTAGTTTCGCTATTTTTAAAGCCACAATGGATTCATGGTTACAAAGTGATTGTCTTCTGACACTTGTGACCTTAGGGACCTGTACTGTCCATGAACTGCCCACAGAGTGAGCAATTGCAATGTGAGCCTTCCTCCTCCTGCTCGTCGTCAAAGAAGTCAGGTAGGATCATGACTGAAAGGACAGCCATCAGGATAGAATAACAGATGTTGTACAAATACATAACCAAATCATATAGTGGGTAATTTGGGGGGTTGGGGAGCAGACCCCCCGTGCCATTGGTTCCGGCAGTAGCCGTGGGCACAAGCATGTCATGCCCAGATGTACCCTCCCCACTTGGGCCACCTTCCTCACTTGGGCCACCTTCCTCACTTGGATACTGGATATCCATGGCACTGCTGGTGGGCCGCAGACCCGAGAACTTGAATGACGCGGTGCCACTGGGTTCCCGAGGATTCCGGGGTTTCCTCTGGGCCTTTTCCTCAGCTTCTTTGGTGCCCCCTTTCTGGTGCATTCTTGGGGAGTATCTTGGGGCCAGCCTCTTGGTTCTCTTCGGAGGTGTTGCACCGCTCTCAGGCCAACTTGGAGTCATCTGGTTTTCTTGTGTCTTAATGTTCTGGACCAGCCAAGGCCGGTCCCTCTGGAAGTTCCCGTTTCTGTAGATCTGAAACAAAATTAATTATTTTAGTCCTTTGGGGAGAAAATACATCTATTTGACATTAAGTGACCTCTCAGAGTCTTTAGTGATCCCTGCAGGTTATCTCTAAGGGGCTTATAGTTTCATATGAAAATCTATACTTTCTCGTCTTTCCATAAGTACTGTCTCAAGTGAAAAAGAGTTATCCCCTGAAATGAAACCCTTTCAGCATATCATTGTTCTTGGTCTACTGGGAAGATGTTTGAGTAACAGAGAACATGGGAAATGGGGAAACGGGAGGACGTTCTACTTTACCATCACGTTATTTCCTGGATAGGAAACTGAAGAGTCGCCTGGGCGCACTTTGCTGAATCCGTGTAGGTTCAGTAGGCGGGTGAAGCTTTTCAGGCTGTCTGATTCAAAGATTTTCTCGTTGCCCCTTCGGCAAAGAACCTCCCTTTGGAAAAGGTCCTCCTCGATAATCACGGTGTCTCCTTCATCATTCCAGCGCACCGATGTGAAGCAATCATCCTCCACTATTCTCCAAAGCTTTCTTGGGAAGGACAGTCCCAGAAGGTTTCCTTCCACGTTGGTGGCGCCTTGGTCTGGTGGTTGCGGGTTGTCTTGGGGGCTTGGATCTTGGCTCCCGGCTCTGTCCCCATGGGAGACTAAGGTCTCCACAACCTCCCCGGGACCCACCTGCCCATCCTCTGATGGGGCCGGGCTGGCTTTGCCCATCTCATTAGTACTCTGACTAGCCATGGAGCTGCTCTACATCAAAAAGCATTTGCTACCAGGGATCCTATCACTGATCACTGGGGTCAGAAATGCCTTTGGTCACAGCAGGGATGCCCCATATATACTGTCCTGAAAATTCTAGAGTGTCGGTCATGGGGCAACCGGCTGCTTGTCACAGTGGTCATGTGATGTCACAAAGCTGGTTCTCAACTGCTCTGGGGTGTGGGGCCTGGCCAAGTGTGGGGGAGTAGATGTGTGTAGGGCCCCCAGTTTCTCTCTTTTCAGAAAGTACAGAAAAATAAAGCTCATGTTACAAGAAAGGGTGCTTATCTGCTGCCAGGCACATTGTTTCGTGTTGCTAGGCACTGGATGGGTTGAGAAGTCACGGTCCTATGTCCACTCCCACCCCTACAGCTGGGGGAGGCCTGTTGATGGCCAATTTGATTGCTCAAGGGCAAGCCCTGGTTAGTCCTAACTTGGCTATCACCAAGACTTCCTGGGCCAGGTGGGCCACTGGGGGACTGTACCTCTTAGAAGATGGTGGTTGGCCCAGGCTCAGTTGGTAGCCCCCCTCTTCAATGCCCCTCCCCCCCCGAAGCTTCCATTTTGGTCTCTTCCAGCTGTTCCTGCTGGTTGGTGGGTCCTGCTCAGATGGGCCAATTAGTTTAGTCAGTTATTTGGCCACAACTTGAAATCACTGGCCCAGGCAAACAACTTATAACAACATTTTCGTGAGAACAGGAACCAAGTGGATTTAACACATCCTTACCTACTGCACACACCCTAATAAGAGGCTGTCAGTTGTGTAATTTTTAAAGTAGCATGAAACTATTTGTACTAAAGTCCTTATGTTGTATCTGGAGTGGGATACAGTATGGAACATGATATGTCCGTGAGGAAGAGAGGGGACCTTAGACTCATTAATGCTTACTATTAGGAGAAACACATTGCTCTAGGGCCAGAATCAGAGGGAATGAGTTGGGGATTGGCATAGCTCAGAGTCTAATTTACAGTTTGTAAAAAAGATGTGAGTCATAGACATAGAGAACAAACTAATGGCTGCCAGACTGGAGGGAGGTTTGGTATGGTGAAAAAGGTAAAGGGGAGTAGAGGCATAAATGTCCTGTTATAAAGAAATGAGTCATGTGGATGTAATGTACAGCACAGGGAATATATTCAATATCATAATAACTTTGTATGGTGACAGATGGTTACAAGATTTACTATGATGATCACTCTGTAAGGCACTATAAACGTCAGATCACTTTGTCGTACACCTGAAATGAATATATGGTATGTCAATTACACTCTGAAGAAAGAATCAAATCCATAATCACAGCTGGATATTTAAGTACTCCTTTGTAAGTAATTTAATGAAGTAGGCAAAAAAAGAAAAAAATTATAACTATGTAGAAGACTTGAACATCCAACACGATATCGTATTTATTGAACAGTGTATTCCAAAATTGCAATACACATTCTAAGCCATAAAATAAGTATTAATATATTTAAAAGGATTGAGATCATCCAATGTATATTCTCTGACCACAATGGAATTAAGTTAGGAATTACTGATAATAAGATTTTTAGAAATGCCTAAATATTTGGAAATCAAACACATACTTCTGAATAACCCCTAGATATAAAGGAAAAATCACAAGAGAAATTACAAAATATTTGGACCTCAATGATGATAAGGTCACAGCATTTGTAGGATGCAGCTAAAACAATAATTAAAGAAAAAATTTAAATATGCATATTATCAAAAGGAATAAAAGTTTCAATTTTAGTGGTCTAAGTTTCCACCATAAAGGGCCAGGAATGAAGAGAAAATTGATCCCAAAGTAAGTAGAAGGAAGGAAATTTTAAGGTTAACAGAAAATTTAAGTGAAAAATCAATGAAATAGAAAATGGATTTTAAAATACAAGAAGACAAAATAGTAAGTTTCCCTGGCTGTGCCCAGTTGCTTAGAGCATTGTCTGGATACACCAAGGTTGCAGGTTTGATCCTTGGACAGGGGACATACAAGAATCAACCAAAAAAAAAAAACACCAAAAAAACACCAGTGAATGCATAAATGAGTAAAACAACAAATCAGTGTTTCTCTCTCCCTCAAATCAGTAAATATTTTTTAAATATAGGTACGTATTATTTTTTAAAAATATAAAAGTTTGGCCTTTGAAAAGATTCATTAAAAATGAATAAATACCTAGCAAAGTTAATCCATGATTTTAAAAATGTATGTATGTATGTGTGTGGGAGAGGGTAGAACAAAAACCAGTATTAGGAATGAAAAAGTGGAAATTATTATAGATTATGCAGATATTAAAATGAAAATAAAAACATTATGAACAATTTTATGCACTACATTCAACAACTTAAGACAACATTCCTCATTCCTTTGTGAATACAACTTACCAAAACCTAGTCAAGAAGAAATAAAATCTAGATAGCACTATATTTTTTTGTGTGTGTGTGTGTGTGTTTGTTTTTTTGCATTTAAAAAATTTGCTTGATCAGTGAATCATTGTAATGGGGGATTTGTCAGTTTCGCCCTGTAGTTCTATCAATTTTTGATCTATATAATTTGAGGTTATTAAGTGTATACAAGTTTAGTATTATTCTTTCACACTGGTTAGTCAGACTTTGTAGCAGTCTGCCTTTCCCTATCTTTTTTTTTTAATTGCCCAAAATATTATAAATGTCCTTTTTCCCCCCATTGACCTTTTCCACCCCGCACCCTCTCTCCTCCCTAGGCCTTCACCACACCTATGGTCTGTGTCCTTGGGTTCTGCATACATGCCCATAAGTTCTTTGGTTAATCTCTCCTCCCCAAACCACCCCCACCTTCCCTCTGAGATTCATCAGTCTGATCCATGCTTCCATGTCACTGAATCTATTTTGTTCATCAGTTTATTAAGTTCTTTAGATTCCACATATAAGTGAGATCATGTGATGTTTGCGTTTCTCTGCCTGGCTTATTTCACTCAGCATAATACTCTCCAGGTCCATCCCTGCTGTCCCAAAGGGTATGAGGTCCTTCTTCTTCACGGCTGCGTAGTATTCCATGGTGTGACTGTCCCACAGCTGTTTTAACCACTCATCTGCTGATGGGCACTTGGGCTGTTTCCAGATCTTAACTATTGTAAATTGTGCTGCCATGAACATAGGGGAGCATAGATTCTTTCTGATTAGTGTTTCGGGATTCTTAGGATATATTCCTAGAAGTGGGATCACTGGGTCAAAGGACAGCTCCATTTTTAATTTTTTGAGGAACCTCTATATGTTTTTAAAAATCATGGTACTTTTGGCCAAGATGGAGAAACAGAGACTGGATCTACCTTGTCATTTAAAACAACAAATAAATAAAAACCAAAAAATATTATATGAAACAATGTTTTACAAGATGATGATTATCAATCACTGAAAGACAGTGATCCCTTAAAGACAGGAACAAAAGTGGGGTGAGTCCTATGATTGCCCCAACTTAGTGCCCTGAGAAAATTTCCACAGTGCAGGGAGAAGGAACATGGGCAATACCTGGAGGAACCTCTGAACTGAGGAGCCAGAACTGAGAGTGCAAGTTGACCAAGACAACTACAGTCCACAGCACAGAGTACTGGAGAGGACAGAGCTATGCAGAAAGAGAAAGCCAGGTATCTGCGGAGTATTTAGTAGACGAGTGGTCAGTGCATGCATGCAAAGGAACTACCAAGGACAGGGAAAGAACTGTCTTGAAAAATTAAAGGTAAAACAAAAATAAAATTAAAAAAAATTAAAGGTAATAGTGCTCAGTATCAGGAATAGCTAAGTTCCCATCAGCCAGTCTGGGAAAAATGTCATAATTCACAGGGCATTCGGTAAAGTACTCAAAAAGGACTTGCCTCAGTAGTGAGAAAAAATTAGCCCTAGACTAAATGCTGCTCAGGTAATGTCTATAAAATATAAACTCAAGGACCTGACAGATGAAACTGTTTCCAAGAAACACAGATTCCAGGAATACAAAAATATTCAGCATACAAGAAGGTATAAAGCTCACAATGTCTGGCATCCAATTACAGATGAGCAATCATGAAAGGAGTCAGGAAAACATGAGTTTAGTAAAGAATAGTCATTCAAAATCAACACATAACTGACACTGATGTTAGAAATAGCAAACAAGGCCATTACAACAGTTATAACTGTATCCTACATGTCCTAAAAGTTAAGTAGATACATGGAATGTAAAGAAAAATTACAATATAAGATGAAAACTATATTGGATGGAAATAAAGGTAGGTTAGACATTACAGGAAAAAATTTTGAATTAAGTTTGAGATTTCCTTAATGATTTTTAAAGAGATTTATTAAGGTAATATTTGTAAAGTGTGTAACAACACAAGCAAGTACTCAAGAGATGTATTATTATTATTTTTAAAATGTTTGGATCCAAAAAGATGGGATACATTTCATGAGCGGTCTTGGTTTTAGTTGAGAAATGAGGTGCTATATGGTGAAAGCATTTGATTAGTTCTAATAAAGAGTGAAAAGATATGGTATGGAGGAAGCTGTTTTACAAGAAGAAAATTTTAAATTACATAGGCTGTAAAGTCTGTTTTAACTTTGGTGTGCTTTTATCTGGGCAGCCTTGCATTTTGCCAGTTAGGAAACTATATGACTTGAGGAGAAAATAAAATGTTGGAAAAGTTTGGGATAGCACTGCCAAAGGAGAGGGGTAAAATGTGTGATAGGAAATAAAAGATATGTGATTAAAACATCATACAAAATATCACATGTGAAAGTATTTGGGGGTTCTTCCTTAAAAATCATGTTCTCATAACATTGAGTGCTCATGTATTATTCCACATCCATGAAGCAGGTATCTCAGCCCCTAGCTGCACTGTGACGAGCCCTGCTTTGGGAGCAGATTTAGAACAGGATACAGGAGAACCACCAGCCTTCACTCACTCCCTGCTGCTTATGTTCTTAAGAAGGGCCAAGCAGAAAAGTGGCAGGCAGGCCTCTGCGGGCTCCAACACAGGCGGAAGGCCGTCTAGAGGGAGCTTCCAGGCTTCTTCCAAACCCTACCACCTGAAGCTTCACTGGAAAGAATGATAATGGATTTACAAAGACATATGATTGTGCAAGACAGAATTGGACAAGAAAATCCTTTTTGTTCTGGCCTCATTAAAAATCACCAAGCGACTGGCTTAAAAACACACATGGACCAGTGGAACAGAATCAAGAGCACAGAAATAAACTCCCACATGTATACTCAACTAATATTTGGCAAGAGAGCCAAGAATATTCAATGGGGAAAGAACTGTCTTGTCAATAATCCTTTCATTATAAAATCCCTCAACAAATTTCTTAGATATAAAACCAAAAGCACAGGCAACGAAAGCAAAAATGAACAAATGGAACAATATCAAACTAAAAAGCTTTTGCACAGCAAAAGAAACAAGCAACAAAATGAAATCTATGGAATGAGGGAAAATATTTGCAAACCATCTATCTGTTAAGGGGTTAATATCCAAAATATATAAAGACTCATCAAACTCTGATTTTAAAATGGGCAGAAGAACTGAATAGACATCTCTCCAGAGAAGACATGCAGTGGCTAACGGGTACATCAAAGGTGCTCAGTACTGCTCATCATCAGGGCAATGCAAATCACAGCCACAGTGAGAGCACCTTGCACTTGTTAAATTTTCTGTTATTAAAAAAGGCAAGAAACAACAAGCGTTGGGTGACGATGTGGAGTAAAAGGAACACTTTTTCTGTGTTGGCGGGAATGTAAATTGGTATAGCTATTATTGAAAACAATACGGAGGTTCCTCAAGAAATTAACATAGAACTGCCATGTGATCAAACAATCCCACTTCTGGGGATATAGCGAAAGGAAATGGAATCAAGGCCTTGAAGGTACATCTGCACGCCCATGTTAATTGCAGCATTATTCACAGTAGCCAAGATACAGGTACAGCCTATGTGTCCGTCTGCAGATAAATTGATAAAGATGTAATATTTCACCTCTTGATGCCTTTGTATGTGCTTCGTTTTTTATCTGAATTGTATAGGAAAAGTGGAAAAATATTGATTCTGTTCTCATAAATCTGGAAGTCTTGAAGGGAGTTGGTTTAGAAGTTAGTTCAGATGATACCTTCTATTTGGATTTTGTTGAATTTGACATCTGATTGGAATATCCTAAGAGACAATATCCAGTTCCCACTAATTAACTCAATATCTGCCAAAGTAATGGAGCTACATTCTCTTTAGTTGGGATATTTCAGGCATCTTAACTAATGGGATGGACTCTTTATCCACAAAATGGGACTAAATTATAAAGATTTGGCTTATGCTTCCTTTTCACTTATTTCTGGTTATAAAAAAATACTTCTAGTTTTGAAAATCTAATTACAAATTGTTAAGTTATGAAAATGTCATCAGATGTTTTATGTGCCAACATAGAATAGAATATGGCCCACTTTCTAAGGTAGTTATGATAATTTGAGATAACGTGTGTAAAGAATTTCTTGTGTTGTTGTTATGACAATTTGCAAACCTCATACCCTTCCAAGCCTATGTGGTTTCACCAATAGCATGGTACCTTGGGATGTCGTTAATCCTAAGTAAAGTATATCTATAATTATTCATTTTATATATTTCGCAAGAATCACACATTCCAAATAAATATAGTTATAAATTATATAATCAGATCCTGCTAGAGAAATACCAAAAAATAGATGTTATTTACTGTCTGATATAAGCATAATTTTGACTGTTAAATCTCTTTTTGTACTGACTTCTTAAAACAATGAACGTCAAGTTCCTTTAGATATTGCAGGTAAAGTGACATGGTGATACCCGGATGATTCTTTTTAATTCTGAAAAATCATCATGAAATATTACTTATGTTCACTCACAGAAACTCACTCTTTGTTCTGTTTTTATATTTCTACATGTATTTTGCATCATATTGTATAGTCTCTGCTTTATAAGCTTAGCAAGAGCCTTTGGACAAAACAGTTCAATAAGGACATGACCTGCTAACAGAAACATTAATTTCTCTTTTTCTCCACTATTAGAATCAAGAAAGCTTATCAAGTTATATAAGTACAGTAACATAGATGACACCAGTAAATATCACAGTAATTATTGAAGAACTTCTGTAAAGATATAGAGAAAGCTAATGTCATTTTTTTCCAAGCCTGAGGAACATTATGAAACTGCATGAATCAGATGGAACATATGTCCTTTAGTACTGAGTTAAACAGAATATATTAATGACAGATTTTTACTTCAAATTTTCAGGGATTTTAAAGTCTCAGGATAATATCTTGTGTTTTTCCATTCTCAATCTGTCAAAATATGCTATAATAATGGTTTAGATAGAAACAGTGTTTGAACACCATGTATATATGATGCTCAGAATATAATTATATCTCTCAGGCAAATATTATCAGAGTTGCTTTGTGTATTTGTTTTTAAATTTAGCTTAACAACTTAGCATATATGTGTGGATGCATGTTGAAAAGAGGTTTTTGGTAGCAATATTAAATTGTATTAAATTTTCAGTATGAACACATGCCATGTGTTCTCTGTATAATTCCAATTATGGAGTCCCTTTATCATCAAATGTGGATTGTAAGAAACCAATAATGATATCTCAGTTGTCTACTGTATAGCCAGTGGCTCAAGGCATCTAAATTAGTCATTTTGGAGGTCAAAATAGATAACTTTAGTAGACTTAGTATAAGCCCAAGAAACTATTCAAATCCCTCCTTATTTTTTCTCTTTCTCACAGAATCAAGATTCTGAAGATTATCTGCTTCTTTTTAGTACCTAAAGATTAAGTAGAAATATACATGATGAAACTTTATTTCACAGAGGTTTTATAGACTTAGGACATGCTATTAGAACAAAATGCATAAGACTAAAGAACATTCTTCAAACAATGTTCTCAAAATAAACATGTAATAGTATATATGTCTATATCTTGAGGAAATAAGTAATGTTTAGTTTTTCATATTGAAGAGTCCTTTTTGTGTTTTTAGTCTGAAAATATGTTGTTTGAACTACATAGTTTATTTTCTAAGAAATAACATCTAAAACTCCAGAAATTTTACATAATCCAGATTTTTAACATCTCTTAAAAAATAAGAATATTTGGCAGTTCTGGGATAATAGTCCCATGTGGCATTTATTAGGGGAAGCCAAGCTCCTGCTGCCCGCCCTTTAAATAGGGTCATGCATTATCTCTTTCTTGGTCCTCCTGCCTGGCTTCTGGAAGCATTTAAGTTTGAGAGATCCTTATCTAAATATGATACAGGTTAATATACAAGTATATGTATTTTTGCACTTTCTGAAAATCAAACAATTATAATCCACCTATTAACTCTCAGCACCCGGCCTATGAAAATTAGAAATCAACCTCCCTTGTCCTTCCGGATTGTTTTCACCCAGCTTACAGTCGAAGTAGAATTAGCACCATTATCCAATCCCATGTCCAAGGACAGCTCTCAGAGAGTCTTCAGCCATTCCATGGGGGATTGACCCTTATTCCAGTGCATAGTATTTGCTATTTTCATAGCAAATATGTTAGTTCTAAAAGTAACATAGCAATTGTCAGTATCTGCAATCAACCTATTGATTTATACACATTTGTCTCTTCCTCCACTGGGATGTAAGCTCCATAGTAGCAGGAATTGCTTTCCTCATCACTATCCCCAGCACCTAATGTTAACCTAAAGCAGCTCATAATAAACACTATTTCTGTGGAAGTTACCACATACAGTTGTCCAGGTTGTGTAAGTATGTAACTGTATGGAAGCGCTGCCAGTTTGGAAACAATTTTATTATTCCAGGCCTCTTTTCACTCCCTCACTCTTCTGTTTCACTTACTGGTCCTCAGGTAAGGAGAAGAGACTTATCTGATTAAGAGAACAAACTGGGCACGCAATCTCAGTATATAATCCTCCGTGATCTTCCTTAGGATGTACGCATCTACAGAGTGTGAACTTGGATCTTCACCCTTGGCCACTGTGGTGAGGTTCTCCTACATATCCAATAGCCTCCCCAGATGTTCTCATTTTTCTTATGACACAATTGTTAATTCAACAAATATTTACAAAGCATATACTATGCACCAGGCATTGTAGTAGGTGTTAAATGTTATAAAGTGACTTCATACATCTGTTAGGTTAATGACATGGAAGAAAGCAATCCTGCTGACACCTTGATTTTGGACTTGTGGCCACCAGAACTGTGAGAAAATAAATTTCTGTGTTAAACCACCCAGTCTGTGGTGCCTTGTTACAGCAGCCCTAGAAAACTGTATTACCTGAGATTACACAATAAGTGGCAGAATCAAGATTAGAATCCTTATGCATCGGAATACGCATCCTGAGACAAGGAGAATCTCTTCACTTAAAGCTCTGTCCTAGGACACAGGAGAGGGGAGTCCAGGAGCAGGGATTTCACAGTGATGTTTTGCTGAAAGACATCATCAAAATTGTAAATTCTCCCAGTCTGATATTCTGCTGCTCTCAACCAGTCACCCAAACTTAAATCAGTCTCCTTGCCCCTTACCACCCCAGCCCCTACCTGGATTCCTGCCATAGCTACCCAAGGAATCTATATGCCTCTGGTCTTCTCTCATCCAATCTCCACACTAAAGTAACAGCCCTTTGGGACCATACTTAGCCCAACCTACTTTTATACCTTCTTCTCTCTCTGCTTCCCAATTTTAAAAGCAAACTGACCACTTGCAACTCTCTGATGTGCCATGGTCACCATGACCCCAGAATTTTTACCCATGCAGACCTTGTGGCTTGTAGCAGTGCTGCCAGCTGCCTCTAATAGCAGCTTCTCATGCCTCACAGTCCCTTCATCCACAGTGGCCTGAAACAACCACAAATGCAGCTCTTGCTTTCTGCCAGGTGACCTATACTCATTCTTTAAGATCAGCTCTGAGGTCTCTTCCATTGTCTCATCTTCCATATCAGCCCAAAGTGAAAACAACCCAGATATTCATCAGTGGATAAACAAAATATAGTATATCCATACAATGGCATATTACTTGTCTATAAAAATAAAAGAAGTACCAACACATGCTACAACAGGGGTGAACATTGAAAACATGCTAAGAGAAAAAACAGTCACAAAGGACCACATGTTATATGATTCAGTATATGTGAAATGTAAATAATAGACCAATCTACATAGGAATTTGCTCAGGGCTGGAGTGCATGATGAGAGATGAGTTAGTAGTGCAGGGTTTCTTTTAAGGAAATAAAAATGTTCTAAGGTGCATGGTGGTGATGATTGCAGAACTCTGTGAATATACTAAGAACCATTAAATTGGTTACTTTAAATGAGTGAATTGTATGGTATATTAATTATATCTTTATCAAATTGTTATAAAGAAAGAAAAAAAGCATACCATCCCAGGAGACCCTGAAGTCAGGGACCAGAGCAGACCCTTTCATATTTTGAGATCTATTTTATCAGTTTCTTTTTCTTTTCTTTTTAATTTGTCTTTATTGTTGAAAGTATTACAGGTATTCCATTTTTTCCCCCATTGACCACCTCTACCTTGCTCCCACCCCCTCCCCAGGCCTTCACCCCATTATTGTCTGTGTCGTGGGTTATGCATATATGCATATAACTTCTTTGGTTAATCTCTTCCCACCCCCACTCCTCTTACCTCCTCCCTCTGAGATAGACAGTCTGTTGCATGCTTCAATGCCTCTGGGTCTATTTTGTTTATCAGATTCTTTTGTTCATTAGCTTCTTCTTAAAGAAGACCCTTCAACATCATGTAATACTGGTCTGGTGGTGATGAACTCCTTTAGCTTTTTCTTGTCTGTGAAGCTCTTTATCTGACCTTCTATTCTAAATGATAGCTTTGCTGGGTAGAGCAGTCTTGGTTGTAGGTTCTTGCTTTTCATCACTTTGAATATTTCTTGCCACTCCCTTCTGGCCTGCAAGGTTTCTGTTGAGAAATCCTCTGACAGTGGTACGGGGGCTCCCTTGTACGTAACTAAGTGCTTTTCTCTTGCTGCTTTTAAGATTTTCTCTTTGTCTTTGACCTTTGGCATTTTAATTATGATGTGTCTTGGTGTGGGCCTCTTTGGGTTCCTCTTGTTTAGGACTCTCTGTGCCTCTTGGACTTGTAAATCTGTTTCTTTCACCAAGTAGAGGAAGATTTCTGTCATTTTTTCAAATAGGTTTTCAGTGTCTTGCTCTCTTTCTTCTTTGGGTCCCCCATAATGTGACTGTTGGGCTGCTCGAAGTTGTCTCAGAACTCCGTATACTATCTTCATATGTCTGGATTATTTTTTCTCTTTGCTTTTCTGGTTGGGTGTCTTTTGTTTCCTCATGCTCCAAATTGGTGATTTGATTCGCAGCATCCTCTACTCTACTGTTGAGTCCCTGTAAATTATTCTTCATTTCAGTTCGTGTAGCCTTCATTTCTGACTGGTTCTTTATTATGTCATTGATGATCTCATTCGTTTCCTTAATAGTCTTACTAAGATCCTTGAGAATCCATATAACCATTATTCTGAACTCTGTATCTGTTAGCTTGCTTGGCTCCTTTTCATTTAGTTCCTTTTCTAGAGATTTCTTCTGTTCTTTCCTTTGTGACATCTTTCTTTGCCTCCACATTTTGGCTGCTTTCTGGTGTTTGCTTCTATGTATCAGGTAGAGCTGCTATGTCTCCTGGAATTTGTCGAGTGGCTTTGTGTAGTAGGTGTCCTGTAGGGCCCAGTGGCTCAGCCTCCCCAGTGACCTGAGCTGGGCCTTCTAGGTGCTCCCCTGTGTGGGCTGTGTGCACTGTCCTGTTGTAGTTGAGCCTTGGTTGCTGTTGGTGGCACTGGGAGGAATTGATCCCCAGGCCAATTGGCTGTGAGGACCAGCTGCAGCTACAGCCAGAGAGCTGCTGTGCTGGAGACACCCCTGTGGAGCAGGATTTACTTCAGTGGGGCTTTGGTGTTCACCAAGTGCGCCCCTTGAGTGTCACTCGTGGGTGTGATAGGGTTGTAATCCAGCGTGGTCAAGTCTGACCACCAGGTGCACTGTCTCTGGGGCCTCCCGGGAGGTGCACAGTCAGCCTGTGTCAGTGCCTTGCCCAGGGCCCCCCAGCATGAGCTACACAGCAAACCGTAGGTGGCTGCTGCTTGTGCTGGGCTTGGAGGTGCCCAGGAGAGGCCAAGCTATGAGCCAGTGCAGCCGCCGCTCGTGCCAGGCCTGGGGCCGCTTATCAAGCCGCATGGGGCAGCTGCTGCTTGTTTGAGAGGTTTTAGGAAAGTCCTAAGCGTGAGGCTCCAGAGGCCACTTGCACAGAAAAGCCCCTGGAAATGGCCCGGATGAGCTGCAGGTGGGGGGCGGGGCCTCCGGGAGTCACGGGGCGGGGCCAAAGGTGAGTCAGGCGCTGGCGACTCAAACATGGTGCCTGCCCGCCGGCTGATCGGGGAGGACTCGCCACAGGAGCCACGGCCTCCGCCAGCCCTTCTGCCCGGGAGGAAGCCGCCCTCCGCCTCTCGCCCGGATCCCAGGCAGGTTAGTTCCTCCCCGAGTGTCCCGGGTCCTTTCCGGCTGCTCCCGGCGCTGGGCTCAGAGGGAGCGTCCGAGTGAGTCCGCGCCGGGCCCTTGAGAGGAGCTGCTGGGGCTCCCGCAGCCCCACGACCCTCAGGGACAGTCCCCGCTGGGTTCACAGCCCGGAGTTGTGGGGACGTCTCCTCCCGGCTTGGAGCCCTGGGCTGGGGCCTGCTGTGGGGCTGGGACCCCTCTCTCCTCCGGGAACCCCCCGCCGCCGAGATTCCCTCCCGGGTTTCCCCGCGGCCCCGGGTGTGGGCCCGGCCGCGTCTCCGGGATCCAGCCCCGACCCGCCCGCGTCTCCCCCTCCTCCCGTCTCGGTGCTGCCTCAGCTCCCTGGCTGCGGGGCTTCTGTGCAGCCGGGTCTCAGGAGGCTCCGGGTGACGGTGCTTCTGTGTTTTAGTTGTGATTCTGATGTGGTTGCGGGAGGCGGCGGGGGCAGCTGATACCTGCGCCGCCAGCTTGTTGTCTCTCCTTCCTTGTTTTTTTTTTTTTCAGTCTCAAGCACATTTTGGATTTAATGATACAGCTGGTTCTTTCATGCCTCATTTCTCTATGCAGAACCTTTTAAAAACAATGTATTTTCGAGGATATGAAATCTGATCATTTGTATTAAGATGATCTCCTGCCTTTGGGAACCTTTCCCAGCAGAGGTCACAATCTCTTCTGTGAGTCCCTTCACCGCTGTTAAAAATGTGGAAATAGGAAGTGGGAGAGCCTGGTTCACAAATACAGATGTGAGCTTCAGCTACAGCTTAGTACCTCCAGTGACTGCTGCCAGTGATAATGCCTCATGCTGGTATACAGCAAGCACTTCATGCTGCTGTAGCGTAGGATAGAAGGCGCTGCTGATTCCTGCTTAGTGGAAACACAAAAGGACATCAGTTCTCTTCATATGGATATTTTTATTTAAGATGGATCACTATGTGGAACATGTTTTTTCCCCCCCTTAAGATTCTAAAATCTTAAATGTATTACCAATTTCATATGATCTATGGTGTCTATAGTCCATGAATTAGAAAGTAACATTTTTATATGTATGGACTGAGAAATGAATGTGGAGAAAAATGATATAAATAATATCACAATCCGTTTTCTCTGAGCACTGATATAAATTGCATTTGGCTACATTGTTCTAATGTCCTGATTGCATTACCACACCTGAGATTTCTCAGCAGATTTGCCTAAAATTCCAAATGTAAAGACAAACCCAACTGATGATCTAATATATTTTAATATTTTGTTCCATTGCTAATTAAAATAAGCAAGGCATAGGAACATAACTGAAAAATGGACATGCCCATAAATATCCTGATGGCTACTTATTTTTCTGAATTCCCCATTGTAACATTTTAAATACTGAAATACCTTTGAATTTTATAATACTTGTATAAAACCTAATTTTTCTGATTCAGTGGAAAGATGCATAACTTTTAGCTGATTCATGATTTAGCCATCAGAACATAAGATAGTAATATAAACTGAGAAAAATAATTCAGTTCCCCCATAGAATTTTTATATAAAAGCACTTAAATGTACATATTTAGTTGTCTTTTGAGAACTACCTTAATGATCCCATATACTGGAACCTGTCACAGCTCAGGCACCAAAATCCTTATTAATCAATGGGCATTTAGTAAATGGATACCCCAGTCTGTTTTCTACCCACAAACATTTCTAATACCAAATATGTGAGGTTCCCCCACCATACATACACACACACACACACACCAACATTCTGGACACCAAGTAAATATCTCAGAATTCAATTCAACTCTGACAATAACTACTTGAAGATAGAATTAGACTCCACAGCTAAAGTGCTCACTGCCACAAGACTGCACCCCACTTGAGACACCTATTGCAACTTTCAGGCCTCGTGTACTTTTGATGGACCAGCTATTACCATAACCCCCTCCTTGGGTTCAATAATTTGCTAGAATGGCTTACAGAGCTTAAGAAAACAGTTCATTTATGAGCATCAGTTTATTATAAAGGGTATAACTCAGGAAGAGCCAAAATTGGGCAAAGTATGGGAGAAAAGGGTATATAACATCCATGTTCTCTCTGGGTGCACCACATTCCCAGAACCTCATTGTGTTCACCAACCTTGAAGGTCTATGAACCCTGTCATTTTGGTTTTTTTTATGGAAGTTCCATTATATGGACATGATTGATTAAATCATTGGCCATTTGTGATTAACACAATCTTCAGCCCTTCTCCCATATCAGGAGGTTGGGCGGTGGGGCTGAAAGTTCCAGTTCTCTAATCATGTCTTGATCTTTCTGGAAACCGTATCCCAAAGCTATCTAGGAGCCCCAAGTCACCAGCCACCTCATTAGCATACAAAAGGACATTATTTTCATATCTGAGGTTCCAATGATCTTAGAAGCTCTTGTGTCAGGAACCAGAACTCAGACCAACTATTACAACAAATGATGCTCCTATCACACCTATCACTCAGGAAATTGCAAGAGTTTTAAGAACTCTGTGCCAGGAACCAGGAACAAAGACAAAGTATACATTGCTTACTGTATCACATCACCACAGATAACAAGGTTGCTTCTTTATTTGTTGAAGCTATAGGATCTATGAAAGCACTTTATGGTCAAATAAGGTCTTAAGGTTATGTGTTTTTTTCCATTTGGAAATTAAAGCACACTGTTCCAGGCCTTATATAACAAAAATTAATAAGATATGGATCATCACCTTTCCTCCCATGAGATCCAGTGGGAAAAACTAATGTTATATATAAAATCATAACATAAGGCACAATTAAAGTCCACCCACTGAATGGGAGAACGTATTCACTAGTGATACATCTAATAAGGGGTTAATTTCCAAAATCATAAAGAACTCATACAACTCAACACCAAACAAACAATTCAGTTAAAAAATGGGCAAAGGACCTGAATAGACACTTCTCCAAAGAGGACATGCAGATGGCCAAGAGACACATGAGAAAATGCTCAATGTTACTAATCATCAGAGACATGCAAATTAAAACCACAATGAGGCATCACTTCACACCTGTCAGAATCAACAAACAAGTGCTGGCGAGGGTGTGGAGAAAGGGGACCCTGGTGTACTGCTGGTGGGAATGCAGACTGGGCCAGCCACTGTGGAAAATAGCATGGAGGTTCCTCAAAGTATTAAATGTGGGACTGCAATTCCACTTCTGGGAATTTATCTGAAGAAACCCAGAGCACTAATTTGAAAGAATACAGGGTGGGGCAAAAGTAGGTTTACAGTTGTCCTTATGGAAAATAATACAATAATTAATAAATAGTACAAGAATAAACTCTGAGTTTCACATACTCACAACTGTGCACCTACTTTTGCCCCGCCTTGTATATGCACCCCTATGTTCATTGCAGCATTATTTACAATAACCAAGATATAGAAGCTAGCCAAGTGCCCATCAGTAGATGTGTGGCTAAAAAAGCTGTGGTATATATGTAAAATGGAATATATAACTTGGCCATAAAAAAAGAATGAAATCTTACCATTTACAACAACATGGGTGGACCTAGAGGGTTTTGTGCTGAGTGAAATAAGTCAGACAGAGGAAGACAAATGCCATATGATTTCACTTATATGTGCAATCTAAAGAGCAAAATAAAGGAGCAAACAAAATAGAGACTCATAGATACAAAGAACTGACTGACGGTTTACAGAGGGAAAAAGAGTTAGGGGGATGGGTGAAAAAAGTGAAGGGATTAAGAAGTGCAGATTGGTAGTTACAGAACAGTCACAGGATACAAAGTATAGCATAGGGAATATAGTCAATAATATTGTGATAACTGTGTGTGGTGTCAGATGGGTACTGGAAACATCAGGGGGACCACTTTGTAAAGTATATGATTGTCCAACCTCTATGCTATACACCTGAAACTAATACAAAATAATGAATGTAAACTGTAATTGAAAAATAAAATTTAAAAATAACATAAGGTACAATTAAGTACACACTGCCACAGAAATATAAGGAAAATTCTAGCTTTTGTAATTACTTATTAGCATGGAGAAACTAAATTGATGCCATCATTTTCTGCGATTGTTGTTAAGTATTTATTGTTTCCTATCTCTGAGGTTGGGGTTACTCAAAACCAGAGTTCTCTTCATCCATTGGAAACCTTTTGATATTTGAATGGTGACATATTTTCCAATGTCCCAAGAGCAATGAAAGCCCAGGACACAGCCCTGTATATAAGAAATAATAGCCCGGCCGGGCGTGGCTCAGCCGTTGACCGTCGACCTAGGATCCAGGTGATCAGGGTTCGATTCCCGGTCAGGGCACATGCCCGGGTTGCAGGCTCGATCCCCAGTTGCGGGCATGCAAGAAGTAGCCCATCAATGACTCTCTCATCATTGATGTTTCTATCTCTTCCCCTCCCTCTCCCTTCCTCTCTCTGAAATCAATAAAGATATATTAAAAATAAAAATTAGAAAAAAGAGAAATAATAGTGAAAGAGATTTCTAATGTGAGCATCCAAACCAAAATTCATGGAGAGGGAACATGGCAGACATTCTGGTTCAGGGCAAAGACTAAAGTCAGACTGCTTGAATTTAAATCCTGATTCCTCCTTACTATCTAAATCTTGGGTAAGTTAATTAAGCTTCCTGTGCCTTAGTTTTACCATATATAAAATGGGGATAATAGTAGCACTTACTAGAATTGAGTTAATTTATGTAAAGGAATTAGAATAATATTTAGTACATAATAAATGCTCAATAATCTCAGTATCATTATTAATGTTAAAGACTGGGATCATCATATTTTAATTTATAACCTTTCAAATGTAATTGTCCTGTCCAAAGAATACCTTAAGGAAATGCATAAATATGCAGATAATCAGATACAATAATGCTCAACAGAGTGCTGTTGATGATGGTGGGGAAAAAAGAAAACCTAAATTTACAACAACAGGGAAATGGCTAAAGTAATACTGACTCATCTACACAATGAAATTTTATATAGCTATTAAAAATGGCAAAATGTAGGCAAGTATGTATATTTTTAAACACAACTAATTATAGCTATGCTTACTTACAGTGAAAGAGAAAAAAGCAAGTCACAATGATACTAGGGTGATCTCATTTTAATGTATATACAAAAAGGATCTTATTAATCATAGGGGACAAAAAAAAGTCTGTGGAGGTATATAAAATCAAACTTAACTATAGTGTAAGTAGCAAGATTAAGAATGATTTTTTCCCTTTTTATTATCTGTATCATTTTTTCTATAATGGACAAGAAAAACACATGTGATACTTTAAAAAAATCTTTCAGATTTTACAAAGAAGAAAGATGTTTTTGATAATAACACCATCTATTGTAGAGAACATAAGAAACATGAAGAATCAGTTAGGAGAGCCAGTATACATGAATTAGACTCCAGTGAGAAGCTATGTCTAGACACACCATTTTAGCTCAATTTACGTCTCTTTAAATATGTAATTCAACAAAATGTTTTTGTTTGTTTAATCTGACTATAAGGCCAATTTAATAATTTGGCCAAAAGTTCAATTTGCTAAAACTTTTACTTATCTTGGGATAAAATTATTTTGATTCCTCCTGCAATGCTAAGCCCTAGAACACAAGGATGCATTTCTCTCCTTTTAGCACCCAAGTCAACCTGGAAACAAACTTTTTCCTGTGAATCCCTAGAGCCCAAATCAGGCAGAGTGGGATTTTCCAAAGGACCTCCCCAAATATATAGGTGAGAATTCAAGGAAAAGGAGTATGCAGGAAGTAAGGAGTACCTAACACAGGCAAGTTTTGTTTTCCCTTTAAGTTGACTTGCTTTCAGAGCTCTCCATCATCTCCATTCTGCCTGTCTCCAACCCTGTTTCTAGGTGGAGGGTTCATACCCACCACCAGGTAGCTGCCTCCTAAACACCTACACACTCATGGGTTAGTCTTTCCTAAGTGCTATGGAAGACACAAGCCACATCTGGTTATTTCAACTTAAGTTTAACTTAATCCAATTTAAAATTCATTTTCTCAGTCACACTGGGCTTAATTCAAGGGCTTTGTAGTCAAATATGGCCAGTGGCTATTGTATTAGATAGCACAGAACCCATCTATCATTATGGAAACTATTGGACAGTGCTGCTGTAGAGTCTCAACCACTCTCAAGCAAACCTAAAACTATTGGACAGTTCTGGTTTGCTCTGATGATTGAGTTTTTCCCCCAGATAATTTGATCAGAGCCAGGAATTACTTCCTGCTTTAGGTGGGGACACAGCCCCCTGTATCCATACTCTAGCCTCAACTTGGTACGGATTCATTTTCTATCCCTTCATCATAGAGCAACTGTAACTATAACTCAACTGAAGTTACCTACTTCAGTAATAAGGCTGATGTCTCACAACAGGTTCTATTTCCAGATCGAATCCCTCCCTGGAAATCCTCCTTTGGAGCAGAATTCCACAAACAGGAGGCATGTGTTATTCATTAGTTGTCCATTCAATAACTAAGTCATCCTGATATTTTGTTTTAGTTCCTAATGGAGTCTTGTGCAATCATCACTGCCTTGATTCTATTAACTTCCTCTGATCCTTCCTCAGATTTTGCATAATGTGGAAATTTTACACTGAGCCAATCTCCTGGGTAACTGAAACTCTTCTGTAGCCTGTGAAGCTGTAACTACTGAAAGGAACATCTTTCTGGCCTTTTGGTTTACAGTCCTCACCAAATTCATAAATTATTACACAGAGTGTCCCTTGGGGATAATATTTTGCTTCAAGTACCGACTTAATGACTCAGCCTTTCTCGAGGTTTTCTTCACCTCCTACATACCTGGGGTGCTTATTAAAAACAAAATTATCTAGACTGATTTCTTACAGTCTTAAAGTGACCTCACTGAGTTACAGATTCAAATGCTCTAGTGCCATAGCTTTCTAAGTTTTTCGAGCATGACCCTCTAGTGACCTAGCATGTGCACCAGTGCACACACATAAGAGGTAAATGTGTCAAAGCAATACTTGTCCTCACTTCATGTGATGCTTAAAATATTCTAATTTTGTTCTATTTTTTAAATTTTTTTCATTGTTTTATTTAATCACCAAGTAATAGCTTCAAATTGGTGTGGACTGTTATGGCTGAGGCAAGAGATGCCTAATTTAAAGTAGCCTAGGTGAAGGGAGTATGTTAAGAGGGCAGGGGGGAGAGAGGGACTGGATGAAAGAAGGTGAAGGGATTAGCCAAAGAACATCTATGCATAACCCATAGCCACAGACAACAGTGTGGTGATGGCCAGATGAAGGGTGACGGTGGAGGCTGGGTGGAGGTGGGTAAAGGGGGGAGGGAAATATGGACATCTGTAATAGTGTGAGCAATAAAAACAAAGCTTAAAAAAATGAATGAAGGAACAACCAAGCTCTTCCAGAAGGGACTAATGAGAACACTGTGGATCTAAAAGCAGGGGCTCGACCAGTCAGAACCTGCCATTGTTCTCTCTCTCTCTCTCTCTCTCTCTCTCTCTCTCTCTCTCTCTCTCTCCCTCTCTCCCTCTCTCCCTCTCTCCCCCTCTCCTTTCCTCTCTCTGAAATAAAGATATTAAAAAAAAAAATCAGATCCTAGAAATTAGAAAAACTGATGTATTTATCAATTAATTCAACAGATACTTATTGAGTGTCTACTTTATTCTAGGCACTGTCCTAGGGGTAGAGATACAAATATGAACAAGACAAGCATCCTGCTCTCCTGGCTTATATTGCAGGTGAGTGAGTGTGGGACAAACAATACCTGCAGTTGTCTCCCCAGTATCTCACCTGAAGAAGGAATCTCTTTAGTCAACATCCCGGCTTCTCCCAAGTTGGGGGTAGCCTAATGGGGTGCTACTCCTAGTTAAACGGTTCAGCTTGGTATGGCGAACGGTACTGTGCATGTATGCAGAGAATGCTGGGGGAGATAAAAGAGTAGAGAGGGTGATTTCATTTTCCTCAGCACTGGAGTCTGTATTGGGAGGTAAGCAGCTGGGTGTAGTTTGGGGACTAAATTCTAAATTTCTTTATGACACAGATGTTGTCTGGTTCAAATATGTATCTTAAGGGTTAGAGAATGACTCAGCACTTAGTCAGTGCTCAATAAATATTTATTGAATGAGTGAATTAATCCATGGAGATGAACTAATTATGACATTTGTTTGCACTGTAGTTATAATAAAAAAGGGGGAAAGGGAATAAATTTAGTCAAATAGGCATTTGATGGCATAGGGTTGTGAGTGAAACAGGTTAAGGATTTCATAGCTACAAATTATATTTTTATTTATTTCCAACAAATTAACTTGTTTTTTGATGTGATAAAAAATCACAGCTGTTTTAGCATCATGAGTTAGCTTTATAACACCAATGTATATAATATATTGATTTAGAGGCCTTTATGAAACAGGCCAAGATATCAGAGACCCGTCTCTTAGCAGTGACAGCTCCAAATCGTTTGGGTTTTTTTTTCAATCATTGCTGACACATCCAGTTAACCTTCTTCATTTTTTATTCCCTACCCTTGAAATGAATTGTGATGATATTTTTAGTATTGTTAAAGCAAGAATATTAGCAAAAAGTTTAAATCTCAAGTAAGTATTTATTTGGTTCTTGTTTGTACGCCAGCTTTTAAAAGCTAATACCATGGGAGTGATCAGTCTGTTTTTGATCATAGGCTACAATCTGTCAGCCTCTACCAAGGCCTAGCCCCAGACATTTTCCCACTTTGTAAAATCAAGAATAGGAGCCTAGCCCGACAATGTATTAGAATGATTCACCTGCAAAGAAAATACTGCCATATGCTGTTGTGTGACACACCAAAGTCATAGAACCAGAGCATCCAGGAATAACAGCAGGCATATACCTTAGAAAGTAGGTTGTCCTCATGACTGTCATCTTTGGCCCAAGGTATCAGGAGATAGTTAAATATGGTTACATTTATTATCATCATTTTGTACATGAGGAGACTGAGGTTCAAAGAAATATAATAATATTATGTAATAATACACAATAATATAGTGACACAATCACAATTTCCTTTCTCCTGCATTTCTTCTTTCCACCCCATTGTATTAGATGCTGATGTTTCTGTTTTGTATAAAAACCATCCATAATAGGCAAATGTGTATTATGCTTTAGTGTGACTTTTAAATGACCCTCATTTATTTAAAAACATTCTTTTAAGCAAATGTTTATTTAAAATTTATTTCCAATTATGTGATATGATGTTTAAGTTACTACTGTGTTTCCAGGGTTTTTTTCCATCTGTATAGTAAGGATAGAACCCAAAATTATATGTCAAGTGGTAATAAGTGTTAATAAAGAAAATAAAGTGAGGAGGAATATTCAGGGTGAAAAGGTATGGTATTTTATTTAGGGCACTCAGAGGAGGCATCAATGATTAGGTAGCATTTGATGAAAAACATGAATGAAGCAAGGAATATTTGGGAGGTGTGGCTTTCAGAATAATGACACCCAAAGATGTCCAAATCCTAATCCCTGGAACCTGTGAATATATTATCTTGCGTGGCAAAAGGGACTTTACAGATTTGATTAAGTTAAGGATCTTCAGATAAGGAGATTATTCTGGGTTATCCAAGTGGGCCGAGTGTAATCAAAAGGGTCCTTATAAGTAAAAGAGGGAGACAGAAGAGTGGGTCAGAGAGAGATTTGAAGATGTGATAATTCTGTATTTGAAGATGGAGAAAGATGTCACTAGTGAGTAAACAAATTGTAATAAGAGATAAGGTTAGAGAGATAACACTGGCCAGATCAGGTAGGGTCTCCTAGGTAATGGTAAGGCTTTTGTATTTTATTCTGGATGACTAGGGAAACCTTTGGAATATTTGGGCTGCAATGATCAGGGTAGGTTGACAGGAGGATTTAGCATGTTCACTGACTGTAGGGAAAACAAGAGTCTATTCAACAGATAGAATGTCATATAAGAGGAGAGCATGAGTAAAAAAGTGGCAGGCAGTGTATGGAAGGTTCTGAGACAGAATTAGACTAGTTTACGTGGTGAAGTACTATAGAGGCCAGGATTGGGGGAGCCTACAATGCCAAGGTAAGAAATCAGGCTATTTATTAATAAATGAGGAGCCATTGACTGTAAGGGAGAGGAATAGAAAGAAATATGATTATATAGCTTTTAAAGAAGATTTAGATGGTACATGATGAATTCAATGTATATAAGACTAGATTCAGCGACACGGTTTAGGAAGCTATGATCATAGGGCATACGAAATTGAGATCAGTGTTAAGACAATTTTCCTGATAATTTGAGGGAAAAACACAGTGATGTTAATTCTAAAAAGATAGATTAAGTGCCTATACTGATTGCCTTCTTCCATTTTACTGTGTAGATCAAGGCAGGTGTCACCACTTCATCACCTGCTCTTCTCTTCAAGCCTTCCAGTCCTGTCTCCAACTCCTACCATTCCCCTGAAACTGTACCAGTCACTGTCACCAGTGGCCTCCATTCTCCAATAGCAACAATCATTCTTCTGTCATAATGTTGCTAGAACTCTCAGCAGCTTTTCACACAGCTGACCACCCCCTCCCACATTTTTAAAAAATCTTGGCTTCCATGAATCACACTTTTCTTTTCCTCTATCCCTGGTTATTCATTCTCAGTTCCCTTTTCTGTCCCCTCCTCCTCAACTCTACCTCTTAATGTTGAAGTACCACATGACTCAGTACTAGACCCTTCTTTTTTCTACTGTTTACTCAGTCACTAACTACTTTCCAGCCACATTGGGTTTCTTTCTAATCCTTTAATGTGTCAGTTCCATTCCCACCTTAGGGTGTTTGCTGTATTCCCTGAACATTATTCCGTTAGACCTTCAGTGCTTGCTCTCTCACCATATCCTGTCTATCCTTACATGTCTCTCGGTCCTTGGATCTTTGGTCATTCATATTTTAGTTCACATATCCTTGTGGAGGGTATCCCTAACCATCCAGTCTAAATTAGGTCCTCCACTCCAGTCACCTTCTATCACACTTCCTCTAGTTTATTTTCTTCCTAATACTTCTAACTACCTAAACTCATCTTGTTTACTTATTCATTTGCTTTCTGCCCCCACCCCACTAAAATGTAGACTCAGTAAAACAGAAAGACTTGTGTCAGTATCCTCAGAACCTACAAAAGTGCCTGGCTCAGCAGGTATTCAATACATATTTGAGGAATAAAAAAAGAATATATTATAAACACAATTTTCAAATGGATATCCTATAAAAATTAGTAGATTAGCTGGCCCCCAAACATGTGCTTTATTTAAAGCAATAAGTAGGTAGCAAGAGTGGAATTGTATTTGTACGGTGTTCTTAAGTATCATATCCGCTATCACATGTTTAATGAATTCAGTTAGTACCACTTTAATACATCAAGTTAGAAGCTTTAAAATAGCATTAGGGAATGGAATCGCCCCTTATAATTTTATTAGAAAGTTCCTGTTCAACCAAAGGCCTGGTATTTGAACTTTAATTGAATGCAGAGTGATCATTTGGGGGCTTGTTTATTTGTTGGTCAAAAGGGCAGACTTTATATGGTCATTTTGTTTCTCATTGCAACCAAGAATAGCAATCATTGAGCATAGTGACCAAAGTAAAAGAACTATAAAGCTAATGATCATCAATTTAAAAGTAAATAAGAAAAGTATACGTAACAAATTTATCAAAATATGGCAACATGAAAGCAGTACTAAATCCATCAGCAGGGGGCATGGGCTGCAAAGAGGGAGATAAACATTATGTTACGAAATTAGAAAATGAGAAAAAAGTACTGTAGCTCCTTATTCAACCACCATTATTACAAAAATAATTTTTAAGATAAATGGCACTTAACTCTTGATGCATTGATATTTTTATTTGCTGAATCAAATATTTTAAAAAGGCATTTCATGCGTCTTTGCCTGGCAACCTCTTCAGTTGTCCACACTCATAAACGACATATTTTACTTTTTGAAGTCTTCTAAGCCTGTCTTCCCACTCCTAAGCAATAGCTTCCTGACACGCGGTCAGGAATCCTGGAGAAGGAATTTCACAGCCCAGAGTCAGCTGGACATTTTTAATATTTAAAATATTGTGTTGATTCTGGTGACCCTTCAAATAAAAGTATCAATAATCTCTGATGGTTGACAAGTTGAATAGACAGCATAGTACATTGGCAACAATATACTTAAATTTAGTCTTAGGTTTGGCACACTCTTCACCCCTTCAGCTTCAATTTTCTAACCTTTACAGTGAAATGGTTGGCTTTTCTTATATTTCTAAAATAACTTCTGCCTCCAAAATTTGATGATTCTATAAATAGGCTTCAATTAACAATAGTATTATCTAAAAATGCCCTGGAATCTAGTTATGGTTTGAGATGGAACCTTTTTTATATTGCCAACATTTTCTTTCCTTATTAAAGCTGTACAGACTCAAGAGCAGGCACACAAGTTCCTCCAAAGTAGACTTATCTGCAGACTTTAAGGACAGTATTTGCAGCTCAGAAAGCCAGCAACTCCATGGAAATCACCATTTGGGTTCAGTAATTCTGAATTCATTTGAAGGAGCTTAGCAATTCTTTTCTGCTATGTTATATTTTTATTCTAAAATAATTGAAATTTAAAGTTTAAAAATTGGAAAAGAGCATCTAAAGTATACCAGTGATATAGGGAGATGCAGTGATGAGCTGATGAAATATTCCTCATTTCATAGCTTTATTTGTTGTTATTTATTTTTGTTTTGTTACAGAGTATAGACTATGGCCACTGAGTTTGTTACCAAGACATTCTCAGATGCTTTCAGAAAAGAGATAAATCCCCGTGCTATCCTCACCTCTACTTTTTCTAAGAATTAATAAACTTGGCTATCTGTTCCAATGCCCCTCTTTTCTCTCTATGCTTTCAACAAGGAAAGTACTGACATTTAAAAAATAATAGTAGATTCACTGGTGTTCCTTCCCCTTGGTAACACTCTCTATTCTTGACTTGAAGAATAATTGTTCTTTTTTTTCTTCTTTCTCATGTATCACTTTTTCTTTGTTTCCTTTGCTAGATTATCTTCTCATTGATCTCTTAATTTCAAGGGCCCTGGAGCTCAGACTTCTTCTATATAGACTCATTACCTCAGTGGTCTTATCCAGCTCCATGACTTTACCACCTCTATATTAGCAATTCTCAGTTTCTCTCCCAAAGTCTTATTTGAAAATGGCCCCCAACTGACATATCCACATAGATGATTTTAAGAATGAGGGTAGCTTAGTTTATACAGCAGTAACAAAAATATTAAAATGCCTGTGGCTTAAGACAACATGTTCGTTTCTCAAGCATGCTACATACCCACCATGAGTCATCAAGAAGTCTCATAGACACTGGATGATGGAGGCCCCATCTTGATACCTGTTTCCATAATCATTGAGACAGAAAAAGAGAATATATCGAATCATGCACACCGATTCCTGACACTTTTACTGCAGAGTAATACATGTTACATTTGTTCACATTTTATTGACATTCAAATATGCCTCTGTTACCCTGCCTTATTGTTATTCATAACACTTATCACCTAACATATTATTTACTTAAATGTTTATGTTAGTTTTTTATTTTTCTCTTTCAATGTAAGTTCCATGAGTGCATAGACTTGGTTGTCTTTACTGCTGTATCTTTTTTTAAAATAAATTTTTATTGATTTCAGAGAGAGGAAGGGAGAGGGAGAGAGAGAGTCATTGATCGGCTGCCACCTGCACACCCCCCACTGGGGATCAAGCCCGCAGCCCGGGCCTCTGCCCTGACCGGGAATCGAACTGTGATCTCCTGGATCATAGGTCTATGCTCAACCACTGAGCCATGCTGGCTGGGCATTTACTGCTGTATCTTTACTACCTAGCACAGTATCTGGCACATAGTAGCCACTCAATAAATATTTATGAAATGAATAAATTAATTATTTCTGCTTTTCTTACATTTATTTCAATTTATTTTTATTCTTTTTAGTTGAATTCTTATTTTTGTCCTTTTGTGTTTAGTAATAAAACATATATGGCTATAAATCTTCTAAGTTCATACTTGACCAGAGTCTGTATATTTTGAGATGTAGTGTTCTCAGTCATTATATTTTAAATAGTTATAATTGCAGTTTATAGTTCCACTTTGACTTAAGCATTATTTAGAAGAATGTTTTACAATTTCCAAATGGTTAGATTTTTCTATGAATTTCAATTGTTTGTAATTTAATTTCTAGCTTTATTTCATAGTGCAAAGAAGCAATAGAGGAGGATTTCAAAATGCAGAATTTCTACTACCTATGTACTTTTCCCACAGTTAAAAATGTGCAGTTATAGCAAGTGAACATGAAGTATAGGATAAAATATCAGATCTTTTGGATTTCCATGGAATGTTACCATGCTTAATATTTCATCTCCTTTTTGTTGTCTTCCAAGGTTTCAGCATCCTGCCTCATAATAATAGCTGCCTTTGAATAGGTTTATAAAATCCTGGCTTGTTACCCCAGATGAGTATAAGTTGGCTTGGTCATAGGAGAAAAAATCAGATTGTTTTTACCTTAGCTATATGTGATATTTAACTTTGTCCCTCTAAATTTTCCTTTAAAAAATTACACTATGGAATTCTCTAGGACCCACAAGCTTATGAGAGGTTGGTTGCTGTTTGAGCTCTGATTCCCATTAGTCCTTGAAATTTGAATTGCTAATCACTTGTCTCAGGTGCTATAATCAAAACTGTGTCCTTTCTCATAGTGATAGTCTCACAATTCCTGGCCTCTATTCATTGGCTCACTGTAGAGATCTCATCTTGTTCTATAACTAGGATATACCAAAATATGATGCTGAGAGAATCATGCTGCTGTGAGCACTGAGAGCTTAGGTGCTCAAAGTTCATTCTGCAGTTGTGTGTTTACAGCTCATTTCCATGGGTGAGTGGCAGAAAGGGAACTTATAGCAAGGTTAGTTTGCCTCCAAAGCTTATACTTCTCAACCATTCATTTGATACTATGTGTGTCTTCCCTCACCTAGCTGGCTCCTGGAGCAGGTTAGAGAGATACTTGGATCTAAGTATGGGAGATCCAAACATCTACTTAAGTTTTCTTCTTCTTTTTCTTAAATTGGGAGGAGTGTGTTGATATCACTCTGGGTGTGATGCTTACTTCTCTTAGCTTCTCACAGCGTAATCAGCACTCACAGTTCATCATGACTTCCAGATTTGTTAACATGGGAGAGCCAGATCCCTCCAGTCCTCTTGTCACACTTTATCACACTCTTTTCACTATTTATCACAAAATATTTTAGATATATACAAAGTGTAGAAAATAATGTAACAAGCAGTCATATACATACCAACAAGCTTAAGAAACAGAGCACTGTAAATACAGGTGAAGCTCCCTAGGTACCTTGTCCTATTTGTATTCCCCTCAGCCCTTCCCACACACACAGCTTGCCCAGACTTAGTCTCTATCCTGAATTTGGTAATTATCATTGCTATTCATGTCCTTATAGTTTTACAGTATATACATATATGCTTTAAAACACTATATAGTATTGTTTTGTAAGTTTTCAAATGTAAATAAATAATATTGTGTTGTAAATAGTCTTCTGTGCATCTGAAATTTTTACTCAATATTGTGTTTTTAAAATTGATCAATCATGTTGATATGTAAACTATACAGTTCATTCATTTTTTGTTGCTGTATATATTCTATTTATCGAGTAAATCACAATTATTTTATTCACCCTTCAATTGATGGACTTTTAACTTGTTTCCTAAGTTTTGCTTTTATAAACAATTCTGCAATTAGCATGTCTGTTCATACCCCATTTTGGACATGCATGGGAATTTCCCTATGGTTATACATAGGAGTAGATTTGTCAAGTTTTGAAGTTTATGCATCTTCAACTCTATTAATGCCAAATCAATCTCTTTACTCTTTTTATTTCTTATGCATTTCTAAGTGTGGACTATCTGCTACTATTTAATGATCCTGTGAGATAAGCCTGACCTCAAAATTTGGATTTCAAATTATTCTTGTTCCAATTGGAAGCTTTCAAAATCTCCCTCCTCCTTACAACCTTTTCCACCTTCCCATTTCTCTTTCTCTCTCTTGCTCTTTCTCCTCTAAATCATATATATATATATATATATATATATATACACACACACATGTGTGTGTGTGTGTGTGTGTGTGTGTGTGTGTATATATATATGATTTCTTTTGAGGAAAGTTTGAACAAATTTCTCAACCAGTAGCAACGTGGTATCAATACAGTTCATTCTCTATTTAGAATTAAAATAAATCCTAACTGCCTTAATTATAGCAACTATTCAATGATCATCTATTTACCCATTAACTATCAAGTATTTTCCTTACACTGTCTTATTTATCACTCATAATCACCATGCAAAATAGCTATTTTGATCCAATTTTATAGATAAACAGTTTAATGATAATAACTTATTCAAAGTCACAAAGCTAATGAAGTGCCAGGCCAGATTTCAAATCTATTCCTCAGTGGTTGCAAAATCTACAGTCTTTCCACTATCCCACTTTACCTTAATAGTTACAATGCACTTTCATATTCTTATCAAGTGTAATTTACTGCTTTCATATTGCCCTGTGGAGCTAGGTTCTTATTGTTTGTATTTTACAAATGAGGAAATGGAGGCTCAGAGAATATTTATGCTTTGGATGGACTCCTACATCAGTTCTTCTCCTACTACCCAATACAGTACTTCCTCTGAAATAATGAGATTTTTAACATGATATTGGCCCAGGGCACATTGGATAGAGAATGTCTAATTAAAGAACTTGCAAGGTATTCTGCATTGAGAGCCTTGAATATTTTTGAGTATTAGAAAGTTTTTTGAGTATTGGAATATTTGAGTATTAGCCTGCTCTAAGAAAATAACTCAAATGGCACAGGTCAGAGAGATGGAAGGTTTGGGACAGACATCCGAGTCCAGGAGGCCAGCAGCAATGTTTTCTTTGCACAACACAAGGATTTTTATCTGTTTTATTCACTGGGATGTAATCAGTGCCTGCTAGCACAGTGCCTTGTAAACATTAGGCAATAAATATTTATTGAATGAATTTAGAATGTTGGCACTGGAAGAAAACTTGGAATTTACCTAGCTCAATCCATTTGTTTTATCAGTGAAGCAAATGAGACACAAAGGAACTAAAGTTTCACAGCCAACTTCTGGTAGAGCAAACACTGCTGGAGCACTGTCTTCAGGTACAGGACTCTCTCCACTCAGCAATACTATCAGCACTAATATGTTTAAAATGGAATTCATGTATAGTTTTCAAGCATTAAAATAATCAGATAGTTACTATATTACTACAAATGTACACACTGTAAAGTCATATATTTCCCTCTCAATTTGTACAAAAATTTCCTAAATAAACTCCGAAAATTTTCAGTTAAGTTATTATGAATTGGAAAGACTGTCTATGAAACAGCATATAGGAAGCATCTATGTACAAACAATTATTTGAAATACATATAAAGATGGGTTAGGTTCATCATATTACAGTACTCTGGATTTAATGAAGGCATTTTCAGAATTGCAAGATAGCTATAATTCCTCCATAAATTTTCCTCATCCAGGGCTGAAAATGTCTATGTTGCATTTTGTTTCAATTTTACTTCTTTAAAGGAAAATGGATTTTGCCCACATAATCATGTAAAAACAAAACATCTGGGGGGAGGATGGAGGGGATCTATAGTAGAGCCATCAATAAAAAATATTTTAAAATTTTAAAAAATCTAGTGGATATATTTGATTTTCATGGTTGACATCAGCATCTATCACCTTCCCAGTGAATTGGAGAATTATGAGGCAGGTTTGAACCTTCCGTGGAGTGTTCATCTTTCTTTTTACCTATATGAATGCCACAAGTCTTAAAGTATTGCTAAACTGGACTTACCAGGACAAGTGGAATAGGGAAACTGAGACAGATAGCTGCACAAACTGGCAGAGCAATTTACAGCCAGGTACCTAGCAGTGGGCAAAACTGGGAAAACAAGGACCTCACCCCTAGGGTGACCTTTTCTTCCCTAGCATACTGCAGGTCATTAGAGAGAATCCCTAGGCCTCTGTTGTACTTCAGCTCCAGACCCAGACAAGTGACACTGTGACTGCCTCAGGACGATACATGACTAATGACCCGCTGCCCTGGCACAGACCAATTGGCAGAGACCACAACCCTGAAAGAGCACACTGGGAAGCTGATGAATATTCTACTGAGACACGCCCCTGAAACCTCCCCTAAGATTCCTGCCTGCAAGAGAGAGAGAAATACCCTCAACACCAAGGACCCAGTTCAGCCGCTCTCCCTCCAGGAGCCCGTCTGCACCATTCCCTCCCCGCTCCCTTTTTGCCTCTGAGAGACCTCAGGAGACTTGCAAGCAGGGGAGCAGTGGGCAGCAGCAGCTCCTCCCGGGCGAACCCCCTGGACCTGTGAGTGAAAGCGGCCCAGCCTAGGCTCTCCTGTTATTTCTATGCTAAGCCATTTCTTTTTTTCACTGATCTGAATGTGCTTTTGCTGCAGCAGATAAATTCTTGCTTGCTTTGCTTTGCTGTATTTTGCTCTTGACCAAAATCTTTCCTTCAAGAATACAAGAACCAAGTTCTCATCATCTCACCTGTAATAATTTTATCACATTCAGTTCAACATCATAATGCTTCAAACACTTCTGGTTTAGAATTTGGTCTCTCTCGGATAAATATGCAATCAGATTCAAGTCACTGTCACAATTTCAGGGTTTGCCCTCCTTGCAGGTATTTTCTCCTTCCTCCTCCTATGGTTCTGCTTTGGTTTTCAAAAAGGATTTTAAAAAAATTAAAGGTGCGTGTATTAGTTTGCTCAGGCTGCTGTAACAAAGTGCCTCAAATTGGGTGGCGTAAACAACAGAAATGTATTGTCTCACAGCTCTAAAATATAGAAGTCTAAAATCAAGATGTCATCAGCGTTGATTACATTCTTAGGGCTATGAGGAAGAATCTGCTTCATGCCTCTCCCCTAGCTTCTGGTTATTTGCTGGCAATCTTATTGTTCCTGGGCTTGTAGAAGCATCACCCCAAATCTCTGCCTTCTTCACATGGTGTTCTCTCTGTGCACGTGTCTGTGTCCAAATTTTTCCCTTTTTATAAGGACACCATTCATTTAAGATCAAGGGCCCAACGCACTCCAGGATGATCTTATTGTAAATAATTAGTCCTTCAGTGACCCTGTTTCCAAATCAGATCACATTCTGAGGTCCTGGGGGTTGGAACTAAAACATATAAATTTGTAGGGACACAATTCAACTCCTAACAATGCCTGTGTCCTGGAAGTGGTGGTTAGGGCAGGGGCGGGGTGGGAGTAGTGGAGGTAGTTGGTAGAAGCAAATAGGGGCTCTCTACATCCTATCTGATGCAGCTGTGATACATCTATTGATATTTGTGACTGTATCACTTAGTATGTTCTCCATCAGTGATAGAGAAAAAAGCTTGCCTAAAGCTGTTAATTGTGTATGGAACAATGAGTGGTTTATAGGCACCTGCTAGACACTCCCTCCACAGCCCTCTGATACCAATCAATGATCCTAAAGAGGGAAAACTGATACCCCAAGTTTGTGTTTCACCCCACTATAATGCTGAAGCTCAGCTGCTATTATCTCCCTTATATGCATAGAAGTGTGTGTGAGAAAGTGAGAGAGAGAGAGAGGAAGAGAGAATATCACAAAGTACAAAGAACATTATAGACTCTGCATTGGAAGAAAAATTGAACATTATTCAGTAATTCCCAACAATAATTACACATTGGAATTACCTCGAGTAGTTGTTAAAAATAAAAATTTCCTAGACTACCTACTGAGTGAGGCACTCCAGGCAAATCTGCATGTTTAATATGAATTTCTAGGTATTGTGATACAACCACAGACTGGCATTCAGGAATTGCTTTACATAGTTCAGCTTTATATCACATGTGTGAAACTTCTACATAATTCATGCTTCTGTCCTTTATGGGTTTGACCTTACCCTCCAAGCTTTAAGCAGTTTATTCCCTTAAATCATTTTTTGTGTAGTATATAAGTTTTAAACATTACAATGCAGAAAAATTTTCAGAAACTAATTACTTACAGTTTTTTAAAGTAACAACTTGGTATAGTAAAGAGTACATTTGTTCTTGGGGACTTTATATTCACTGTCTTCTTTGGGATGCAGGAAAGAATTATCAGAATATGTTTGTGTGTGTGCAGAATGGGAGAGAGGGTGGCCTCATTTCAGAGCTCTGTAAGGAGCTTGGAGTGCTCAGGGGATGCACTGCTTTGGCACTCGGTGCAAAGGCATGGGACGTCCCACTGAAAGGAGCCAGTCGTGATCACTGGCAGGGAAAGCAATAAAAACAGAGACTTTGTTCTCAAAAGCTTGCTGAAAGCATAACATTGGGCTATTGAGACAGCTCAGTCTCTCACACACACTCCCTCTCCTCTTTGCCAAGGTACAGGACAGCTCTGCTCAGTACAGCACAGAGAATTCCTCCATCTGAAAGGAACCAAGTAGCTAGCTCACAGACAGCAATAAAGTTCTTGAAAGAATGTGCCAAAGAAAAGTTTTCAGCCTTTAATTTGTTTACAACTTAAGCCTGGGGTTTATCAGCAAAGATGAGTTGGAGGCCTTCAGGCTTAAGTGTTTTGTTTTTTTTAAATCATGCAAAGCTGAAAGGGTATCAGCAGCTTGAAGAACAATGGTTTTCTTTGGAATTCTTTCTCCTTTTGCAAAGGTATCTACAGAAGAGAGCACATTTATATAGTTGTGGACTATACCCATGGAAAAATGCTACCAAAATGCTTTTGTTGATTGGGAGAGCTATGCACCTCATTGTTGTGACAAGCAGTATGAATTCAACTCTGGAATCTCAAGAAGTCTGGATAGTCTAATGAATGAATAGATAAATGATGGTTTAATAATGAATGGAAATCAGTAATCTACCTGTTGACAGTGCCTGAAAAGCAAGCAAGAAGAAACAATATATCCCCAAATCCTTACATGGAAAAGAAAATATTGATTCATTAATTCATTCACCAAAAGTTTACTGAGCATTTACTATGAGCTACACCATGTAGACTGCTAGGAGTGCCTGTCTCAGTGGTTCTCAAACTTGAGTGTGCATCCGAATTACTTAAACGGCTCCTTAAAACACAGACTGCTGTGCACATCCCCGAGTCTCTGATTCATTACATCTGGAGTGAGGCCCAAGAATATGAATTTCTAACAAGTTCCTAGGTAATACCTATGGTCCAGGGACCACACCTGGAGAGCTACCCACTTAGTACAGGAGACCAACAAGGAAATTATTACAGTGCATGGTGATAAACAGTAAGTGCCGTGAAGGGTACTGTGGGAGCAGAGGACAGGCACCTCATTGAGCCTTGGGATAAAGGGACCGGAGGATGTGGTCAGGAAAGGCTTTCCAGAAGTGATAACATTGAACTGAGTCTTGGAGGCTGAATGGGCTTTTCTATCAGGGGGAAAAATTGGAAAAGTATTTTTGCTGGAGGAAAGAGCATGTGAGAAATGGCATGGTGGTTTTAGAGAACGGCAAGTAGTTTGTGGCAAGAGTCAGGATGAACTACAAGGATTCACCTATAACTTATGAATTGGGCTTGTCAGAGAAGAAGCATTCAATAAACAGTTGTGTAAATAAACAGAATGGCACAGAACTATACTAAATACCATAGGAACTCTAGAATAGTATGTGATTCTAGGCTCAGTCCTCAAAGAGCTGTTAAAATTGTTTGGGAGAGAAGTAGCAATTCGTGAGACCACAGGTCAATGTAGTAGATACCAACCAGGGAGTCGGCCTGGATCAGTGATTTCCTATCTTCTCTGGAAATGACACACAGCCCAAGGTCCCCTGTGGCAGGGTCTACACTAAGTGATTATGCCCCAGGCCATACCAGATTTGCCTGGAGATAGGTGCCTGAAACAAGCAGGCCAATCAGAGGAGAGAGTGCACAGAAACTTTGATTTCCATGTTTTCCAGGATGTGCAAGCAGATGAGAGAAAGAAGGTGCCACGCCAAGGCAAGCAAAGATGAGAGAGGGACAGAATATTGGCAGCATTTGAGCCTCCAATTTTAAATGTTCCTAAGGCCCAGGTCCCTTGATCTTCCCTCCTTTTCATGGTATATAACATTCTTCCATAGCCTTCCAGTAAATTACTCTTTTTGCTTTGGCTAGATCAAATTGAATTTCTGTCACTTGCAGATTTTCTTTTCTTTTTCTGGTCACCTTCTCCCCCCCCCGCTCTCTTTTTTATGGGGGTGCTAATCAGCCTGCTCAGGATACACAGCAGAGCCATGTCAGAGGATTGCTGGGGGCTGGGGATGGTGGCAGGGCTCGCCCTAGGACATAGCTTCCCCTGACCTAGAGGTAACAAGAATAGCAGCGTGGGGCATTGCCACACAGAGCATAGAGCGCACGAATGTTGCAGTGGAAAGAGCACTGGGCTGGAAATCAGAAGGTCTTCCCATAGACAAGTCATCTTGCCTCATTAAAACCCCCTTTCCTCATCTCCAGAATGGGGATGTAAATTTCCTTCCTCACCGGGTGGTCATGCAGAGAACTGAGATAAAGTGTATGACAGAGCTTTCTGTACTGCAAAGGATCATGCAAGGGGCTGTGAAGACTGCTGCATGATTTACCCCTTAATTTCAGGAACTCTGTGCCAGAGCTTTCCTGAATCATCACTAGCAGTGCACATTTATTGGATGCCTGCAGGATTTCCCAAGCAGCCATCTCACTTTAAAGAGACTGCTGTCCCCTACATACTCTGGGCTGGCCCATTTTTTGTAAAGCTTTTCTTTTTTTCAGACCAGACAAGCTGCAATTACAAATTACTTTCAACACATTTTTAAATTGACTGGGAAAGTATGCATATGCCCTGGTCCGCAGAGACCATGTTTGCTTATCAGGTTGTCTCCTCTTTATTAATGCTGTCGCAAGATCCCTTTCTTTAAGCATCTCCTCTTTTATGGGAGACAGCCCTGTCTAGCAACTGACAATGGGCTTCCAGGAACCATTCGTCTTTTCTTTCATGCTCATTGCATTTAGCATTCTCTCATGTTGCAGTCGGGAGAGTGTACCGACTGCAAATCCGCAGGGTCCGGGCCTGAAGCTGGGAGCAGGGCACACCTGTCTAGCACTGCCAGTTCCGCCCTGATTTATTCAGAGATGGGGCCAAATGCTCTGAACATCTTCAGTCCTAGGAAGTCCTTGTCAGTTCTATGATCTATATATGCCTCAGGGAAGCATCCAAGACACCCATCCAAATCAGGTGTTTTTGTTTCCATGGATAAAGCAAACAGGGGCTGAAGCTACAGAATGGCTACAGTGAGTGCCTTTAACTGTAATGGTGATGTGAGGAATTCTGTCACTACCACACTTTATTTTCTGCGCTCTTCTCTACGCCTTGTCATTGAAAGGTTGCTGACTTCCCTGTGCTTCTAAAGCTTTACAGCACACCATAGTAGAGAGATTTCAATTGTAAAGTAAAAAGGCATCTGTCACTTTTATCTGCATTGATTCAAGTCAGCACATGTCTGAAAACTTCTGTTATCAGGCCAGCATTTTAATACTATGATTCAGAAAAGTGCCCATTTTCCTAATTATTTCAGAATTATGTGGACAGTAATTACCATATCCATTAGCAGTACTAGTGGTGGTTAGGACAAATTTCAAATGCATGCAGCACGTGCTTTACACTAATATGTCTGCTTCATTCACTTTAATCAAAAGACAGCAGTGGCTCCTCATAGCAATAAGTTTTCCTCGATACATTCTCATCAAATATTGATCTCAATGGTCTATAGGAGTGCTTAGCTGGGCAGTATGAAATTTATTTACTGAATGCTTTATTTCTATCCCCAAACTGCCAGTTGCTATTTCAGAAAAAATTTATTTTTTCAAGGTAAATCTATTAACACTTAGGAAATCACTATATTTCTTGGTCATTAATACATGTCTGTAATAATATTTTCAGTCCAAAATCTTTAACACAAAAGGATAGGATTCAAAATTGTATCAGATGATAGAGCTTTTTTTCTACTTGATCTGGGTGACTTGCTTAAAGTTACACAGAGATTTTGTTAAAAAGAAGTCCATTTGTAATTTTTTGGAAACTTTAATAGAGAAAGATTTCTCATATTTGAAACGTAACTAATTCAAGAAAGAGTAGGTATTTCTTTTTGAAATGTATCCATCATGATTCTGAGTTCCCTATTTTACATGGACTTTTCAGTTGCAGCTGAGGCTTGTGAGGGTGGCTGAGCAGTGAATGGAATACAGAGCAGGAAAGAGAGCCTGGCTGACGAGTTCTGAAGGAGAAGATAGACAAGGTTAGTAAATAGTTTCTGATAGTCCTGTGTAACTGACAAGAGACAAAGCATTGGGCATGAAATGAGAATTGGAAGGCCATTTAGCAATCCAAAATGGCAACCCAATCAACAACTGAAAGTAGGAAAGAGAAAAACCCAGAAGATGCTTTTCACCTGATTGCACTGGGCATTTGAAAGTGAGGTCACAAGAGTACAGAGAAAGGCTATCTCTAAGTGGGAAGGCAGGGGAACGAGTAAGATAAGTCATTTTCCCAGGAATGAGTCAAAAACTTTCCATTAAATGCTGTGTGTAATGACTGAATGGAGAGTCAATTGATTTTAAGTCATTAGATGTATTAGGTCACAAACCTTGAGGTTGCCTGGAATTCTTCAACACATATTTACTGTTCACCTGTTATGTAGTAGGTATATGTTGCTAGATGCTCAGGATCAGAACGTGATTCAAGACTGTTCGTGAATCCTGAAAATTGGTGTGTTCAGTTCAGTTGCTTGTTAGAGTAATCAAGAAGTCTGCATCACTACATTCTCATTTCCGTATCTAGTGCCCTGATAGGTCCTTTTCCTGACTCCTGGATGAGATGTGGCTGAATACAGCCTACATCTGTGGCAGTCTCTCCTCAAGAAGCAGAATGAGGAAGCTTAATGCACATGGGGCCAGAGGCTGTTATCAGACTCCAAGTCTAAGACTCCCAGGTTCCAGATGCAACTCAAACAGCCATTTGGGAGAAAATAGTATTGCATGAGAATTCGCAGCCATACAGAGAAGGCCTGCTTCTCCAAAGGCAAGGGATTCAAAATTTCATATTTTATGCATAAAAAAGGGCTTTACAAACAACTGTTCATTTGCACGCATTAGCATACTCAGTGTCCAGGGTAGGTATTGTGGTTCCTCTTTTGCAGACATGGAAACTCCAGCTCCAAAGGTTAAATGACTTTCCCAAGGTCATACAGCTAGTAACAATAAAAGTCAAGACCTAAATGCTGATTTCCTAATTACAAATGAGGCAGTCTTTCTTCTTCTTTTTTTTTTTTTTGGCAGTCTTTCAATTATTCCATATTTCACATCTACCTAAGAGCTATACTTTATATATTGCTCAATATGCTTTATAATTCAAATGTGTAAAACATATATATAACATTGTATGCTTACACTATTTTTGTATGGCAATATGCCTAATATGTTTATGCAGGTACTTGGCAATTAATAGAATGACTGTCATTGTTTATTGAATGGTTACTTTGTGGCAGGTGCTTTGCTATATTAGATAATTTAGAGCTTTACCTTATGTTATCCTCAACAACACTATGACATATATATTCTGACTTTCATCTTACAGGTAAGGAAACTGAGGCTCACAAGATTAAATATTTGGTTCAAGAACACATAATGAATGTGAAAGTCTGTGTCCTCTCATCCTCTCTATTATACTATTATATAATACTGCTCCATCTTTCTCTGTCTCTGTCTCTCTCTCTCTAGCTCCTTCTCTCCCTTCCTCTTTGTCCCTGTCTTTTTGTATGAGTATGTGCATTTTGCTGTCCTTGCCACATAGACTGTGTGCTGTGAAATTTTACTCTGTAATCCAGTAACATAGCAAATCTATATATAGCATGATGCAATAGACAGGCAAACACAGGATAAACAAGGGTAACACTGTCCTCTTTGGCCATTTTAGTTATTGAGCTGAAGTCACCTTTCCTTCTTTACTCTTGGCAGTTCTGAAAAATGTCTTGATGAAAGAAATTTGAAAAGAAAATTTTGGGTGGAGACCGACATTTGGCCTCTCTATTAAGAGGTAGTTTGCTTCAGAGCTGTAGAGAATGATGTATTCAAAGGTGGAAAGACAAGCTAAGATTGACAAAGAGAAATGTATATTTGTTTAGAGGAGGAATTTTTTAAAAGTATGAAAAATGACTATAATAACAGAATACTAGTAATTTAGTGTAGAATTGTACTGTATGTTGTGAAAAATTAAATGGGAAACATTACTTGTTACCTTGCTGTTGCTTTAGAATGACATTGAGACTCTCCAGAAGGTTTAAAATTATAAGAGCAAAGGATCATTATACTGTGTTAGGGCGGATAATAACTTACCTGACTTGGATCAAGGTGATTTCAGCTTCTTTTCATCATAGTGTAATTATTCTTTATCCAAGTCCTTTCCAGATCTAGATTTCCTTTAATAGAAGAGGAAATAATGCATTCTTTCTAAAATAATAGATATATTTATTGAGTTCCACAGATCCTTAATTGTAAACTGAATTTTTGCTTTCTTGGGGGGGGGGGGGCCGTCACTGGAGGATTGCACTCCATAATTGAACAATGCTTTAATGAATGTAATTTGGTGGCTCCACTTGCTAATGTGACTTGTTCCTACTGTTTATTTCATTTCAAAATTGGATCAGATATGGAAACATAATTACACTGTGTAGAAATAAGCCCCAAGATTTCCAGACCTGACAGAAGAAAGCTTGTGGGCATGTAATTAAAGGGTGGGGGGGTTGACCTACTTTTTCTGAGTTTCAGAGATCAACCTGTATATATGACTGTGGATCAATTCATTTTCTTGTCTATTCTTCTCCTAATAATCCTGACCTCATTTTCCATTGTTTGCAGTAATGAATTAATTTGTAGTCTAATTCTGTTGATTTAGAAATCCAAATAAATGAGAGATTTGAAAGTGTCAATTAAGCAATCTGTGGCATTTCTATCACAAAGATTTCTTTGTTAGCCTCATTCTTCATTCAGCATGTGAAATTAATTTGGGGCATGGGTAATGGAAGAAATGGGTGCCAGTTACACCATCACTGGACGGGATGATTCAACTTAGAAACTGTCAAATATCACACATGACAACTGGGAGTCTTCTTTATTTTAAAGAACTATCAATATTGAAGTTAATCATCTGAAAACAGTCAAAATTCTTGATAGCTTTCCCCTTCATAAAGAATAAAGATGAGATTCTTTACCTCTGTATTCAAGGCCCCAATCTGGTTTCCAGGGTGGAGCAGTTTGGTGGGAATGATTTGTTTGCGAGGCCTATGGAACATCCACATAACTCTCTGTGATAGAAATGTTCCATATTAGTACTGGCCATGGCCACATGTGGCTATTGAGCACTTAAAATGAAACTAGTGTGACTGAATTTTTAAAATTTTATTTCATTTTAATTAATTTACATTTAAATAGCCACAACTGGCTAGTGACTACCATAGTGTGAACAGCACAAATACAGAGGGAAATTGGAGGATGAGATTACCAAGAGAGATTGTGTAGAGTGTGAAGGGAAGAAATCCTAAAATAGATCTGAGGGGAATAAATGAGCATTTCAGGGATGAAGGAGAAATTAACCCACAAACGAATTTAATTAGAAATAGTCATAGAGCTAAAGTGGGAAGCCAGCAAGTCAATAGACAATGGCGAAGAGTTGCAAAACAGGGTTTCCAAGAGTGTCACATGCTTTTGAGAGCTCAGATAGAAAGAAAATTTTATAAAGGCCATGATTTATTCTTGTAATAGTTGCACAACAGGTACTAAAAGATATCCAGAAGCATGTCCTCCTCAAAGGGACATAAAATGCTTTGAAAATTACTATTTGCTTTTTTAAAATGTCTAATTTTGTTTCTGAAAACAAAAATTCTCTTCTATTTGAGTTGGTCTACATATGGTACATTTTCAAACAGGTGTTTGAAAGCAAGCAACTTAATTCAGTCAATGCCCAACTTGGTGACAGGATGCTAATGAGTAGTTTTCAAAGTCGCTACTTGTTTGATGAAATTTAACCAGTTTGGAGGGTAGGTCTTTTGAAAGCAGTTTATGTGCTGTGCAGAGCTAGCTATAAATTTGTCTTGAGGATTGATGTGGAAACTGTATTCAGCCAAAAGCCCAGAGCAATAACATGGACATTTTCTTGACCACCTATTGAAGTCCCCAAGGTCTAGGCTGTGCATCTCTAAAAGGAAAGCCCTTTCAAATCAATGCCCGTATCTTTCAAGCACTGCCTGAACCCTATTCGGGTGTCCATCTGCCATTTTTAGCTTGACTAGTTTTAACTCTTTACAATTCCACGTAAAATCCCCACGGTTCACTAACTTTTAAAGGGCAACATTTCTTCCCCACCTCATTTTGTGACGACTCACACAATAAAACCACACAACTGAAATATCTTGTCTTAAGCTCCAGAGCGTTCGATTGAGTAGAAAACAAGCCATATAGATCTCTCCTCAAAAGCATTCATTGTACAACAGTCATTCAAGGGGAAATAGGAATGCAGGCATTTTAATTCACTACCCAATCACTCCTAGTGATATGTTCAGAGAGCTCTGTTCAGTAAGCACAGCTCAAAGATGTTTTCTCATTTCCCAAGTGTATGCACCCCAATGGCTTCTCCCTGCCACTCATGGTCTTCCCTTGTGATTTACTCTAACTGCGTCTGACCCTGATGAATTCGGCCTACTTTCTTATAAACACTAGCTTCACAAAAAGCACTGGGTTTGATAATTGGAAGCTCTTTTAGTATAAGTGTTACCATGCCTTCTACAGCATACAGACCAGAGCAATATGTGTGAATCTTTCTGGAACAGAGAACCTTACATTGACTTATTCCTTGGCTCCTTCACACAAAGATGCTAGTGGATGTGGAGATTTAAAGATAAAAATACATTCATTCCAAAACTGCAGGAGGAACTGGACAGAAGGTCAACAAGAAGCTACTACTGCTTTGGATATGGAGTTATAGACCCATGTCAATAGTTGTCTCTCACTAAAGGTTCTCAATGTTTCTCTGATGAGAATATCCTGGAAATTTTAATGTTTCTTAAAATATGCAACACATATTTTAGGTTTTTATGTAAAATTGAGTTTGGTTCCAAACTCAGGTAAGCAGTTTTTACACAAACTATAAAGTCTGGTGGGACATTCCAAAATAATGCAGAAAATAGTATTAGTCTTTTTTTTTTTTTTTGCAAAGCCTGCTCCAGTACTATAGAACATCTAGGCTGCCTGTCCATTACTCACTGAATGCTAGTAGTGCTCCTTAATTTTCGTGACAACCCCAAAATACTCTAATGCACTCTGAAGTTCCTCCTTGGAGTGGCAGGGTTGGAGAGTGGGGGGAGTGTGGGTAGGGGGTTGTGGAATGCAGTGATGTACTACTCTAGTTTAGAATCAGTGGCCTACATTTATAACATAAGGCTTAGGTGTGTTTGTGTGTGTGTGTGGGGGGGAGCATTACCTTTCGATTTTCTAAATTTCCTACAGCAAAAACAAGACAAAAATTAGCATCTCAACAGACCATTGATTATCTCATTACACAGGTTAGAGAAATAATGCCAAAAAAATGGAAACACGAAGACTTTATGCCGTTTAGCTTATCCAGAAAGAATTAAGCTGCCTTCCCTACTCCAGCTTATCTGCCCATTCCCACATTCACATGTAGACTCTGTTATTACCTGAAATTATGCTGCCATGGAAAGCATTGATTCAAATATGTCATTCTTGAACACTATCTCTAACCGTGCAAGCTGGCTTAAAGCATCCCCATTGTTAGTGTTAAGTTAGCCCCTGCTGCTTATGACATGCAGCCCATCAGCTTCTCTACTTTCTACCTATTGATCAGCCCTCGACTTTCTTCACTGCCCTCTTTATCCAGCTTAGATTCTACATTCCATTACATCAGTAACACTATGGTCATTATCCTAATCTGCACCCATCTGTCTTTCATTGCACTTATCTAGCAAATCCCAACAAGAGCCAAATTCAAAAATCTACCTTTTTCCTCCCTGTACTGAGGAACTCCAGGGCTGCAGAAGAAAATCCTCAAACAGTGCAGGTTCATATTATTATAAACACATAGTCACAAGTCTTAAATAAATTGATCTTCAACACTGCATTCCTATTATGATCCTCTCCTCAACTGACTCTTCTACTCTCTCCAAGGTCTATTTCAAGCATGATCACTCTCTTCCAAAGCTGTGACTCAAACTCTCCTTTTCTCTCTATATGATGACCTTTTCCTTCACAAATGAAATAGATGTAATCAGGAAAAAGTCCCTCTTTTGCCTATCAAATGTTACAAACCTGCCTATACAGTATATGCACCAGTGTTTTACTTCTTCCTTCTTGTTACAGCAGAGATCCTCCTTCTTCTTTAATTAAAAAATCCACACAAAATTTCCCTCCAAATGTGCTTCCTTTTCTCCTTGTCTGTAATTTTTAATGTATATTCACTATTTAACCCATTCCAATCTGTCTTCCATTCCTACAACTCCACTTAAATAATTTCTGACCAGATCACCAATGTCTAGCCAGTAAGTTCTTGGCTGCACCAGTTATTTTGGATGAGTTACTTAATCTCTAAGCTTTAGCTTTTTCATTGATAAAGAGTAAGATAATAATATCAATTAGAGTTGTTGAGATTGAATGATATAATACAAATGGAATTATTAGAAAAAATGCCTGGAACAGAATATAAAAACTCCAAAAACATTATCTATTGCTATTAATAGTAGCAGCAGCAGCAATAATAATACATATATATTTTTTAATAAATCCCATAAGCAATCATCAGTCCTCCTCCTATGTCACCTCTCAGCCCCCTTTGACTTAGTTAACCATGCAAAATACTAGCTTCCTGCTTTATTGATTTATAGGAATGGCTTTATAATGCTGTTGTATTTTCTTTTGAACCCAAATGAGATATGCTTACTCTGCCAGATATGTTCTTTCTATTGTATCTGAGTTCTCTGAGCACTGTGGAAACATAGAGTTTATCTTACACCTCCCTTGGAGAGAACTGCACTTCCTGGCTACTGAGCAGTGCCATGGTATTTTTTGTTTGTTTGTTTGACATCATTGTACTCTGCATTCTCAACTCACCTTGAGCAGCTCACAGACTTTGGGGTTTAATCATCTGGTGAAAAAGACATGTGAGCATTACATGATATATTGTAAGCTCCTTAAGGGTAGAAACCATGATTCATTTACCTGTATGCCCCATGGCATGGGACAGAGTGCTTGACATATACCAAGCCCCAATAAATGTGCTTTGAATCAAACTTAAATTGGAAAGAGCTGATTGAATACTCAACTTGACATTCACTGACATCCTTTTCATGTTTAAAATTTGAACTCATCTTTAGAAGGCCTTCTCTTGGTGATTAAACATCCTATTTGCTAAAATGCTGTCATTTTTTTAGTAGCTAACACTGAAAGTATTTCTTATCAGTCCTCTTTATAGAGCATGTATCCCCTGAAATAATTAGTATACTCATCAGTTTTGTTTAGATGTTGTCATCCATTGTTGGCAATTTCCATTTTAGGGCATCAGTGAAAGGTTTTAGATGCCATGACAGATTAAATGGATGTTGGGTTAGAAATTCCAAGATACATCCAGTTCAGTCAGTGGGGTAAAGGAACATATTTTTCTCTTGAGTCAGAATGAGGCACCACTGAAACCAGCATACCTCATACTGTCTGAGATCTTTACATATGATGCTTAATTTGTCTCTACAGAGGATTTATGCACTGGAAGCAGACAGTCAGATATCAGAAACTTAAAATAATACTGACAGGCTTTGTTTCTTAGTCTCAGGCTGAGTGCTCAATGTTTTCTCCATACACATTTACACTTATATGTACAAACACACACAATCACACTCCAAGGAATTCATAATACTGTGATGGAAGGTGCTCTATCTACTTATGGCACCCTGTATTACCATGTGCAACACTCAAACTGCAAAGATAGGGAAAGCTTGAAGTTTGGGATGAAGGTGAAGGGAAAGGATGCACCTGCCAATGAGGCAAAAGATGGGGAAGGAAATGAGAGAAATAGTTGCACCATGAAAGCTTTTATTTTTTTCTGAAAAAGAGGGAGTGGTCAACAGGTTGAATGTTGATGAGAGATCAAGTAAAATGATAATTTTTAAATAGATTCAATCTAAAATGTTTTTTAGATTTAGTGACATAGAGCTCATTAATGAACTAGTGAAAGCTAGTTTGTGGCACAGTGGGATGGGAACTGGATGCTGGGTTGAGGAGTGAATAGAAAGGAAGGAAGTGGAGGCAGTGATTATAGCTAGAAGTTTGTGCAGGGGAGAAGAGATATCAGTAAATGATTGCTTATTTTGCTTTTTGCTTTCAATGAGAGAGAAATAAGCAGGTATAAAAGCTGATGCAAATCATCAATTTGAGAATGAAAGTTTGGAAATAATAAAGAGAAAGGGGTAAACAGAAATTTAAAGTTCCTGATTGCAAAGGTCATGGGAAAGTGAGAGGTGATGAGATCTGATGCTCAACTTGACTACCCAGCCTCAGAAGAGACAGGTCCTATAGTATGACAAAAAATGAAGGAATATGAAATGGGTGCAGTTAGGGAATAGGTAGACTTGTGTGTTTGATGGAGGAATGCAGAAGCTCCCTTCTTGTGTCTTCCTTTTTTTTAGTAAGACAGAATAAAAAGTTATCTACGAAGAGTGACTTGAAGCAGGGTTCAGGTCTGAAGAGAAGTTTTGAAATAGCCTTTGTAAAGAGAGGGAGAACAGATTGATCATAACAATATAATACATTTGTCAGGAAGAATTAAGGGACCACAAGAAGTTCATGGTTATAAATTCATATTAGAACTCACCTGTTCTGTTGAGTCACAGTTTTTGCAGAATTCAGTTGCCTATTGGCACATTCAGAGAAGGTGGACAGGTGAGTTAATCCAAGGTTGGATTTTTTTTTTTTTTGCAGGTTGATGCAATGCAAAGACAAATAACGTAGGTTATTTGGGCATTGACAAAGATGTTGTTGAAATGATTAATCATGAAAGTAGGCTCATTGAAAATGTAAATGAAGAAAGTGGAAGGTTGATTGATTGGGAGAAACTAGAATGGTAAGTGGTTTGGATATCTTAAAGAGGTAAAATAATAGTCATATGATAGTAGTTAAACTAAAAAGCTGGAAGGAGAAATAGTTGTGGTAATAGAATGGGTTACTGAAATTAGAGACTTGGGAGATGGAGTAGTTATGGATGATGATAAGATTCATAGTGTAGCTGTGGGGTCAGAATATTTGGATTGGTCATCTATGTAGGCATTGATGTCATTCTAGGATGATTAGAACTTAAAGTGGGGAGGAAGAGTGAAAACCCAGTGCCAAAGATTTAGATAAATGAATAGAGTAGTTGACAGCAATATGGAGAGAGAAAAGTTTTTAGAGTTAGATGATAAGACTTTCATGATAGCAAAGGGATTTAACTAGAGCATGAATGGGTAATATTCTAGAAGAATCCATGAGAGCAATGGTGACACTATCTTTACTTCCAGGTTCACTACTTGAGCAGTGAGATAGCAAGAATAATTGATGCTCCAGGTAGCAGTGTTATCTATTTGTGCCTTCTCACCCTATTCCATCCTGAGATTTACCTAGAAAACAGTAAATTTACAGTGAAACTAGAGTGTGTTTCTGTATTTTCAATTTTTTTTAAAATTTTAACTGAGTGCAAAAGGTAAGAAAAATTATTTAACCTATGTATTTTTGGCATCTTCATAAACTGTATCTAAAAACATATGATGTTCCCTTTATCCTACTCTTTGTTTGAAATGGCCCCAAAGAAAGTGGTGTCCTTAGGAGAGCCAGGCTTTAGTTAAGACAAGGAGTTGGAGGAGATGCTCAGAAAGGTAAAGCTATAGCTAACTCTTTATGGAAAAGCAAAAATCTGAATATCATCTTTTACTCTCAGTAAACCCCCATAACTAATAAGGACCAAGTATCTCAAATTTACCTCCCAGATATCACTTTAAAGAGCATGTCGCCGCTTATACTGCCACCATCTTCTCACCTGGTCTGTCGCAGCTGCCTTCTCACTGGATGCCCAGTCTCCATTCTAGGCCACCTGCAACCCACTTTCCATGCTACTTCTCTCTCCCCAAAGCGTTCAGGACAAAGGAACTTTACCCAGTATCCCTTCCACGTATACACGGGCGTCATGACGCAGCTGTAATGAACTACTTGCCAAAACATGCCATAGTTTTCTTATACTTGCGCTCATATTTCTCTCTCTGCTTAGAATGACTCTCTATTGTCTTTGCCATCTGTGCTTGGCTACCTCAAGCTTTCCTTAAAGATTCAGCCCTGGGTAGCTCCTCCTTCAGTAAGGCCTCCCTGACAGCCGCATCCCAAAGGCCATATTAGAAGTTCTTGTCCTCTGTGCATTGATAGAGCCATGCAATTCCCTCCACCATAGCACGTACTAAACTATATAATAATAATCTATTTACTTGGCTGACTTTCCAACAATAATGGTGCTTCCCAAATAGTAGGCACTTGATTGTTGATTGATGAATGTGAAGTCATTGCAAGATCCATTTTGGGCGATTGTGGGAGATAACATTAAATACATTTGGGCTTCTTCTAAAACAGTTACATGGATTTTGAATGTAGAAATGGGCTTGGAGAGAAGAATCTACCAGTTTCAGACTCTAGTTTATACTAACCACATTTATTCCCCAGAAGTGGAGCACTATGGCTTTTCCAGTAGAGGATTATCCAAACATTGCTTTGCCCCCAAGAGTGCCCATTGTTTCTCATACCATATCTTTCCTCTACTAGGTGCAAATTATAGCTGAGTATATAGTCTACGATATGATTGTTAATAGCTATTAACAAAATGTAAATTTCACAAGGTGGTAAAAGGGGTTCATCAGATTTATCAAGAACGTTCTGAGGAATAAACATAAATGTGTGGGTTTTTTGGTTTGTCTTGTCTTGTTTTCAGAAATAACGTTAGGTAGGAAAGCCATTGCTGCATTTCAAAATACCACTTATTCAATTTTTAAGCTTTTTTTTTTTTTACTGTTGAAAATACTACAGATATTCCCTTTTTTTCCCCATTGACCCCTTCCACCCCGCACCACTCCCCTCCCCTCCCCAGGCCTTTACCCCACTATTGTCTGTTTGAACTAAATTTAGACACACAGGAAAGTGAGATTTCCCTAATGTTAACATATTCCACAGCCATAGTATAAAAATAAAAACTAAGAAATTACCATTAAGATAATATTGTGAATTAGTTATCTCATTATCGGGAGATTTTATTTTATTTTTTTAAATTAAATTAAATTTTATATTTTATTTCATTACTTTATTATTTTATTTTATTTTATATTTTATTTGTGAGAGGGCAAAGTTCTGCAGCTTTAGTTAAATAAGAGGGCACTGAAGCAGACAACTCTGTAGGAAAGTCCTATCCTCTGTGTACAGAGATGAGACCTTGAACTACATACACTACCCTTGCCTAGAAGAGAAAGAGAAATAACCCTTCTTGAAAGGAAACCAAATCTCATCTAAAAAGAAGACAGGTTTAGATAAAAGAACATTAGGCTAGGGCGCAGGAGGCCTGGGTTCCTGACTGAACACTACCATCAATGAGTTTTGTGAACTTCTGCAAGTTTAAGTGTTTCCTGAGACCCCACTGAACTCAATGACTTCTAAGATTCCTCCCAACTACAGAGTTTAATGCCTGCACATGATGTCATTGAAAGAGCAAGATCTAAAGCCAGTGTTCACATTAATATTTAAGAAGCCCTGCACTTGAGTACATGGAACAATAAAGTGAGGAGGTCACTTGTAAATCTAATTGGAACAGAATTGCCAACAGGAATACTTATATTTATTTTATGCCGCTGAAATCCATTCTTCATGATTCTCTGTTATCTTTCCTAGATATTGACTTCTGCTTTGATCTTGGGCTGGTACAGCAAAAAGAACCCAGATTTCCAGTTATGATTCAGATAAAAAGATATACAGGTCTCAATTTGGAGGGGGAAAACCAGTGAGGAAATAATCCTAATGTTTTCAATAAAAACAGAGTTTTTAAAAATTAAAAGTATAGGAGAGCTCTTAAAAGTAATCATTGCTTTATCCCATCCACTTTAATCCTCTAAAATAAATCTAATCTACAAGTGCTGTGTGGAAGACCTGCATCCCTGCAGATACAAGAGGGAAGTGAGTGGAGAGTGGAGGAAGACAGGCAGGTTGATGACCTTAATTAAAATCTATTCAGCACATAGTACAGGTGAAGGAAAGCACTATGCTGAAAGCGGTAGCATTTGGATGAGGGGAAATAACCAGGTAAATAAGCACCACATAAGGACAACATTCCATCTGAACAATTGTTTCTAGATTTTGGCTTTCGTAAATAATGATGCTATGAACATAGGGGTGCATATATTCTTTCTGATGGGTGTTTCAGGTTTTTTAGGATATATTCCTAGAAGTGGGATCACTGGGTCAAAAGGCAATTCTATATTTAATTTTTTGAGGAACCTCCATACTGTTTTCCGCAGTGGCTGCACCAGTCTGCATTCCCACCAGCAGTGTACTCGCCAGCACTTGTTTGCCTTTTTATTTTGTTGATGGTTTCCCTTGCTGTGCAAAAACTTTTTAGTTTGATGCACTGCCATTTGTTTATTTTTTTTTCCCCTTTGCCTGAGGAGATATATCAAAAAATATATATTACTAAGAAAAATATCAGATATTTTACTGCTTATGTTTTCTGCTAACTCCTCTCCTCTTCTTATAAGGACACTCATCTTACTGGATTAGAACCCGCCCTAATTGAGTATGAACTCATTTTAACTTGATCACACCTGAAAAGCACTATTTCCAAATATATCCACAAGTACTGGGGATTAGAACGTCAACATATCTTTGTAGGGCTCAGGATTCAACCCACAACAAGCTTCCAAATTGTTTTTGACTATGAGAGCACCTGTCTATGGCCCTGCTGCAAATATACTGACCTCCACGTGATGCTAGTTATAATCTTAGTGTTTGTTAATTGGGAAAAAAAGGCATTAAGTTTATAAACTTCCCCTAAGTTCATATTTATATATTCAAAATATATTTATATTTTATCACTTTAGTAATGTCAGCACTCATATGCATTTGGAAAACAGTCATACACGGGGATGCAAGACAGTCTGATGTACATCAGACCTAATGGTCTAAAGGTTAATGACTTTGAGGCAGCTCTGAAGGTGCCATGTGACCGTGGGCAGGTTCCTTAACCACTTTTCTGTAGATACTAGTTTCATCTATGCCTAAAAGAGGGCTGTTTGTCCTTTAAAATTTCATCTCTGATATTCTCATAAGTTTATATGAGAAGAAATATTTTAGACAAGAAGGCTTCAGAAGCTGTGTTGTTGCCAGATAAATTCATGTCCAATTTTACAATCAAACTTCACCCCTGCTAAGATGATGTGTCAGCTTTCAGTACTTGGCAGTACTCTCACAGTTCAATTTAAAAATAACTCAATCAGGTAAATAGTTCAGGACAGTAAATTCTTCATATATTTTTTAAGTTGTCCAATTGGAAAGTTACAAGCTCAGTTTGTCTGTAATTGATTTGTTAATAACAAGGACATATCTGACGAGGTACAAAATTAATGAATCCTCATATTCTGACTACAAATTCCTACAACTGCTTGCTGCGTTCTTTGAGTCTGTCTTCTCTCCTTTCCATGTTCCCACTTAATCAATCACTAATACCAAACAGAGTCTATCTCTTAAGTATTTCTCTATTTTTTCTTTAATCCATTCACTGTTATAAATGCCCATTGTTGCTATTAAGTTCAGGACGTGATCATTTCTCATCTAGATTGATTCAAGGGACTGGGACTCCTATTTGATGTCTTTGACATTCTTAGTGATACCCCACCCCATACACAACGTACAACCCATTCTGCATACAGCAACAAGAATCAACTTTCTAAAATAAAACATGTTGGTGTCATTCCCTTCAATGGTTTTTTCATTGCTCTTAGAATAAATATGAGTTTCCTAGCCATCCACACAATACATTGTATGATCTGGCCCTTGGCTCCCTCTTTAGCTTCATTTTCTGAGCCTGCTTCACTCCCTTCATAGGACTCTGTATTCCAGTCATGTTCAATTTCTTACAAACACCCAAATGGGCCCTTTTCTCTCTTGCCTCTAGGCTTATCCTCTTGATTCATATTCTGCCAAGAATGCCGTCCCACCCCCTTTCCCTTCTTTACTTAGTTCCTACTCATCCTTGAAGACTATGCTAAGGCATTACTTCTTCTTGACAGTCTCTTCTGAACTGTCCATCCCTCCCATGTGCCCCTCTCCCTGCACATTGAAATTATCCCTACTGTGTCATTTAGTGCCCAGTGTAAGTAGAACTATGTCGCTCTCTCCCTTTTCAACACCTTTCTACTCTTACTGAAAGGAAGAGATTACTAACCAGATAAGTTAATTTCAACAATGCTTGTCCAGCTATATTTACCATTGGGTGGGGACCCTGTTCATTGAGAGGTCATACCCATTGTACATAACTCTTTTTCCTGCTTCCTGCCTTTTTAAAACAGGTCCAGTCAGAAAATAGGCCTCCACCTTGATTTTTTTCCTGATGCTTTCTTCGCACCATATAAGAAAGATTGAGCACAGATCCCATCTTATGTTCCCTTTCTCTCTTCTTCTAGTTGCTCCGGTCTCTCACGAACTGTGATCTTCACAATTGTTTTTGCACTTTTTTTGTTTCTACCCATAGGTTAGCCAGGAAAGTTAGAGGTAGCGGGGGGGCAAGTAAATGTCCTTCCACAGATGTTATAAGGTTCTGGCAAAGTCTTTTTCCTACTGAATTGGCCTTTTTATAGAGAATGCTTTGGGAGTATTTCACGGTGATTACTCTTACCCTCTCCCTGCCAAATCCAAGAGATCTTTCTTGGCTCTTTGGTATCATAACCTGGTGGGGTACCACACAAAAGAGTGAGGCCTTACCTAATAGTGCTACCCCCATGAGTTTCTCACTCTCAAGCTAGTCCTCTCTCAGCCTCCAACAATTTGTCAAAATTCCCATTGAAGTCTGAGAAACTGGCACAGTGATGAGTCAAAGTAGGCATGACCAGTGAATATAATCTGCTATTCTGGATGGTATCTTGGACTATAAGAAGAATCTTAGGGGACAACTGCAGATACCTGAATAAAGTATGCTATGTTTGCAGTCACTTGTTACACAGTAGTGTATCACTAATACAGGAGTTGAGAGAGGGAGCCATGCAGCTGCCTGGGGAGAATAGGAAGAAAATGGTAGGAGAGCAGAACTGCGACATGACCTGACATAGGTTTTAACAGCGTCACTGTGGCTGCTACTTTGAGAAGAGACAGAGGAGACCATTAGCCCAAAGCCCTGTGGCATCAAATTCAAACTCTTACACATCAAATTGCATTAAATGTGGTCCAAATAAACATACTTTAAATCTATAGAGCCTACCTCCTTTACATATCCTGTGAAACTACACCCAGCATCTGTTAATCATAGACCAACTCTGTGTCTATACTAGACCCCAAGCCATCGCTGCCCTTCAGAGCTCTCTGACCCAAAGACTTCCCACCTGATGCTGAGCAACAGGACCTAGACAGGGAATCCCCCTCTGCAACTGCCCCCTTCCCGGAGCGCTATCTTGCCCCTACTGCTCTTCCTGGTGATAGCCCCGTGATGGGGTCTGCAGAATGTCCACTGAGAGGGACTTCGGAATCTTGTCCCTGCACTGCCCAGTAAGCTGTGTTTCTGCCTCTGCCGATCCTGTCTGTTCCTTGATCAACCCAGAAATACCTGAACTCACCACACTTCCAATCAGAACTAACTCATAGGCCTTTATTAATTTATTTTATGTTCTTGTTTCAACAGCTTTATTTGAGGTATAACTTACATAAGATTCACTCGTTTTAATTGTACAATTGAAAGATTGTTAGTAAATTTTCAGAGTTGTGCAACCATCACCACAACCCAATTTTAGAACATTCCCATTTCCAGTCACTCCTTGTTCCCTCTCTTAGCCCTCAGCAACCATTAATCTACTTTCTGTCTCTATAGTGACCAAACGTGAGGAAGGCAAAATTCTGTGGTGTAGCTGTTAGGATATGGGCTTTTCATTCAAACAGAGCTGAATTCTATTTAAGTCCAATGGAAACAGAGACTATATCAGTATCTTTATCATTACAACCTCAATACTTAGCAGAGTGCCTGGTACATACTAGATTCTCAGTGAATGTTATAGGAAGTTAAAAAGTAAGTGAACTCTAACTCACTAGCAAGCTAAACTGTGAACTTGGGATGGTCACTGATTCCCTGAGGCTATATTCTATCATCTAAAAAACAGAGACAATATACACCTCTTAGGGTTGTGAGGATTGACTGAAATGATGGTAAGTGTCTGACACACAAATAAGGATAGTGAGGTTCAGAAAGGTTTAGTTACCTGTCCAATAGTGTAGGGCAAGTTAGTTTTTGAAGGAGGGCCCAAGCCCAGGTTTGCCTGCCTGAGAAAGCAGTTAAACAGCCGCACTCACAGAAGGCTTACAGAGATGGCTTAAATGAGCACAAAGAATTATGATTATATAATGTATTATTAAAGAAAGGTGTAGTGGTGGTAGAATTAAAAGTTCCTAAAATGTTTTTTCTTCTTCTCAGTAATGGTAATAGAAAAGTGCTTAAGTGCAAGCCTATGTCATTTCAGAGTCCATCCTTTATAAATTCCCCGTCTTGTCTATCACTTATGTGCTGCCCATAAAATGGTGTTTGATCACTTTAAATCTTCTCCTCTGCCTGGCTTTGATTGCAAAAAGTGGTCAGGTTAATTGGAACAATTAAGGTGCTCCTGGGGGATAATTACCCCTTTTACTTTCTGTGTGTGAAGAGGAAGGAGGATGGCTGGTCCTGAAAATGGTATCCATGTGGCACAGGGGGAAAGAGAATTAAAAACACAGTGAAATGGAGCTCAGAATGTGTTTTCTCTTGTGCTTAATATAATTACTGAATAAATGCATATGCAGTCTCATGTATCTTTTTTCCCCAATTCACACACCTTAGCCAATGCAGATAAAAGGGATCTGGAATCTGAGCCCAGGAAAAGCCATGCCTGAATCTAGGAGGTAGGGGTGAGTTTTAGCATATCCCCACCAACATTGCCCTTCTTTCCCACCTGACACACCACCAGACTGAGACTGTTGCCAGGCCTTCCCATGGAGCTTTGAAAAACAATAGCCACTGAAGAGATACCCTTTGCATTTTGGACTCCAGCCCTTAATACAACAAGAATCTCCTTTAAGGATTCTGCCCAATGAGGTGTACTCACCAGCAGAATTTAAAGTCTACTCTGGGTTACACATCTGAAAGTGAAACACACTGTTTTTACCCTCCATTTTATAACAAGCACATTATGAAATTGCCTTGTATTCAAGTTCAGTGACTTGAGCGTGGTGTGATTGAAGACAATTTAAGTGTAAAAGTGAATGGGCTCATTTATACAATGGATGCATTTCATACAATCAGCCAATAATTAATGTTGCAAGTTAGGTGCAAGAACCATGTTGGGCTTGGCATCCTTTAAAATGACATCCTCCTGTGTTACCAAGAGGAAAGAAAGAGGAGAAACTTTGCCAACAGAATCATAAATAGATGGCCTCTACTATAGCAAGCTAGAACTGCGTGCCCACTGACTTCTCCAGTTATGCTAAAATGCTAGAAAGAGTTTTGAAGCAATTGCACCTTTAAAGGTGATTATATTTATAGTTAAAAAATAAGAAGTGGACATGGTGGCAGAGGAGAAATGGTTTTGGAAACAGCAAGCATTACCAGTACTATGTGACCTTGAGAAAGCCACTTTATCCTGTGAACTTTAGTTTTCTCCCGTGTGACTGAAAGTGATGGTTTCCCCCTTTTAGAGCTATGATAATTAAATGATCCCCTGGCTGTAAAGTGCCTAACAGAAAGTCTGCCACAGAGGAGGTGTATACTAAGTGTTGTTTCTCAGTCCTCCCTCTAAAAGAGAGGCCATAATTGAAGTGAGTTACAAAGTGCTTTATACATGTGAACTTCTCTAGAGAGAAAGTCCGTAACTTTCATCCAATGCTCAAGGATCCAGATGGTTGAGAACTACTACACTAGATGGAGAGTCTCAAAAGCAGAAGAGCCCCTCGTTCATTTCTATATACACAGTGCCACATTATGTTGAGACATAAATCAAGTATCCCTCCCGGAACCAAATGCCATTCATGTAACTCAGAGCAGACTGTTGGTGTGATTATTTAAGGAGAGTTGATTTTGTGTCTATCATGATTGATTGGAGGTGCAAATTATAGCCACAACAGCAATAATAATAACCATTATTTATTGAATTGGCAAAGTATTTTGTAACTGTTAATTTATTTAATCACTAAACAATCCTATGAGGTAGCCATCATTATCCACATTTTTACATGTGAGAAAGGGAACAGAAAAGTGAAGCATCTTTCTTAGTGTTGTTACACAACCAGTAAGTGGTGGAGTTGGGCTATGAGCTAAGAGGTTTGATTAAGAGCCACCCACCTCTATCCTGAAGGAGCTTGCCATCACCTTACTTAGATTTTTGAAATGATATACTCTGGGAAATTTGGACTTGACACCAAGTGGTGTGGCCTTAAATAAGTTTGTTTCATTCTCTAAGTCAGTTTATTCATATATTTTTAAACTCTGGTAGGAATGTAAAATTTTGCAGCCACTTTGGAAAACAGTAAGACAGTTTCTCAAAAGAGTTTCCATATACAGAGTTACCATATAACCCAGCAATTTTTATCCTGGATATATACCCAACAGAAATGAAAACACATGTCCATACAAAAACATATACATTAATGTTCACAGCAACATTATTTCTGATAACCACAAATTGGAAACACCTAAATGTCCATCAACATCCATACAATGGAATATTATTCAGCAATAAAAAGTAATGACCTGATTTATGCTATAACATGGATGGAACTTGTAAACATTATGCTAATTGAAATAAGTCAGATACAAAAAACTACTTATATGATTCCATTTGTATAAAATGTTAGAAAATGTATACTAATCTATAATGACAGAAGGCAAAGGAGTGGTTGCTTGGGCAAGGAGGGATGGAGGAACAGATTACAAAGGAGTAGGAGGAAACCTCTGTAGGTGATGGATATGTTCACTATGTTGATTGTAGTCATGCTTTCACAGGTATATACATTTTCTCAGACTTATGAAACTGTACCCTTTAAAATTTACAGTTTATCGCCCGGCAGGGCGTGGCTCAGCGGTTAAGCATCGGCCTAGGATCCAGGCGATCAGGGTTCGATTCCCGGTCAGGGCACATGCCCGGTTGCGGGCTTGATCAATGACTCGTTCATCATTGATGTTTCTGTCTCTCTCTCTCCCTCTCCTTTCCTCTCTCTGAAATCAATAAAGATATATTTTTTTAAAAATTTACAGTTTATTGCATAGTTAAAGCTACTTTTTAAAATAAGGACACTACCACTTATGTCCTAGGGTTATTTTGAGGCTTAAATAAGATCAGTTATGTGAAAGTACCAAGCACAGTGCCTGATTTAGTCATTACTTTAAAAATAATTTAAAGACACTACCATAAAAATTTCAACAAAACCAAACAAACACTGAAGAAAATAGTTCTAATTTAAATTTAAAGAATGGGGAGCCATTTTTTGTTCTTGAGTAAAGGTATAACATGGTGAGAATTTCATTTAGGCCATTATAGCAGCCCTGTTTTAGTTACTCTACCTCTATATGTACCTTAACAGTGAACTAATAGTTAAGCAACCCAGTGTGCAAGTGTGTGTGTGTATGTGTGTATATACATATACTACAGAGTTCCTAAATATATATACTACATAATGTGTATATATAGTATATAGAGATAATATATAAAAATAACATATATACACAGTTTGTACATATATAATATAGGTATAGAAATGTATATATCTTTAGAAGTTGCTGAAAGATAGATTTTACATTATGCATTAGAAGTGATCCACTTTTTTATTTTTGTTGATATTAGAGATGACAGGATTGTTTGTAATTGACACTCTTTCCTAGTTTCAATAAAAGTAGGAGCTATTATGCCCTTGATGTACATCTCTCTTGGGAAGACAATATTATTAGCCTTACTTTATGGATGGGGAAATGAAGGATCACTAAGATTAAATAAGATATTAAGAATCACACAGCTAGTATGCGACAGTGTCTGTAATCATATTCAGTACTCTCTAACCTAAAATCTCATGCTGTTTGAGGTCTGCCAGGCTCTCTTCCAAAATCACTATATCTGGTACATGGGTACATTGCTAATACTACCTCAGCATTCACAGGTACATACAAATTATAAAATAACATCAAACCTGGTTTCATGATTAGTGTCACTAAAACCATGGTTATGGTGAAGAGAAGAAGTAGAAACGTTCAGAAAGGCATAAAAATAATCACTAAATGTATGATTTGAAGTGAAATGATAGATATTTTAAGTCCAAGCTTATATCCATGTGATAGGAATTAAAATGTTGTGACATTAGGAGATCTTAGAACTACATACAGATTTCTGTATGCAGTCATTTCATTTTGAATTCTCGTTTTTGTCAGTGTTCTCTGCTCTGAAAGTAAAAATTTAAAGAGATGCTAAAGAAGAGGTAGCTAAGTTTATCAAAGTAATTTATCAAGTACTATAAATTGAACAATTTAATCCTGAACAAGGAATTTTAATAAAAGTGCTTTGATAAATCTTTAAGTATATAAGGACATGCTACTTATCATTCTGCTTTAAAGGAGATTTTCATAGTCTTTTCTTTGAAGTGATAATAGACATAATACCCCTAGAGAAATATAAAAAGATAAGGAATAGAAGAATATTTTTTATAATCATTACTAATAGTACAATAGTCTCAGATATGGTATATTACAGCTCAGACTTTGAGCCCAGACAGGTTTTTCTCAGTCTTGCCACTTACTACATTACCATGTAGCACTAGACGAGTGCTTACCCTTTCCTAAGTGCTTCATTTTCCTAATCTGTAAAATGGTGTTAATGAAGTGCCTGCATTTAGAGATGTTTGCGGATTAAATGAAAATGAGATCATGTATATTAGAAACAATGAATGATGCTGGGTGCATAGACATGCACTCAACAAATAGAAGCTGTTAGAGAATTATAATTTAAGAGAGTTTAACTTTACTTCATTTCCTGGCGCCAGGCAGTAGCGGTAGCCTGGGGCAGCCCCTTCAGGGATTAGTACATACAGTGACCTGAGGAAGGCATTTATAACTGGGGTGAAGGATCACAATCCCAGTTCTAGGGAACTAATGCTAATTGCACACTTACCTAAGGATCTTCCACACCATCACCTTGGCATACAAAAACTGGTCAGGTAACACCTTTAACAAAAACAATGGAAATTAACATTTTTGATCACTTCCTATGTGCCCTGCCTTATGTGAAGCACTGTGCATGCATTCTCCTGTTGCATCCTCAAAAGTAACCCTATGAGATAGGTGTTATGATTATCCATAGGTTACAGATGAGAAAACTGCTTTCTTGTCTGAAGGGAAGGTGCTATTTGGTCTCTGCTGCCATCTCCATCCCTAGAAAATCCATACCAAATAAACTGCCTTCCAATTAGCAGTGAGCAACCCAATTATGCTTTTCCTCCTAATACCCCTGGCAACAGCCTTTCTTTGCAAACTAAAATAAGTTTGATATGAATCTTCAAGCCAGAGTTTTGACAGGTAGGTAAGAAAAACATATCAGTGAGCACATCACACCCACTGTGCTGTAAGATAACCTTTTTTTACATTAAATATTATTGCACTTTTCCTTGGCTTAACTTTAATATTAGCATGCTAGCAAAGTGCCTGACTGCCTGTGGTCAGTTCCCTTTCTCCAAAATGCAAACAAATCATGGGGTAGCAATGAGTGGTATCAGCTGCATGGTGCTGGCTAGTGGCCTATAGGCATTCTTCTGCTTGCATACAAAGCTTCTCCCCTGGAACCGAAAATATTGAGCAGTCTCCCCCTAGGGCTACCTAGAAAGAGTCTAGAAGGAGGTCCCAGGTTTTGCCCCACCTCACCACCACCTGAACTTTGGCTCCATGTTTTATGAGACTGAAGATTGTGTGACCAGCTTCCTAAAGATGGAAATTTAGGATTCCAAGGGAATAAGAGTAAGGATAAAAATGAGTAAAAAAAGCAGGTCCTGGGAAGCTGGTGTGTGGAATGCATAATAGAATAGATCTCATAAATGTATCCTAAAGCAGGAACTCAACATTCCAGTTCTAGAGGAAATGGCCAGGGATATCTCAAGATATCCTTGATATAAAGGAATAGAATGGACACAACTGGGCATAGAAGGGGCAGGCTTAGATGTGGGTACCTGTGAATAAGTCAGGGGAGACACATACTGTACAAGCAATTATCAGAGAGATTATGGTTAAGGAGAATGTAGAATGCCATGTGAACATGAAAAGAGAAACTAAACAGGCACAATAGCACATGATGACAGTAATAACAATATATAAATCCAAAAAAATGCTAATGACTATGGTTTAAAATATATGTCAGGTTTGCTGATGCCCAAGCATACTGAATGTAGAGAACCTCTGGAAGGCAAAGACAACTCTTTTTGGGTTTGCTCTGCTTATAGATCCAAAGGGGCTTTTAATACAAGTCGGGAAACCTCTCAGACATGAGATACCTGAGGATTTGTCCTTAAACCACTGTCCGGGTATTACAGAGGATGGGCTTACAATTAAAAGACCATGATTCAAATGCAAAATTTACTTGGTTCTTTTGCGTGAAATTTGATATGAGGGAGCCTGGAGGAAGCTTGTGGAAGGTTACATTATTGTTCACATATTCACCGCTCATCCCATAGGAAGGGTTACACATCTTTATAAAGTTGAAAATTTTAGAATAGTTTTTGTTAATGGTGACTACAAAGAGATGGGATGTTTAAATATGAATTAAGCCAATGATATTAACCAAAGCAAACTTCTAAGAAGAGGCTTTATAATGTGAATCCCAGACACTGCATGTTCAGGGAGCATTTGAAGGCGCTCTTTCCACACGGATGCTCCGAAGCTTAAGCCTTCCACTCACGTCTAGTCTCCCTTCTGCCTCTTGCTGCTTATTCTCTCTGAAACTTTTGCACAATACAGTCAATTCATTTAATAAGCTGTACAATTTTTTTTAATATACAAGACACTATAGGGAAGAAGAGGGAAACTAAGGCTTCATCAACCCATGAGGAGATGATGCTCTATGGAGAGTGAAAGCTATTGAGCCAAGTAACTCCTATGCTGCCTGGACTTAAAGCACTTAGAACAAGCAAAGAGCTGCATGTGTGCTGAAGAAGAAAGAGCCATGTTCCAGCTGCTGGTCAGGCCAGGGTTGGGCTTAGTGTGAGGTAGGGTCCAGTGGCCTGAAAAAAGCCCTAGGCCATGGTGAGTGTGGACAAAAAGTGTCCAACCTCTCCCCATAAATTGCGTTGCACTGCGTGGGAGTTCTGGCTTGGGTGCTTTAGGGTTGTGCACTCTAAAATCCTGATATATCGGCAGCCACCACAACCTGAGGAATTTCTGAGTTTGTCCTGGAGAAGAGGCTGGAGTTCAGTCATCTAGTTTAAACAGGGAAAGAAAGGGCAGCTTATGGTGGTGTTACCAGAGAATCTGAAACCCTGGAGCTGAAGAAAGGAAGGCAAGACCCAAAGTGTTTTCCTTAGTTGACCAGTACACAGCTGCTAAGGCTTTTTATAAGAATCCTGTGGGTGCAGGCGAGGTTGTGTGGGAGGGCTTAGAGCACACTGTAGGAGCAGAACTGAAGTGTCCTCACCTAGCACAGGCCCAAAGCCCAAATGACAAGCTTGAAAAATGCACCAAGATTGCGGCCAGAAAAATTAGAGCCTGATGTTTGCTATTGAGCCCTACTTAAAGGTGAGCAAAGTCAGATGGAGTAATGTATTCTGCCTGAAAGGTTCAGAAAAGACTTTAAAGCTGCAGCATAGTTAGGAGTTTGTAGATAGAAAAATCTCTTTGTAAGTAGCACTTGTGCAGGTCTGGAAAGAAGAACAGACAGGCTTGGCTTTCTAGGAGCATCCGATTAATGGGGATGATAAGAATGCACAAGTGAGTGTGTATACCAAAGGGTTATAGGATGAATATGCACCATCAGTTTCCCGGGTGTGCCCTCTGCTCCTCACAGATTCTCCTGGTTTCAGAAGCCCCGAGGTCCCTAATAGAATTCACCCAATGGAGAAGCAAAACTGCTGCCCATCTTTGGGTTTAGAAAAGGACAGCATGGACCAAGCCTGGGTATTGACAATAGACTTGCTCGGCCCCAGCCCAGTCCTAACTTGGTTCTCCTGGCAATCCACATGGTGGTCATATGTAAAGAGATCAGTGTGTTCCTGGCACCGTTGACAATAAGATTCCAAAAGGAACATGCTTCAACACATAAACAAGGTTGGCAATATAGCCATCAACATTTATTTTCATTTTACTTTTATAGTTTAGAGGGTTTTATTTATTTCAAAACTAGACTGACTCATTTTAAATTAAAGTGTTGCATGCAATTAATTAATTGCCACCAGGAAGATCTTCCTTAATCTCCAGAATCAGCAGGACTCCTTCAGGGGAATGCTTCTTAAGCACAGAATGAAGTGGACTCTGTGACTTCCAAGCCACTGGGATCACTTTGGAATTTAGTCCAGCTAAATAGAGACCTCCTAATTACTATGGCTTCCAACAATGCTGTTTTCTTTAGGATTCTCACTCTAATCCTGTGAAAGGAGCTAAAAAAATCACCAAGTGAACTATAGGAAGCCTTTTCCCTTCCCCACACTCACACCCACATCATCACCAGATCAAAGGATTAAAGCCAACTCTCAAGAATAACGTATTTGCTGCACTAGAAAATTAGTTGTCAAAACCTTTACACTGAGGGGCCTAGATATTCACTAGATACTAACAAAAAATTCTCCTTAAAAAAGCTAAAACTTTGGAATTGTAGAAATTGACACAGTTCAAAAGATTATGCAGCTGTTGGGTCATATGCTGAAACCTGATACATCTAAGGTAATTTACACTTAAATTGTTAATTATTTGTGTATGAAAAATAAGATTGGAAACTGACAGTGCAGTAAGGGACTAGATATCAAAATGAATTAAGACAAGATTCCCTACATTCTTGAAGGTTTTTTTTTTTTTTTTTTTAACCCAGTGATGCTGCAATTAACAAACCCGGGAGAACAGAGCTCCTTTTATGACAAGCTCAGCTGTGGGAAAGCAACCAACAAAACACCACTTCTGAGAAAGGGGAAGCAATGTCAGGGAGTGTCATCTGCTGACATTTGTTCCCAGTCTTTCTCCCCTCCCACTCACAAAACTAAGAACCTTCCTGTCCTCTGACTTCTGAACTCCAGAAACAGGGCAGGAGGCAGTGGGGGCAGGAGCTGCTAAAAGTCCAATGTTTATGGCACACGTTTGAGATGCCTAAGTGTATGGGCTGTGGATTAGACTTCCTCCAGCAAAGCTGTTTGTGGATAAGGGACCTGCTTTAATTGGGAGACCAAGACTGAATACAGGCAACAGCAGAAGAAACTGGGTAAGAGTAGCTGGGAGAAAAGACAAGTCAGAGGCTACAAAATATGTATCTTCAGATAGGGAAAGGGCTGTTGTGTACAAAGGAACAATTTATCAAGGTAACAGCACCAGAACTTTGTGCCTCATCTAGCCATCCATCCATCCATCCATGCACCTATCTGTACATCTATCATCTAGGCAGCAGTTATTATAGCCAAACATAGAAGAGCTTTATGATATGCGATTCTAGCAACAGCCAGCAGGTGGGGAAATGTTTTAGGCAAGCTAAGGGCCCCAGAAAATCACACTGCTTTCCCTATTGTTCAGAATCTCCTCACACCTCAAGTCAGTTCCTGATTTTCCTATGCAGGTAAAAAACAAAAACAACGAACAGACAAAATTTGTTAATGTTTAATGTCACAGACTTAAAGCATGAATCCAAGTTCCCATTTAGCCCCAATTTTCATGAAGGAAATGAAAACCATTCTGTATTCTGCCTCTATCCTCGGTCCTGAAATCAATCCAATGTTCTGTTTCCAATAAATCATATTTGTGTCAGTTGCAGGTTTTCCAGATAAAACCTTAATGAATAAATACAAATGTACTGGGAGAACTAATCTCTGGAAGCCTAGATTCATGATTGTGCAGAAATAATAACTACTAATTACTTTATATGTACCGGAAGCTTTACCTACTTCATCTCAGGTAATTCTCCCAACATTCTCAGATTTATTACAGTGGAATTTCCCCAAATTATTTCAGTACAGTTGATAACAGATGTATGGGGAAAAAGGTTGAATGCCAAATATATTGGGGAAACTGGTTAAGGAAAGTTAGACAAGTTTCTTTACAGCAACATTTCTTGAGGCCCTTAATAGAGAAAAAGGAAAAGGCCCTATTTTTGTTGTTACTGTTCTTGAAGAGTATCACCAAAACCAGAGCAGGAAACGTGCCCTGGGAAAAAGCTCAAACTGCTTTAAAATCTCCCTTGCAAGCAAGCACTGTCCCAGTGAGCAGGAACAAGCCTTTTTGCAGCCAGGGAGCACGAAGATGCTGTGCTTTCTTGCATCTTGGCTCCAGTCCAACAGAGATACAGTCTGTCCACGTCCTGTTGAGGGTGGGGGGCAGAGGTAGACAGAGTATACATCCACAAGACACCCTCCTCCAGCAAATGCACTAAAAGCTTTGCTGCTTCCAGGACAATCCATGACCTCCTAGACAGTAGGGCAGCTGAGCACGATGAGGAAGGGCACTGTCTCTCTGATTCCCAGGGCCTGTCATTTCCCCAGGGCCAGTAGAGACCAGGGATTGGAGGGCAAGAAGCCCAGCCATCGTCTAAAGGGACAATACTGAATGGACCCTGTGTGCTGAGCAGAGAGGAGGGGGAGCTCTCCTCGCTGGCCCCTGGCCACCTGCCAAACCTGAAGTAAATACTGTATATGGTGAATCATTGTCAGCACTGGCACTGCCAAATGCTGGACAATGCATATAAAAGAGCCTGCATTTGGAAACATTGATTTCCTCAACAGAGCTGGGCTCTCCCCTTTCCATTACTGCCTCTAGCTTTCCTGCCTCCTCCAATCCACTCTCCACACAGATGCTCGGGAAATCTTTCCTCTGTGTAAAACTCCAGTAGTTCAGGAAATGGATGCTCTGAGATGTTAATAACTTACCTAGAACCTCATGGCTCCTATATCCTGAAATAGAGCCTTGGCACAGATATGGCTGAAGCAAAAGCTGGTCCCCTTAACCACCACTGCTTTAACTTACAACTATACTGCCACTTGGTGACTTTCTGCCTTCTTCTGAGGACCCCAGCCACAGATGTACATTCCTGCTATAATTAACCCAGCTTCAGATCACTCAGAACTCACTTCCCATCTTACATTCATCTGTTTGTGTCTTACTCTCCCAATAGACTGCAAATTTGTTGAGCCAGGAAATATATATTATTAAGCTTTTTGTCCTAGCCCACAGCACAGGATCCAGCCCACAGCAAATGTGTTTTGAATAGATAAAATAAAATTTCTCAGGGCCCTGTTCTGAGCTCTTTGTGCAATTCTGTACGTTGGAATTCAAAGATGCTTTACTTTGGTTAATCCAAAATACTGGTTTTTAGCATTTGTGGTTCTTGAGACCCATGCCAAAAAAACAAAATTGATACTGAAACCAGAGGCAGAGGGGGATTAAAATGACTCAAAGTGGAGGTACAATATGGAATCCTCGGCCTGACTCTAAGTATGACACATTTTGCAGGTAATAGCCTGTGTTCCACTCTAGAAGGGCTTCCCACATGATCCAGATGAAATCTGTTTTTCAAAAAGTAGTTTTTTCTTCCTTCCTGTCGCTATCCTTAAAAACTGAATTTTCAGTTATTCAACATTGAACTAGAAAGCAAGAACGTTTTAAACATCCATTTACCATCCTATCCGGTTTGGCTCAGTGGTTAGAGTGTTGGCCTTTGGAATGAGGGGTCCTGGGTTTGATTCCAGCCAAGGGCACGTACTCCAGTTGCAGACTCTGCCCCAATCAGGGCAAGAACGGGGGGCAACCAAGCGATGTGTCTCTTTCATATTGATGTCTCTCTCTGCCCCTCTCTCTCTCTCCCCCTTCCTTCCCCCTCCCCCCTTCTACTCTTTCTGAAAAGCAACAGAAAAAATATCCTTAGGCGTGCATAAAAAAAAAAAAAAATCCACTTACCTTGCTCTCTATATGTTTATAATCAGCTCTACTTTTATTTATTTTTTAATTGAATTTATTGGGGTGACATTGGTTCGCAAAAACATACTTGAATTTATGCAGTAACACTAAGTATTTACCATAATAATATAGGCATAGACAAATGCCACTAGATATATCCTTTCATTTAAAAATGAACTTTCTAATGCATCATTGGGGAGAAAAAGAGACATCTGTAATATTTTAAACAAAAATAAAAATAAAAATGAACTTTCTAGTCCTTTGCTGACTCTGGTTGACACTGCCTTAGGGAGGTGCAGACCAGTGCTTTCAAGTTTACACAAGACACATTTTATTAAAATTTATATTTATTGTGGAAAGTATTACAGGCATCCCATTTTTCCCCCCTTGACCTCCTCCACCCTGCTTCCGCCCCTCCCCAGGTTTCCACCCCATTGTTGTCTGTGTCCATGGGTTATGCATGTAAGTTCTTTAGTTAATCTCTTCCTACCCCCCAACCCCCTTCAATCTTCCCTCTGAAATATGATCATCTGTTGCATGCTTCAGTGTCTCTGGGTCTAATTTTTTTGTCAGTTTCTTTTGTTCATTAGCTTTTTTTTAAAGAAGATCCTTCAACATTTTATGTAATATTGGTTTGGGGGTGATGAACAACTTTAGCTTTTTCTTATCTGTCAAAGTCTTTATCTGACCTTCAGTTCTAAATGATAGCTTTACTGGGTAGAGTAATCTTGGTTTTAGGTCTTGGCGTTTCATCACTTTGAATATTTCTTGCCATTCCTTTCTGGCCTGCAAAGTTTCAAATGAAGGCTACACTAACTGAAATGAAGAATAATTTACAGGGGATCAAGAGTAGAGTAGAGGACACCAAGAATCAAATCAGCAAGCTGGATTATGAGGAAGGAAAAAACACCCAATCATAAGTGCATAAAGAAAAAAGAATTCAGAAATATGAAGATAGTGTAAGGAGTCTCTGGGACAACTTCAGGTGTACCAACATTCACATTATGGGGTAACAGAAGGAGAAGAAAGAGAGCAAGAACTTGAAAACCTATTTGAAAGTCCATTTTTTTCTAAGGGCAGCAGTGTGGCCACAGATCCTCAATCAATATGCTTGCTGTTAAATTCCTTAGTTCCAGGAATTAAATATTTCCAGTATGAATTCCCTTTCATACAGTGGCTGGATTGTTTGCCATTATACTCATACTGACCAATACCAACACAGAAGGGATTGAAAGCAAAGTCGTAGGATTTCATAGTCATGAGAGTGGGTAGAGTTTCTTTTGATTCTTTTGAGTATTGGCCTTTACTGGGAAGCATGTGCAGCTTTTAGCAATAGAGGTGGAACATGGCTGGGTTCCCAAAGGGGACAAGTGGGTTGTCATTGCTTTCTTGAATCTCATTGGCCAATTAACAGTCCTATACTGACATTAGAACATTGCCTATCTTCTTCACTGTTACATCCCCAGCACCCCCAGCCCTATGCTAAACCTGGTAGGTTCTCAGTAAAGCTGCGGTGAATAAATGAATGTGATTAAATAAAAGGGAACCTAACAGAACTAGTGCATGTGGAAGTTAGGAGCTCAAACTCTGGAGCCCGATTGCCTATGTTCCAGTCTAAACTCTGACCTTGACTCACTGTGTGACCTTGGGCAAGCCTCTTAACTTGTCTGTCCTGCCATTTCCTCATCATGATAATGCTAGTCATGTCTACCTGAAAGATCTGTTTTGAGGACAGAATGTTTTAAAGTGTAAAAAGCAGCTAGAACAGTGCCTGACTTGTAGTGACTGCTCAGTAGGAATGCCCTATTATCATCAATTATTGCTAGGCAGCCATGGATACAAGGCAGTGCTAGTGCCCACTGTGCACCCAAGTCTGTACAAGTGTGTAGAATCTCCTTTTCTGTTGCTTCAGGAGATGTGGCTTGCGTATCTCTGGATCTTCAGTGGCTGATCAAGTGGAGGTTTTCAATAAATGAGGACTTTTGAACAGATGTATGCTTCTTCAGCAGTCTGAGATGATTGACATTCTTACAAATACAGGCAATGCCACAGCTACTCTTTCTAGTTCAACAGTCTCTTGAGACTCTGGCTTCAACCCTCCACTTGAAACCTCTTGCTCTTTGTCACTTCCCTTGGCATGGGGTTGTATTTGGAGTCTCCATCTGCCTAACTCCTTCAGTAGCATTGTCTGCCATTATCTGCCATCATTTCTACATAGGGTAATGCTTCTTAGACAACACCTCCCTGGTTTCATAGACCATATCCTGAGTTACATATGATAGTCCATCCTAGATTGCAGTGGTATCAGGTTTAAGCCTTCGTACAGTAGCACAGGTACTTGTTTTCTTCGATGGGGTGATTTGGATACCAGAAGCATAATATGACCCAAGATCAACTTGGGTCATATCCTCACTCAGCCACCTACTGGCTTGGTGACCTCAGTCATTTTTAACTCTATGATTTTGTTTTCTACTTTGTGAAATGAGAATAATTATACCAACTACCTTATAACTGTATGGGGTCGTGCCAAGCATGGTGCCATGTACCGAAATCATCTGATAAATGCTGGCCCATAACACTGAACACCTACTATATGCCAGGCATCATATTAAGTATTAGGGAATCAATGATGAACAAAACACTTTGGCTGCACTCAAGAAGTCTACAGCCAGGTATAGATGACATACAAGTAAATACACTGGTGCATGACTACATGAGAGACATAACATACAGGGGTTCCTGTGAAACAGAAACCTGGACCAAATACTCACATAGGCAGCTGTCCAAGGATTTAAACAAGTTGTTTAAAAATGTATATACATATAAATCCTGATAAATTGAAGATTGTTTGAGATAATAGCAGTTTCACTTACCAATATGGTTTACACTAACCAAGCAATCTGGTATAAACAAATTTAACTAGCCCCAAAATTGTATGTGTTTAATTGGCCTAATTTCACCTGTCACATTCCACCTGTGATATTGCTGCTATACTGAACTTTATCCTAAGTCTTATCCTAAGACTCATGGCACCCCCAGAGAGGCATATTTTCAGTGCGGTATAATGAAGGTATGTATAATCACAGGGCATGCGAATAAGGTCTCCAGAAGCCTGAATGTGGCAATTATCACCATTACATTTGAATCTAATTTTACTTTTCCATTGGTTGTTTAGTCAGGTAATTGATGCTCAGCATTTTTATTCCTCTTATTGATTGATAATAAAACACCCTCTCTTGTCCAAGGTTTCCTGGGGTCAAGTTAGATGTGGATAAAGACGTCCATGCTTTAAAGGGTTTTTGATATCATCACCTACAATAATTCAGATTTACATTGCTTATCCCCAGCACAAGGTGAAAAGCAGAAGATAATACCTGGGGTCAAGATGAGGTGGTCCACAAGGAGTGATAATGTAGAGACATAAAAAACGGTGATACAAAGTGAAATATGATAAAAGCCGTCAAATGCAAGAAGCAGCTATGCAATGCAAGGAGAAGTCAGAAGAAGGGAAAGCCAGAGAAGGCTGCTTCGAGGAAGTAACATTGAACTGAATCTAAAAGGTATCATTTGAAAATAACAGAATTGGAGGGAACAGACATTCTAATATATAGAAATAGGACAACTAAAATAAAAATATTTGGGTTTCAGGGTGTACATGAGGAATAGTAAGTGGTTTAGTGCATGTGAAGCAGGGGGCATGGGAAGAGGGGCAATAGAAAAGGATCTTTGGGTCAGATCCTTGAAGTCTCTCAATGCCAGGATAAGGTCTTTTAGATTCTGACATCAAGGGTGATCCATGCCAGACAACTGAGCAGAGGTGCTATGATCAGAACTGTAAGTTCAACGTTGTACATAATATCTCCTCCTATATAAGATGTTTAGCCAACTAATACTTCAGTACTAGGTTTAAGAACAGAAAAAAATGAGCTAAAGATCCAATTTACAAAAAATACTGAGATATAAGGCACAGATATTCAATGCCATTGTTTCCCAAACTTGTCTGCCTACAAGAATCATACAGCTGCTGGGGGGGGGGGGGGGGGTGAGATTGATTGATTTCTGGACCACTCCCAGGCTTCTTTGCCTGATAATCTATATTTTTCAGCAAACACTCCAGATGATTCATTTTCAGAATCAAGCAAGTTTAGGAAACACCAGTCAAGTTGAAAACAGAGAAAATAACATTTGCATCTGTGCATCCATTCTTTTATTTCAAAACAAAAGTATTAATTGAGTATTTTGCATGCATGGTACTGTGCTGGGAACTGAAGATGCAAGAGTTAGCAAAACACAACCCTGCTCTCTCAAAGTCTACATCCTACTAAGAAAAATTAAAAATAGGAATTGTATAATCAGCTTTTTACAATTATGTGGAATGCTACTGAGTATTTTAGTATGCCATGAAGGTACATACTGGGAAGATCTGACTTCCTTAGGGTTGCCTGAAGGCTTATCTGAGGAAATAAAATTTAAGCTGGTATTTGAATGATGAATAGGCATTAGCTAGGTGACAAGATGGAAAAGATAATTCCAGGCTAAAGGGAAGATCACTGGCATCTGCCTGGATAGAGAGAGTCCAGAGAAATCTTAGAGAACTCCACTGAGACTTGGCTACAGAAAAAGAGTTAAACAGTCAACATGAGCTATAGCCCACACTGGTGACACACTGATATATGCCTACTCTAAGTATGTGCCAACCAGACAGGACTCAGACCTTGGCATGAGTCCCAGATTAGACTTCCGAACTTCCCCAACCTTGTGACCTTTCCCATGAAACTGATATGCCTCAATACCAAGAGAACAATATTCTATTATCTTGCTTACATTTCTCAGTTGAATATTGTAAGGCAGTGTAGCATAGTGGGAAAAGTGTATGAGTTTAAAGCCAGCAGACAAATTAAATCCAGCTTTATTACTAACTATATGATCTTAGACAAGTCATTTAATCTCATTGAGCTTTAGTTTCTCTAACTATAAAATGGGATTGTGTTGGTTGTTGTCATTTTATTTATTTATTTATTTATTTATTTATTTATTTATTTATTTATTTATTTATTTATTTATTTATTAACAGTCTAAGGGGAAAAGAGGTCAGTCAGTGCCCCTGACTAAACAGTCAGACAGTGCATGTTTTAAAAATTTTTGCACCACGCTGGTTGAAAATCACTGGTATAAGAACTTTGATCTGCACAGACCTGTGTTTGAATCCCAGTTCTACCACTTATCTCCTGGGTAACATTGGGACATGTTAATTTACCTTTCTGAGCCTCAATTTTGTCATCCACAAAGTAGTGATAGTAATATATACAGTAAAGATGTGAAGAATAGAGACAATGTGTGAACAATGCCTCATGTGGTGCCTGACATGTAAGCAGTACTCTGCAAATGGTAGTCATCATTAATCTTTCATTGGTATCAATTCAGCCTTCTGCCTCTAATGAGCTCAGAATAAATTTTATAGTATGCTAGACAGCAGTCTTGAAGGGAGATCCAGAAGCACTTGGGAAAGTCACTTCTCACTCTAGATTTCAATTTCCACAGATGTGATATGAGGGAGTTATTGCTTCTCAAAGTGTCTATAGTGAAAGACCTTTTTATCCCAATATATCATAAACCAATACTTATGTAAAATACAAAATCATACTCTTGGATGTCACTGCAATGCCAAATTGCTTTAAAATTGCTTTATAAGTCCAGAAATGATTTTAAGTTAGCATTTGTATATAATGTGAGACTCTATTTATGTGAAACTTCCAGAATAGAGAAATCTAGAGTCAGGAAGCAGATTAATGGTTGCCAAGGGCTAGGGAAAGGGAAGATTGGGGAGCAACTGCTTAATAGGTATGGATTTTCTTTGGGGGTGATGAAAATGTCTGGAACTATACAGAGGTGATGGTTGCACAACATTGTAAATGTACTAAATGCCACTGAACTATTGATTTAATATGGTTAATGGATAGTTTTATGTTATGTAAATTTTAAGAACATATGCTTATGTGATTTTTTAAAAGTCCATGAATGCTTGCTCATGCTCTGCACGTAGCACACTGTGGGCAGTTAACAGACCCAGACCCAACCCCAGACTATGGCCTTGATGAGCTCTGAGGCTCTCTCAGCACAGACATACTGATGCTGGATGGAACTAATGTCATTTCATGAGAATTGTCTGTTCTACCACAGAGACAAAGAGGCCCAATTGTGTTTCTCCAGGGCTGGTAAAAGTGTGATTAGGCTGGTAAGGGTTGTGATATTCACCTTCAAGTACTCACCACTTGATGGGCTCCTTTGGGACAAGAACTTGGTCTCACTGACTTCTGAATCCTAGGGCCTGCCACAGTGAATACTCCATAACATTTTAATAGATGGAATTCAATTGAGAGTTTTCCCAAATGTCTTGAGATCTAGGCTATTTTTGCCTACAGGTTTTGGCTTCATGTAGAAAAATCAATTTGTTGAGGGAGGAGGCAAAGAGAATTGAGTAAAAGAGTGGGGTGTGATGGCTATGCATACAGACAATATTTGCCTGAAAGCTCTGAGAGAATGTATTCTAGTAATGCATAAGGCCTGGACAAATCTGCATGTGGATGTACAGGGGTAATGATGTAGGCTGCTATTAACCTGATGGTATGTAACAAGTACTTTAGCACTTTACAGCTTCTTTTTGGCATATCCCAACTGCTACCACCAACATTCTTATGCTTTGGGGCCACTATTAAGTAAAATAAGGGTTACTTGAACACAAGCATGGAAAGTACCTCGACAATCAGTCTGATAACCTGGACAGCTACTAAATAACTAATGGATGGATATGCTGGATAAAGGGATGATTTACATCCCAAGCCAGATGGTGCTCAGCTGCATGAGATTTCAACACACTACTCAGAAGAGCACAAAATTTAAAACTTTTTGTTTATTTGTAGAATTTTCCATTTAATATTTTCAGATAGTAGTTGACCATGGGTACTTGAAGCTGTGGAAAATTAAATCACTGATAAGGGTGAATTATTGCACCCTTTCAGCACAGATCCCATTTAAGTTTCACCAAAAAGATCCAGTCTAGGACCACATGTTGATATCTTTCCAGTCTCTTTTAATGTGAAATCATTCCTTGCATTTTCCTTGATTTTCATGACCTTGACTTTTTAAAAGATTATAGATGTCATTTTGTAGAATGTCCTTTATTATGAGTTTGCCTCAGTTTTCCTCATGATTAGATACAAGCTCTGCATTTTTGACTGAAATATTATAAGAGTGATGCTATGTTCTCATCCTGTCCTATCGGGTGGTACATGATGTTGATTTGTTAGCCTAAAGTGGTGTTAAATTTTGTCACTTGATTAATATGGTATCTGCCCTGTTTTTCTACTACACATAGTAACTTTTTGTTCTTCTTCATAACAAATAAGTGTTTCAGGGGAGATATTTTGGAACTATGTGGAATCCCATTGCTCATCCTATTCTCACCCACTAGTCTTAACATCTGTTGTTATATCTTACCTGAATTAATTATTTCTATGGTGGTTGTGAAATGGTTATTTACTTAATTTATCATTTCTTGAACATTTATTAAACTTGTATTGTAAGACAGAGCTTCCTCTTTTTCTCCATTTATGTATTCATTTATTTACATGTGGATCCATGGATTTCTATTTTTAGTGGGTTATAATCTTGTATATATATATATATACAAACAGCCCTAGATTTGGCCAGTATGAACTTCTTTAAGCTGACCTTTGTATCCTTTTGACATACCCTCATCATTCCTAGAGAACTTCCTTAGTTTGGGAACAATAAAAGGTTCCAGGTTCATCTGGTACTTTTCTTGCCCTAATCCTAGATGCAGTTATTTCTCAGAGGCACTCTTGCTCCTGTTATTGGACAGGGTGTGGTAGTTAGAAACCAATATCTGGATACTAGGTGTGCTTATTGCTACCATGGTATCACTGTTCCTAGGACTGCTGAATGAATGGAGTTAGGAGATATATGTGTATATATGTATGTGTGTGTGGCTATGTATATTCATATATACACAATCATATATAAATATATGTATACACATTTTCATCTATTTTTATAATGTATATATTAAATACTGAGTTCACATTAATACCTCTAATTCCTACCCAACATCTTAAGATTCAGTCTAGCTTTACCTCTTTACGTATTTGTAATAGCCTTCTTCAACAGTAAAAAATAAATAAATAAATAAATGGCTCCCATTGTCTTCAATATATTTACTGATTTTTCTCAAATATTTACTTGATATATTTACTCATTTGCTTGATCTCCATGTACATATCACATCTTCCATCCCTGCCAGACCTCCTCACAGCTTGCATATTCTACTTGAATGGGCCTCAGCTACCACTGGAGTGCCTTTCCATTACATTCAGGTTTGCCTAATCACTTTTTGACAAAGATAGAAGAAGGGGGGAAAGAAGAAAGGAAGGAAGAAAGGGAAATTTTATAAATGTAATTTTTAAGGTTAGTTGAAAGGATCATAGAGTAGTTACAGTAAAGTCACCCATTACTCAAGAGAAAAGTTACAGAGTTAGTCTAAGGTGAAAATCAAGTAAAGTCAAACTCGAGCTTGAAAATCTTTTAAGATTTATGTACCATCTCTAAATAACTCCAGCACAAATTTTTTTTTTTTTTTTTTTCCAGATTTGGAACATAGCTGTGTTTTATTGGTTGAGTACCAGAATAAGTAGTTTGGTTTCAATATAAGAGTCATATTGCAGCAAATGGTAACTGAGACCAACTAAGTTCACACTCACTTCTGGACACAAACTCCTTTAGAAAAAATTGTGGGCACAACTGCTCAAACAATTGAATTTTTTTCTTTGTCAACACCAGGTCTCCTGACTCCTAGTTACTTTTTAACTATTTACTTATTTATTTACCAAGCATTTGCTGAGCTACTAATATGTTCCAGGCAATATTGTAGGTATAGGGGATACAAATGTAAACAAAACAGACAAAAGTCCTTACCCACATGGAGCTTTCATTCCAGTGGGGGAGGCAGATAATAAGAAAACAAATTTGTGGTGTGGAAGATGGTGATAAGTGCTATGGAGAGAAATAAAGGAAGTAACATTATGGGATAACTGGTTGGCTACTTTAAATTAGCTGCTTGTAGATGGTATCTCTGAACAGCTGTCACGTGAACTGAAATCTGAATGACAAGATGCTGTCAATCACTTGAAGGTCAAGGTGAAGAGTGCTCCAGGGAGAGGGAACAGCTAGAGTAAAGTTTCTAAGGCAGGAAGGAGCTTGATGTGTTCTAGGAAAGGAAAGGAGACCAGTTGGGCAAAGAAAAATGTGGTATGAGGTGGCGGAGATGAGGGGAGAAAAGATAAACACAAGAGCACTGGGCAGCTGGAAGAGGAGTAGACACAGGAGAAAACGGTGACATGTCAACTCCCATCATTTTTTCTAGGGCCTGAGGCATCGGCTAAAGCAGTGGTTCTAAACTTTAGCATCCATCAGAATACCCTGGAGGGCTTGTCAAAACACAGATTGCTGTGTTCTAACCCCAGAGTTTCTGATTCAGTAGGTCTGGGTTGGAGTCTGAGAATATGCATTCTTAACAAGTTCCCAAGTGATACTGATGATACTGGTCCCAGCACCGCTCTTTGAGGTGCCAAGGTCTTAACTCCTCAAACTGAGATGCATGGAGTCCTGGTGGGTCGTTAAAGACACAGTTTTCTCTATTTCAATCAGTAATCCCATATATTATTGTCCCCTTGAAAAACCTATCATATGACTTTAGAAAATAAAGTTCAAATTTAAAGTCCTTACAGTTTTGCCCCTCTCTAGCATTATATCTCATTTCCTACCCCTCTCCCATATCAGACCTATATTTTAATTATACAGAGCTAATGGAATTTCTTTGCACAGGGTATGTGTAACAGCTACCTATTGGTGCCAGTCCAGACACTTTTCACTGGGAGCTCTTCTCACTATTCAGGGATTCGTGACCAAGCAATTATGTTCCTGTTCATGACCCTAACACCTAGTTCAGCATACTGGATTAGGGGTACATATTGACCTTAGTAGGGCCAGTCAGATTTTCTTTTCTCAGGAAGCATTTCTAAGTAAGGCTATGAATCCAAATAACCATATTTTGCTATTGATATGTTGAATTATTGATAGCTGGTTGAGAGTCAGAAGGAAGGAGGGAAGTAGGGAGGGAGGGAGAGAGAGAGGGAGAAAGACAGAAACTGAAGTCAACTCTTCAAAAGTAGCAGAGATGATTAAGCATAAAACAAGAATCCTAGTATATGGTTCCATGAACAATTCCTTGTTCTTAGAATCCTTGAGCCATATTTTGAAATCTTTCAATGTTATTTTTGTTTGCTTAAGTGAGATCAAGAGTTAGTTTTATCATCCCAGAAAAGTCTTCTGTAAGTTTCCCAGGCAGACTAAGGTACTTTCCAATAGAGCAGCATCTCACAGTAATATTTTGGGCTTTAAGTTCATGTGTCCATCTTCCTGTCTTCACTGTAAGATCTCTGAGAGTAAAGGTCTTGTCTTTTCATCTCTGCTTCACGTAGTATCTGGCAAAAGAAGGCACCCTAAAGGAAGTGTATGACTATTACCAGAGAAGTTAGCATGATTTTCTCTGTGGAGGCTATTTAGGCTTGGTTCTAATAGATAAGAAGGAGTTTGCCAAGAAGGAAGGGAAACAGCTTTTGTCCTGTTTAAGAAAAGAAATTGGTTACTTTTACTCCTTGGGCACACCTTTCCTGATATAGCATTCCTATTTTATGGTGGTTTGCCAGTTACTTGTGCCATAGTTTGAGATAATGTAAGGGGGCTAGGGGGCTTGAATTAGATATGCTCGGACCTTTCAAAGGGCTTACAGAAGGGAATAAAGTGGACATTCTGACAATACCCTCACAAATCATGTGCATACTATCCAGGAACCTTTAACACAGGAAAGGGGGCAAATGTTCTCTAAATAGCCTGTGAACTATAATCTAGCCCCTCGGGGGATCTCTTCCAACTCCTTTTGATATTCTTCTTTATGAACACATTTCGTCTGTCCTATGGGCTCACTCATCTAGAAGGTGATTGAGACAAACTAACCTAAGAGCCCAAAGCTCCATTTCCAATCAACAGCTCTATGTAGCTGTTGCATCCCTGAATAAACATCGGGGGTTTAAACAATTGTACTAAAATACCTTTACATTTCAGATTATTTCATTTGAATTTCTCAGCAGGTTTTGTGAACACGGGGAGAAAAATCATGTATTACTTTGAATAGAAAAGGTCACAGTTTGATATAAAACATTTAAGATACTTTGGCACTGATACATATTTTTGTGTTATTATGTTCATAAAAATGTCATGTTTGTGAGAATCAAACGGTCACCTGGTTTACAAAATATCAGGCCAGGTGGGTTGATAGCAGAAAAGAAAAAGTTATTATTGAAGGATCTATACATGCAAATATTTTGTATTTTTTAAACAAGAGCTTGAATAACTAAGGTCAAGGCATTATGTTGATAATGTCACAGGACATCCTTCATGACATTGTTCAGTTCTGCTGAGTCTTTTTCCCCATACTTATTATTGTAAAATATCAAATCTCCTGTTGAGTTTTGTTGAAATTGACTATCAGAATTTGATATTCTTGAAGTGGGAAATTAGACAAAACAGACCTGTCTTAACAGCAGATGAGGAGTAGATATTCATTTTTACTGACCAAGAATGTTACTTGAGTTGTGCCTGGCTGGTGTGGCTCAGTGGTTGAATGTCAACCTATGAACCAGGAGGTCGTGGTTCGATTCCAGGTCAGGGCACATGCCCAAGTTGCAGGCTGGATCCCCAGCAGGGGGCGTGCAGGAGGCAGCTGATCAATGACTCTCATCCTTGATGTTTCTCTCTCTCTCTGAAATCAGTAAAGACATATTTTAAAAAATATATTAAGAAGTAGGATAAGGTTAGATTAATGAAATCTTTGAATGCCAAGATTTAAAAATTATATTTTACAAAAGGATCTGTGTTATCAGAACATGTATGAGAGGCAGGTATGAGGTGTTGTAAGAATCATGAGACTTAACCTTGCCACTGTTTAGCTGAAATACCCAGAGTAAGTTGTTTAACCTTTCTAAACTTGCTTCTGCACTTATAATATGAATTACTACCAGTCTTATGCTCAAAATGTTGTTGAGAGAATTAAATGAATGATAAAGGTAAACTATCTCAAACAATGTATGAAATACAATAAATTCTCAGTGCATGATATCAGAGTCAAGATAACTGCCAGCATTGTGAATGTTAGATTAGGGAGGTGAGAAGACTGGTTAGGATGCTATTATAATAGTTCAACTGAGAAATGGTGAGGCATAAACTGGAGCAGTGGGAATAAAATGGAGGTAGCACAAGCAAGCAACCCTGATCTTAGAAATGAACAGAGGGAGAAGCAGAGAAGGAGGGAGGAATCTCAAATGCCTAAAAATCTCTCATGTGGATGGGTGGAAATGGTGCGAAAACCAAATCAGGGTGGAGTACATGCCTGGGGAGTCATGGTGTGTGTGCCTGAACTTGGGCACAACCTCTCAAATAGCTGCTTATGATATGATATTGTCAGAACTTATGTATACTCTTCTGCCAAGCCCTGTGGTTAGAACATAACAACATTATATCCTGGCCAATTCCTGTTGTGTCCTCTTTGGGCAATGTCTAGCCACAGGGCTATATCCTTTATTTCCCTTGATATATTTTTCCTTATGTCTGTCCTTACTTACCTCTTCTTGACATCAGAGGGTTAAGGTCTTGTGAGTCTATTTGAGTGTGGGACAAGGTGGCTGCTTAGCCAGCTTTCAGTATAAGATTAGGCCTGCCTTTAATCTAAGCAAAAAGGGGTTGCTAAAGATCACACACAGTTTCTCATAGGTCATCCTTCTAGGGCTTGTTGGCTATATGTAGCTAATATTTCTTGAGTACTCTATGCCTACACTGTAGATATAGATGTAGATAGATGATTGATAGATAGATAGATAGATGATAGATAGATGATATATAGATAATAGATAGATGATAGATAGATAATTGATAGATAAATAATCTTTCTTATATTATCTAACTATATGTATATAATCTTTACAGTATTCGTGCAAAATAGGTACCAGTATAACCTTGGCATGGCTGATTACGTGTATATAGAAGTCCAGGTGTGGAGTAGAAGAAAAAACAAAGGATATGAAGGGTTAAGAGCAAGCTGCAACATGGGATAGCTCCCCAGGAAAGGCCTCACTAAGAAGGTGGCATTTGAGTAAAGAAAGTAAAGGAGCACACCATGTGCTATGGCAAGGAAGAGCACTCTAGTGAGAGGGGACACCAAGTGCCAAGGTCTGAAGCAGGGACAGCCTGGCATGTCCGAGGAACAACAAGAGTACCATTGTAACTGAAGTGTCACATGAGAGAGAGGAAGAGTAGTAGAAGGTGAGGTCAGAGAGGTAAAGCGGGGACACTGATTGTTACTAGATTTAAGGACTTCAGCTTCCTCTCTAAGATGGAAGCCACTCTAAGATTTTGCAAAAAGGAGTGACATGATCTAATTTCCATGTTAATTTCTCTATTAACAGATTCATCTTGGCTGCTGTATTCAAAATACAGTGGATGAGAGGATAAGGGGAGAAGCAGAGGGACCAAGCACCACAAAAGTGGTGAAAGCCAAAACCAACGTGCTAGTATCAATTTATTGCCTCTCAGTTCCAAAATCAGTGTGGTTTCTATCTCTTGATTGGACCCAAAATGATATACTTAGGTTAAAGTACATTAATTTGTTTGAAATATTAGTCTCTCTCCCTCCACCCCCTCCAGTCCTAAATATCTAATCTTCTGGAGAAGCTGTGGGAGTAATTGGTGTTTAGCCCAACATTCAGCCATCATGGGTCCCATCATTCCTCAATAGCTTTCTATCTGGATCTATCACTAACAGAGCTATAGCCTTGTTTAAGGTGTTCTCCAGTTAAAACAAAATTAATTCACATTAACATATCTTTAGATTAAGACATGATAGAGAAAACAATGTGGTGATAATGAAAACTAGCTATAGAAAAATTAACTAAAATATTCAAAATGCCATTCCAGCTAACAGTTCATAGATTTCTCTACTGCTTCTTTTGCAAAACATTTTTTAGACCTAAGATTGTTAATAAATATGAAAATAAATGCTAATTAGAATAACAGAGTAATTATGCACTTTACAAACACATAATTGAGAAAACAATAACAAAAATGATGGAGAAACTGTCGGTTTTGCTTTCGGAAGAAAATTCAAATGATACTTCATCCAGAAATACTTACGTAATCAGCCCTTAATGAGCTGCCAAATGCAGTGCTTCTCTTAATTTCCAACAGGTATTATAAGCACAGAAAATCATGTTATTTTAAGCGAGGAAAAAAACTCATACCTATTACAGAGAGGCAAAGTCTATGCTATTTTACCATAATAAGATTTTTTCCCCTTCCAGACATTCTAAATGCCTATAATTTTAGTCACCAAGTCCCTAACAGAAAGTTTTACTAACAGAAAGCTGAAGTACCTTATTATCTTTTCTATTTATAGGGCATAGATTCCCTGATATCTGGGTCTCTGGCATCTTGGTTTTTCAAGCTGATATCACAAATGCAAAGAGATAACACTCCATTTAATCAGAGCTGATAATTGATCTTTGTGTGAACAGCACAGGTAAATTAGCGTACATCAAAATTGCTAATTTAAAGTGAAGAAGAAAACTACCACACAACACAAGATAAACCAAACTTATAATGGAAAGAATTTTAAAATACAGTGGACAGAAACGTTTGTGGCTAAAAAAAAAATCTATCCACAATAGATGTGACTGGTTTCAAGTGTCTTTCAGGTGCTTACTGTAAGCTTAATGAAGAGAGACAGCATGTCTATTAATCTCTCTACTCTCAGTACTCAGCTAAGTGCCTGGCATGTAGGAGATGCTCAACATATCTTAGATTAAATATGTTGTATCATAAGATAAATGTTATATGGCATATGTGTCAATTGGAATGAGATAACAGTTAAGCAGCTGGGAGTTACATACTATTTCCCAGACATCAGTCATTCCTAGGGCACCTAACTGGCTACTTACTATATCCCTTATACCACCCATTTTATTGCTTACGTAACACTGTTTTTGTAATTGACCCACAATTTTATTTAAATAAATTGTGCTTCATTTTAGCTCATAATATCCATAAAATCAGACGTGTTCTATGCAAATGATGTTTTGCAAGCATGACAATAAATGCATACCTTTCAAATTTAAAAGGTTCCTACATTACCACTCAAAAACATCTCATGGCTCACCAATTTTACACAAGTTACTTCACTTTGGGAAATCCAGGTATAATGCAAAGGGCATAGACTCTGAAATCATACAGTACTTGGTTCTAATTCCACCTCTGCCACTTCCTAGCTCTGTAACCTGAGGAAAGTTACTTAACCTCCTGAGTTCCACCACAAAGCAAGGTGCCCTACATGCAGGAAATGCTTCTTTCCCTTTGGTGCTACATGGCAGGTGCTGGGAATACAAAATAACATGAATCCTGTCTTCATCAGGTTCACATTCTAGCTGGGGAATTCAACACAGCCAAGCATTTACATGCATCCCTGTGTGATACATAAGTATTGTTTTGATTTTTTTTTTTTTTTTTTGCACTTTGGGGCCTAAGATATAGGAGTTTTTACAGGGAATTAAAGGGTTGGTCATAGACATACACACCCACTCCTGTGAGCATGTTCTTCAGAGCGGCACAGAGCATATGGTGGCCTGCAGCCTGCGCACCAAGGCAGTTCAGACCCTGCCTGCCTGAGGCCCTGGGGCCAGAGGGCTGGCTGGCGCCTTCGCTGGGCACCGGCCCCAATCTGCTCTCAGTGGGTAAACTCACAGAGAAACATGAAAGGATAACAACAGAAAATGGTATTGGAACAGTGGGAATCAGCAATTTTGCACAGGTAGCTTTGCAAGATGTTGTTTACTGCAGTCTGACTGAAATTGGGACAAAACTGAACAAACAACATGAGCTTGGTGCTTATGAAAGTGTTAAAACTGCTAGTGGACTCTATTCTCCTCTCTCGGGAGAAGTAACTGAAATTAATGAAGCTCTTGCAGAAGATCCAGACTTGTCAACAAATCTTGTTATGAAGGTGGTTGGCTAATCAAGATGACGATAAGTAGCCCTTCAGAACTAGATGAACTAATGAGTGAAGAAGCAAGAGAAATACATATATCTACTGAGGAGTGAAAATGGAACCCCCTCCCCTAATTAAAGTAGTATGAAACAAACAAAAAAGGTTGATTATAATATGGTCCATCTCCATGTAGATAGATAGTAGGAAGAACTGGAACATTGTCTTCTTGGTTTATAATTGTGGTTCACATTTTCATTCTTTCAGGATTCAGTATTTGGACTATTTCCAAAAACATTTGAGACAGGTTAGAAGTTTTAGAAAATGCAAATCTAGACAATCAGGGGATTAACTGGAACAGGAACTATTTAAAGTCAACAGAAAATTCTACCAGGCAGCTGAATCGAGTCAATGACTAGTTTGGCACTGGATTGGATACCAGGATTCCTGGCAATGAAAGCCCAAAAGGGGAAGCATGGTGGATCTTTTCTTTCGTCATTGTCTGAAGAAAACACACACATTAGTCTACAGAAACAACCTTTGTTTCTGCAGAAAAAAGTCTGATGATATCATGTGGGTCACTGTGTAAGAAGCACCGAGAAGCACAGTGGACAATATTTTCTACTGTAACTCTACAAAAGACACAGAAGCACTGTTCACAAATAGGCCATTCTTGTCTAGACCCTTTAAAGAGCTGGAGCATATAACATTCCATCATAGCTGAAGGGATGCATCTCTGCAAAGTAGAAGAGTCTAAGATACTAAGGCACAAAAAGAGGTTTTAATAACACACTACAATGATAGACTTAAGAGAATCCAGAAATTGCTAAATTGCATACCATATACACCATTTCATTCAAGTTATAGCTGTCTTATCTCAGCTTCAGATATTCTGCAGTTATATCAAGTGAAAGCCTTGTACTTGAAAGACCGTATGTGCTAAATTACATTGTTATAATATTGGTGGCTCCAATCTGTGTTCTAGGAGTTTCTCAAGTTTGTCTTCTTATTTATTCATTCAATTGTATGAGGTATCAGTTCCACACAGTAATTTTTTTACTGTGTGGTTCATTTCTTTCTTTGTTTATATTTACAAAAATAGCAAAGAAAATGTAATAGAACCTTGAATTTGGTCACAAAAAATGACAGAGGTGCTGGCCCAAATACATTATATTCCTTCTTATCCCAGTCTCCCCAAAAAGAGATATTATAAAATTTATATCTGAAATTTATTCTGGTGTTGGCAATATATCAAGAAAACACAGAAAGGGGGCACTTGGGGGGGGCATTGAGAATAAGTTTCTGAATGATGTTGCATTAGGACTCAAGGGTTTAAGAAAGATCCTGAGGCTCTGTCACGCCTTGGCACTCCATTGTCAGTCTGTAAATCCAGGAAAAGAATTAAGAAAGTTAAGTCCTGGAAGCAGAGAGCTAAAAACATTATTTAACATAATTGCAGTAGTATCTCAGTATTACTTGTGAATACAAGAATGCAGAAGTTACCAGAACTGCCTCCTCAATGACTAGCAAAAAGCTCACCAGATGGCCCATTCAGAATATCTGAACAAGCTAACCAATCAGGGGCCTGCTGTAGCCAGCCTGTAAAGACTGGTAAAGGTGCCCACTTCTTTAAATGCACAGACACAAACACAAGGCTGCAAAGATCATGAAAAATAAAGGAAACATGACACCACTATAGGCGACTAATAAAACTCCAGTTACTGATCCTGAAGAAATGTAGATCTATGAAGTATCTGACAAAGAATTCAGAATAATCCTCTTAAAGAAATTCAGTGAAGTACAAGAAAATACAGATACATAGTTAAATGAAATTAGGAAAACAATGCATTAACAAAATGAGAAATTCAACAATAAAATAGAAAACATTAAAAAAACCCAGAAATCCTAGAGTTAAGGAATACAATAAATGAACTGAATAATTCAATAGACAGCTTCAGTGGCAGACTTTACCAAGCAGAAGATAGAATAAGTAATTGGGAAGAAAGGTCTTTTGAAATCATTTAGTCAGAGAAGCAAAATGAAAAAGAGCGAAGAAAGCATACAGAGTTATGGGATATCATTAACAGAGACAGTCTATGTACTATTGGAATTCCCAGAAAAAGAGAGGGAAAAGGGGATAGAAAACTTATTTAAAGCAATAATGGCTAGGAACTTCTCAACTATGGAGAGAGATTTGGACAATCAAGCTCAATCCAAAATTCTAATCCAAAATGATCTCCAAAACACATTAAAATAAAACTATCTAAAATCAAAGACAAAAAGAGAATTTTAAAAGAAGCAAAAGAAAAACATTCCTCACATATAAGGGAATATCCATCAGGCTATCAGCATATTTGTCAGCAGAAATTTTGCAGGACAAGAGAGTGGAATATAAACTCTAAGTACTGAAAGAAAAAACTGCCAAAAATGCTTTACTGGGCAAAGCTATCTTTCAGAAATAAAGATGAGATGAAGACTTTTCTAAACAAACAAAAGCTGAGGGAGTTCACCATCCTGAGACCTGTTTTACAAGAAACACTGAAAGGAGTTCTTCAAGTAGAAACAAAAGGACAATATTTAGTAACAAGAAAACATGTGAAAATATAAAACATACTGATAAAGGTAAGCTTATGGTCAAATTCAGAATATTATAATATTGCTGTGTGTCAGTCACCTAACTCAAGTATAAAGGATTAAGTACAAAAGTATTGAAAATTGTACACTTAAAACTTACATTTGTTACATGTCAATAATATCACAATAAAGCTGAAAATCTGCAAATGGAAAAAGTGATAGCAATGGAAATAATTTAGAGAACAGAAGAGGAGGAGTAGAAGAGAAGAAGCAAAAGAGGAGGAGAAGACAGATATTTAAGGAACAGGTGTTCTGGAAAGACAGAATTGGAGGGGAGGAATTTATAGAAGGAACAAAAGCAAATTTCCCTGAGCTCAAGGACTTGAGTGTTCCAAATGTAGGAGATCACTAAGTGCAGAGCACGGAATAAAGGTTAAAAGACCCACACCTCAACACATTGCGACATAGGGTCAACTTTTAAGCTAGAACCCTATACATAGCCTAAGTATTTCTCAAGGTTGAAAAACTCATGCTCCTCTTAGAAAGCTAACAGAGAACACATAAAAGAGTAAGCAAACAGGGAAATACAGAGTCAGGAAACACTGTAATCAAGTCAGGTAAGCAGTGAAGACATGTTCCAGGATCACAGCTGTGCAGACACCACCAAGCATCATCTTACCAATGAGTAGTTCAGAAATACTGTCTGAAAACCACAAAAATAAAAACAAACAATCCAATTAAAAAATAGGCAAAGGACCTGAATAGACACTTCTCCAAAGGGTAAATGCAGATGGCCATGAGACATATGAAAAGATGCTCAATGTCACTAATTATCAGAGTTGCAATTTAAAACCACAATGAGATATCATCTCACATCTGCCAGAATGCAGATTGGTGCAGTCACTATGGAAAATAGTATGACAGTTCCTAAAAAAATTTAAAAAAAACTGGAACTGCCTTATGACCCAGCAATTTCACTTATGGGTATATATCGGAAGAAACTCAAAACACTAATTCAAAAGTATATATGCACCCCTATGTTCATTGCAGCATTAACTACAATATACAAGTTATGGAGGCAGCCCAAATGCACATCAATAGACGACTGGATAAAAAAAGCTGTGGGACATTTACACAATGGAATACTACTCAGCCATAAAAAGGGGGGAAATCTTACCCTTTGGGACAGCATGGATGGACCTAGAGGGTATTATCCTAAGTGAAATAATTCAATCAGAGAAAGACAAATACCATATGCTCTCACTTACATGTGGAATCAAATAAACAAAATAACAAAACTGAAACAGACTCATAGATACAGAGAACAGACTAATGGTTGCCAGAAGGGAGGAGGATTGGGGGGCTGGGTGAAGAAGATGAAGGGATTGAGAAGTAGAAATTGGTAGTTACAACATAATCATGGAGATATAAAGTACAGTAAAGGAAATGTAGTCAATAATATTATAATAACTATGTATGGTGCCAGGGTGGTGCTGGAAATTTCAGGGGGAAGGAACACTTTATAATGTATACGGTTGTCTAAGCACTGTCCTGTACACCTGAAACCAATAGAAAATAATATTGAATGTCAACTGTAATTGAAAAAAAAAAAAGATAGATAACAGCATGATTCACATAGCGTCAAATAAAAATTTGAAGAAAGTCCTAAATTTTGTAGCAGCATGGCATGAGTGACCCTGAACTAAGGGTATTTGAACAGCAGTTATGCATCTATTTATGTGTCAATATAAATGTTACCAATATAAATAATATAAATACCACCTGAGTATTTACATAGTGGCAAAATAAAACAATTAGATGTTTTAAAAAAGAAAAGAAATACTTTCTGAAATTGTTTGAAGGTGCAATAAAATGGTTAATATATTTCTTAAACTTACAAACGTAATCAAGAGAGGAGCTAAAAAGAGTGGAAAAAACCATACCAGGGGAATCTTGGGGATCAGTAAGTAAAGATGTATGATGTACAATGCCAATAAATCAAGAAACAATGATGTATACAAATTATTTAGAAATTTATCAGTAACCAGAAGGAACAGTTCAATGGGCTAAAGAGTGCGTCCCTCTGAGGAACAGAGTTGATGCTTTTCATTTTCAGCTGATAATTTGATGATGAATTAACTAGATCAGAGTCAAGGAGACCAGTCTGCGGTTATTATAATTGTTGACCCAAGAAATATGGATATCCTGAAGTAGAGCTTTGGCAGTGGGCATGGAAGACAGGACTTTGAGAGAACCTGCTAATGAGTGGCTGGTGTATGAGTTAAAGATGACTCCAGTGTTTCCAGATTGAGCAATTTTAAGTAAGAAGCAAGATTTCTGTCCAGTAAACAGTTTTCTTCTTTTTATGTGCAGTTCTCGTATGCAAATACAAAAGTAGTTACAAGTGGAGACCTCATTGATCCATTTTAATTAATTATTGATATTTTCCAACATGTTATTTACATTCAGTAGCATCAGATTGTGTAACTCAAAAATTCCATGGGGGCCCACAGCTTAAATCACTTCAAGTGAAATGGGGAAATAGGAAGAAAATTACTTTATAGAATGTTGTAGAAATAGCCTTTTTCAATGGTGGGCAGAGTGGGGATAAAATGAGATTGGCATTACATTATCTGTGTAACCAAAAATAATCATTATTGTAAGGGTAAAGTCTGTTTTTTTAATGGGAAATTTCAGCTCAACTTGCCTTTAACATCTCTTTATTGACTTCAGTAACCATCAATGTTCCACACCTCTATGATCAACAGACCAATAATGAAGCAATGGTGAGAAAATTGATGGTTTTATGACATTTTGTGCTCAAATTAAATACTGTAACTTATCTCTGTAATTATGATACTTATAAAAGATATCACCAAACAGGATGGGGCAGAAAACACCACAGAGCAGCCATTGAGCTCCAAGAGAGGCTGACTGAAAGGCCGTTAGCTCAAATGATGATTGTGTCATAAGATAGGTTGGCTGATAATTTGTGCAAAGTGCTTAGGAAGCTCCTTAAACTAGAACAGTTAACAAGGTTGACTTCTTTCTGTCTGATAGATAAGACATGAAGTACCTTTGCACTAATAGGTGATTTTAAAAAGAGATAAAGAGAAATCTGGGCTTCATGTTTTAAAAGATAGATTGAACACACATCTACTTGTCTTCTCTCCCAACGTCCTCTTGAAATTATTGAAAATATTGGGAGGATGCTATTGCAGTGCCAGAGAAATCAGAAAGACAGCAAGCAGAAGACTAGAAATTCTGAAGAAATCCCAGGTGATAGAGAGATACTAGAATGCAGTTGAGATGGGATTGATTAAGGTACAAGATTAAAACCCTAGCCCAAATAGCATAGGGAACAGAGGAAGTAGCAATAATGATAATTATGGAAAGAAATGCATTTGAAATAGCTAAGCCAGTCTGCCGCTTTCTTCTAGTCTCCAACATCTGCCCAGTGGGCTGGTATTGAGGCACAGGCTGTGAGAGTCCTGAGAACTCCTCTCAAAATTAGGTATGCAGTATGCCTGGAGAGGGGTCTTCATGTAAATGTTAGGGTCTGAGAGAGAAGAAAAGTTTTAGGTAACTCTGAAGCATCATATGAAGCACTGAGGGACAAAAATAAATGAAAAGACAAAATGAAACAAACAGCAAAACAATAAAAAGCGCCATCCAAGAGTGCAATCCAGTAAGACCCTCTTCTCTGCCTGGAAGGAAGACTGTCCTTTTGACACTGGCAGGGGCATTCTGAATATTGGTCAGTAGAGTCTTTGACAGCAAAGCAAAGGAGATGGGCAGTTTTAAAAGTGCTACAGAAAGTTTACTCTGGGCAGGAAAGACCATGAGCTATTTAAATAACTAAGAAGAATCTGAGAAATGGCTGGGATAGAATTTAACCTGGGGGGGTCTATCAGATATTACTTTGCAAACAGCTAGGACATGTGGGCTAGGACCAAGTGGTTGGCAACCTGAGTATTCATTATCTTTAGATTAGGGGCTCCCTTCTCCTCCTCCCTCTTTACAATCAAGAAGCTCAAGAATGTGTTTTAAATATGTGATATTATAAAGGAGAAATTGTTATTCTTGTTCAAAATTTAGTTTGGATAGCACCATTCTCAAGAATTCCTCTTATAATTTTCTTTTCCTGATAATATTGCCCAATGACCTTTTTTTTTCTTTCTCCCTGAAGCACACTTTATTTCTGGAAATGCAGATAAAGTGCAATGCAAGGAAACTCAATCCTGATTTTTTCTTTTAGATAAGGAGTTCAGTCAGTAACCAGGAGTTACCTGTCATGGCACATGCAAACATTGGCAGCTCAGAGTTAAAGAGTCAAAGGAGTGAACATTAAGCTTTCTTCTCTCCTCTCTCTGGCTTCTCTAGGGAGTTCATACTTCTCCAGGGAACACAGGGTTAGGCCGGGTGTCAAGTTTTAATAGATAAGAAGAACTTGTGGTTATTTATAAAATCCACTTGTATAAAATAGCTTCTGGAGTGTTCAGATGTGTGTATTTCCTGTGAGTTCTGCTTCTGCAGCTGCAGCTTAGCATAAAGGTGGAGAGCTGAATAGCACACATGTTTAGGTCAGCTAGCAGTGATTAGCCCTGCTCTTTCATGATACCTTGCATACAAATAATCAAGTGCCTTATGAGTAATCCACAGGGCCAAGGAGAGAAATATCATTTCCAGCAATGATTAGGGACTGCTTTATGGGATGGGAACTGGATTTAGACAGGGTCTTTCATAATGAGCAAATTTCAGTCTCCAGCTCTCTCTTAAACATAATAGTCAGTTGAAAACACCTACAGCATTCTTTATTCAAAAGCACATTCAATACTCATTGGCTGATCTTCATCCTTTGAAGGTAAATTTCAGAAAAATTCAGATGCCCTTACAAGCTAAATCTCCTTTTTAAAAATGATCAACCTGAGCATTATTCTTTGAGTCAAAAGCAACATCTGATGAGAAAATAATGAAATTAGTTTTATCTGCTCCTGTAAAAATAGTTGGGAAGATGGTTGCAAACTAGAGTTGCTCGAAATGGCTAGAAGTGTATGGTGTTCATAAGAAATGAAGTAGAAAGGTTTGCAGAATTTGGGACAATGTGGTCTTTGTCAAGTGTCACTCCCAAGGACAGAAACACATTTCTGTGCTTTATTGATTACCTTTGAGCAAAGGAGATGGATTCATAAAAGAAGAGGGATCTGGGAGTACTGCAAGCAAGGGAGGTGGAATGTACATGCAGCATAAGGCCCAGGGCAAGACTCACATATTTGAGATAAAAGTCCAGAAATATTTATGGAAAATTTAACAGTTACAAGCTGAGAATGATGTTAAGTGAAAAATCATGAAATAATTGTATAGTGTATAATTTCCACTACAATAAATATTATGTATGGGAAAATATGTCTATGTATGTTTGTCTGTTTGTCTATCTAAAATAAACCCAAAAGATTGCCAAATTTCACAGATGCTTTCACAGTTGTGCAGACTGGTGGTGGTCCCAGATGTCTGGAAAGATTGGGACAAAATTGATGTAATGTTAACTGGATGCAATTATGCAAAGGAGGGAAGAAGATTGTACTCCAAATCTGGGCAAGAGAAGTTTATATATAAAGGTGTTGCCCATAAACATCTGTGGTTACCAAGCTCTTTGGCCCTCTGTTGTAGGAGAGTGAAAGGTCTTCCCAAATGCTTTCAGTGGTTACTAAAATGTTTCCTCCTGTCTTTGCTGGATCCTGGTGATGGGGGAAGTAAAATAGATCAATTTCTGAACATCTGTGATACACTAAGAACACAAAATGACAGTTCTAGTTTCTTGAATTAAAAGTCTCATTATTGGGCTGTCATATTGAGAGAAGAAATCCCAAATGTTTAACTGAAGTTGCCTGGAGTTACACTGCAAACCATCAAGAAGAAATTAGAGATATTCAGAAAACTTGTGGCTGTTTTGGTTATGTACATTATTTTTTTATATATATCTTTATTGATCTCAGAGAGAGGAAAGGAGAGGGAGAGAGAAATAGAAACATCAATGATGAGAGAGTGATTGATCGGCTGCAGCCCGCAACCTGGGCATGTGCCCTGACCGGGAATCGAACCCCGATCGCCTGGATCCTAGGTCAACGCTCAACCGCTGAGCTATGCCCGGCCAGGCTATATGCATTATTTTCCAGTGGTACAAATACTAATAGAATTTTATTTTCACTTTGATATTTAGTGTTTGAAGAATATCTCCAAATTGGAGTCTCTTGCTATTTACTCCTTTCTCCCTGACTACTGTGTTAAATAAACGCGTGGGCTTCCTACCCAATACCCTTACCTTCCCCTTCTTCCTTGGTAGCACAACCCAGGTTTTGTTCAACCTCCTTTAAATTGCAATATTCTTCCCCACACTTAAGTAATTACTTTTGATTGGAATTCCTAAGTGAAGCATTTCTTGGTAAATGCTTGATTTGACTTGGACTAAATGATGTAATTCTGGCCAATGAGACTTGAGTGAAAATCTGATGAAGGCTACTGGGAAGGTTTTCTTTGCTCTTAAAAAAGAACGTAAGAGAGATATAGACTGTTTTGAGAATTAAACAAGTTAATATATATGTAAATCACTTATAACAGTAACTGGCACATAGTAATTGACTGACACATAACAATAATTAAGTATGATTGTTGTATTGTTGCTGTTGGTGTTGTTACTGTAAATATGTGGTATAAGATGTATACACTATGTTTCTATCAATGTAGCTGAGACAAGCACTAGCCTACAATGAAGGCACATAGCCACAGGAAGAGTTTTGACAAAAACTGGGAAAACCAAGGTCTCTAAGAATTTTTTAACTTAAACCCACAGAAGCTGGCTCAGAGCTAGTGGGATATAGGTATGGAGCAATATTATTCATCCCACCATAGCCATGGAGAGAACTTTGATGCTCCCTCAGTAAGAAGAAGGAACGATCTCATAGAACTTATGTTTGTTTTTTTTATTCTCCATTTGCTACCTCAATCCAACTCCCTAAATCAAATCTTTCTATATGTACAACTTATGTATTATGTATTAATCATATGATAAGATTACAAGAGCTGAAATCATAAAAATAATATATTCTAGAAAATGAAAACCACAAAGTTAATGCAGAAACATTTCAGTTTCCAGATGATTTCCCTTTCTTTTTTTAAATTGAATTTATTGGCATGACATTGGTTAATAAAATTATACAGGTTTCAGGTGTACAATTCTATATTACAATATCTGTATGTTATATTGTGTGTTCACCACCCAGTGAAGTGTCCTTCGATTATCATTTATCCCCCCCTTTACCTTCTTGTACCTCACTCCAATGCCATTTACCATTCGTACAAATGGTTCATTGTGAGAACAATTTGACCACACATTGCTGGCTTTGAAGATGTAAGAAGGGGCCATGAACCAAGGAATGCAGGCAGCTCTGGAAGCTGGAAAGGCAAGAAATTGTATTCTGCGCTAGTACCTCCAAAAGGAATGCAACCCTGATTTTAGCTCAAAAAAACACATTTCAGACTTCTGATCTACAGAACTGTAAGATAAATTTGTGCTGTTTAAGTCACAAAGTTTGTTGTAAATGTGTTACATCAGCAATGGGAAACTAATACAGGGAAAAACATGTGTTCTCCCCTATCGGTCCCACTCACTTGTGGATGGGTGCAGTAGGCAAAACAATGGCCCTCCAAAGATGTCCACGTTCTTTCTAATTCTCAGAAACTGAATAGGTTATTTTACATGGCTATGGGGGGAATTACTGTTGTTTAACCTTGAGATGGTGAGATCATCCTGGATTATCTGGAAAGCCCATTGAAAACATACAAATGGCCAACAGATATATGAAAAGGCCTCAACTTCACTAGCTATTAGGGAAATGCAAATCCCAACTACAGTGAGATACCACCTCACACCTGTTAGAGTGGCTGTGATCAACAAGACGATAATAACAAGTGTTGGAGAGGCTGTGGAGAGAAGGGAACCCTCATTCACTGCTGATGGGAAGGCAGACTGGTAAAGCCACTATGGGAAACAATGTGGAGGTGCCTCAAAAAAATTACGAATAGAGCTACCATATGACCTAGCAATCCCTGTTGCGGGGATTGACAAAACAAGGCTTAGACAAGGAATGCCTACAGGGTAATAATAGATGACAGAGAACTTAGAGCTAAAGTGAGGGATACAGAGGATAAGTACTTCTGGAATTCTGACCACATAAACAGACATAAATCACTGGGCCTAGCTTGCATCTGATGAAGCGTTCTGTAGGTACAGGAGGATGGCATTAGAGAGCTGCTGACACAATGGGCTATCTATCATTGTACTGTGCTACAGGTCTGGCATGTTACAAATGAGTTCCCTGGGCTTCTGAAGGCAGGCTGAGGCAATGAATGGGTCTCATCTCCACACTGATGTGCTGTCATACAGAAAAGAACCACTGAACACTAACAAAAATAATTCATTAGCCCAGACTCTCCTGACCTCCTTAAGAAACCCTTCCAGTCCACAAATGTCTCAGTTGATGGTATTGCAGCACACTTGTAGAATTCATCTACATCATCACTCTTTTCCTCATTCCAGTCCACACCTCTTGTTTTCAAGCTAACTGATACTCCCATTCATCTTCTTCAAGCTCCTGCCATTTATCTCTGCGCATGAGAACTTAGCCATGGGAACTTGGGTGACTAGACCATTCTATGACTCAGGTTCCTAATCTTTAAAATGTGAATGATGTGGGGATTTCAAGTGGCTGTAGAGTAGGTGTAAGCTACACTCACCTGCTCCCATTGCCAAACTGGATTTAAAGCTAAATTATAGTGCATTCAACCTGAATAACCAGCTGAAGGCTAACTAAACTGAAATACTATAACCAAGAATTTACAGAAGAAGCCACATAGAGACTGGTAAGAAGGGCAGAGACATGGAAAGTGCTGGTCTCCACACCCATGCACAACAGCTAAGAGACCAGAAGGATATCTTGGTTGCAAAACTTCCTCCCCCAAGGAGTGTGTGGTCTTAACCCCAAGCGGGGATTCCCAACCCAGAGCAACGGAGATGGGAGAGGAGCCTGCATAGCTGCTGGTGGTGAAAATCAGTGTGGATTCAATCTGCCTGGGAGAGAAAGGACTCTTCTGAATACCCAGACACCACCTCCCCAGGGTTGAGCAGCTTGGGGAGTGCATTTCCCGGTCCTCCAACTACTGGCAATACCACTCTGCCATGCCCATGCTCAGATCCTACAGAGGGGTCTGCTGACTGCACCCAGCAGAAACCTTTGGGGAGCTCTTTTTCTGAAGAAGCTCTTGGTGGAAACTCAGTGACTGAACTATGTAGCTTTGGAAAGGGGACTCACTTAACCTGCCTTTCTGGCAGCCAGGGGCCCCACCCTGCTAACCACAGTCCCATGGTGGGTTCTACTATGAGCTGCTTGAAGCTGGGACCTTCAGTGTGCATCCCCCTCAAAGGAGTGTGCAGATGATATTTTGTTAAATTGTGCAATTGAAACCTGTAAGGTTTTGTGAACCAATGTCACCCCAATAAATTCAATTAAAATTAATAAATGAATAAAATGTAAATGATGACAAGATCTATCCCACAGGGTAGATGGCTGTAAGGATTAAGTGAGACACTGTAAGCAAATTGCTTAGTAGAGTGCCTGGCAAGTCCTCAATCAAAGTACAATATGATTATCATCATTCATTGGGACCTGGTACTACTTAATCATAAGTTGAAAGATCATATGTCCAGTTTGCACGGTACAACGTAGGTTTATATCTCCTGTCCCATATTAATTATTAACAGCACCCATTTTCACTCACAGAAATGTCCCCAAATGGCATCTTAATCATAAAGAACAAGGCAAGAAGCCAATTGAATTCAGTTGTCAAATCAGTAGCAACAGGAAAACATCTGTCTCAGGACTTCTTCAATCTTCTCTGCCTAAGGAGCAGGGTTGGTGCTAGAATCAGAGCTGGGACTGTGTCCCAAGAACAGGCCAAAAGTTGTAGACAGATCACTTGAGACATGTTATATTTCACTTCTCCTTGAACAATTTCTTCTTTATGCTCCCTAATCCAGGGAGAAAGCAGGGATTAGAAAGAGCCAATTCTGCTGCCATTTGATTTTTTTCAAGCAGGCATTTTTGTCTGTCTTCCTAGAAAGAACAAAGTGAAATCCTTCTGATATCGAACTGCCTCAATGCTTTAAAGCCCCGGAACTGTGATTATGGTCTGAAAATAGCTCTTGATGTAAAACAAAGATTAAAGTTTCAGGTGAGTTTAAAGATGGGTTCTTCTTAGTTCTAACGAAGCTAAAACCAGGGTTAGACCAAACATCAATTTATTGTAGGCATAAGATAAGGAATTGCACTGAGGATTTCGTCTTTATAATAACTTTTCCTTTAGAAAGACCTCTTTCAATCTTCACATTCATGAATTTATATGTATATGGATATATATTGCGTATGTATATATAGGGTGTCCCAAAAAACCTATGTGCACTTTGAGTGATTATAAAGTCCATGTTTATTAACATATAGTTCATTTTCAAAATTTAAAAGAATCTACAGAAATGAGTAATTTTTTTTGTCAGTGCCTGTTTTCAAACTGATGACTGTTCTCGTTCAGGCACTGCTGAGAACTCAAAGTAGTGGAATCGCAAACATCAAGAATCATTTTGTTCGGTACCTGTGCGCCCTCAATGTGTTCACTGTTGCAGGTTTTGTACCGTAAACTTGATCTTTTATGTGTCCCCATAAAAAAGTCTAGTGGCACTTTAGGATAAGTTTTCTTTGTTCAAAGCTTAGTCTGGCTTCACCCATTATTCCAAATCAGTTAAACCTGAAAAGGAGTGAACATTAACTGAAATATCAGCTGTTAAAGTGTGTGTACATTTTTGAGGACACCCTATATATAAAAAGAGAGAGAGAGAGGAGTGTCTGTAGGTATTGACATAGAAGAATGTCAATATACATGCTGCAATGCAGAAAATAAGTAAGAAATAAAAATATATATATATGGATTATGTGTGTCTGTATATGCTTAATGAAGAAACTGAAAGGATATCTCTGGGAATAAGAAAGGAGGGTTGGTGAGAGGTAGGTAAATTTTACATTTTATTGCATAGTCAATGTGCTTCTGTGTCATTTTACTTTCTTTAACAATAAGCCTGTGTTACTTTTGTAACTAAAAAAATTATGCCAAAAATTATCATTTTGATTTTTAAGCATAATTAGTTTTCTAAACCATGCAAATATACCTTTTAAGACTATGTATCTGTCCCAGTTTCTCTGGAGACATAAACGCAGGTGGTCTAACTCCCAATACGTGGCTATACCACCGTGAGGGTCGAGAGACACTTTAATTCAATGAGACCGAGCCAATAATTCAAGTTTCAAGAAGGGAGACAGAGACAAACATGAAGCAAATCACACAGGGTTTATTTACCAGTTCCCAATGGTTCTTGGCACCAGCAGGCCACCCGGAGGATCCGCTGAAAGACACACACAAGGTCTGGGGGTGCGGCCGCGACGGCGTCGGTCACTGCAGCCCTCTGGAAGTTCTCCTAGAGAGGTGCAGGGCAGAGCAAGGCAGGGTCAGCTTTCCCGGAGCTGGGGATGAAGTCTGTGGAGGGCAGACAAGCATCCAAAGATGTGGCCGAAAAGCCGCTGCTTTTAACAGCTGGGTTGAAGGTGTGGTGCGTCTTCAGTGTGTCTTATCAGGGTCCTACAGAGCTCGGGCCTGCTTGGAAGCCAGGGCTACAAAGTGTTAATCTTATCGTGGCACGCAGGCCTCACAATTACACTCGGTCACACAAGATGAAGTTACTTATTTCAAATCTAATACATACATCAAACTTATATTCCTGACTCTAATACACACACAAATCTATTTCTATAACAGTCCACCCGGTGATTCCCGCGGATTTAGTCCAAGGGAATCAGACTAAAAGGGGTTTCTTCTTCTGAGGAAGAAGAGTAAAAATCATCTTAAGAAAGAGATAAAGCAAAAAGAAACAAGCAAAACCAAGAGCAATTTCCTTAATCAGAGTCCAAGTATTTTGTAAAGAAGAAAATCCATGTTGAATGAGGGTCACGGGGTTCAGCGCGTTCCAGTTGGGAGTGCAAGGTACGATTCTCCAAAGTGAGAGGAGGGTGTCCCCGAGATGACAGGCGGTGTGTAGCTTCCTGACGTCCTCCTTGGTTGCGATGGTCCCAGCATTTGGTACGTAGACGATGTGATGTAGTTCGTCTATTGGCTTCTTGAGTTGTTGAAGCGTCTTCTTAGTGAGACCCTCAAGTTGTGCTAACTTAGTAAAAGATTCGTTAAGGGTGGGTGGGGCGGTATAATGCTTGGTAGTTAGAGTAGGGACAAGGGGCATAGAAGGGTGCCAAAAGATAGTTGAAGATTCTGTATAAGTAGTATAATGTGTGACATTATTTATAGAAATGTTCATAGCATTAGTAAGGAGAGAGCAATTATTCATGCCTTGAATGTTGACATCTAAAAAGGTCTTATGGTCAAAGTAGGAAAAGTTAGAGAAACAAATTACCCAATTATGTCTTCCTAAAGAGTAGAAAGTGGGTCTAGGCTGATGTGGGATTAAAGCAACAGGAAAAGAGTCTGCATAAAGTGCATTATGAGCAATGTAGACAGTGGGCGAGAATTCAATAAGATCTGATTTTTTGAAAAAGTAGGGATCAACGAACAAAAGATCGCCTATAGGTAAGACATAATCTTCTCCTATTTTGGTAGGAATATCAATAGTGGAGTAGGCTAGGAGATTTTCTCCGCCAATAGTTGTTAGAATAGATATTTTGCAGTCTGCCATGTCACAACCAACAGGCTTAGAGAAGTCAACTCTTGCAGTAGCATCGCTCCATAAGGGATTAAATCCAGTACCTAACTGTATTAAATTAAGCATGTCTCTGTGGGCCTGAGTCAAATGGTCTTGAATTTTTATGCATTGCCATTTGAATTGATACATTTGGAATCGAGTATTAAGGTCCTCTAGGTCCATGTGAAGCTTTTGGATAGCCTCATTCTGTTGTTTAGTTGCTTCGGATAATAATCTGATTTGTTTTTGGGTCTGTGCAGCTAGTGCATAGGCCGAATCAAAAGAAGATGAGACTAATCTCATTATCTTTGCCTCTTCCGTGGCCGTTTCTGACATGAAGACATTTAAGTCACGTGTCAGTTTGTTGATCTTAATAGAATTAGCTATAGATACAGTTAGGGAGAGAGATGCCATTGCAAATGAGGCTGCATCAAGTTGTAGGAGTTTCCTAACATTAGAATGAAAACGTTGGGGAAAGGGTGGTAATTGTATGTTAAGTTGTTGTGAAGCACATGCAGGTATAAGGGAGGTTACAAGAAAGTCAGAAGGTGAAAAGTACAGAGTGGTGCGTTGAATTTGTGGTTTGTAAATAATTCGAATTGGATTATCAGAGTGGGTCATGACAGGAGGTGGTGTTAAAATGGTAGGTGCAGGCTTAATAATACCATATGAATAGATGGAAGGAAAATGTAAAGTCCTTAAACATATGGTGCTATTATAACATCCTCTATAGATAATGCAGGGGTCTAGAGGTGTCTTAGTAGAGCATTGATCTCTCGGGTTTGATACATGGAAGAAATCAGAATTAGGTAATACTGTGTGGTTAGTAATAGGTGAGTGATGGTGTAGGAAGGCTTTTTTCCATCCTCCTTCAAGGTACATTATCATGTATGATTGATAACCTAGTGATAAACTTCCTGCGATTCTAAAGGTGTTGTGAGTGTTAATCTCCGCACCAAAAGTAGAAAACCAAGAGGTTGGTTTCATTCCATAAGAGACATTGTAAGTGAGATTAATCCTAGGGTCTAATACCTGAGAACAAAGATCCCAATGAGTTTTGTCTAAAGGGAATGGTGTTGGTCTGGTAACATTTTCAGGAAACTTGTACCATTTCTGTATAGTGTGAGGCGCTGCACTAGTAAGAGTGCCCTGAGTATAATCAAATTTTACTGATATATTCCTATACTTTGTGATAGGAAAAGGGCCATAAGAGTAAGGATGATATCTAAAGGGTGCAGCTTTAGTGTTAATGGAATGTATTGGAATAACACCATATGGTAGGTTAGGATGTAAAATCATGAATTTGTGAATGGAACAGTCATGGTATGTCTGACTCTCCTTTGTTAAATTGATATTAGAGGTGTTACTTCTGAATAAAAATATAGGAAATGTTGTTTGCTGAAATTGGATAGACGAAAATTGGAGTGTGATATTGCCAATAAGTGAGGAATTTAGATTATTGGGTTCTTCCCTTATTAAGATATGAGTAGACTGAAGCCAATTGTGTAAGGTTGTGTCTATTTTTGATGTAAATGTCATTGTACTTGTTGTGATGTTAGAGCAGTCCTGTGGTGGGTATTCAAGAGCTTTTATAGGTGTTTTTACGCCTACAATCATAGCATTTATAGTTGTTTGTATAATATTTCCTCTGCCTCGACATAAGTGAGTACTATTAAGCATGCCCCTCTGATTTGGTAAGTTCCATGTGTTTTGGGTAAACCCTAGAGCCGATGGTGTTCTGAGTTTAGATGCTAATGTGATTGTTTTTTGATAGGTATGTTTCTGTAAGAGTTCTTTTATCGGTTTTGGTAGGAAAGAAGGGTCTCTACAATAAATTGCCTTTTCTATGAATGTAAAGCTTTGATCGAAAGGGTCAGTATCATTAAGTGGAAAAGAATTATTCACTATGCCTGCTGCAAAACAGATTTGATAGATGGGACCAAATCGAGGTGCTTCCCATAATTTGGGTTCTATGGTAAAATCATCATAAGTGACAGGGGAAATTAGATCAGTCAGCACCTGAGGTATATGTCTAAAAGGCCAAAAATTATTGTCCTTCTCTAGGTATTCTTCAGGTGTGATTGCATCATCCAATGGTGTCCTCATATGAGAGGCAAATGCAGTGCCTTCAGAGGCACCTATAGTGCATTCTATTCCAATGCAAAAATTGCCAAAGGTTGGAAAATTTGGAAACTCTGTAAGATAATATTGATAATATGTTATGTCACCTTCCTTTACTGTATGATTAATAGGATGTCCTTCAGGGAAGCCTTCTGGTAATGTAGGATTTGAAATTGGTGGTGAGAAAAAGGGTTTGGGATTCATGAAAGTTGGAGTGGTTAGTGAGGTAGTAGGAGTAGTGGCCTCTAAGGTTTCTGTTGTTTCTGTTGAGGCAGCTAGATTCAAACTAGTAATGTTCTCATCATCATACTCATAGTCCTCTATATCTGTGTCATCTAGTTCTCCTGTGTTCCAAAAACTCATTAAGTGTTCCATGAAGGGTACTACATTAAAAGTTGCTCTTTGTATACAAGTATTATTTTCTTCAGTGCTATAAGGGTCTATTGACTGTATCGGCATTATGATGGATCCTCTTAATTGTAAAAGGGTATCATTAGAGATATGATAAGTTATTCCCTGTGGTTCCCGAGATTGTGTGTCAACAATTGATACAGATCTAGTACGTAATGCATCCTGAAACCATTGAAGTTTCACACAGTCTTTAAGTTGTGTGTGATGATATGCTCTTAGAGTAGTCTGATCTTCATTTAAAGCTTGTAGCTGACAATACTTCTGTGTATAATAACTTGGACATAGTTTATGTGTAGCAGTGTAATATAGAGAAGTGTTGAAATCAAAGTGTCCTATAGTTAGAGAAAAAAGAGTATTGTTAGTGAAGATATAAGGAGGGTGAAAGATGTAATGTTGTGGAGGTTGTTCTAAAGTAAGGTTATGAAGAGGTGGTTCCATAGTCATAGCTGCTGCTATAGTATTTGGTTTTATAGTAGTAGTAGTAGAAGTTTTAGTAGAAGTTTCAAAAGAAGTAGCTATAGTAGGAGAAATAGTTGTACCATTGCAGATTTTAAAAAGTATTACAGAAGCTAGAGTTATATAAATGATTCCTCTTCCTCTAACATTTGCATAAGTTCCTCCGATTCTTTTTCTCGTTGGGTAATAGCTGGGCGGAAATGCCATTCTGGGGTTGATTCGGGAGCTCCTAGGCTTCCTAAACAAAGTTGAGTAAGAAATTCTGTTGGTGTGGACAATGAGAGTATCTGAGGTGGATTTCTATCTTCTGCATAAATTGCTTGTTCAGCTATTGTTATATAATCTTTCAGCATAGAAATCCAATCAATTGCAGCCTGACCTGGTAAATATTCAGAAAGGCTTTGAATGCCATCAAGGGTTCCTTGAACTATTTCTATAACTCCACCTGAGAAAGCAGAGCAAATAGGTTGTGGGTAAGCACTTGCATCTAGTAAAGCAATCCTAGTGTACCATGAAGGGTTGATAAGATCAGGATAGAGTCTGCGGTAACGTCTCTGTTGTGGCGGGGGATTCAGGTGTGAAAGTGGGTAAAGAGGAGTAGAAGGTTGTAAAGGTTGGGTTGCAGTAGGTGCTGAAGGGGTATGAGTAGGAGGTTGTGGTAAAGCCACAATATCAGCAATATCTGGTGATGGAGGAGGAGTAGGATTAGAAAGTTGAATAGTATTAGGTGATGGGGTAACTATATTTCCTTTGACGGTCTGAAGGAATTCGGTTATGTTGAGCTCCCATCGCTCCAGGATAGACCTGTCAGGATACAGACAGTGTGATTATAGAACCAAGATGTGGGGGTAGTGAGGTTGGAAATGATATCATGAATTATTCCTCGAAGATGTTCAATATCATTAGAGTATGTGATGGGTGGAGTGTATGTTCTCCATTGGCACCATGTAAGGGTCAGAGTGCCAATCACTATGGCGAGGAGTAGAATAAAAGTAAGAAGGAAAGTAACTATTTTCATAACGGTCCCTAAATGCATCCTGTGAGATAAAGATTATAAGGATTTGTAAGAGAAAGAAAGAAAGTATGGCTGATAAAAGTGTGTAAAGCAATATGATAAGTGTAGGTCTCAAGTAAAAGGTTGAGAATTGCCTATCTTGGTCTGTTGTAAATGTCCCTTGTTATTTACAGTCCAATATAACGAGGCTCCGCTGTGTGCAATTATTTCCTGTGGGGATAGGGAGCCATCTTTAGGATTTTTGGTTAAAATTTTATAAGGTAAATTTCTATGAATTTTAGGTGTAGGTGGAACAAATTCATAATCTGGGATTTTTTCAAGATGAGGAGCATAAAGTTCTTCAAATGGTGATAACCTCTGTGGTCTAGGTCTGCTATTTAGTAAAAGAGTAGCTCTATCTAACAACTCTTGTAGAGATGTGAAGTGTCTGTCCATCATCAAAGTTTGGATCTTATGTTTAAGAAGACCATTATGTCTTTCAATTGTACCTGCTGCTGTAGGGTTATAAGGTAAATGAAAATTCCAATCAATATCATATTCCTGTGCTAATTTCTGAACTTTTGCTGCTGTAAAGTGTGAACTTTGATCTGATTCAATGCATTGTGGAGGACCAAAATGGGTCATCCAACTTTGGATTGTTTTAAGAGTAGTATTGGCATCTGGGTGATTAGAACCAATTGCAGTTAGAATTCCAGTGCATACATCTACTAAAGTACAAGCATATTTTTGGGTAAAAGGTACTGTTAATGGACCAATAAAGTCAATTTGTAGAAGTTGATTAGGAAATAAGGGTTTACTAATTCTAGGTGGTTGTAAAGCCCTAAACATTTGAGTTCCTTTACAAGTTTCACAAGAATTTACAGCTGATTTAATATCTTTAATGGGGGTCTTAATATTTCTTTTATAGAACCAATTTATGAGTGCAGAGTGTCCAATGTGTCCTAAATTAGTATGAATCTGTTTAATGAATTGGATTGGTAGAATAAGTTCTTCCTTAGGTTTGTCAACCATGTATTTGCCATCTCTCTTTTTTAACTTGATAGTTGGAATTGGAGGTATAAAATAATTACCATCCTCATCTTTCTTAATAGATAATTTAATGGGTAATGATTTAGTTCTATCAAGGATTGTGACTTCTTGATCGGGTGTGAGTCCTTTAGCTAATTGATCTGCTACTTGATTGTGTAATGTAGTAGGTGAGTTGTCTGTAGCGTGTGCACTAACATGTGTGACATATATCTTAATCCTTTCTGAAAATTCATCTAACTTAACCCAGTAAGGTTTGGACCAAATTTCCTTTCCATTAATACTCCAATCAGTTTCTTTCCATTTCCCGGACCATAATATAATACCATTATATATGGCCCAAGAGTCGGTGTAAATATACACCTTAGCTCTATGTTGTTCTACAGAGTCTTTCACTGCTAGGTATGCTGCAATGAGTTCTGCATGTTGAGCAGATTTGGACTCACCCTTTGCTGTCAGGGCTTGACATGTCGCGGGATTGAAAGCCGCAGCTCTCCAAGTATGTCGGTCGCCGGACACGGAGGCTGATCCGTCTGTAAACCAGGCATTTTTCAAGGTGGGTGAGTATTTTGGTCCACACGTCCCAATGGGTTTTGCCATTGGGGCAAGCTTGTTGGCACGGGTAGGTGGCTCTACCTCAAGCTTGCAAACCTCCTCGGTGAGGAGGGCTGGTTCTCCAGCGCCGCTGGTACTACGCGAATTGATATACCACTTCCATGCGAGTACCTTCTCCTCAATTTGGCTACCTGCCAATTCTTCCGCTGACATATCTAACCATGCCTTGAGTGGCAAGGTACTCCTGACCTTAATGGGTTGAAGTCCTGTCAAAGGCTCAGTATGCAATAGTGCAGCATACAAAGTCCAAATTAATTTTTCATAAGGGGAGTATTTAAAATGAGAATATGGAAATTTTTTGGACCAAAATCCTACTGGAATTAATCTAGGCTCATCTGGTGACTTTTTGTAAAGTCCCCAGTGACCATGATCCTGTAGGAAAGCTATGTCTAAGACTATCCTATCTCCCGGTCTTATAGACTGGAGAGTAGAAAAGAGGTGTATGTACTCCTTAAGTTGTTGGAAAGCCTGCTCCTGTTCCTCATTCCAAACAAAATCTATTGCTTTCCTGGTGACTTTGTAAATTGGTTTAGCTATGTCTGCTAGATATGGTATGTGTTGCCTCCAGAACATAAATAATCCCATAAGTTGTTGTGCTTCCTTCTTGTTAGTAGGTGATTTTAGAGAATCTAATTTATTAATAACTTTCTCTGGAACAGATCTGCCTTGAGAGCTCCAGTTAATGCCTAAGAAGGTAACTTGTGTGCCAGGCCTTTGTATTTTGTCTGGGTTAATTGTCCACCCATTTTGCTGCAAATAAGATACTAAGGAGTCTAGGTCCTTTCTCAAGACTTCTAAATTGTTGTTGTATAGCATGATATCATCTATGTACTGTATGATTTTTGAGGTATATTTTGTGGGATCAATGTAAGAAGCTAGAAGATTGTGAGCTATGGTGGGTGAATTTTTGTAACCTTGTGGTAATCTTTTAAATTGATATTGCTTTCCTTGCCATGTAAAAGTAGTAAACTGTCTAGAGTCCTCATGAAGTGGGATGGCAAAAAACATGTCTGACAAATCCACTGCTGCCATATATTTTGGCAGATCAGATTGGATAATATTAATAACTTCAGTTGCATTAGGTAATGTTCCTGGAAGAGTGGGTGAGACCTTATTTAAATTTCTGTAATCAATGGTAATTCTGTATGTTCCATTAGGTTTCTTAACTGGCCAAATTGGACTATTATAAATGTGAGATCTACCTATTTCAATAATATCTTCTTTGAGTAATTTCTCTAATGCTGCTGTGACATCAGCATGTCCACCCTTGAGTGGATATTGGGGAGTAAAGGAAGCTTGTGTTGGAGTAGGTAAAGTAACTGGTTCTATATTGATGGCTGCTAGATTGGTATGAAACTTCGTAACTGCCAAACTCTTGATTGAGGAACAGAATATATTAGGAATGACATCCATACCAATTAGGTTAGCTACGTTAGGTGCTGTATGTAAGGTGCAAGGAATTTTCCTATCTCTATAGAGAATAGTGCATTTAAGTGAGTTAGCAATAATGGTATTTCCTGTAACTCCTTCAATAACAATAGATTTTCCATTTGAATTAGAGAAATTAGAATTGTATAAAGAAATCTGTGATCCAGTATCTACAAGAAAGGTGGTAGGGATAGTGTTAGAATTTATGACTATATTAAGTGTAATATAAGGTCTGTTATCAGTGTGTATATAGTGTATACCTGAGAAATCAAATTGCTTACACTCATTTAGTTCATAATTCCTTTGATAATCTATTGGCCCCCTTCCCTCAAATACTGTGGTCGGGGGCCCTTCCAGTTTCCCTGTTGACTGAAAGTGTTTCCCTGTTGCTGCCTACGAAATGGGTTTCTATTTTGAGAAGAAATTTGATTCTGATTCTGATAATTTTGTCTATTAATGTTGTTGTTATTGTTGGACCTAAAAGGATTATTATTTCTAAAAGGATTATTGTTAGAGTTGTTTGTTCGTGGGTAAGAAAGTTTTTTGAAAAAAGGGTTGTTAGATTTCCAGTATTCTCCTTGTTTCTGTGGATATTGAGGCCTATTATTGTTGCCTGAAAATTGTTTTCTGGGCTTAAATGACATGTTCTGTTGACCTCTAATGTTAGTTAGGAAAGCAAAGGTAGATTCTATGGGTGGTTCCTTGCCTTTTTCCCTTGTTGAAAAGGTGAATTTCCTGTCCTGAATTAAGTCCTCATGAAGAGTAATCTTAGTTTTAATTTCATTAGCAGTGGTGGCACCAGAAATTAAATTCTGGAGTTGAATTTTGTATCCTTCTGGTGCATTTCTAATTAATGCTCTTATAATACCTTGTATATTCTGGCATTCCCAAGGGCTGTCGTTTTCTGGATGGTAGACACCATTCAGAATGACTAATTTTCTGAGCTGTTTCTGTAATTCTCCTAATGATCTCCACTCTCGAGAGAATTGTGAGGAAGTAAAATCTACAATTGGAAATGCTCTCCTCCAAGCTTCAGAAATCCACTGCCATAAAGATTGAACTAAATTTCTGTTACTTTCTATAGCTCTCTTTACCTCATCCTTTACTTTAGAAAGTTCGATTGCATCTACTACCTGTGCTAATTCATCTGCACTAAGCATGGTAGTATGTCCTCCCCTTTCAAAGATAGAAACTAACCAATTTACATCTGTCTTGTCTCCTTTAATAATAATTTGTCTAAGTTCTGATAATTCCTTTCTGTCAAAAGATGTAAATTCTACAACCTCTTCAGGTTGATTCTCTCCTTGTTCTCTCTTAATAATTTTCTTTCTGACTACTGCGGGTTTGGCTGAGTATTTGTTAACTACTATTTTTGCTAATTCTTTCCCTCTGTCATTATCTTCTTGCAAATTGTGGATAGTATGTAGCAATATAGGTACTATCTCCTGAGGTGGTGCTCTCTCTATCACTGGTATTAATGTAGCTGGATTATTGGTTACGTCAGCATTAAGCCTGGGTGTATGAGCTACAGTATGTTTCTTTCTCAGCGCGTCCTCTAGGGTGCGCCACTTACTCTCTCCTGGGATGTTTGCCAAGGGAGGTTGTTTACGTGTTAATTTCCTCCACCAGGCCCTAAGTTTCTCCATCTTATTTTCTAAATGTGAGTCTAATTACTGGCCCGTTCCTACCAAAGGGATAGATGGAATTAGGTGTGGGAGCCCTTTGGACTACAGAAGTACGAATATCAGTGAGAAAAAGAAAAGAATGTAGTTTGGAAAGCAATTGAAGGATCCTTCTTGAAATTTTAGTCATTAGCTCTGCCACAAAATATTTTCACAACTCGTCCACCCGGACGGTTTAGAAATGTCACTTTCTTTTTCTCAAAATTTAGTTTGAAAACATATACACCTTATTTCAAAGACCAAAATCGTTTATGCCACGACTGAGTCCTACACGTAATCACGCGGTTGGTACAATCCGCCAACACGGGTCCGAAAGGAACCAGGCACACGATTTACACACCAGGGATACGCTTGCCTGTTTAAGCTTATTGAGATACTTGGCATCGATTGTCAACTGACAGTTCTACGGCCCGAACTTCCTCCAAAGTCCGGTTTTATCTCCCACGCAAGCCGCCGGGTAGTACAATCCGCTACCTCGGATCCCTTGGGACAGAGAAACCCCTTTTGCCCTCCGGCTGAGCCTTTGGGAGTAGGTCTCTCCTGGGTGCGCCCCGCAGGTGAACGGCGTTAAAGCTTGTAATAGTGGGCAGAGATCCGAGAAACTGAAAGCAACTCACGATCCTTTCTCAAAATAGCTTAAGTTCCAAACGGTGAACGCGCATAGATTATAGTGCACTGAACTCACTTGGTCAGAGAGCAGGTGTATTTCCCACAGTTTTCAAAGTTTCAAATTGGTACAGCTAATTCCGGGTATATCCAATTAAGAAATTTTTACGCTGACATAAAATTCAAAGTCTAGAATTTAGAATGTGTGTATTCATCTGTAATACACACCAACAGGTTATATCCTGCTGTAAAATAAAATCCTGCGTATACTTGCCAATTCTTTGGCACAATCCTGCCGACTACGCCAACTGTCCCAGTTTCTCTGGAGACATAAACGCAGGTGGTCTAACTCCCAATACGTGGCTATACCACCGTGAGGGTCGAGAGACACTTTAATTCAATGAGACCGAGCCAATAATTCAAGTTTCAAGAAGGGAGACAGAGACAAACATGAAGCAAATCACACAGGGTTTATTTACCAGTTCCCAATGGTTCTTGGCACCAGCAGGCCACCCGGAGGATCCGCTGAAAGACACACACAAGGTCTGGGGGTGCGGCCGCGACGGCGTCGGTCACTGCAGCCCTCTGGAAGTTCTCCTAGAGAGGTGCAGGGCAGAGCAAGGCAGGGTCAGCTTTCCCGGAGCTGGGGATGAAGTCTGTGGAGGGCAGACAAGCATCCAAAGATGTGGCCGAAAAGCCGCTGCTTTTAACAGCTGGGTTGAAGGTGTGGTGCGTCTTCAGTGTGTCTTATCAGGGTCCTACAGAGCTCGGGCCTGCTTGGAAGCCAGGGCTACAAAGTGTTAATCTTATCGTGGCACGCAGGCCTCACAATTACACTCGGTCACACAAGATGAAGTTACTTATTTCAAATCTAATACATACATCAAACTTATATTCCTGACTCTAATACACACACAAATCTATTTCTATAACAGTATCAAAAGACAAAATAGTTATGCCACAAAGCCAAGGTTCTAATTTGACATTATATATGAATTGGAGGCCAAATAACTAACAGAAAATAAACAGCCTCTTGAAAACATAATAGCTCCACCTTGTAACTCCATAGTCAGGAAACGCATTCATTTCTTAAACTCTACAGAACTGTGGCAGGCAGAATTCTAAAACACCCCATTGGTGTGTAAACCCTATATAATCCTTTCTCCTTGACCGTGCTCAAGACCTGCAAATATGATGGGATTTCATTCATGTGAGTATATAAGTATGTTATGTACATGGCAAAGGTGAAAGGATTTTGCAGATGTTCCTATTAAGTTGCATTTAAGTTAATCTAATAGGAGATTTTTCTGTGTGGGCCTTACTTAATCAGGTAAGCCCCTTAAAACTGAGACTAGAGTTCAGAGACAGGACGAGTAGCAGCAAATACTCTCCTGTTGACCTTGAAGAAGCAAACTGCCACATTACATAGAGGTCATGTGACAGGAAGTACTCAAGGGAGTTATTCTACCTGAAACAAAGAACACAAAGTCACAACACCACGAGTAAGATCACCAAAACCCTTACAGCATAAACAGGGATACTTTGTGACAACAAAAACGAAGGGTTGGGGGGTAAAGGTCTGAACTGGCAAAGGAGCATCAACATCAGATGCACTCGAAAGAAAGAAAAAGTTATTTTGCATATGCAACTTTATTTTTATAAACCTAATGGTAACCACACACAAAACTCCCCAGACCAGGACAATAGCTTAAAACAAAAGGACCCAGAGGAAAAAAGAATGAAACACCTCCAAACAAAAACAGCACACAGAAGTACAAAGGAGAAGAACCAGTGGAGGCACAGAAAACAAGAGAACAAGAAAACAAGAGATAACATGGCTACAGGAAACCCTCATAATCAATAATTACCCTAAATGTAAATGGTCTGAATTCACCAATAAAGAGGCAGAGTAGCAGAGTGGATCAAAAAACAAAACCCAACCATACGCTGCCCACAAGAGAGACATCTAAGCTGCAAAGACAAAGGCAGATTCATAGTAAAAGGGTGGATGATCTTGCATAAATTCCTTAACCTCTCTGTCCCTCAGTTTTCCAATAATTTGATCTATATCATAAGGTGGTGGTGAGCATTGAGTTACTACATGTGAAGTACTCAAAATAGGACTTTGTATATAGTAAGCATTACACGTTAGTCATGAATAAGTACATTCTCCTGCCTTATTTTCCTCTCTCTCAATCCTACCCGTTTATTTTTTAAACCTCTGAGATTTCCCCCCTTACATGAAACTTTTGGAACAACTCTCAAACCACACAATACTTATTGGCTAACAAACTAATTTGGCAACTAATTGGATACTGCTTTGAACTGTTACTGTAATATTTGTGGGTGTATTTTCTGTCTTCTCCAAGAGTGAACACTTCTCAGTGGAAATTGTTGTATCACGTGTCCTTTTGTATCCCCCGCAGTGCCAACTACATATCAGTTTATCTAAAAGACAGTATTTGTTGACATTTGTATAGAGCCTTGTAATAGAGATGGGGAAGGCAGAGACAATGACCGGAGATACTGCTAATACATTTTTATGTAGCCAAGGTCCCACTAGGCTCAAGTAACATAACATTTTTAAAAACGTGCTGCCAAGAGTCTAGCTGTCAAGACCTGAGAGAGAGGAGGAAGTTAGAATCTTGGGCTGAGAGGTTTGTAAAGAAGAGTGTGGCACTGAGCCTGAGACGGTATCAGTACCCAGGTAGTGTGCACACCCTCTTCCAAGCGGAGCACAGCCCGTAATACAACCAGAGAGCGTGGTATTATCATGTGCTGTGGGCGAAGGGGGCTTCTCAGACGACGAGATCCAGCCTCCTTCCCTGGACATTAGGGACAGTCAGTCCAGAGAGGCTTTACATCCTGGGATGCTGACTTTGCCATAAGCTCCTGGAGCAGCTTCAAGACTCATTAGAAACTAGTTCTACTGGAACCTCGACCCTAATCCCAAAGCTGACTCCTGGCCTGCTTCATCCCTGCCTTATGCTCAGCATGACAGTCTCCTGTCTTCTGATCCTGCCCATACTTTTGGGGGGAATCATGCCCCAATCTGCCAAATCATTTGCAACTGCTTTGCCTCCTCCCTATGAACAAGACTTTCGTTGATTTCTATCAGGACCCGTGCCCCCACCAGCTCTCAGGATGACTGCACCTCTAGCTTAAGCTCTGTGTCTATCGTGACTCATCTTATCTCCAGGAACCTGACCACCTCTAGACGTGTAACTCCAGGAACTTCATAAGAAACTGCTTAATGGAAAGTTAGAAGGGACTGGGGAAGGAAGAGAGGAAGTGCACACTCTAGTCTCTTTTGTAACCAACCAGCTTTGTTTTTTGAATGGCTATAAGTATTTCTCCTAAGTTTATGAAGGGCCAGTCTGCCCTGGCCGGTGAGATTCAGTTGGTTGAGCACGGTCCCATGCACCAGGAGGTCTCCAGTTCGATTCCCAGTCAGGCACATGGCCAGGTTGCGGGCTTGATCCCTACTAGGGGGTGTGCAGTAGGCGACCAATTGATATTTCTCTCTCATCGATGTTTCTCTCTCACGCGCCCGCACCCTTTCTCTCTCTCTAAAAAAACAAGTAATTAATACATATTTTTTAAAAAAGAAAGGCCAATTTGTTTTTATTGCCAGGTGTTTCCACTTCCACTTGAGTGCGTTTCTGCATATAATGTTCCACCATCTAGTTGGTTAAGGAAGCAAAAAGAAGAAATACATGTTAAACCCTCCATAGTAAAATAGTAGCAAAGCAGTAAAAAAATAAGTTTAAGAAAAGCAGCAGACTCAGCAACTTTAATATTGCTCACTATTAAGACCTTCTCTGCCTTTATTATCCATTACTAATAATATAGTCTTTTATTTTTGCTGCATTTACTCATTAGGAAGTCTGCATAAAGTATACTGTAATAGGAACAAGCAGTCACTCTAATCCTTCTGGAACATGACAAATTTAAATCATGAAGATCATTAGTAAATACAGTAACTAAGTCATTTAATACTAGAATATTAAACACAGTATTCCCATTGTTATTTTGTATCATGATTCAAAACCAAATATACTATTATTTTTAAAATAAAGTTTAGTTTAACTATAACCTATAAAGGCTCTTCCAATGAATATTTTAAGCATAATTATTATGTTTTTGAAACTCTGGAATAGCAGAAATATTTCTATGTTCTCCCTGGAAATGAAAGGTATTGATCAATAATTCATGAAAGTTGTAATCTGACTACCAAAATGTCACTTAGATTACTTCCAATATCAGAGGACAAATAATTACTTCTGCATGTCAATAAAGCTCACAGTTATTCCCTTCCAGAACAAAGAGAAAGACTACCTACTCCTAAGGCACATTCCCACTTTCACTCTTCCAGCCCCAGGAAGCAATTTCCTGCATTTTTGAAAGGCAGCTTTATCCCTGCTGCCAGTCATCAAGGAATCAGATATATTGAGGCTCAGTCTTGGACCACTTCACTACACTGAGTAACAATAATAAGGCCTTGCCAGTCTATTTTAGTAATGGATTTTAAAAAAAACATTTAACATTAGTACATTAACTGTTTCTGTGCAAATAGGAAGCTGCCAATTTTCAATTAGAAAGCAGTTGGTTTCTAAAGTAAGCTAACAATTACTCTGCAGATTTGTTGCAGGATTTTTTTAGATAGTACAAAGATAAACTTCAGCCTAGCCTGCATTCAGATGATTCCCCCCAAAATCCAATTAATGAGCTTTTGACAAACTGTAAAGACAGGTTTCATTTCTCACTTTACTAATGCTAGTTTAACAAACCAGAGTGATTGTATTTAGATATGGATACAGAATTCTCTAGAAGACAAAAATCTTATATGATCTTGAGCTTATCCTGTTGTTTTATAGAAGAAAAAAGTTAAGCCCTGAGAGTAAGTTGCTCCAGTTTACATTGGTATTAAGTCTCTCCTGTGCCAGGGTATATAGATATTTAACTTAAATGGCAAGATTCTTAGGATGGCATTGCTTTAGCTAAATATATCTGTTTGGATTACTGTCACCTGAATATAGAAGTTTAATTCTCACATTTAAAAACACACAAATAAACAATTTCGAGCTGATATGATGGTTCCAGGTGGTCCTTAGGGACCTAAGCACCTTCTAGGAATCTGTTCCACCACTTTAGAGGGTAACCTTTTTTTATTGTTGACTGTATTACAGATCAACCGAGCAATATATATGCATATATGCATAGGCCACGGGCATAGGCAATAATGTGGTGAAGGCCTAGGGCCGGGTGCGTGCGGGGTAGAGGAGGCAAAGGAGAGGGGGAATGGAGGGCAGCTGTAATACTTTCCGCCTTAGTCTTTATGGTCCGTGATGACTGTAGGGACAGAATCAAAGTGGGTCATAATAAGGGGGGGATTCACCTCCCCTTTTAAGGAGACTTCCCAGAACTCCCAAATGACACTTCCACTCTCATTGGCCAGAACTTAGTGCAAAGAAGTTTGGTAATGATGGTCTTTATTCTGGGAGACAACGTACTATAATCAAAATTGGGCTTTGTTAACTCAGCAAGCGATGGAGAAAGGCTACTAGCAATACCTGCTACAGTAGCTTTTGCTTGTCTTAAAGGTCTGTCTTAATATTTCTGAGGACAACTTTATATTCAGGAAGAATGACAGTCATTTCTATTACCAGTGATGCTAGGGCTCAGGGAAATGACATGTCCGTATGGGGTCTGGTATCTCGGTAGATTATACCACATGTAGCAGAAATCTGAGCTTAAATTTAAGCCACATTTACCATGGGGAGCCAGACAGGTCTGGGTATTTTTAGCTAATCTGTGGAGCAGGCTTGCCAGAAGCCTGTTTGTGTGAAAGACCGAGGAGATTCCTGGCAGATAATTCACCTTAAGGAGTCATTCATTTGTTGCTGTCATTTCATTCATTTATTCAGCAAATATTTATTGAGTATACGTTATATACCAGGCACCCAACATACGCAAATTGGTGAACAATAGCAACACCAAACCCAGTTCCTGCATACAGACCTTCTTATCTAGTGGGCAAAGTAGCCATTCTGAAAAATTAAATAATGAATAAAATAAATAAATACATTGTTATAGTGTTAGATGCCATGAAATATAAACAGGGGTCTGAAATATGGAAGAAAAATGAGCATCTATTCAGAACAGTGAAGACAAGGTAACAAGAAAATGTTTATTACAAGGATGTGGCTTATTTGTATTGGTGAAAAAATGAAAGCAACTCAGATGTCTATCATTGGGGGATTGATAAATAAAATTTCATATCTTTATATGATGACTACTATATAGCACTTAAGCTGAGTGAATTAGATTTCTATGCATCAATATGGAAAGATCTAAAAGAAATATTAAATTACAAAATTAAGAATGGCACAGTGTTTTCTCACAAAACAAGCCTATATATTTTCCATATGCAAAAGGGATTGGAACTATACACACCAATGTTTGCCTTTGGGGAGAAGTGAAAGAAACGGAACTGGGGATAGGATACAAAGCTGACTTCACTTGACTCTTCACATGTTTATTTTTATATTAATGATATTGTATTTGCTTTAGGTCTTTTTTACCTAAAAAATGCTGGTGGGAACAAACTGGATTGCTATGTCATATTCTGTATTTCTCTCTCTCCCTCCCTCCCTCCCTTCTCTTTTTCAGTCTTTCACTCTGTTAATTCTAAAAAAAATGATAAAGAATTTTCAGCCCACCCAGGACCAAGGATTCTATTGCTGTATTTTCTCTGGGACCCATATATTTTTGCTTTGCCACTGACTACATTCATGTCACAAAGTATAAATGACAATTAAATTCACACACAAACATATACATTCTCACAAACCAGGTGAAGCTACCATCAGAGCATTGATCTTGCTGTGATAAAGATTATTACTTCATAATACCTCTCAATTTAGTTACTTTCAATACATCAGACACTTCCTGAGTTTAAAAAGAATGTACACAATGTATGACTAAGCAGAATTGAAGCTGAGGAGGCACCAAGCATAGCATTTCCTCTTGCTTTGAAGTTGTAAAAATAATTTCAATTTTGACAAAGTATGAGCCAAATCATGCTACTCAGATAAAATATACTAATAGTCATTCTTTTTCTTGCAATCAATAAATAGAGTATACAGCAATTTCCCATAAGGACAGTTCATTTTGAGTAGATTAAATTACTCTAAATGAATATGGGTGTGGTCAAAAGATCCTATAATAACAGTAGCTATAAATTATTGATTATCTACTGTTAGAGAGTTGGGAGTGATAGCTATTCACTCCTTGAAATCCCCTGTGGGTTCACAACTAATTGAGAAGTAAAGTATCATGCATAAGTTGGTTATGTCTGTGGCCACAGTGAAGACTTCTGAATTGAATTTAGCCACCCAGTCCTAGGAAGTGCTAGGCATATTCTGAGGGTAGGTGGCCCTGAAAGACAGAGAACACAGAAGGCTCTGAACTAAGCTTGTTCAGATTCCTCACTTAAAGTCACTAGCAAGGTCACTTCTCTTTTGGGGCTGGAAGAGAGAGAAAGAGAAAAGAAACAACCCTCTTTTCATATTATTTTCATAAAGGATGGTGTTCCTTGCTTTACTGACCACGCTAACGACACTAGAAAGAGAACATGGTTCTCTCTTCACCTACTAAATGTCAAGCGCAGTAGGAAACATTTTATATCTGTTTTCTATGTTTCTCACAACAACCCTCACAAAATCAGCATGATTATCTAGACTTTACAAAGGAGGAAAGTGAGACTCAGAAAATTTAAGTAACTTGCCCATACTCACACTCTTGGTTAGATGGTTGAGCTGGGATTCAAACCTACCTTTTTATGATTCCAAAGCCCACATACTTTCTACTGTCCACACCTCCTACCCATGAGATCACCCAATTTCCCGTGAAAATAATTGGTGCTTGTTAATCACATGTTTTGTTACACACCAAATGAAATATCTCTTCGCAAAAATGTATTGTTTAATTTTAAGTTAGTTCACCTTTGTAACTCTGAGAGGTTAAGTCCCAGTCTGCTTTGGGTATGTACCACACAGTACCTATTAGAAATTAAAATGAGTTACAAATGTGTCAAGTAGAGATTCTGCTGCTGAAATCCAGGTCAGGTTACTCGAAATGGATATATATCTTCCTCTTCTAAATGTTAATTAGATGTTCTATTTTATCTTCAAAACTTTTTATCAGAAATTTTCTTGAAGTTGACACTTATAGGTCAAGAGAGCTTCAAGATAGCATCCTCAGCCCCCCTATTCTGAAGGGTTTATATAATTTTGCTCAAAATTTTGAAATGAAGAAGAAAGGCAAATTAAAAAACCTCAAAACCTGCTATGAACCCTGGTATCCCTGCAATATCCTCAAAGCTATTCAGTAAGCCTAGTAAATGATAACATGAAATGTAAGCTACTTCAGAGATTCCATTGAATTTGACATTGTAGCATCTATATGCCAATAATAAGGTAAATCTTCTCAGACTCAGTATGGAGGTCTGTGCTCATTATTTTTTCAATAAGTATTTATGAACCATTTTGTTGCATTTTATATAGTTTATCACCCAAAGCTCAAATACATAGCAATAAACTTTTTGTCAAAAGAGTTTGAAAATACAATGCTATCACTTCATGTGGTTGACCAAGAAGCCACTTTTTATGGGCATATTGTAACATGGTTCATAAGCAGAGTGTATTGTGCTGCATTAAATTTTAACACTGATTATCAATGAAAAAAATGCAATTCTAAAGCTGAAGTATCCAAACAACCAAGCACCTGCATTTACATAAGAGTTGAGAGATTTGAGTTTTATTCTTAGCTTTGCCTGTGTGAACTTTGAATAAGTTACTTCACATCTCTGAGTCTTAGTTTCTTCTTCTATAAAATGAAAATGGACTGGAACTGGCTCTGCAATTTGCATCAGATTCCCTTGAGAGTCCTATAAAAAATGCCGTGCCCAGAATCTACCTCCAGGAAATTCCATTCAGTGAATTAAGGATGGGGCCCAGAAACCTGCCTGTTTACCAAGGGCCCAGGGGATATGGGTGCTAGAGATGCACACAGACCACATGCACTAAATCGAAGTCCCCTTCCGGCTCCACCATTCTACTAGTGCATGGGAAATTCAGTTAAAATAGCGATCAAGATGGCATCTTTATTGTAGAAACTTTTATGTGGTGGTGGCCCATTTCAAGAATCATTTTCCCAAGATACAGACTGCTTCCTGTGGTGTTTATTGTTTTCTTTGCCGAAACATCTAGTAGTGGATGAAAAAAATCCCAAATCAACTTTAAAAGTAAAGAAGGAGGGAAAGAAGGAATGAAAGAAAGTAGGCAGGCCTATACACAAAACAGATTCTTAGGCTATCAAGTGCTTTTAGTCAACAACTATACTCAAAATAATTCCTAACATTTTGCAAGTAGAAAATTCTTCAAGGTAACTGATTTCTTTGGTATCTTGATGAAAGATAATTGAACATGCTTGAAAGCAGCTTTGTAGATCTGTAGTTATAGATCACTCACCCTACTCCCCTGTATGTTTCATATCTTTCTACATAGAATTACTTGTTATATTAATATATCTTAGTTGATTTTTAAAAATTACTTAAGGTGCTATTGCATATTAATACTGGAAATGGATAAAAATTTGGGTACTTTAACTCCATGTAGGTATTATGTTTCATTAATGTTTTAGAACTCTTTTAGGCAAACCACTTAGTTAAAAATCAGTGGAGAAGTGTAATTTAATGAAGCAGGGTGGTCTGTGATCAATATCATCTCTACGGCTCAAGACTTAATTTGGCTAATGGCCATAACAGGGATAACAAATGAATAATTTCATTTTTGCCTATACACCCCAATGATGTTCATGTAAATCATAATGGATCTGTTCAGACCCTTGAGTAAGTTATATATTTGAATTCCAAGCAACTGGAATTTTATAGCAGGGACTCAGGCTTATCCAAAATTGTTATGTACTATTTATTTTATTCACGAGATAAGAGTTATCTTAGGCTGAGTGATTATATTTTATAAAAATTGTAAGGAGAACATCAATTTATTAATTTGACAATTGCTCTTCCTTGCTGCAAATAATAACCTAAATTTATCACTTAGTAATACTGTACATGTCTTCTTAAATATTAGTATTTCTATTGAAAATGTATTTAAATAAAACAATTCAATATATTTAAATGATCTTTCAACAATGAAGATAAATTTAAGAAATAAAAGGAAGGAAATATTGGGGAAGAAAAGACCAACTGAAAAAAAAAAGTATATTTAAATGATGGTAAATAAGTTGTCTGATTCAAATGGTGTCATTTTCTGACCCATACCAATTCTGTATATAACGCACTAAAGGTTCAGCAAACCAAACTCATTCTAAAGCAATAATGTGTAGGGGGGAAAATGAGCTTGCTTTTGCTTCCTTTCAAAATATTAATAAAGTGATACTGATACTATTATTTTACTTGAGCTGCTGCGATGCCCAGAGTAAGGGACAAATCTGGTGGTGATTATGCCTCCAGTTTTGTCATGGTTTCCAGGGATTGCCCCAAAGTCATGCTTTAGGGAAACTCCATATGGCTCCTCCACCCCAGATAGACTTCAAAGTATTTTTCTGAGAGAATTTTGGGGATATTTAGGTTACCAAATGTGTCATGAAATTTGGAGCTATTTTTCTTTTTAATTTGCCTAGGAACCACAATACTATCACAGACAGATGCAAAAATTGTTTGACATGTCCTGGGGCCGTTACATTTGACTTAGAGCTGGCCTCACCTGCAGTAATCAGGTGAATTAGGGGTGTGTACCAGGTGTCATTGTAATGTCACTTAGGAAACTTCCTGGGAGATGAAAAATGGAAGGAAAAGAAGAACTGAGATCACATGTGAGTAATAAATTATCAAGATTCAAGCTAAAAAAATCCATTCTCCTTATTGATTTGCAATGAAGGTTGAATGCTGCATTCAGCTATTCCTTGGAAATGATTTTATTTACTTTCTAGATTTTAAGTGCCTCCTCTCTGAACTCATAATTTCTAAACCCTGCTTCATTTTGTGCAAATCACAAATTCAGGGTAGATCCGGAATGTCATCCTTGATATTTTTGAATATTAATAGCCTAGTCCTCTTCGTAAGTGATGACTTTTTAAAAAAAATCACAAATACTTAATGCAAATCCTTCATAGCTGCTCTTCTGGATATAACCTTTTAGAACTGGGCATCTTGTGTGCAGACACTTTTGAATGTTCCAGCAGAGTCAGCATTAAGCTCTCTACCACAGCCCATAGTTTACCACATATTTATACTAGCTAAACATAAATACATAAATAAAATCAACAGAATTTAGTCCAGAGGCTCAACTACATTATATTATTCTAATGATGTGCAATGTCGAGCTCAATAAATTTGGTTTTCTCCTGAACACATTAGCTTGTAACTCCAGACTGACTTCCACTCGCAGTGAAATTAATAGGATGGAATGTGTCACGATAAATGAAATACCTGCTAATGCTGTCCTAAGCCTTATCTGTAAAATATATGGCTTTTGCCATGTATATTCACTCTCAAGTGCAGTAAACTTGAATATGGTTCTTACTGCGTTTTGGGGGGTTTTGTCTTATTATTCCTCCCTCCCTTGCTCAATCCAGTATGTCAGTGGTTTTCAGGGTGTGAGATACAATCTATTAGTCACCCATGAAATCAATTTTGTAGGCCACAGCCAGCCATTTTAAAAATCAACTACAATAGAACATTTCAGGGTGCATGGCTATGACAAGGGTAATGTTGTTTCAGAAACCCTATTTTCAACCCATGACTGTGTCCTCGGTCATGATGGGAAATACATTTCTTCAAAAAGATCAGCACCGGTGTACATTGCCTGTGTCCATTCATGGTACTCCGGGCATGAAAGGTGGCAGGCTGCAGGGTGTAGTAGATGACAAAGCCTGACATCTTGCTCTGGTTCTGTCACCAAGTCACAATGTACATTATATTCCTTCCATTTGTTTAGGTGTTAAATAAGCATAAATAGTATATATATATATATATGTGTATGTGTCTGTTCCAAGGGTTTAGGTATGTGATGAAAAGGCAGACTACTCTGGGTCCTGGTTCAGCACTGTTCCAACCAAGCCAACATGCTTGCCAACATAATCAAAAAAGTTAAATTGAATTTAAAAATATCTACACTTCCAATAGCATCATAGAACCAAAGTCTACAATATTCTTTAAATTATAATTCCTGGTCTTGAAGGTGTGCCCTCTGTGTTGGAAATGCTTCACATCTGTCTTAGAATTTCTGACTCTGCATGAAGTTTCTACTTTGTATTATTTTTTGTTTATTTTTTAAAAATTTTCAGGTCTGGTTAGGTGTGGAAAAACGGAGAAACAACATCCTCTGGCAAACTATGACTGCATAGTAATAGAGTAACATTTCCTTCATCCTAGCAGTGTATGTACATGTATATTTTTATTCATCCTAGATGAAATATCTGATTTTCCCTTAATCTTAGAATACAATTATAAAATCACTAGCAAAATTTGATTTTATTTCCTTATACCCCCACTAGCATTGCAATTAGGAATCTCTAAGCCCTTTAGTGATATGAACTAATCAATATAGAACAGCAAACAAATATCTAGATGCATTTACAATGCCACTGCACCAAAGAATTAATCATGCTTCTATTAATTAGCAAAAGTACAGTAATATATATGTGTTTGATATTCAACTGTATCAGGAAAATACAGAGAAACTTTTAGAAAAGTCAGTATAAAACAGCTTTCAAATAAATTGGTATGGTGAAAACTCTCACAGCTTTCCAGCTCTCTTTCCCTGCAATTATCTACGCAACAAGCCTCAAAGAGTTTTGTGCTTGCATTCAGGACACCCTTTGAAAAGCTGCCCACCCAGTTGAAAATTCGATGCTGACAAAAAGAAAAGTCTGCACTTTTTCATTGTATCTAAAATCAGTATGATCCCTTGTGGAAAGGCAGGTTTGTAAATGCTTTTCTGAGGGCTGGTAAACACATGAGGCTAATTAAATTGATACATGTAGTATTGTACAATTTTCTACTGGACCAAAATAAAATGTCTGTTTTTATTATTGATGCCACGTTCCTCATCTTATCTGTATAGAAGTTACTGCTTTTGTGTGTGTGTTCCCGTTAGCTAGGGACACACCACCTGTCTCAGTAACGTGTCTCCTTTTATTCAGCATGAGTGTCACATTATTTTTGCCTGTGAATGGACTCTTAGCTGTGTGTTTTGTGGTTGTCTATAGCACCCTTTAAATAATTACAGTAAATGATGGCACAGTCTGAAATGACGTTAAGACAGAGGAGACAGCATTTACTGTCCACAGCTAGTAATAATGTTCCCAGGCGGCTGCTGTAGTCTGTAGCAAATAGCTGGTGAGATGTTTTACACACACAGGGATATTAGTAAAGCAGGGCAATGTTTCTGACTGGCAGGGAAATCTCAAAAAGTTTTTCTTAGGGATGAAGTAAAAGCAACAGCAATGATTCTTAAAACATCAGACGTGATTATAGAGATTGTTTGGAGTATTACTAAAGTAAACTCTGCATATGTTCATAAGATTATCAGTAATTTTCCTTTAAAAAGGCCCAGCATGGTCTCATTAGAAAACCATTATGAGAAGAAAGCCAAGAAGAGCAGGAAGAAGCACAAAAGATTCCCCAGGGAAAGGACAGCAATGAGGTGGAAGTCAGCGCTGTGAAAACCTGGTTTCAATGTATAGGAAATCACCTTGAAAACAGAGAAATCTCAACAGAAACCCATTGTTTTGGCTCACATTCATAAACTGCTACTTTAGGGGGTATACCCCGGGAGGGTTGCAGAGAGGCCGCAGGAAAATCGGGTCTTGGCAGAAAGCACACCTACCTCTTGAACCACAGTGATTCTCTCTCTGAGAGCCTTCCTTTAATCGAGTCACAGCCAATTAGGAAGGAAGGGTGGCCAAAAGTATGCTCTGGTGGACCCAGCTTGGTGAGGGTTTGCTTTTGTTGACACACTGGCACAGGCCTAGCGCAGCCCCCTCTTCTATGGAAATTCGCTGTTTGCCACCCCCCTAGGGGGTCGTCACACATCTGCCCGCGGCCTCCCGCGGTTGGGTCCTCGGCGGGCGCCCGGCTCGGGGGCCGGCTGCTCCTACCCTTGCCTGTAACTCTGCCCCGTGGTCTCGGTCTCCCCTTGGCTTTGGTACCAGCCGAGTGCCAAGCTCATTTCCCTTGACTGGGTCTGAGCCGCGGCCCACGGTGGGAGCTGCAGGGGCCGGGCAGGGCTCCAGGGGCCGGGCGAGGGGCGCACAGCGCGCTCCAGCCGCCTGTCAGGGAAGCGGAGCCGCGGCCGGGGCAGCCCCCGCCGGGGTGCGCGGCGGGGCCAGTTGCTGTGCGGAGTGATTGATAAGTGCGGGAGCGGGGCGCCGGCCCTCCCTGCCCGCCTCCTCCCCGGCTCCCGCGCGCTCGCTTCACTCCTCCCCCTCGGCTCCCGCCCTCCTCCCGCTGGAAGCGCAGCCCCGGGCCAGCCGCTCCGGTGGGGATCCGCCTGCCGGGGGCGCCGCCCGCGCTCGCTCGCTCGCTCGCGGGGCCCAGGCGGCGTCCGCTCCCGCGGCTCCCGTGCTCGCAGATGCTGCGGGCGCCTCCGCCGGAGGCGCGCTCCCTGGGTAAGTTGGGAGCGGTGCGGGGCGCCGCGGGTGCATCCCCTGCCCCCCTGGCGGAGGTCGCGGCGCGGGAGGGCCGGGCGCCAGCCGCCTGGGACTCGGCGCTGCGCGGCTCCAGGACGGTCAGTGCGGGCGCGGTCGGGCTCCGGGCAGCGCGCAGCCTCGTGGGCTGGGAAACTGCGGGTGCCGTCGCGGCTGCGGGCCCGCGCCCGCCCTCGAGCGTCTAGCGGCGGAGGGGAGGGTTGCGTGGGCTGCGCTACTTTCCTAGCGCCGAGCCGCACGGAGGCGTCCTTGCAGAATGGCATTTGTCGAGGGTCGGGGCTCGGGGGACGGCGGGGAAGGCGGCCGCCGGCAGACACTTGAACGCCCGCGTACAGTACCGCAGGCTTAGGGACGCCTCTTACCCCACGGCGGCCGGGCGGCCGGGCGGGGGGACGTGGGGAGCAGGCTCGCGGCGCCCAGCGAGCCCCGCTTCTGCCTCCGTCGCCCGGGCAGGGACAGGGAGCGTTTGCCTTCTTCGGGGGCCGCCGCTGCCCGGCTCGGCCCTGCGGCCCTTCTGCCCGGAGCCGCGGGGCCGCGAGAAACTTACTCCCTGCAGCGAGCCAACTCATTTCCTTCACCATGATTGTCAAGAATTTCAACTTTCCTTCTCTCCCCAGTCTATTTACAACCCCCCTCCTCTGAAATTCCTAAGAAAAGAGTGTTTTCAATAAGTCTTGACAGTATCATCAGTGTCATAAAAGAAATTACTATATTTGAGAACTAAAACTAATATTTAATATTTCACTTTCAAATATAATTTTTTAAAAAGAACACATGTACGTAAAACAGCAGTACCAGTATTTAAGTTTAGGTGGTTCTTCTCTACTTCACTCTAAGCAGTAGTGAGTTTTCAGAAAAGCTGCTGGACTGGGACTCAGAATTCCCGGGTTCTGTTTATAATTTCATAGATTCTTAAACTTAAGCAAGTCAGCGTTTTCCCTACTTGGGAAATATCTTCATCAATAAAATGAGTCTGATTTCAAAGATCTTGCCCAGTTTCATGTTGGCTTCTACTTCAATGAAATATTAACATAAATAATAAATGTTTGTTAAGTGAACCACTGAAGGAGTACACCATGTCTCTCTAGGAACTATTTATATCTAATATTTGGAAATATGTAGAAAGAAATGCCCCTTGGTTATGAAAGGATGCTTAATCAGGTTGCACTGCATCACTCTGCTTGCAACTAATGATGCAGCTGCAATAAAGTGGAAGGCCCTCTCCCCCTCTTAAGATAGCTCATCTCAATGTTCCTCTTTGGCATAGAGAAGGACAATTTGAGGCCCCAGAAGGAAAGGATGTTGCCCAAGACCAAGCAAGAATTACAGATTGGGGAGGAGTATCATGATGTCTGGTTCAAGGCTCTTCCCCTAAGAAAAAGGAGGGGGAAAGGAGAAAAATTCCAACGGTGACTGCCAGAGCTACAGGTTGTCTCAGTGCCTAAGTTTATAAAATGTCCAGAGTCCTTCTTGGAGAGGAAGAGCTGAAACAGATAAACAATCCTATGATCTGAGTTTAATAGGGAAGGAGGACGGGAGAAGTGGGGAGCTTTCCCTTCTCAGATGGCTCTGTTGGCCTATGTGATCATCTCTATTCAGAATTTGGCCGGGCGGTGGCACCCTGTGTTGATTCCCTCTGCAGCAGGCTGGGACTGAAGAGACAGGGAAAGCAAGCTGGAATGTTTTGTGGAACTGGCACATGGCTTGGTCAATTCTTTTTTCTACTCTCATTCCCTCCTTTTCCTGCCTCATCTCCCCTGAGAGACAGCATTTGGCACTTTCCGGCAACAGCAGACATTCACATGTTGCAAATGGAGTCCACACGGACACTTGGGTCCAAGGGACCTTAAGATAACAAAGAAATGAGATAATGAAGGCAAAACCCAATACTTGGCCATTAATAATTCTGTAGGAAGGTTATCTGAATTCCAGTGAATGGCAGAGGTGGAAGGGCCCATATGGTCCACCCCTTTTAACAATGAGGAAGGGAAGATTCACAAACAGGTGACATGCCTTGCAACAGATCTAGATCAGAACCCAGGCCTACTAGGTCTCAGGCCAGACTCAGTTCATCTCTCCTCTGTTTCTCAGGAGCCAGTGTTCCTGCATTGCTGTCTTCTGTTCTCCTGCCTCCCTGGCCCTTGCCTGCAGCTTGGAAGGCTTAGGCACCCTTTGGTGGACTCCCACTCCCAGCTGAAGCTGGGCCTGGAAGTGCCTTTCTGACACTGATTCCTTTTCTGCTTCCTTCGGGCCAAAAGTACACGTTAAAACGTCATTATCTGACTAAGTGTAAACCTCAGGAGGAGAAGGGTTTTGTTGTTTATCTCCGTAATCTAACACTGAGCTGGCTTTCCAGAGTCCAGGCAAGTATCTTGCTAGTCACCACCCAGAAAGTCATTCTCTAAGCAGTGAAGCAAAGCTCTGTCTGTAAACCATGCATCCCCTAGGAGAACTCCCAGTCCTCCCACACAGGCACACTGCTGCATGCACACACTCCACCCTCGCACCAAGAGCATTTGAGCTAGGAGCCTGGCAGGCGGACTCCAGTCCTGTAGCAAAATTGGCGCATCTACATACACGGGGAGGCGGAGAGGGGTATAGAGACGCAGAGAGGGTCTGGACCACTGCTTGGGAATCTGGAATGACACCCAGTCCGGAATGGCCAGGAGGGAGGGGCGGGTGTAAGAAATCACTAGGAGGGACCCAGCTCCTAAGCGAGACCCCTCCTGGAGAAGCCCTCCCGAGGAGCCCCACTAACCGCTCGCCTGCCGCGGGTTGGAGGGGGAGTAGCTCGGAATAAACTGACGCAGCCTGGATTTGAGCTTAGCAAAGCCCCCGCGGGGGAAGGGAAGCGTGCGCCCCTCCCGCCCCGACAGCGGGCTTCACCCACCGCCTGCCCCTCCCCCGTGACGTCACCCTGGCCGTGTCCGGGGGAGCCTGCTAAGCCTCTCAAATTCAAACTGCTCGGCGCACTGCTGCTGCCGCCACCAGATTGGAAGCACGCATCGCGGATCGGCTGTCGCAGCCGCCTGCGGACCCTGCGGGCAGGCTCTCTGACCGTCTACGCAACCGTACCCCCGGGCCGTATAGGCTCGGCCTCCCCGCGCTCCAGTCTTCCCCTTTCTCTTCGACCGCCTGCCAGATTTCTTATTTCTGCGCCCCCTCCCACGCCAAATTAAATCAACTGACAGAATGCGGGGCATCCCCCCCGAAGCGGCGTCTCCCTTTACCTTGCTCTCCCTCTTTTTCTGAAGATGCTAAACTACTGGCGGACTGCAGAGGAGAGGAGTCCCGTCTTCTCCTGATGTGTGAGTAACCCCTCTCCCGCCGCCAGGCCCCTAATTTTCCAAGCCCCTTTTTGAGCAGCTAAAAAAAAAAAAAAAAAAGTAAAGCAATTTCTGCGGTGAGCCCAGATGGGTGAGCCGCCCAAGATCTCTGCAATATACCCCAGGGGGGGAGGAGGTGGGCTGCATTTGGTAGGACATCTCGCTTACTAATGACTCCACGGCTGGCCACGACCCGCGGGGAAACCGGGTGCAAGCACGTGGCTCGGGGATGCGTGTATGGGTGTGCTGGGGGCGGGAGGGGAGGCCTGAGACAAGAAACCGCTTTGCAAAACGCAGTGATTTCATTATGCCGTGTGGTCCACTCCCCGCCTCCTCCCTCCCTCCCTGCCTCCCTCCCCCTCCCTCCCACTCTGCCCCCTCGCCTTGCCATTTTAATCGGGCTTCCTTGTTTTTCTCTCCCTGCACCCCGCTCTGCCCTGCTCCTCCCTCTCCCAAAGGTTTGCCTGTAGGTACCTGAGCTGACACTGACGGTGCCTAAAGATGCTGAGCAGCGTTTGGTTCCTCAGTGTGTTAACCGTGGCCGGGTTCTTACAGACAGAGAGTCGCAAAACTGCCAAAGACATTTGCAAGATCCGCTGCCTGTGTGAAGAGAAGGAAAACGTACTGAATATTAACTGCGAAAACAAAGGATTTACGACTGTCAGCCTGCTTCAGCCTCCCCAGTATCGAATCTACCAGCTTTTCCTCAATGGAAACCTCCTGACAAGATTGTACCCAAACGAGTTCGTCAATTACTCCAACGCAGTGACTCTCCACCTGGGTAACAACGGGCTGCAGGAGATCCGAACCGGGGCCTTCAGTGGCCTGAAAACACTCAAGAGACTCCACCTCAACAACAACAAGCTGGAGGTGCTGAGGGAGGACACTTTCCTGGGCCTGGAAAGCCTCGAGTACCTCCAGGCTGACTACAATTACATCAGCGCCATAGAGGCAGGGGCATTCAGCAAACTGAATAAGCTCAAAGTGCTCATCCTGAACGACAACCTGCTGCTCTCACTGCCCAGCAATGTGTTCCGGTTTGTCCTGCTGACCCACTTAGACCTGAGGGGAAATAGGCTGAAAGTAATGCCTTTCGCCGGTGTCCTTGAACATATCGGAGGGATCATGGAGATTCAGCTGGAGGAAAACCCATGGAACTGCACTTGTGACTTACTTCCTCTCAAGGCTTGGCTGGACACCATAACTGTTTTTGTGGGGGAGATTGTCTGTGAAACTCCCTTTAGATTGCATGGTAAAGATGTGACCCAACTAACCAGGCAAGACCTCTGTCCCAGAAAAAGTTCTGGTGACTCAGGTCAGAGGGGCAGCCATGCTGACACACACAGCCAGAGGCTGTCGCCTACAATGAATCCTGCTCTTAACCCAACCAGGGCTCCAAAATCCAGCCGCCCACCCAAAATGAGAAATCGTCCAACTCCCCGGGTCAGTGTGTCGAAGGACCGGCAGAGCTTTGGCCCGATCATGGTATACCAGACCAAGTCCCCCGTCCCCCTCACCTGCCCCAGTAGCTGTGTGTGCACCTCTCAGAGCTCAGACAATGGTTTAAATGTAAACTGCCAAGAAAGGAAGTTCACTAATATATCCGACCTGCAGCCCAAACCTACCAGTCCAAAGAAACTCTACCTGACAGGGAACTATCTTCAAACTGTCTATAAGAACGACCTCTTAGATTATAGTTCTTTGGATTTGTTACATTTAGGAAACAACAGGATTGCAGTCATTCAGGAAGGTGCCTTCACAAACCTGACCAGTTTACGGAGACTTTATCTGAATGGCAATTACCTTGAAGTGCTGTATCCTTCTATGTTTGATGGACTGCACAGCTTGCAGTATCTCTATTTAGAGTATAATGTCATTAAGGAAATTAAGCCGCTCACCTTCGATGCTTTGATTAACCTACAGCTACTGTTTCTGAATAACAACCTGCTGAGGTCCTTACCCGATAACATATTTGGGGGCACGGCCCTCACCAGGCTGAATCTGAGAAACAACCATTTTTCTCACCTGCCTGTGAAAGGGGTTCTGGATCAGCTTCCAGCCTTTATCCAGATAGATCTGCAAGAGAACCCGTGGGACTGCACCTGTGACATCATGGGGCTAAAGGACTGGACAGAACATGCCAGTTCCCCTGTCATCATCAATGAGGTGACCTGTGAGTCTCCTGCTAAGCACGCAGGGGAGATCCTGAAGTTTCTGGGGAGGGATGCTATCTGTCCAGACAGTCCAAACTTGTCCGACGGAACCATTCTGTCAATGAATCATAACACAAACACACCTCGTTCGCTTAGTGTGTCTCCCAGTTCCTATCCTGAGCTACACACCGAAGTCCCACTTTCTGTCTTAATTTTAGGATTGCTTGTGGTCTTTATTTTATCTGTTTGTTTTGGGGCTGGTTTATTCGTCTTTGTCCTGAAACGCCGAAAGGGGGTGCCAAGTGTTCCCAGGAGTGCCAACAACTTAGACGTGAGCTCCTTTCAGTTACAGTATGGGTCTTACAACGGCGAGACTCAGGATAAAACGGATGGCCACGTCTATAACTACATCCCCCCGCCCGTGGGGCAGATGTGCCAAAACCCCATCTACATGCAGAAGGAAGGGGACCCGGTGGCCTATTACCGAAACCTGCAGGAATTCAGCTACAGCAGCCTGGAGGAGAAAAAGGACGAGCCGGCCACTGTGGCTTACACGATAAGCGCCGGCGAGCTGCGGGAGAAGCAGGCCGCGCCCAGGGAGCCCGAGCTGCTGTACCAGAACCTGGCCGAGCGCGCCAAGGAGCTGCCCAGCGCGGGCCTGGTCCACTACAACTTTTGTACCCTACCGAAGAGGCACTTCGCCCCTTCCTACGAATCTCGACGCCAAAACCAAGACAGAATCAATAAAACCGTTTTGTACGGAACTCCCAGGAAATGCTTTGTGGGGCAGTCAAAACCCGACCACCCTTTACTGCAAGCCAAGCCGCAATCGGAACCGGACTACCTCGAAGTTCTGGAAAAACAAACTGCGATCAGTCAGCTGTGAAGGCAAATCACGGGCAACCCGGGGCATCAAAGGGACGCCGCTGCGAACTGTCTTCCTGTGTGTTTGCGCTCTCACTCGCCCAGCGTCGGTGGGGGACTTTGGAAATGTTTGGGGGATGGGGCGAAGCAATGGTACTGCTTTTTCAAGCTTTCTTTTAAATTATTTCCCTCTTGCTCCCCCCGCCTCTTTTTCCTTCTCTCGTTAAGCATCATCATGGAACGCGAATGTTTCTACAATGCAGTTTTTCATGTACTTTGTTTATGGTTTTGTTTCTCTTTTAGTTTTCCAGTGGGGGATGGGAAAAGGAGATGATAGTGAATGAAGAAAGAGTAAGCAAACTTTTCAAGTGAAAATGGCTATTTAGTGTATTTTGTAGAAGATCTCCAAAGATCTTTTGAGACTATAAATTCTTTTGTAAATAATGATATATGGTATTTCCATCTTCAGTTACCAAGTATAGCCAATAGGCATCTCTCCTTTGTGTTAAAGTGCCTTTGCACTTTAAGTACATTACTTAAATGTTGCTTTTAGCTTTGATAAATTGAACATATTTTAATGTGTTGTATTTTTGAAATTAAAACACTGTAAAATAGATCGAAATGTCAGCTATATTAAGTCAACGTACAGTTTGCTTGAGTTATAGAAACCAGCCTGTCATCAAATGATTCTAGTTCTAGGACTTTATAGATTTAACTGTAAAATATTTCCTTTCTGCTGGGTTTGTTCTAAGTGGTTTTATTTAAGTCAACTAAGGGGATTTAACAGTGGACTAGAGGTAATAAACCACCTCAGTCGGGATTAGTAATTCATTAATAAAATATATTTAACCCAATATCAGAGTGAATCGAACAATTAATGCCCTTCTGTAAATCATTATTTTACACTAACATGATCAATGTTTTAGATTATTTTCCTAATTAAGAGTACATTACACAACTTGTAATATATTTTTTCTGCATTAAATTAGATATTTTTATATATTTAAATTATAGAGTCTGTATTTCTAACTTTTCAATTGAAATTAATATTTTTTCTGTCTATTGAAACATTTTCTATAAACACACACCAGTAGAGGCCGCCACACACCTCATTTAATAAAGACATATAGCCATTAAATACCTTGAAGGAGGACTTCAAAGGTGAGGTTAAAACTTCCCAAGTAAATTCTCTGCAAATTCAAGGCAGCAGAGGCAAATGTATACATTACTTTCTTGTAGGATTAAAAGTTAGGCTCAGAATTCTCAATTTTCACGTGTTCAGAGAAAGCGTTTTCCTCTTGAGTTCATTGACGCGTCAAGGGGTGCTACCAAGTCGTACTATTTGCGCCTCCAAATTGATTCATAAGTACATAAACCAAGAAAGTAAGCCTCTTTTTTTCTCCTGCCTTCTTTAGCTATGTGTTACTTGAATATTTCCTTGTCACTTTGAGCAAGCCTTTTGTTTAAGCATTAAAATGATTTTTAACCTAACCAAGTTTATATAACATTTATGAAGCCTTATTAGCCTGTAAATAATTTTAGATGCAAACATTATTGTGTGATTTAAACAAACAGCCCTTCTTTACAACAAAAATAGTTTTGTTTTGTCTATTGTAAATCCTTATGCAACTGGGATAGTGATCTGCATATAAAGTAGTCCAGCTTTTCAAATCCTTATTAAAGCAATTGATGGCGTCTGAAAGAAGCACACTGTTTCCTTTTCATAAATAGGTTACTGCACATAATAATCCTTTATTATCCAGTGAAGATTGAAGTGGATCCTGATAACTTACTTTTAAGGCTTTAAAATGACTAATAGTATATTGTCTGTCACTATAAACAATTCATGTGATAGGCTCTCAATTAGAAATTACTTAAATCCAAATTATTTGGATTAATAATGACAGATGCAAAATAGTTTTTTAAACAATAGGAGGTAATTGTGTGTATATAAATGTAAAGGAAATTCAGGGAAAAGAATGCCTCTAACAACCTAGAATCTCTAAGTATCTACCATGTCAAGGTAACATGTTCATTCTTTGATTAGAGATCACAATTCCTATTTAAATCTGTTAGATCAAAATTGAAAATGGACTGAAATGACCTATGGGAAAGTTAATGTACAGAAATGTTACATTTCACAGAAAAGGAGCTAGAGGATTATACTAGTTGAACTTGGAGATATCTCCTGGAAACCACTCTTCTTTGAGTGGAGTATTTATATATAAAAGAGTTGAAAAAATCCTCTTGTCACTGCTTTCATTTGGTACAATGATAAATACAGAATACAGATGTAGGTTTTGTGGGAAATGATTATGAAGACAAATTAGTATATGCATTCTATTAAGATAGATTTTAGGTTTACATTTTTATGACTCGAACTACCAACATATGATTCTACTTCAGTGTTTTTATTCTCCTCAAAGTAAAGTCATTCCTGTAAAATGCCATTATCCATAGAAAAACAAATTCATTAATTTTAAATAAAGATAGTTTAATATTCAGTCACACGATTTAAAAAGGCCTCCTGGAAGAACTCAGATTTATAAACTCCCTTGCTTAATAATTATCATCTTTTTAGATCTGTGCTTTATTTGTAGTAGGTTTTAAAATGAAATCATTTGAATTTGGCCCAGACTATTTCATTTAAAGGCATAATACACCATATACTTTGAATCTTTATTTTCTAATGTAATCACAAACACTTTGTTTATTAATTTATTAACATGCCCACTGATTATATTGCTTTGCTTTATGCACCCAAGTGCTGTCGAACATATTTTACTTTAGGATTTTTATTTTTATCTCCTACAGCTGGATTTTGCTATTTCGTTTTTATTTCACGTGCAGCTTGTAATGGGTTTGAGCGTCAGCTCAGCAAAATGGTTCCAAGAAACAGGACGCAGTCTCCTCTGGCCCTGCCTAGAGCTGATCTATGTGTCTGGCCCTGCAGATGGCACATGGTAATTCTCTATGATTCTAGCTCTTAATTAGTTGCTTTCACTGTTTCTGAATATACCTGTGGTTAAGTTTGTATTCAAACACTTGAAAGTACCATTCCTCAGTCTGGACACAATTGCCAAGAGTCTAACTTGGTTCTGGACTTTGGTGAACCTGTGTGCCTTGTTAGTTCACTCCCGCAGTTGGTGAGTAAGGAAATGACCCTTCAAATTCCTCTGCTTTGTCCTCTGACCTCTAAGATGATTTAATTTTCTAAGTATTTCCATGTCATCAAGGACTCTCTGTTTTATGGATTTTACTACAGTATATAAGGAACGAAAGAGAGTTCTGTGATTTTTCAGATTCTGGAAATTAATTTTGATTGTAAACATTCCAGACACATACAGGATTGCATGCTAGAGTGAAGAAAGCCTTCCAGACAGTTCTCCAAATCCAGCAATTTATTCATTCATTCAATGAATATTTATTGAGTGCTTGCTTCTTAGGTCCCAGGCTCTATACTGCTTGCTGAGGGGCACAGAGGTACAGTCGACAGGATCTCTGGCCCACCCCATCCCCCCATCTCTGGCAGTGAGTGTAGTGCTGATAAAGGACATGAATGACAGTCACCCAGATTAAACAGTGGGAACAGTAATGAAATGCAGGAAGTTGCATTTTTCAAAGGTGATTCTGTGCAATGAAGTATAAATGGATATATCATAAACTAGCTACACACTGTAACCACCATTAACATCTCTTTGCAGTTACACAGCTAAAAAGGAAAAACCCCACTAAAATAAAATAACAAATTTCTGCAAGACACAGCCCAATATTATGGCCTGAAAATAGCTACATACATGTGCTATCTAAAGATCTCCATTGTAAAGATGAGTCCCAAAACTGTAAATACAAAATCACAAACCTACTTAAATTTTCTGGAATATCCATGTTTTAGAGTCAATATTTACTTTATATATCAGTGAGCTTAGAAGATAAAATTTTGGCTTAAGTGTCTTTTACTAATACAATGACAAGGCACTTAAGTTCTGAGAGGAAAAGTAAGTACTGTATATAGGTGTACTTTGCTTCTCACTATGGCTGTGAAAAAGTTATGTGTAAATTGAAGTTCTGTAAATTGAATTGTATTTTAAATGTGTTAGGAGAGCTGCCATTTAGAGGAGACTTGTAAATTTTTTTATAAAGCAGAAAACCATTTTATACTACAAATAATCACTCCCTAGTTTCTGTTTTGTATATTTGATTTTCAATATCAACTTTGCTTAAAACAGAGCCCACCTGCACAATAAGAGTGTGTTTCGCCAGTGCAGCTTGTGCTGCCAGTTTCTTGGTTGCTAAGGGCTTATACTTGAAAATCTGCTGCAGTTTTGTGTGAATTGAGCTGTCAAGCGATTCTGTGATGGCACAGGGACGTTCCTGGACAGGCTGAGTAGCCAACCCATTTCAACTCAATTGAACACAGAACTCTTCTGCTCAGCAGCATCTCCTCCCAGATGTGGCCGTGATTCAGTAGAGGGTAGAGTGACTCCTGTATTCACATCCTATAAAGTGCATAGGGTCACAGGTTTTATAATGCATATATGTTATTATGTAAACACATTAAATTGCATGTGTGTTGGAATTTTTAGCAGTATTTTAGCTTGAAAGTACTTGTGCAAATACTGTTAGATTTAGTTGCAAATAATTGTTCTCAAGTTATTGGAATAAATGGCAAATGAAACAAGCTCTCGTGTAAATACTTCTGTGCCAAATATTGACATTGTTTCAAAGATAAATGTCATATTTTGGGCTTTTAATAGGCAAACTGTAATATTGGAAATGTGATCAAATGATATTGTATTTTATTGGATAAACTGTTTACATCATTATTTTATACTGTAGTTAGCTTTTAGTTAATAAACATTCACTAAAAATAAACATTTGAATTAGAAAAATTCTTCAGAATCTTAAGAGGAATTAATGACAAAGTATTACTGGAACCATCCTCTTGGCCTTGATATATACTGTTCAAATGTTTACAAGTTAAGGTCATAATTTATATATTAAGGGGAAAATGAGCTGTTTTAAAAAACATATTGATATTTTTCCATGAATGTCCATTAGTATCAGATTTTAAAAAATTAACAAAAGCAATTCAATTAGAGATATCTCCCTAGGAACACTCACCCACACCACAACCAACTGCTTTTCATCATAAAGGTATAATACTATATATGATTTAATAAATTTATATTTTATAAAATAAGAGACAGATTTACATGCAAATCCAAGGGATAGAAATTTTAAATTCATTAATGGAAATGATATCACTATATTCCCAAAGTCTAGATAGAGTTAAAACAAACGAGACTCAGGGAATGGGAATGAATTTGTTGCTGTTATTGTGGTGATATTACACCAAAGTGACTTCTTTGGTGATTTGAATCTGGTTGAACAGAAGAATATATCTGCCAGGTATGCTCCATTCACAAATGTATAACATAAACAAAGGATTTGAGATTCCTGTGGTGGATGTGAGGACTTAAAACAGATTATCCTCTCTTGAGATTATTAACTTGCTATATGCACAATATATTCAGTTTATTCATGTAGCCTTCACAGGGTAGCTGAAACATTTGGAATAGCCTCATTTTAAAGTGTTTTGTTGAGGTATGAGAGTTGGTGCTTAGTACAGTAGATTATCTGATCCTTTAAAAAGATTAGTTGAAATGGAATGGGAATGAAAGTAATGTACAACTCTCCATTCTGAACATATATAATATAAAACATCAGCAAGTCATATGTGATTTTTTATACTGGCAAAAGACCATCAAAATAAATGTCATTCCTGAATGACTAGAAATGCATCTGATCCATGTTTCCCCGGGAAACTGCTCTGTAATTAGTTAAACATCATTTTTATTAATTCGATTTTCAAATATTTTTTATGTTTACTGTCAACTTTACCTTAAAAGAGAACATTTGAGCTAATTATCTGTCAGATCCAGTTACCTGGCATTTTGGGGCATATTTGATCTTGACAGAATGTTGGCTACAACTTGTATGTCAGGTACTTTCTGGCTCACAAAATGACAGTTGGGAAGACAGGATAGGTGAAGGGAGTCTGTCTGGGTAATCCTTGGCCATGGTCCTTACTTCTCAAACCCCTTTCACCTTCACATCATCAACACCTGACATAGTGTTTTGTTTTGGAACATAACTCTCTCATAAATATTTCCTTAATGAATAAATGAATAAAACTCTGGCGCTCATGTGAACATGAAAGGGTTAAAAACTGGAGGATGTAAGTTCAAAGCATAATTACAATTGATTCTTAGCTGTTCCAGGAACCCTTAAAAAATATTTAGTTGAAACATTTCAGAACTTATGAGAAACACACACACACACACACACACACACACACACACACACACACACACACACACCCATAAGGATGGAAAAGAAATTATGGTAACACACAGCCAAGACCCAAAGTTTATTACATGCAGGCGGGCTCAGTTTTAAGTGCTACTTTAGTCTGTCTATTGAACCCAATGATCTCATTCTAGAGTTAAAAGTAGCTTCACTGTTCAGCTGTGAGATTGCCTTGTTATTGACTTTTGGAATTGGGAGATTCTGAGTTGAGGGAAAATGCACTCCCTGACAAGCTCTGTGTATTTATTGGTCCCTTCGAGTCTTCTAGATAGGAGAAATTCTTTGGGCTCAAAACTATATTAAATTATATTTCTGTCAGAACATGGTTGTCTCTTAAGTTCTAATTTATACAAAATAAGAACCTACAGGTGATGTTTCATAATGAAGAGTCCTGAGATCTGGGGTTCTGATCTTCAGGCAGCTAAAAAGCTGTGAGGAGATGTCACAGTTCTCTTTGGGTCTCAGTTTCCCCATCTGGGAGTAGCATTGGACTGGATGGACTCAACGGACAGATCCAACCTTAGTACTCTATGTTTCTTGGCTATTTGGGGAGTTGTCGATACACACAAAACAGGGCATTGAGAATTATTCAGATGATCAAGCCTGAAAATATCTAACGCCCCTTCTTTCAGTTGTCTAATTTGGACTTAGCTTTACTGTGATTTTATTTTTGTGGGATTAAAATACACCATTTGTCTTGGATTAATTTGTCTTCCTAGACTTGACTTTAAATGTTTAAACCAATTTTCTTACTTCTTTGTAAATCACAACATTCTACTGCTTCTTTTGGTGGTGGGGGTGGGGTAGCAGGGGAGGTGATAGCTTTTTCACTTAGCTGTTTTGCAGGGGAGTTGTGTATGGGGTTGATAAGTTTAATTATTCTGTGTGATAAGAAAGTTTAATGATGAATCTAAAAAGATCACATTATCACATTTCAGAGCACAGACCAGTTTGCCCATTCAGTTGTTAATTATGCCACCCTCTTAAGCAACACTGTCAAGTTTCTTATCATCACAGAAGCTGATGGACCCTTGAACAATTCAGCTGAGCTTCAGAAAATCAATGATTTATTCTAGTGAGCAAAGCTGTTCACTGACAAGTGGTGTTTGGCCTCTTCCTGATCATAAACTTCAGCCCTTGTTTTATTGCTGGGCCGGCGTGTCTCTGGCCCAGCAATAAATGTATCTGGTCAAATACATTTTTAACTGGAAACAAGCAAAGAAATAAAGCCCTCAATCTCGTAATATTCAGCTGACATGGTCTTTGCAAGAACGAAAAAGGGGGAAAAATCCATTCAAAGTCTTCTGCTTTGCAGAGGTTTCTGAGGGGCTTTTAAAAAGCATTATTGAATGAAAGGAACATGCAGCTGTGCTTTGCTGTGTTGTTTCTTCTGTCATGTTCCAGAAGGCTGTGAAAAAGGTTATCCTTGTCCAAGCCATCACCTTAAAAAATAAATAATTAAGATGGCATTGAGATGCTAAAGACTTACAGTATGATTAAATTTCAAATGTTTAACTTGAGGTTTGGGAACAAAATATATTTTAGTTACTAAATTGATCTCTGCAAAGGGAGTACTTTTTAAGCAGTAATCTAGGTAATATGAAAGAGGGGCTTGTTGAAGGAATCTCATTACTTTTAGATTTTTTTGGTGCAAATTAATCAGAAAGTTTTTCAGTTCTACTATGTAAACAGTTCAAATGTTCGGAAAATGTAAAAATAACTGATTTTTTCCCGTTTTTACAAGTTAAAATGGGGAAGGCTCTTCCTGTGTTGATAAAGTTGGTTGTTTCTAAGTTGGAATTTCTGTGGTGTTTTTCTCCAAAACAAAATCAAATATCCAAGGATGGATATTTGTACAAACACAAGGTATAGTCTTAGAAAGAGAGGGGTGAATATCTACTTTCCTGAATGATTTCTAACAGAGGGCCAGGAAATAGGTAGTTTCACAAAATCCTTTGCCTTGCCTCTCGAAGGGAAATCTTTTCCAAGTTTTGATGCCTGACCCGGAAAAAAAACATTTTCCTACATGAGTAAGGCTTTGGATTTCGCTGGGTTCTGTTTGACCTGGGCATTGGGTCACACGGATTCCTTCAGATTCGCTGACTGAGGTGGCTCAGAGGACAAGGGGCCCGAAGCTTTAGCCTCCATGCGTCTCCCAACTCACCATGTGGTATCGACCCACTTCTTTCTTGTCTCTGAGCCTCAGTTTCCTCATCTGAAAAAAAAAGCAGCTAAACTTAGTCTTGCCAGTCAAGAAAGTGATTGAATACAAATGAGTTTATTACTGGGGAAACCTGGAATCCATTTCAATTCGCAAAAAAAGTAAATCATTCACAAACTTGACACATAACTATCATTAATAACAAATTATTTTCCACAAACCGCACACCTGTTGTGTGACACACCAGTGAAAACATTTGGATTAGAAGTTCTATTTTTCCTTTCAGTTTAAAAAAACAGTGTCATGCCGTTCTTTCCCTCATCTTTATTCTAGCTCCTAAACATTTTAATTGTATCAATCCATTTACACAAAGAGTATGAGTAATTTCTGGTAGTCTTTATGTGGTAACAGGTTGTCTCTAAAAATACAGCTTATGAAGTGCTCATTGTGTGCACATCTAAAATCCACAAGTGTTCCTGAAGGCCCAGCCTGTGCCCAGCACTGGGACGAGACTCTGGGGAGAAATGGGAACACGGCCCTTAGGAAATGCATAACGAAGTTGGGAAGGTGAGCTACTTTATCCATGAAAAGGGTATGAGTGGTCAGGGTCAGGAAATAAAAAGATCAGTGCAGACTAGACTGGCATCATCTGAAAAGTCTGCTTGGAGGAGGCAGGCCACAAAAAGAGCCTTGAATTAGGAAAAGGCTTGGGGAATCATCAAGCTTGAAAATGGAAAGACAGAAATAAGCCTGTGAAAAACAGGCATTCTGGAACCAGCATGTGGAGATTTGAAACCCAGCTTTGCCAGTTACCAACAGAGTGACCTTGGGCAAGTCACTTAACCTCTCCGAGCCTCAGTTTCCTCATCTGAAACAAGGTGACAAGGATCATATTCGCCCTCACAGGGTAGTTATGAGCATCGATGAGTTAATATTTGCAAAATAAAATGCACTTGTTAAACAGAACAAAAAGTGGCAAAGGTGTTTGAAACCATTTCTGACTGACTGAACCCATGTACTGAACCCATCACTAGACCTCACTGGGTAAACAGAGAAGCCATGAATCCTCCAGTATAAAGAGTGATCTGAGCATTTGGGCAGGGAGGATACTGGGGTCCAGGAACCTTCTCTGGTGATTCAGGTTTAAGGAAATCATTAGGAAAATGGAGAGAAAATGAAGCCAAGAAACCCTGCTCTTGTGTTCAACCACAGACTATTCAAAAGCTGGGAATACAAATTGATCAAAAGAGCCATATTTAGTAACATCCATCTTTTATCATCAGCAGATTCTTAGTTTAAGAATATTTGTATTCTCTAAGGGAAAAGCGTAAGTCAAAATGGGTAAAGAGAAAAAAAGGAGTTTTCCTCCCGGATTCTGAAGGGAGAGAATAGGCTGAGGAATCTGAGATGGGGGTGCTGCTTAAAGGAAGGTGAAGGGATGAGCTAAAGAACATACATGCGTAGCCCACGGACACAGCAGTGTGGTGAGGGCTGAAGTGGGGGGTGCAAGGGCTCGGTGGATGGGGGCAAAGGGCGAACATCTGCAATAGTGTCAACAGTAAAAAATGTCAAAAGAAAAAAGCATCCAATACTAAAGCAGTTGTGGTGGGGGAAAGTGCAGTTTTTCTGTTATGTGCACAGCCTGTTTTTATCTCAACAGTGTATAGCTGGTGAAAGCAGTGAAATAATTTTGCAGTGTGAGAAGAGCAATTTGGGTTTTGTAAGGCACGGGAAAAAAATGGCTTTATATGATTTGGGTAAGCTTTGTAAGAAAGAAACTGTGTAGTTTTTAAAACTCTCCACTTACCTCTGTCATCTAAGCTGTGACCATAAAAATAACTTCCAATGGACCCAGGCTTCATTCATCAGAACAGCCTTAAGAAGAAAGGAAAAGGCAGGGAGCAGAATTTTCTCTATTTAATATCGTAAAGAACCAGAAGCATTTTTAGGGAAAGGGAACTTGGAAAAGTTGACACAGTAAGTTGGAGCGGGGGTGGATATGATTAAAGCCTGATTGACAGGATCTGGATATTTCGATTACTTTCTATTGCTTCATTGTAAATGAAATTGCTTCAACAGCCTTTGAGGATTTCCATTAAACAGCACCCGAATAAATTTTCAGTTATTCTTAGCAAAACTCTTTAAATAGTAAATGAGAAAGGTCACATCATGACAGCATTATACAAGCAAAAACTCCCCCAGACGCCCATGCAGATTTCTATCAAGCATTTGTCAGGCACATAGGAATGGCTTGTAGGCAAATCTCACAGCTGCCTTTGAAGCCTGGAGCTTTCGGAAGCCTGAGATGTTGGGCCACATATTGGTCTTTTGTTTATATTTGACCCACAAACTGTGGGTCTTACTTAGAATGCAAATGAATAAGCTTTAGTTAGGGACAAAGGTGTCTTTGATTGATGTATTTGGTCTTTCTGACCTGAAAATGCATCAGTTATTGAAGGGCTGTGCAGGCATTGGTGTGACTTAGGAAGCTCAGACTGTATGTTAAGCTCAAAGCTTAGGACTGACTTACTTTTTTTTTTTTTTTTTTTAAATAAAAACACTCAGCACATTGCCCATTGATTCCTTAGGCTGACAAAATCCCAATAGTGCCAAGTAGGGCAGAGGCTTTGAGCCCTGAGCCCAGAGGAGAGATAGGCTCTGCTGCTGGGCTGGCTGCTTTGCTTCCTGGAGCATGGAAGTGTGGATTCAGGTCTCTATCCTTGAGCCCTGGGACTGGTCAGATGGCCCTAGATTCAGAAAGCTTTGCTCTGCAACTGCTGAAAGTTGCTGAATCACACAGTAGAGAACTAGCTTGTGACTTAGAAAACTTCTGGCATTATTTGTTTTGTTTTGTTTTGTTTTATCCTAATAACTTGAATGTTATTGAACTCTATTCATGACTCATAAACAATGGAAACAAGTAAAGATTATAGAAATAAACCTTAAAGGCTGATTTGGTAAATAGGAACATAGGTCTCTGGCTTAATTCTGTGTGGCCCGGCCAGTGTGGCTCAGTTGGTTGAGTATCTTCCTCTGCAGCAGGAGGTTCCCGGTTCTCTTCCAGTCAGGGCAGGTCGGGGTTGCGAGCTGGACCCTGGTAAGGGGTGTGGAGTGTCGGCCAATTGATATTTTGGAATGAAGTTTCTCTCTCTCTCCGTCTTCCTGCCTCTGTCTCTAAAAAAATCCAAAACAAACAAACAAACAAAAAACACTGCTGTGTGGCTTTTTAAAAACAATGTCTCTTTTATTGCCAGTGGCTATTTTTTTCTTTAAGTAGTAATGACATCAAAGTCTCCCCAAATTTGTCATCTATGTTGGTCAAAAAGTGTTATAGGAACTCTTTTGGTCTAAAAATGCCTGATTCTATGGCTTACTTTACAAATTATGCCATGATTTAAATTATACTAATATAAACCTATGAATTCAATTTTGGATGAAGAATTTCCAGTTTTGTAAATTGAACAAATGGTTTTTACCTACAGCAAAACAACGTCCTTTTTAAACCACGCTAGCACATTTGTAAATATTACCTGACCTTCATAAAATTCTAAAACTCAAAAACAATTAATATGAAAATATTTCCTTTTTACTTTTTAGAGACCAGAAGTCTAGATGAAAGAATTTTTTTTTTCATGTGGTAAACACTGCTGAGAACAGAGGGGGACTGGTTGAAATAAGGGTTATCACATTCTTGTTTGCAGGGATAAAGAAAATAACTTTTCACTCCTAGCTATTATGAAACAAACCGTTTTCTTCAACACTCTCATTCATAATGCTTTCCGGAGTGTAACTTCTGTCTTTAAAAGGCTTAAGCTAATACCCACACATGCCTACTTAAAAATGCTTTCCCATTTATTACATTTCCTTTTCCCAGACTTCTGTTCAACTTAAGAGGCCTCATTATGCTGTATGGAAATGAAGAGATTCCCAAATGGAAAAGGACTGTTTTGCATGCTGACTGATGTCCAGAGCAGGGGGAAATAATTAACTCATTAACTCATTCATTCATTCATGGAACACATTTATTAAACGCTATGCACGACTCGAGCGCTGATCCTCCAGGAGTTCACAGCCAAGTGGGGTAGAGAGCCACGCGTAGGCCGAATGACAATGCCCCGGTGGCAGCACCGCGACGCGACGCGACACGCAGCGCGCTGAGGACAGGGGGCGGCCGCTGACCTGGTCGCGGGAGGAGGACCTGGCCAGTGACGCTAACGCGGGGCCTCGGTGGGCGAGTAGAATCGTGTTGGCTGCAGAAATAGCAAAGGAAGCAGCAGATTCAAAGGCAAGGACATAACATGTTTGGGCTCTGGTGAGACATCTGGTGTCACTGTCTCCAGGATAAGGCTTCAGTCTCATCACGAAGGACCTTGAGTATGGGGCTGAAAGGACTAAAGGCATGTGAGCCTGAGCAGGGTAGTAACATCATCAAATCTGTATTTTAAAAAATCCCTGGTGCCTTGGATAATGAATGGAGTAGGGTACTGAGAAACCAGAGGTGGAAAAAACAATTTGGGAGTCAAAACTGGAGCTGGAGGTAAGCAATTGGAGGACTTATTATTAGTTATCTTCGGAGGTGAGAAAAAAGGAAGTGTCAAATCCCTCTAGAAGCTTGTATGTTGATATCATACAGAATGATCAAATATATTTAACTAAAGCTTTGTATAAATAATAAAGCCTTGGCATAAAAAGCATTTACTGAGCCCATACACCTGTTTGTGTAGAATTCCAAAGTACCTATGAGAAGCATAGGTATTTTCACTTCTTCATATGCAGTAAAGGCTTTTATAGATAAATATCTTGCTTCAAATAAATGGCTGTGCTTCCAACAGAAACATCTACAAATGCCCTAATTAATGAATGTATTAACAGTGCCTCCATATAATAAACAGTAGCTGGTATTTGCTTTTTAGTATGAACATGAATATAGTCACTGATCACATAAATTCTACATGGGATATAGCGACCCTATAACATGTGAATTTATTGTAAAACTTGGATCACTTTTAGGTGGAAGGTCAAATAGAATTTGGATGTCGTTCATGTCTTACACACAATAATAGTTGGAAAGCATCCAAGGAGAAAATTGTAATTGAGTCATTACTTACATTTGATTCTTTCTCATTTTTCTTAAAGGGGCTTGTGTATTTTATATTCAAAGGGGCTATCATATGACCTGTACATCTACTAAGGTGGTTTTATTAAACGATTTCTATACTGTATTCATTATGTCATTACATCAATATTCAAGTGTCTACACCATGCGTGGTCCTGGAATCCTGAATGTCTAAAGCAGATGGGCAGTAACCCTTACAAAGATCTAGGGGGTGTGGGAAAACACTGCCTAGGAATACAGTCTTCTCGGTTTCATTTACAATTACAGCCACATAGCTCCCCAAAGAATTGGTACCATAATCGTTCATTCAACCCATTGGGCACTTCCGCTGTGCTGGACACAAATGGTAAATAACACAGATAAGGTTTCTGCTTTCAAAAGGAAGTGACTCCAAGGACAGGGACAATGGTGTGGTGAGGGACCGGGGAGGGGACTCGGGCGGGGTGGAATGGGTCAATGGTGAGAAAGAGAGACATCTGTAATATTTTGAACAAAAATTAAACAAACAAACAAAAAAAGAATTGACTCCTCAATAACTACAGTCCTCAAAGTTGTCAATTCTGAACCATTTTTTCCAGTTTATGGCCACATTCTTTTTTGACAGGAAATAAAGAATATCACACAATATCAAGTCATTTGTTATTCCTACTTTTAAATAACTCTGGAAATAATCTTTTATATTTGTTCTTCCTAAATGCTTTTTCAAAAAAGATTCAGCAGAATGCTGTGTAAAAACTGGAAAAAAAATGAGGACCACAAGCTGTTCAAGCTTCATTTTCTTTGATTATTTATGCTCCTTTTTGTTCACCTTTGCCTTCCCGGTAGTAGCTAGAAAGATGCTGATTATATACAAGCCACAGGGTAATTTACCCTTTTGACCTTCCTTGAGCTCTTATAAATCTCTCCACTGCTGGAAGGCCCAGGTTTTGTCTTCCCTCAGCAATGAAGTGTTGTTGCTTTATACGCTGCCTCGCACAGCCACCAGAAAGGAAACACTGAAAACTGTGTGTGAGGCTGGCTGAGGGAGGGGTGGCTATGACCTTGGCCTTACTGAGAATGTGGGGAAGAAGAACACTTCCCATTGTTCCAGTGTTAGCAGCCCTAATCATGCCAGAAGCAACACTGGTGACAAATTAAAATGCAGTTATCAGTTGTGGGTGTAAAATGAGGAGGTTGGATTAGTTGATCTCAAAGGCCCCTTCCGGCTTTCCAGTTGCAGTATTCTAAATATGTCTCAAGAATGATAATTTGAAGAGAAAATTAAATAGGGTAATGAATTAGGCCTATATGTGAGAAGCACCCTGGTGGATATGGCCATTCACAAATCACAGCTATAGACAGCTCTCCTCAACCCAGATGTCAAACAGGGAAGGTTGAGTCTAAATTGTGTTACATAAAACGTACACAGCCTGACTACCATACTAACGAAAGTAGAAAGTAAGCAGATAGGAAAAGAATTTCAGCTGTAGGGTGCTATAACCCAGGGAACTTTCACCTCTGTAATCATATGGCTGCTCACCAGACTCCTGAAATTCAAAATGTGGAGGTTCTGAAAAGGTTTTCATAAGTCTATCTGCTGATCTTTTGTGGTCAACTGATACCTGCTTCTGGGATTCTGCTTAGGATATTGTTAGAATTTTTTGTTTTGTTTTCTATGCTTAGTGAGCCTGATCTTAATTGTTCCCATTATTTCTTTCATTTCTCTTTCTGAGTTGATTTTAAGGTGCAAAGGTGAGTCCTCTTACAATAGCTGATCCATTCTTGTAGAGACAACTATGAAGCAAATATCTAGAGCAACTCGGTGTGTTGTATTCCTTTGAATGACCTAATACGGAAATGGGCCCATCATATTTTTTTACCTTTTATTTTGAAATGATTATTGTTATATAGGAAGTTGCAGAAACAGTAAAGAGGTCCTGTGTGCGTTCCATCCAGTTTCCCCTATTGGTACTTTCTTATATAACCATGGCATAATAGCGGACACAATGTAGACCCATCTTAATACAAATAATAATAATAATTATATAGCACTTAACTTGTGGCATACAATATTCATTGCACTCTTCATGTATTAATTCATGGCATGTTCATAAGCACCTTATAAGTAAGTATGTGTGTGTGCATGATTGCAAGTTTCCTTCTGTGCTGGTTTGCATTTGTAGTAGCTCATAGTGCCCTTTGTTTTATCTTTAGTTTGGGAAAAGTAAAAGAAAAGAGAAATTTCTGAGAAAAGAAAGGAGAAATTCCCTTTATTGTTTCATTTTTTGTCTTCTCTTACGGTGGCACTCAGCCCTGGCCTGGCAGCCTTTCGTGTCCAAGAAATATTTTGGCAGTGCCCAGAGCCCAAACAGCCATGCTGTTGGGAGCAGGAGCACCGGCAAGAATCATGTGCCACTCAGAGTGCAGTTTGCCTGATGTTCGATATCCAGTGGGCTTTGACAGGCATAGGGCATTGGCTGTTCCTATTTTCATTCTGCTTAGGGACATATATGACCCAGGGAAACACTCATTTCAGAGGAGACGCAAATAGTTGTTCTCCCCCAAGTGCCTGAGGGCAGGTTCTCCATGAAAGGCTTGCATCAGTCCATATATTTACCCAAAGTGTGTGAAGGTGGCGCCATAGTGAACAGTGCTTAAAGCAGTTGCAGAGAACAGCTACTGTACAATTCTGGAAAAATGCACCACATTTTTTAGTTTTCTGGGAAGGGCATTTGGCAACCAGCATGGTGCCCTTGTTATAGTCTTATCAAGCACTTTTTAAAAGCACTTGTATTAATGCAAGGCATATAAAATCCCACATGATTGATGATATTTGAGATCTGTAAACAGACTATTAAAACCAGGCCTAAACAGTCACTAAGAAAGTGAAAGGAAACGCAACATTATTTTGTGAGACACTAATGATCTCTTATCTTCTTGGGCTTTAGTGAGAACTTTGGAAGATCAATTTGACTAATTTACTCTGGCAACCGGAGCATGGAGGCCTCCTCCTTCTGCCAGGGAGTAGCATGAAATGATAGTGGTTGTTTGTTCTAATGAGTTTTTTTTTTAACAATTATGATTACATCCCACCCACCCTACCCCATGCCTAAGCACAATGACTTTGGGGGATATGGAAGACTTCACATATGCCACTGCTCCCCAAAGTCAACAGTGAAGAATAAACTACGGATGTCGCAATATTTGGTGTCTGTCTTCATTCGGGTGCAAATGTCTTGGAGCCACTGTGTGTGTGAGCATGTTTTTGTTCTAAAAATATTTTCATTCAATGGCTACTAAAGTTTGTTGATAAGTCGCACTGGAAAGGGAAGCTGGCATACAAGTGGTAGCATCTTGCAGGCAGCATTGTGACATTTACATTTCCCTTGCAGTGCACATAAAAATCCCAAGATTAAATTTGTTTTGCCTTTTATTTCTTCTGACACCCTATGGTGGCTTTTCATTGCAGAGACTTTTCATGAGCATATTGGACTTGGGGATGGGCTGTCAACAGATGGAATAAAAATACTTCCATCATTCTTCCTACTACCTCCAAGAAGTAGATGAAAATACCTGCAGGCAATGGCTCAAATCTACATAGTATGTACAAAGTACATAGCATGTCACCCGGTATGCTTTCCTTTCAGTCTTAAATGCAGCCAAAACAGACAGACACAGAGTAGTTTGAAATGTGTGTTTATTTCAGAAGAAAGGGTATACATATTTTAGTTTTCAACAACAAAAGAGAAGAAATGTATTCAAGACTGTCCTGCTAATTTCAAACCACTGTAGAGAAATGTTTGTTTGTACATGTTAATGTTCAATATAGACAGAAACACAGCATGCATGGAACTGGTTCCACAGGAGTCATTAAAAGGCATGCTGAGGAACCTCCATACTGCTTTCCACAGTGGCTGCCCCAGTCTGCATTCCCACCAGCAGGGCACCAGGGTCCCCTTTCCCCACACCCTCGCCAGCACGTGTCTGTTGATTTGTTGATGGAGCCATTCTGACAGGGGTGAGGTGGTACTTCACTGTAGTTTTAATTTGCATCTCTCTGCTCAAAAAATGAAACATGGAACTGTCTTATGACCAAGTGATTCCACTTCTGGGAATATATCTGAAGAAACATGAAACACTAATTCAAAAGACAATATGCAACAACATTAATATAACTTAAAACAAAGATGAAGCTATATCAATAGATACTGTGTGTGTGTATGTGTGTGTAAATGGAGAAGAGTGTGTGCAGGGATCACCTCACCATGCTACAGATGTGTGTCATGGATGTGAAGAGAGATTTTCACATTTTACTGTATACTGTATTGTTTGAATATTTTTACAATAAAATGTATTAGACACACACACACACACACACACAGAAGACAGTAAGTAAGCCTGGAAGATGAGAAACAACAGAATCAAGGTGGGTAGAGAGCAGTTTAGAATGTTACTGATCAACATTTGACTCTACAATTTAAATTACATATGTCCTAATAGCATATCCTGTTTATTTTCTAAAAGGGCTTTTCCTTTGCAACATGATATGGTGGAAAAGGGTTTTGCAGTCAGAAGGCATCTTTAAATCCTGGTTCTGCCTCTTCCTCTGTGATCTTGAGCAAATTTATCTCGAGTTTTTATTTCTTCAATTGGAAAACAGGCATAGTAATAGCACCTATCTCAGTGATGTAAGAGTTAAATGCACTCATATATATGAAAGTGCCTAGTATAGTGTATGTCACCCAATAGGTGATTTATAAATTTTAAAAAAACCTCTCAGTATAAGGAATGAGAAAGTACCCAATATCATGCAGTGTGACTTAATCCACTCATGAGTGTGCTAGGCTATGAGCTCTCCAGTTTAGTATATTTCAGCTGTTCCTAAAGCCATTGCCTTTGCAACCAGGCTTTCTTTAACCTGAAACAGCAATTTCCTGCAAAGCCTTAGCTTTGCACGAGCTATCCCACTGTTACAAGAACATACACTTACAGCAGTGGTTACTAACTTTAGGGGCACACTACTATCATCTGCGGTACCACAGATGCCCAGGCCCTACTGCAGGGATTCTTATTTGACTCATCTAGAGATTCCAAGGCCCTCCTAGTGTGTAGCCAGTTAAGCACTGCTGATTTACAGGGTTCCCCTTGCTTCCTCCAGCCCTCCCACCTGTTCCAGTTGCCTAAGCCAAACACAACCTCCTGCTTATTTCCTTTTACCCCAGGACTTTGCACAGTGCCTGACAAATGGTAAGTGCTCAATAAAGTATCTCTTAAGTAAATGAATAAATGAGTGAGTTAATGAAGAAATCACTGGGGTAACTGCTTGTAAGATTGCTTGCTGATATTAGTGAGTGAAAACGTAGAAAGAGCATTGACTTAGGAGTCAGAGAACCTGGGCTTTTTTTCTGATTCAGTCACAAGCTTGATGGGTTTTTATGGTTAAATTACTAACCCACTCTGAGCCTCATTTTCCCCATGTGAAAAATGAAAGGAATAGAATAAACGATGTCTCAGTTTTTCCCCTTTTCAAGTGTCCTTTACCATGAAAGAGTGAACAGCATTTCTGCTTTTATAGATATATGTGGATTCAGATATGCACCTCTAGTCTGAGCAAAGTGCTTTGAAGTTTAAGTGGTGATATTGCTATGCTCCCCCGGTTAAGACACCCCTCCTTCTCTTCAAAAACCCCATTGTAAAGTTGGGGAAACTGAGCCAAAGAGTAGAAACTTACCCAAGGTTGAATCAGGCCTCAGATCTAAGTCACCTGATTTCAACTGCTGACCTCTTTCCCCTGCCTGCCAGACCAAAGTGAATTTAGGTCTTCAGGAGTGCACAGATTGTTCCACTTGGGTAATCCAAGGTAAGCATCACAGTTGAGTTCTCTGTATAGTGGCCCTCTACTCCTTTTCCAGATATCATCTTAGAGTAATGAGAAAAGCTGCCCTTTATCCCCAGCCCTTGGGAGGCCACTGTTGCACCACAAGTTTCTTAGCAAGAAAATGGCCTAATCAGTGTTAGGTTTGTGCCCTGTAACTGTTGTTTCGGTCCTTGGGATGCTGGTGATGCACTTTAGTAGGGTGAGCACTTTGTGCCTTCTGAACACCTTTAGCTTACAAGGTAAGGTGGGGTACAGCAAACCCCATTATGAAGTAGGTAAGCAGGAGGTGACGTCTTCGCGTGCCCCTTTGGGGGCAGTATCATAGTCACCCATCTTCCCATCTGAGTTCTGGCAATCTAGACCCTAATGTCCCTCCCTACCCCATACAGTAACACCACCTTTTACTCCTTGCCCCTGAAATAAAGTGTTAAGGAAGAAAATTGACCTTCAGTACTCAGCCCTGACCCGGTCCTTGCCTTTAATACCTGACTGTGGACCTGAGAGCCTGGTCCCCAAACATACAGGACCCCTACATCCCTCTCTGCTCGTGTACCTGCCTCTTCTCTTCCTTCACTCCCTCCCCACCATCAGAAAATTCACAGAGACACACAAACATCACTTTTTCACAACTCAATTTTTATTTGAATTGTAGCCAATGGTTCGCCCTGTTGATGCAGGATTCAGTCTCTATGTGGTTGGCCATGTCTCAGAAACCAGGCCTCTGGAGCCACAGCAGATATTTCAAGGTCTCTGGCTTCTCTGCTCAGCTACTAGCTGCACTGGTAACGTGAGGTGATGACATCTCCTCGGGCCCCCTTTTCTGGGACTGGCTGAACCCCTCTCTTGTGCTGATTCCTTCTCTTTTGATTGCGGCTCTTCTTTTGATTCCGTCTCTTATTTTGATTCTTTTATTTGGACTCCATTTCTTATTAAGCATACAACGACAGGTGGATATTGTTGGCCTTCTTGTCTTTTTAAGCTTCTTTGTGTGAGTTATAGATGTTTGGGACTGATTTCTTGAATTCCCTTGAAGCGGTCTTTTGGCTTTCACAGTGGTCTTTGGCACCTGGAAGGGCAAGAGAGTGTGTGAGCCCAGCTGGGTATTAGTTTAGAGAAGGTGGAAGACTGAATGGGAAGGGGAGCTTCCTGGAAAAGGGGTGTGGGCCAGTGAGCGGTGTTGTGCCAGGCAAGTTCAGTGAGACAGCCTGGGAGGCAAAGTCAGTGGGGAAGAGGAGGAGCTTGGCTGGAGTCATCTTACCTTGACACCATTTCTGGATCTCTGCTGACAGGGGGCCTTCCTCTTCTCCTTTGCGATCCTTGGGTTTGGTTGTATTAGAAAAGTTGTAGGTTCCTGTGGTTTCCTGGCTACTTTAGCCATGGCGATGCCAAGAGTCAGTCTGACCCCGAGCCTCTGACCTTCCTACATCTACCCTGCCAGGACAATGGGGAGCCACATCCTTCAGTTTGAAGTCAGCTAGTGCCCCAGCCAACAGTTGCTAAGGGAGGCTTAGACGTCACAAAGCACCTCTCAGGGCATCAACATGGGATGGCAGATGCTGAGGAGGCCATGAAATGGCTTTGATATCAAAGTATCTTTTCTAACACCTCTTTTGGAGTGAATTTTGGGAGGCAAAAATTCTCAGATCAAAAGGGCTCTTTTCTACCACCCTCTAAAGAGTATTCCCAAGCTGACCTGTTAACTTTCCTCAGGGTTTATGTTCAATTCTGGAGGCTCACATGGCAAGGAGAGGATATTTTCTCTAAGTCATTCCTCATGGCCACCCCTGTTCCATGGTTAATTCTATTCTTTCACACCCTTCAATGTCAACTAGTATTTTGTATATCTTACCTAAAATCCCTCTAAGCTAATGTGGCCTAATTTAAGTCTTGGTAGAGATGGGGATTATCCTATCTTTCTCCTATTTGAATGGATAAAATAAAAAGACAGACAATTACAAGTGTTGACAAAGATGCAGAGCAAGTGGAAGTCATATACAATGGTACAATCAATATAAAATGGTACAATCACTTTGGAAACCTGGTAGTTCTTCAAAAGCCGAACAGACCTCCCATATGATCCAGCCATTACTCTCTAATGTATTTATTCAAGGGCAAGGAAAACAGGTACATACAAAGACTTGAAGAAATATTTGGAGGTTTCTTTATAATAACCCCAAACTGGAAACAATGCAAATGTCCATTACAAGGTGTGTGGGTGAACAAGATATATCCGTAAAGGAACGGTACTCAGTAATAAAAAATAGTGAAGTCTGGGACTGCAACAACATTGATGAGTATCCAAAAAAAGTATAGTGAGTGACAGAAGCCAGGCAAAAAGAGTACATACTGTGAGGTCCATTTACATAAAACTTAAAAATGTAGACTAATCTATCGTGACAGAAAGCAGAGCATTTGCTGCTTGTGGGTGGGGGGCAAAGGGGAGGAAGAGGGTTAATTATATCAAGTATAGATTAATAGAATTGTTAAAACATCAACATGCAAACAAACAAAAAAGAACAGCACAGCACTGGAAGGGATAAAGGGGCTAAGTGTCAAACTGACTGCCACTGGTTTTTGTTTTCACATATGCAGATGCTTAGAGATTGGTAACACTGCCCAGGGTAAGGGATCTGCAGGAAATCACGGCCAACTTTATGGACCTTCAGACTGGAAGCAGATTAAATGCCTGGGAAATGCTGAGGTTGCATTTGTCTTTCTCTGTCAGACTTATTTCACTTACCATAATACCTTCTAGGTCCATCTGTGCTGTCACAAATGATAACATCTTATCCTTTTTATGGCCAAATAGTAGCCCATTGTAGAAATGCACCGGAACTTTTTTACCCACTTGTCTATGGGTGGGCACTTGGGTTGCTTCCATACCTTGGCTATTGTAAATAATGCTGCAAAAAACATAGGGGTGCATATATTCTTCTGAATTTGTGTTTCAGGCTTCTTTAAATATATTTCCAAAAAGTGGAATCACTTCATATTTCAGCATCATTTTTAATTTTTGAGGTAAATCTGTACTGTTTTCCACAGTGGCTGCACCAATTCTCATTCCCACCAACAGTGCACAAGAATTCCCTTTTCTCCACATCCTTGACAAAACTTGTTTTTTGATTTATTGATGATAGCTATTCTGAAAGCTATGAAGTGATATCTCATTGTGGTTTTAATTTGCATCTCTCTAATGATTAGTGACTTTGAGCATCTTTTCATATGTCTGTTGGCCATATGTATATCCTCTTTGGAGAAATGTCTATTCAGGTCCTTTGCCCATGTTTTAATTAGATTATTTTTTGGAATTGAGTTATATAATTCTTTATAAATTTTGGATATGAACATCTTATCAGATGTACCATTGGTGAATATGGTCTCCCATTCAGTGTGTTGTCTTTTCATTTTGTTGTTGGTTTCCTTTGCTGTGCAAAACTCTTTAGTTTGATGTAGTTCCATTTCTTTATTTTTTCTTTTGTTTCCCTTGCCTGAGGAGATACACCAGATAAAAAATATTGCCAAGAGAAATGTCAAAGATTTTACAGCCTGTTTTCTTCTAGGATTTTTATTATTTGGAGTCTTACATTTAAGGCTTCAATCCATTTTGAGTTTATTTTTGTATATCGTGTAAGTTGTTGCTCTAGTGTTATTTTTTTGCATGTATCTGTCCAATTATCCCAACACCATGTATTAAATAGACTGTCTTTACCTCATTTTGTATGCTTGCCTCCTTTGTCATATGTTAACTGACCCTAAAGATGTTGGTTTATTTTTCTGCTCTCTATTCTTTTCCATTGATCTATGTCTGTTTTTACGCCAGCACCAAGCTGTTTTGATTACTATGGCCTTGTAGTATAGTTTGATATCAGGTAGCATGATTCCTCCAACTTTTTCTTTCCCAACATTGTGTGACTATTCAGGGTCTTTTGTGGTTCCATATAAAATTTTGGAATGTTTGTTTTACTTCTGTGAAATATACCATTGGTACCTTCTTGAAAATTGCTTTGAATCTATAGGTTGTTTTGGGTAGTATGGACATTTTAATTCTTCCAATCCATTAGCATGGTATATGCTTCCACTTATTTGGATCTTCTTCAGTTTTTATCTTCAGTGTATTATAATTTCTAAATGAGATTGTTTTCTTAATTTCCCTTTCTGATAGCTCATAATTGGGGTATAAGGATGCAACTGATTTCTGGATATTTATTTTGTATCCTGGTAATTTACTGAATTTATCCTTCCTAGTAGTTTTTTTAGTGGAATCTGTAGGGTTCTCTGTCTACCAGGGGTGAGGAATGTCTGCCCCGCAGGCTGTATATGGCCCATGAAATCATTTGGTTTAGCCTTTCCACAGCAATTGCTGGTGAGACTTGAAATTCAGTAAATTGAGGAGCTTTTTTCATAGCTAATATTTAAGTTGATAATTTTGTATGGAACAAAAATGATGTTATATTCAAATGGTCGTTGGTAGAAAAAAGGTTCCCCACCCCTGCTATATACAATATCATATCATCCACAAATAATGACAGTTTTACTTTCTTTCAAATTTTGATGCCTTTTATTTCTTTTTCTTGTCTGATTTCTTTGGCTAGGTTTTGCAGTACTATGTTGAATAACAGTGCTGAAAGTGGACATCCCTGCCTTGTTTCTGGTCTTAAGGGAAACACACTTAGTTTTTCCCCATTGAGCATGATGCTAGCTGTGTGTTTGTCATAATGGCCTTTATTATATTGCGATAAGCTCCCTCTATTCCCACTTTGCTGAGAGTTTTTATCATAATTGGGTACTGGATTTTGTCAAATACTTTACTGCATCTATTGATATGATCATATGATTTTTATCTTTAATTTATCCATTTCATCCAAACCATCCAATTTGTTGGTGTATAGTTGTTTGTAATATTTTCTTATAATCCTTTGTATTTCTGTGGTGTCAGCTGTTACTTCTCCTCTTTCATTTCTTATTTTATTTATTTGGGTTTTTTCTATTTTTTTTTTCCTTGATGAGTGTGGTTAAAAGTTTATGACTCTTGTTTATTTTTTCAAATAATCAGCTTTTAGTTTCACTGCTCTTTTTTCTTGTTTTTCTAGACTCTATTTCATTTGTGCTCTGATATTTATTATTTCTTTCCCTCTACTCACTTTGGATTTTGTTTGTTTTCTAGTTCCTTTAAGTGTAAGGTTAGATTGTTTATTTGAGATTTTTCTTGCTTCTTAAGGTAGGCCTATAATGCTATGAATTTCCCTCATAGGAATGCTTTCACTGTGTCCTGTAGATTTTGGGCTGTTGTGTTCTCATTCTGCTGTGTTTCAGGTATCTTGATTTTTTCCTTGATCTCATTGTTAACCCATACATTATTTAGAAAGGTGCTATTTAGCTTTAATGTCTTTATGCATTTTTCAGGTTTTTTTTCTTGTGACTGTTTTCTAGTTTCAAACCATTATGTACAGAGAAAATGCTGGATATGATTTCAATCTTATTAAATTTATTGAGATTTGCTTTGTGTCCTAATGTGTGGTGTATCCTAAAAAATGTTCCATGTGCATTTGAAAAGAATACATATTTTGCTGCTTTGGGGTAAATGTTCTGAAGATATCAATTAAATTCATCTGATCTAGTGTGTCATTTAAGGCTGCGATTTTCTTATTGATTTTCTGTCTGGAAGCTCTATCCATTGATGTCAATGGGGTGTTAAATTCCCCTTCTATGGTTGGATTACTGTCGATCTCTCCCTTTATGTCCATCAAGATTTGCTTTATGTATTTAAGTGTTCCTGTGTTGGATGCATATATGTTTACAAGGGGTATACTCTCCTGTAGCATTGCTCCCTTCACCATTATGTGGTGTCATTTTTTGTCTCTTCTTATAGCCCTTGTTTTAAAATCTATGTTGTCTGATATAAGTACTACTACCTTAGCTTTTTTTTTTTTCAGTTTGCATGAAATATATTATTCCATTTCTTTAATCCATGTGTATCTTTTGTTCTGAAGTGGGTCTCTTATAGACTGCATACATATGGGTTTTTATTTATTATCCATTCAGCTAACTTATGTGTTTTGATTGGGGCATTTAAGCCATTTACATGTAAAGTGATTATTGATAGGTAGTTATTTTTGCCATTTTATTCTTTATAACAATGTTTTTTCTCTTTCTTCTTTTAGAAGATCTTTTATCATTGTAATACTGGTTTATTGGTGTAATTGCCTTTAGCTTCTTCTTGTCTGGGAAGTTCTTTAGATCTCCTTCAATTTTAAATGATAGCCTTGGTTGTAGGTCTTTGCTTTTTGTCACTTTGAATATTACATGCCAATCCCTCTGGCCTGAAATGTTGCTGTTGAGAAATCAGTTGACAATATTATGGGAGTTCTCTTGTAGGTTACTAAGTATCTTTCTCTTGCAGTTTTAAGATTCTCTTTGTCTTTAATCTTTGCCATTTTAATTATGATGTGTCTTGGTGTGGACTTCTTTGGGTTCATCTTGTTCAAGACTCTGTGCTTCCTGGACTTGTGTTTCTTTTTCCTTCACCAGGTTAGGGAAGTGTTCACTCATTATTTATTCAAATAATTTCTCAATCCATTGCTCTCTCCCTTCTGCTACCCCTATGATGCAAATGTTTTTATACTTCATGATGTCCAAAAGGTCCTGTAAACTATCCTCATTTTTAAAATTCATTTTCTTTTGGGGAAGATCTTTATTTCCCCTTCGATTTTAAATGATAACCTTGGTTGTGTCATTTCAGACTCATGGGACAGACTCATTTCACTCAAAGTGTGTTTTCCTTCCTAAGCAGTAACACCCTTTGAAGACAAAGAAAGAGCTATTCACAATCATGACAATTCTCTTTTCCAGTGTCTGGAGCTTTCTATGCCTTCCCATTTTTGTGATGAATGAAGGCTGAAGGAGGAGATAGCTTAGTACAACTTAGATTTCACTGCATTTCATTTGTTTAATGGTGCTTGTGGTCAGAGATAATTTGAAAATAAAATCAGGAGCATGACATGTCTTCCCAAATCGGTAGTTTAATATCTTGGTGACAGATACTCCTACCATTAATTTTGATCTGTTTATAAAGCTATGGGTCATACTTGATGTAGCAAGTAAATAAGCATGCTTTTTCAATGGTTTGGACTCAGAAAGATAAATATATTTTTAGATGTGCTTTATTTTAGGGAAGTGGGTGTCATAATCAAACATTTAAATAAAGCCTTTTTGTTCAGAAATATAATTTCCATGTCATTCTTTAAAAGTAAATGAAACATTTTCAACTAGCTTTATGGTGTGCTCAGTACATACTGATGTATGACAAATTTAAATTTAAATGCATCTGCTATAGCCCAGTATCTCAATTCACTTACACTTCACCTTTAAGATACTTATCTGTACAACAGAAATCTAACCCTTTTAATGGAATTCTCTAGGCTATGCTTGAGAACATATCAATGTAGAGTGGATTTTGTAAATGGCCATAAATGTTAGCCATTAATTTCCTTATCACAATGATAATCTTTAATTTAGCAACCTAGCAAGCAAATCGCTTCTTTAAAAGCTAGGTGCATAAAGTCATATTCATTATGAAAGTAGCTTGTCTCATTTCCAGGAAATGATTTTTACAACATTCATCAAACTCTCTTTCTCAGAGTATAGGTCATTTTAAAAGGGAAGCAGCAATGTGGATAGTAGTGTCATGGTTATTCATAGACTTTGAAATAAAGAATGTTAGAGTGAGAAAGGGTCTTAAAGGTCATTTAGTGTTTGTTTTACAGAGAGAAAGAGGGCAAAAGGGAGGAAAGAATGTGTTTGCCTAGGTTTGCCCAGCTTAAGTGGAAAGAAGCCGTGTGTGTGTGTGTGTGTGTGTGTGTGTGTGTGTGTGTAGATAGAAACAGAGAGACAGATTAAACCACAGCTTCTTTATATACCCAGTAGTGGCCCTTTCTTTCATCTGAGCACCCAGTGTTTTGGTGACTTAGTGTTTCAATTTGGCTCTAACCAAAGTCTGCAGCTATTAAAAATGTGCATTGTGTGTGTTTGTGTGCAATATACAGATGATGTATCATAGAATTGTATGCTTAAAAGCTATTTAATTTTATTAACCAATGTTACTCCAATAAATTTAATTAAAAATTTTGTGGAAATGCTCTATTCTATTTATATGAACTTTCACATCATTATCAGCATGGATGCAGAACAATCCAGATTTTAGTATAGACTGCAATTAAAGTCATGGAGAAATTCAAAGATCCATGAAGCTCAAGGGAAAAAAGAATCCAAAGAAAATCTTCACTGAAAACACTTGCTGTTTTAGACATATATCTGTAATAGGATAAAATTTATATCACCTCTAACTGCATTATTTAGTATATTAAATGTCTTAAAGATACAAACCAGGAATTAATCTTCTTAAGAACAATATAACTATTTAAATTTTTCTTTTATTAGCAAGAACATTCTATCTGTGTGTTCTTTGTCTATCATACTTCATTCTAACCTAATGCGTTTTAGGGCAAGTCTGATGTATCCATTTGCACAGGTAGGGAGTCTACGGATCTATTAGCTGGATCTCACAATTTACTCACATCTGCTCTTTCTCCCAGGGCCACCAGCATGGCTGAACAATGGTTATAAAGACACCTGGAGGTCCAGAGCAGGCTGAGGTTTGGGCAAAGTTAAGTAAGGAGTAAGGAGGATAGAAATGGGGGGAAATTAACTTTGAAAGGAAAATGAGAAATACAGATGAGACAGAAAATAAGGGGATTAAGAAAGGGCATCAAATGCCAGGGCATGATGTAACAGCAAGCTGAATACCCTTGCACTAGCTTGCTGTAAATGTTTTGGGGCATTTTCAAAGTCTCCAAATACAAAAGCTGTTTTGAAAAGTATATAAAATATTAATTGTAATACTATTAAAGCAGCACTTTCACCCATAACACACTACAAGTCTACAGGATTTTGCACAACTTTACAAGGTAAACTTCCATGTGACCATATAGAATTTATGTCATCAAAAATAGTATGTTATCCCTCTGGCCAGTGTGGCTCAGTTGGTTGAGCATCGTCCCATGCATCAAGAGATCCCTGGTTCAATTCCCGGTCAGGGCTCGATCCCCAGTAGGGGGTGTGCAGGAGGCAGCTGATCAATGATTCTCTCTCATCAATGTTTCTCTTTCTTTCCCTCTCCTTTCCTTCCTCTTGAAAATCAATGAAAACATATTTTAAAAAAATAGAATGTTATTAAGTCTGTCAGGTGTTTTAAGAGAGAACCTGTGCTGTTAAAATTCTATTTATTTTAAACTAATGAGTATACTCTGGCAAAAAATTATCAAAACCATAAGTAACCAAGGAAATGCATTAAATGAGTGTTGTATTCCTCCTTTGCATGAAACAGGAATTATGCCCCATGAATTTCTTGTCCCCTTTTTTATCTATTTATAAAGCTAAACTGTCATTAATAGGACCTTCATGGTATCCCAGAAACTTTTCTCTAGCACATAATTTTGCCACATACTAGAACATGGGTGAACCTTGAGAACTATATGCTAAGTAAAATGAGCCAATAAGAAAAAGACAACTACTGTATGATTCAACTTATATGAAGTCGCTACAGTAGTCAAATTCATAGAGACAAATTAAAATAGTGGTTACTGGGGGGGGGGGGGGGTTATTGTTTGATGGGTACCGTTTCAGTTTTACAAGATGAAAAGAGTTCTGTGATGATGGTGGTGATAGTAGCACAACAATGTGAATGTACTAGATGTCATTGAGTTGGACACTTAAAATAGTTAATATGGTAAAGGATATGTGTATTTTATCACAATTTTAAAATATAAAAAGAAACAGGCCACTGTTTGTGACCATGACATCTATTTTCTTGAATCCTTCACAGTCCCTTTAAGATGTTGTGAATCTTAAAGAACATCCCCTAAACTCCTCAGTAACAAGTATACCCTCATTGTTACTTCTAGAGCTCTCTTTGTATAATTTGTTCTTCCCAGGGGGATAATCATTAACACTGAGCCTATGAAAGCCCTCCTCAAATTAGACTGCTCTCAACTAGTATTCTCCTTACAAGTATATATTCTCTTAGATTAGGGATTTTCCTTGCTGAGGGGCTGGGGCATTAATGAATGTGGGAGGGGTGGGAGTTTTCCCAACATAAGGACCAGTGTGATTCTGAGTCATCTGGTATTTGATTGCTTAATGGAGTTCAACGGATGGCACCTAATTTGGGAATAGTTGTTCATCTGCTTTGTTTCTGTCTGTAGAAAGCATTAGTCATTGTTCTTGATTTGGTAAGCTAGCCCCTTGAAATTTTGCCTTTAAAGAAATAGCCAATTTGTCTGCATTCTGTTGTGACCCTCTGTATCATGCACAGATGACTGCCTTCATACTGGATCTGTCTGTTGCTGAGCTGTCGTGCCATATGGGGAAGAGCCAGTTCCACTCAAGGACTTGAAGGGGTTACAGAATCTGGGTACCTGGAGAGTTCTCATTTATCAGTTCCCATTTATTCAGTTATTTCCAATCTATTCAGGTCTATGTGAAATTCTTGAATGTTTATGAAAAAATCCCATTATCACAGAAGAATGGAAGTGTTTTTAAGCTAATAAAACAGATTTGCATTGAAACTAACTGAGAAAGCAAAAAAAAAAAAAAAAAAAATTAACATGAAAAGTATAAAACTAATTAATTCTTGGTTTGACACCATTAAGGATTGTTTAGATTAGGCACAGGAATACATGAGGTATGTTTTTTTTAATAATAAAATATGCCTACATACCAATGTGCATTTTAAACAAACACGACAGAATGAGGGCATTATGATTTAGATACATTGAGCATAGTTGGAACGATAAATTTAGTAGACTTGAAAAATCTTGAATATCTCACAGTGAATGTCATATGGAAGAGACAATAGGGGGCACCTGGCTTATGGAGCTAAGTGTGAAGCCACAGCAATGCAACTGGACCCAATAAAGACCTATATTTTTTTTCTCTGAAGAGTTTGCTCCTCATTCCTACATATAAGGAAGCCTTTTGAATTTTAGTCAGCCAGGATAGTGGGTAACACCACCATCCACTATGTTGCCTCCGCTGTTTTTGAGACACTGTAATTTTAAATAAGAAAAATAGAATGTTATAGCTTTCTATAGCCTTATTTCCATTACAAATTAGAGTTCTGTATGTTTGGACTGAAGCTGAGCAGGGTGTCTTATACTATGTTCATAAAAGTGATGACCTTATATAAATGTAGGTTTTAATCTGAGCATGAGGCCAGATATTTTAGGTGCCAAGTCCAGGCACATAGAGAAGTGTTACTCTTTCATGTCACTAAGGATATTGTTAAAAAGATTAAAGCAATATGCTATTTTCAAACTGATCTGAACATCCCAACATAATGCAAAGTGCAAAGTACCAAACATCTCCTTGAGGCAGCTTTAGGTTACAACTCAGTCAGTACCAGGAAACAACCTGGCACTGAGAGCTTGCACATCTATATTCCAGCGTCCTTCTCTCTACACAGTAAGTGCAGTCCAGCACAGTTGGTTGAAAATCAAATCTTATATACAAATTCTATAAAATCAGATCAATTTTTGTCATAGAAAAAAAATCACAAGTTATATAGAAAATAATTGGCAACGAAGGGATAGAATAGTATCAGCTCTGCACCCCAAATACAGCAGAAATGTCACAGCAGTCATGGGTCTTCAACAATTCTTCTCAAGGAAATGAACCCTTGTGTCCTACTCCAGGAACCAGACCTTTGTACCTCTCCCCTCTAACACATACTCTTCCTCATCTTTTATTCTGAATTTTTAAGTTAATGTTCAATGGAGTCATAAAAATGTTGGACTTGGGAATTTTACATCCCAACATAGTGCAAGATCCTCATTTTGCAGAGGGCAGCCTATATGTTAGATGGCATGACTTGTCTAAGGCTGTATGTATAATGAGTTAGTAGCAGAATCTATTTTCATTATACCGTGATTAATCAAGCTGAGCTAAGGCACTACTGTGTAACATATCAACTCCTCAAAATCACCTATGAAGGGTGTTTTGTAATGGAAGATACATTTACAAGTTTTTGAGAAGATCCTGCTATATATTTTGTGTATGTTTCTTTTCAATTTTAAAAATAATAGTAATACATAAGCAGGATTGTAAAAATTTTAAACCATACAGAAAGATTTGAAGTAAATCTTGATTCTTACCTCTTAAAACTGTTTAGAATGACTTTCTTATAGGTTAATATGTATAGACCCAAATTGTGAGTATATATTTAAAATTGTACTTATTTTGTTGTGCCGCAGAATTTTAGTAATTAGTTTATGTGTGCCATGAGAGGAAGAAGGTTGAAAATCATTGAGCTAATCCTGGCAGATTTCTCCCAGGGAAAGAAACTTACTTCATACAATTGGAGAAAACACTAGAAAAAAGATTTTTTTTTTTTTATTTCTCAAGAATTTTGAGAGAACATTTCATAGGTGAAGACAAAACAGTATGAAATAAGACAAGACTGCTTTCAGATAAAAAACACAATTACAGAGTTAAAAAAAAAATACCATGGAGGCAGTGAATAGTAGATAATTATTGCAGAAAACCAAATCTGTTAAGTAGAAGAATTCAGAAAATTTTCCCAGAATCCAGAAAAAAAGAGTTAAACATGATATGCAAAAATAAAAAGGCCATGGAATTCTTAAATATGTAGTATAGGAGTTTGTGGAGGAGAAAAAGGAACAAATGAAGGAGAAGCAATAAAGAAATAATTGGAAAAAACTCCCTGAGCTTAGGCTAATTAAGTTTTAGCTAGTTAAATCTTCTGATTGGGGGAAAAATGCAGGAAGTTCATTCATGCTGCTGAAAGGAATACATAGTGCAGCCAGTCTTTTTCTTTTGACATTTGCCAAATAGCAAAGAGGAAATCAGCATTTTTCCCTTGGACAAAAAGACAGGAAGCTGAAAATATCAGCTGGCATTCCAAGGGACAATTACAGTGATTCCTTGGATGAGGTATAAGGAGGAAGATAAAGAGAGATCTAAAAGTAGGATGAAAGCCTGAATGGAAGCTTGCTGGTATCCTGCCAAAGGTAAGTGCGTCTGAGGATCGTCATTCACCTCCAGGAGGACTACTTGAACTGTAGGCTCCTCCTATGAAGTAAACAATCCCACCAATTCCTTCTTGGACAAACCAAACCAACAAAGTGACTGTCACAGAATTTCTCACTATATAAATATAAAATAATGTGTGGATATGCATACATATATATACTATTTATATGTACACACATATATATGATAATCACAACTGATGAGCCACACCCTCCCACATCAATGTTTAATTTATATCATATGTCTTTGTGTGTTATATACTATTTGTTGAGTCATAACATCTAAATTTCAATTAAACTTAATTCAGCACATATTGACTATATAATTACTATATGCTAAACATGTGAATGAATTCTTTCATACTCTTTTCCATGTGGAAATCAATGACAGGCTTATGTCAGGTGAGTATACAGAGTCTCATCAAATGGTGGTGTGAAGTCAGATCCTTTGGCTGTACTACTACAAGGGTTACACATTAGTTCCCATTCCTATGAAAGATATTTCAGTAGTAACTCTTGATCTGCTCTCATGAAAATGGGAAAAAAAAAAAAAAAAAAGCTTTTTTTCAATTTTCTTTCTTTTTCTTTGTTAAATTTAGTGGGGTGGCATTGGTTAATATGAACATGTAAGTTTCACGTGTGGGTTTCTATGTTACAAGATCTATATATTCCTCTGTGTGCCCACCAACCAAAGTTGTATCTTTTCCCATCACCATATCTTAAGACCCCTTCACCTCCCACCCCCTGCCCCCTGGCAACTACCACACTGCTGTTTGTATCCACAAGTTTCAGCTTTATATCCCACATGAGTGACATCATATGGGTCTTAGCTTTTTCTGACTGACTTATTTCACTCAGTGTAATATTCTCAAGGTCCATCGATGTGGTTGTAAATGGCAGCGTCTCATCCTTTCTTATGGCTGAGTCGTATCCATTGTGCACATCTCCCACATGTTCTCTATCCAGTCCTCTGTCACAGGGCACTTTGGTTGTCTCCATGTCTCAACCACCGTGGATCATGCTGCAACGAACATAGGGATGCCTATGTCTTTGTGAATATATGCTTTCAAGTTTTTCGGGTATATACCCAGGAGAGGGATTGCTGGGTCATATAGTAACTCTATCCTTAATTTTTTGAAGAATCACCAAACTGCTTTCCATAGTGGTTGTACCATTCTACGTTCCCACGAGCAATGAATGAGGGTTCCCTCTTCTCCACAACCTCTCCAAAACTCGTTATTGCATGTCTTCTGGATCACAGCCACTCTAACAGGTGTGAGGTGTATCTCATTGTAGTTTTGATGTGCATTTCCCTAATTTCTAGTGGGGTTGAATATCTTTTCCTATATCTATTGGCTCTTCATATGTCTTCCTGGGAGAGGTATCTGTTCAGGTCCTCTGCCTAACTTTTGATTGAGTTGTTTGGTGTTGAGTTTTATGAGTTCTTCAGATATTTTGGAAATTAAACCTTTGTTGGAGCTACTGTTTGCAAATATCATGTCCCATCTGGTTGGCTGCCTGTTTGTTTTGTTGTCACTTCCTTTTGCTGTGCAGAAGCTTTTTATTTGACATAGTTCCATTCATTTATTTTTGCCTTTACTTCCCTTGCCTTTGGGGTCGAGTTCATAAAATGTTCTCTATGACCAAGGTCCATAAGTTTGGTACCTATGTTTTCTTCTATGTACGTTATCGTTTCAGGTCTCACATTTAGGTCTTTGATCCATTTTGAATTAATTTTGTACATGGAGACAAACTGTAATCCAGTTTCATTCTTTTGCATGTGACTTTCCAGTTTTCCCAGCACCATTTATTGAAGCGGCTATCATTACTCCATTGTGTGTTTTTGGCTCCTTTGTCAAAAATTATCTGCCTGTATACATATGGTTTTATATCTGGGCTCTCTATTCTGTTCCATTGATCTGTGTGTCTGTTTCAGTGCCAATACCATGCTGTTTTGATAATCGTTACTCTGTAGTATAATTTGAAATAGGGTAGTGTGATATCCCTAGCTTTGTTCTTTTTTCTCAGAATTGCTTTGGCTATTTGGGGTCTTTTGCGGTTCCACACAAATCTGATAATTTCTTGTTATATTTCTTTAAAAAATGACATTAGTATTTTGATGGGGATTGCATTAATTCTGTATATTGCTTTGGGTAATATGGCCATTTTAACATGTTGATTCTTCCAATCCATGAACATGGGACATTTTTCCATTTTGTTGTGTCTTTTTCAATCTCTTAATAATGCTTTGTAAATTTCGGTATATAAGTCTTTCATGTTCTTTGTTAAGTTTATTCCTAAGTATTTGTATGTAAAATAAGTACAATTGTAGTACCTATACCTCATAGCACTGTTGTGAAGACTAAATAGGTTTATATATGCTAACCATTGGGAACACTGTGAAGAATGTGATACTGGTCATGAAGGTTTTGTTATACTATCTCAAAGATTTGCTGTGAGGGATAAATTAGACATATTTAAAAATATTTTATAAATTGTATATCATACATATTACTGCTGATATATTCCCTAGTGAATAAGATATGGTTTGTACCTTAGTTCCAACAGTTTACTGTATCAACAAACACTATCTCAAAACTTACCAAGTTTCTCAAAATTTTGGTCCCATTTTCTGATTTTTTCCCCATTAATGAAATGTTCATTCTAAAGCAAAGAGCACTACTGAGATGAATGTGAATTATAAACATTGTATTAGAAATTGGTATACCTCACTGTCATAACCCCAATAGAGGAAATACACTTGAATGGAATGAATAAAAAGAATGTCTGATATTTAATTTTTTGAGTCACCAAATGGAAAAGTCACTGGATTGGGTCAAACAGAACCTTATTAAATTTCTGCCAGTCTGGAAAATAGCCATACAGGATTCTTTCTCACTCTCTCTCTCGATGCATCTAGTGTAGAAGGGGATATTCCATGCCACATGCCACATGCCACATGCCACATGCCACAAATGATCTTTCCCTGGATTGTCAGTGTCCATTTTGCAGGATGACATCTGAAAGCCACAGCCAGCTTAGTCAATTATTTGCCCCATCTCTTTGAGATAAATAATGCCAACAATTTATTGAGATCTTGCAGAAAACCAAGGACCCTTTCATGTGCTTTTAAAAAATGTTTTTATTGATTTTTTAGAGAAAGAGGGAGGGGGGAGAGAGAGAAACATTGATGTGAGAGAGAAACATCAATAGGTGCCTCCTGTACACACCCTGACCCGGGATCAAACCTGCAACCTGGGTATGTGCCCTGACTGAGAATTGAACTGGTGACCTTTTGGTGAACAAGACGATGCTCAACCAACTCAGCCACACTGGCCAGGGTCTATGTGCTTTTCATGACCATCTCCTTTAGTCTACACAACAATCCTGTACAACAGGTATTATTATCTGCTTCTTGTAGAAATCGCAGTTGAGGATAAAAATATTACATCCTCAGCTTAAATGGCAGGCCAGGTTCTGAGCTCAGTTTTCCCTGACTGTAAAATGTGCACCCTTTATAGTCAGTGCATTGTTTGACAATTACCAGTTTCTCTCTTGCTCCCTGTCTTATCACCAATGATGTCACAGTAACTGAATCTAATCATTCTTTTCCTGGTCCTCAAGTCCCTTGATATCTCTGTAGTATTTGGCATTCTTCCTTTTGCATGAGCAATCCTTGACACAGAACCCTCTGGGACCCTCTCACTTCTTTGGCAAATTTATTCTCCCAAGTCATATCTGAACCAGTCCATCCAAGGTTCAGTCCTATGTCCTCTTCATTCTTTTCTCCACACTTTGTACTAGACTATATGTCTGCACTCACACAGCCTCAGCTCAGCCCCAAGCTTTGGGTAGTGCATTTGCATTGGTCATCAAATTCAACAAACAAAATATATAAACCCTGAAACTGCTACTTTTGTGGTACTAACCTTATCTGTTATTGGCATGTCCACCTTCCCCATCACCCAAACTGAAACTTGCATTCATTTTGGATCCCTCCCTCAACTCAGTTATCCTAGTCCTGCCTAACAAATAACACTTGTATTCATTCTCACCTCTCTTTCCATCCCCAATTACCTCTTTAAACATAAACAAAACAAGAGTGTTCTAATAGTTCTCCTTATCTTCAGCCTCTCTCCAGTGCTGTCCACTTCAAACACTGATGCCAATTTAGTCTTAACACAGTCATTAATTTATATTTGGACTTCATTTTCTCATAGGGGGAGCAAGAATTAGTAATAATTTTTTAAAAAGATAACTGAAGAACATACTAACCCCCCCCCCCAGGGTGGCTCATATATTTTATTTTAGGAGTAAAACTATAAATTGTAGGAGACAAAATAATTATGTAAAATAACAACAGTGATAACCATCAGCATTTACTGAGTACTTATTCTATACCAGATACTGTATCACTTTAATAATCACAATAACTCTTAAAGATGAGTATAATGATTATCTCCATTTTACAGATGAAGAAATGGAGGCTCAGAGGTAAGACAGTCTGTGTTTAATCTAATCACATTGTTGGAATCCAGAGCCTTAAAGCTTACCCAAAAGCTACATTGATTCCCACTAAAGTGCTATGGTTAAGTAGCACAGGTGTCACACAGCTTGATAACTGTACAGTCAACTGGGAAGGCCAGAAGAGGTCAAGATGCTGTGAAGCTGATGGGTAATTGCCCAGGCTTAGAGCAACCACAAGCCGATGAACTGACAAGTTACAAGGAATGGAAACAAAACAGTTTTCAAATGACATGGACCTAAGCAAACCCTCTGCTCACTCCTTTCCAAAGGGACCTTTCTGAAGTGTACTAGGGAGATGAGAAATGGGTTAGGAGAGTCTTAAGCCAAAGCCCACCAGGATTCTCACTAGCAAACAGCCTTTCCTTCAGATCAGATCAACCTTCACTTTCATATTGTCTGTCCATATGCTAGAACTCTGTAGGTTGGAAATGTACTCTACACCAGCATCTGCTCTTGTAGAGTATTGTTCCATTTAATTCAAATGGAACTGTATGTGCAGTCCAGGACATAGGGGGTAAATGAGAAAGGCTTCCAGAGAATATGTTTATCATTGTGCTTAAGAAAAAATTGCAGTGTTGGTAATGGAATTTAAATACCAACAACACAGAGAGGAATCTCAAGTCTTGATGGAAATGACGAAATCATGAATTCAAAAAAGCAGTCTGTTCCTTCACAACAACATACCCAGAGTACCAACTATATGCTAGGTATTTTTGAGCCAGGCTCTATTCTCTCACATAATTCCCTCCACAGTCTTGTAAGGCTACACTTTTAATATATTTTTTATTTTTATTTTTAAGGCTATACTTTTTAGATGAGAAGACGTAGAGAGAATAGCCAAATGGCCCACTGTGACCCACCATAGGAATGAGGAAGCTGGATTCAAACTAAATTGGTCTGGCACCAAAATCTAAAATCCTTCCTTTGTAACTTTGCTGTTTGGATGACGTGTGTATTTGTGTTGTGAAAAAAAATTGATTCTGGTTTTATGAATACCATCTTCTCCATCTCCTTTGATATGTTTTGGCTATCGTGGAAGTTGTTTATAAGTGGAAGACTGATATTACTTTCAGACATATGCATTGGGCTTTTAAAAGGGTCAGACCCTCATAGGTCTGTACACAGTCTTTAAACAGACATTTCCAAGTGAAACAAAGTATGACATATAGTAACATACTGTGAGTATAATATAATAATGATGTAAATAAAAAAATACAAAAAATGGTATTTGTTTCACAAAATGAAAACTTTTGAAGGTTACTCTTTTTAAATTCACATAAAAGCAGATGACAGAGATAGGATCCAAAATTATCTAAATGGACTAAAGTGATAGAACAGTAAATTTGGCAGGGTGAAAGTTAATGTAGCTAAATGTGAACCCAGACTATGAACCGAAATGAAATAAAAGAAGCAGAAGCATTGCCTAAGTACAAAATTAAAGAGATTTGACTAAGCTAGAACTTTTTAAAGGGGGGGGGGGGTGTTATAATTTTCTGCAAGCTCAGAATGAGTCAAGAGTGTGACAGAGTTACTGAGTAATGATTATGATTTTGCATTATATCAGAAGAAGCATACTGTAGAATAAAGGAGATGATAGTTTCTAACCTGTGAGGATCAAGCCTAATGTTCTGACTTAGTGTTTAATTCCACATTTTGAGATAATGCTGATGTGCTAGATTACATCTACAGATGAATGGCCAAGATAGTAAAAAAGTCTGGAAACTTTGGCAATGGAAAAGCTGAGGTCATTTGGAAAAGAAATAAATTAGCAAGGTCAATATTAATGTCTTGAACTATTTGAAGGAATATCATGCAGAAAAGAACTGTGTGGTTCAACAGGGACAAACTAAGATACTAGCTTATAAGAAAGTAAATTTCTGTCTGATATTCAAATAAATTCTATACCAGTTAAAATAGGCCAAAATATCCTCATGAGATAATGACTCTGAAATCTCTAGAGATCAGACAGCCACTTATCAAAAATGAGGTTGCGACTTTAGAGAGAAGATCAGGGTTAGAAAATTTCAAAGGGCATTTCTGGTTCTGAGTCTTGGAACTCCTATCAGGACTGCCCAGGAGGTGCCTGAGTACTGTCTTCTATGATGTATGGGGACTCTCTCTCTCATAATGTAAAATTTGCATAACTGCATGAAAAATGAAACAGCAAAAAAGAGCAGACATCATAAAGATAGGGCTGGAATCATTTAAGCATTTAATGTGTCTTTAGGAGCACATAGCTTCTGAACTAGGGATGGGTAAGATAACCACAAAATTTTAAAGAGTTACACTCTCTAGGGATATTAAGAGCACTGAGTAGTGCATGAGGTTTGCTTTTGGTAGATAGAAAAGAGGCATCGTGAAAGCACAAAGATAAGTGAGAAATTTTGGAAATTCTACATGCCTGGCATAAGCGGTTATAACTGTGAAGTTGAGCCAATGAGTGAAGGCCAGAGCCAAGAAGTTAGAAGATGAGTATATGAAGGCAAAGAGGATTACTTAGAAGCTGAAGCTGACGCTGGAAGAAAAGGAAAAAGAGAAATAAATAAATGAGACTTTGCAGCATCCCTGAACTAGCAGCATTGATGAATGGTTCAGGTTCCCAAGTACAAATTGGGAGTGGCTTGTTGGCAGGGTGAGAACTACAACAGATGGTGTTTGCTTGAGAAAGTGTTACAGGAAGGAGAGACATTGACTATTTACTTCAGGATTCAAGAAGTAGAGAAAAGGAATTAAAAGTATGAGAATTTGGGAAGTAAATAATTATTTCACAGAAGTTTATCGTGTTTAAGGAAGCCACTGAAAAACAGGTATTACATAGCAACCAGCAACAAAACCTGAATTCTGGGAATGTTATGTAGTTGCTTATTTTTTTATTGTTTAAAATAGTACAGATGTCCCTTTTCCCCACTGACCCCTTCCACCCCATACCCACTCCCCTCTCCAGGCCTTTACCCCACTATTGTCTGTGTCCATGGGCTAGCTTACAGGTTGGCTGGATTCAGGGTTCAAATGATATAATCAGGACCTAGTTTCTTAGTTCTGCCTTCAGCTTTATTAGTTTCAGTCTCTGGAGAAATAAGTTAGCAAGATGGTGGCAACAACTCCAAATTCTTCATCTCCTTAGGTTCATGACCAGTTGGAAAGAGCATATCTTCCCAAGATGCCCCAGACATTTTATTTCACTGGCTTTTATTTCATTTCATTCCCAAATCTGAATAATCACTAAGGCTATGGTCAAATAAGATATGATCAATGGTTTAGTCTTGGGTCACATGCTTTCCCAACTGAGTGGTTTTTTTGGGGTGCCACTGAGCCAAATGGACCAAAAAATGGGGGAAGGGTAGAGTCTCAAATGGCTATTTCCTGATAAGGTAGATGAATGCCTTATGGCCAAAGGCTCAGAGCAATGAAGTCACTAGTCCAAGGTCTCATAGTTAGTAAGTGGAGGAACAGGGATATCAACTCAGACTATTACCAAATTCTAACACTTTCCAAGTCAATGTATTTATTCGACATAGGAGAGTTTCTAATTGAGTAAGAGAGTCATGCTCATGCAGAACAAAGTCCTTACAAGGGAGTGGGACAAAGCTTCATGTTTACAGGCTAGAAAAAAAATACCTGTAATAGCTGGGTTAATTTGGTCAATAAGTAATAGAACATTTTATTTAAAATGACTTAAACAGTGGAACTTTATTATCTTACCTCTTCAGAAGTCCTGAGGCAAGCAGTTCCAAAGTTGGTTCATTCAACAGCACTACATCAATAAACCAGGCTTTCCTCCCCACCATCTGGTATTCACCAGTTGGTTTGTCCCTTCATGGTTGTAAGACTGCTATAATAGCTCCAAGCATCACATCTTCATAAAACTCTATCCAAAGACAGAAAGTGAAATTTGTCCTTCAGTCTCTCCTTTTTAAGAGGAAGGAAATTCTTTCCTCAGAGTTCCATAGTCAATGTCCTCTTACATCACACTGCCCAGTATTGGGTTACATGCTTTGCCCTATACCAATCTCTGCTGAAGGAGAAATGGATTCCTCCCTTCAAAAGGAGAAAGGCTCATCCTCTCCACACCAGGGCCAGGAAGAGGGTGAGTCAAGTGAGGCATCAAGAGCCCAAACTTTAAGGAGGCACTCATTCTCAGGGCCATGCACTTGTAACAGTCCTTTGAATGGCTTTTTAAATTGTGTGCACCTTGTGTAATCTTGAGAATGAGGACCTCCTTAGGTTTTCTGACCTAAGTGCTTCAATTGCTTTACCTAGTCCCAGCCCTTTCAGTATATGGCCTTCTCCCAAAACTTAAACAAAGACAGGAGTTCTTTTAGAATAAAAGATTAAGATGGCTGTTGAAATGACAATCATTGTTTCAGTATCAGTTACACCTAACTTCTGTCATGTCCGAGTCATCAACCATATGAAGCCCTAATGTAACTTCTGAGTTGGGTATCTAACATCTCTGGGGCTTTTTACTGGAAGATCTTCAAGGTTCCTCCTAGCTTTGAAGTGTGGGGAATCTTGTTAGATACTTTTAAATCAAATGACATTTATGGCTCCATCTGCAGCTAAAGAAACTGAACGCTAAGAAGATTGACTTTATTTGATTCCACAGAGGAAAATAAAAGTAATATATCTGACTCCAATCAAATTCCGTCTCCATTATTACCTCTCCCACTCCCCCACCATCAACACACACATTCACAATAAATCATAGAGTTGTTAGTAGTATATTTACCAGATGGAGAACTTCAGTGGACGCTGTGATGTGCCACCCAGCTTATCCACTTCTAGGACTAAAGTATTCATTTCCTCAGTGTTGGGAGTATTGGTGACTGTTTTTTCTCAGCTGAATCCATTTCCACAGACTTTCCACAGCTGGAAAAAGACACCTCTACCACAAATCACATCTCCTTTTCTTGGGCAGCCTGTATCATCCAATGATAATCAGGGTGTGTGGGTGTCAGGGGTTTCAGAAGTATGGGGGTGGTTGGAATAAAGTTATGGGAGGACTAATAATGGTCCAGTTACTTATCCTAATTAGGGACAACTTTGCTGGGATATTTCAGCTCCAGAATTTTCTGAGGTGTTGGGTTGAAGCCTTTGTTTTGATTCTCATCAAATAGGACTTTTCCTCTGCTCAGTCCTCCTTCTTTCACCCCCGCAAGGGTGATTAACTCTGATAATAGTCACCAATAAGCTTCCTGCATACAATTCTCCACCTCAGAGTTTGCTTTCCAGGGAATGCAATCTGTGACAGGAACTACAGACATTTTGTAGATGGTGGGGGCATTTCTTTCATTTTTTCTTCTACTTCTTTCCTCTTATTTTCTTCTTCGTCACACATGCTTATGTAGATATCACCTTTAAGTAAAATAGCACACAGCAAACATGCACACAATTGAACACATTTCTTTGCACTAAAGGAATAATGATGTTCTCTAAATTATTTTAGTAGGATTAACTTGCTCCCACCAGTAGTGCCTGGAATCAAAGCGACATGACACAAATCTGGAGTGATTTTTCTCTTGAGGTAAATGATGAACTCCTCTTTTGCAAATGAATGCCTTAAATTGGAGTCCCAGTCCTGAGAGCCTGTATTCTACAATTTAAAAGAATGGTCCTCCTATTGGGCTCTTTATGAATACTGAGACAAAAGTCCTTGTCATGTAAAAACATTAATTTTTCATAATGCATTTGTTCTATAAGTTTCTGTTCTCAAAATTAGGCAGCATTTCATAGGTCTCCTTGACCTGAGTGTTTAATATATATTTTATATTAATTTCAAATTCATATACTTCACTAGGATTGAAATTGGTCCTGATGGGGATTCTGACAGCAAGTGGGCAAGCCTTTGCCCCAAGGGCCCTGTGTCTGCATTTCTAACCAGAGAAGTTGATGCTGACTGTTGAATTCCTTATACTGGAATATAGAAAGAAGGATATTTCCATTGACTGCCTTCATACTGTTTGATTGAAGTGACAAGAATGCAGTAGATTCATTAAATTTCCAGTTGTTATTCTGGTCAAACATAAACAATCTATTTGCTTTGTTATCATGATTCATATAACAGACTGTCCAAACAGTATGATTCATTATCCATTGCATTCTAGTTAGCTATATGTGCCAATAACCGCATCTCCACCTCTTTTGTAGACTTTCTCTCTCCCTCTCTCTCTCTCTCTCTCTCTCTCTCTCTCTCTCTCTTCTCCCTCTCTCTCTTTCCCTCCCTCCCTCTCTCTTTGTCTCTTTCCTTAAGTTTGAGAACCTTGAGTCCATCAGTCTCCTGTAGGAGATTCACACCATTAGCCTCTTTTTCCTGAATCATTTTGTCCAAATGATGTGTCATGCACTTAGTTGAAACTTTACTCTAAGAATTTCAGTCTATTCAGAGTTTTTAATAATGGGAGTGGGAAGTATACCCTTAATTTGATACTGCACTGACATAATAGGTTAAGAGAATTTAAAGATTTTAGCAATAGGTAAGGAGGAGGCCCTATCTTTTTATTTTTTCCTTGGTGTAAGTCTTGAAATTAAATTTGATTTTATTGCTCAAAAACTACTTCACACTGATTGAAGTTTAAATTCCGTTTCAAGCCCTGAAGGCCAACCAATTTCTAGATTTTCAGTTCTCTTTCATTTATATTTACAAACCAGCTAATTATCTTATCTGAGATCATCTCTTTTGTAATAATTTGAGAAATGTAGACAAAAATTACCAATACATAAAGATAATATCCTGTGTCTAGTCTCTTCCCCTAAAACTACAAGTTTTCTCCAACCTTGCCTGTTGTCTTTTAACTTTGCTTATGATTAATATTAGAATTTTCATTTTGATTTAAAAACATCTTTTTATCCTCCTCCCTCCCTCCTTTCTTCCTTCTTCCATTTATTGGAGAAAACACCTCTCATGTCAGCCTGATAGGTAGGTAGGTAGATAAATAGATATATGGCAAAAGGACAGGCATCCAATTGGCCCAGCTGTTTCTGAATGAGCCTGTATACTTGTTTTACCACCACAGCATCTACTCTTCATCTTATATCTATTATTTCAAGCTTGGAATTGAGAAGAAATATATGCACCTTTGTGGAAGCCCTTCCCTGTGGCTGCTTTGACTTTTTCCATGTTCTAGTTCTTTAGTCAATATAATGCCTTTTATTTTTTCTATCTTGTATAAGTTACTCAAAATACCAGACCTCCTAAAAAATAGTATTTCTTATTTTTCTATGCCTCTTGGATTTATTTAAAAACATTTTGTGTCTGCTATTTAAACAGGGCTTTTGAGAGATCAAAGGGATTTTGGAGAGAGGAGAAATAGAAATCTATATACAGCATTCTGTCTTGAACCCCTGATCAATTTCTTCCAAGACAGTTCACCAGGATATGTGAACACTAGATGTGAATACTTCCTGCATTTTTTTCTTCCATTGCTTTCTCTTAGGCCTATCTCTTTAGATCATCAAACATGTCTAGACCTGCTTAAATGCCAAAAATGGATAATCCAAGGCTATGACTCATATGATCCTACTAATCAAATTAGAATTTCAAACTAGCTCCAAAATTAAACTAGGTATTATGCCTGGAGTCTGAATATAATAATGGAAAAGGAGGTGCTTAGTTTGGGTTTCCTCCAAAAGCAGAAATAGAGAGAAAGCTTGGCATGCAAGCAGTGATCCCCAAAAAACCTTGAGAAGGACTAGGAAGACTGAAACAGGTGAGGGTAAAAAAACAAACCAAGACTTTGTTAATTAAGCTAATCATAGCTGTGCTTTTCTATGGCTCAATCCTGTGGGAAATCCTCTGTGAATCTACTTACAATACATCTCAGAATTATCTACCCAAGGGACAACAGAGGGGAGTGTATACACAGGATCCCTTCCTCCATTGTTCAAAAGTTGCACCTAGTGGGTATTAACTCATTCATACCTCCACTTTTACAATTAAGGTTGCCAGATTTAGAAAATAAAAACAGAATATGCCCAGTTAAACTTGATTCAGATAACCATAGAATTATTTAGCATAAGTTTTTTCTATAAAATATTTGAGACATACTTTTACTAAAAAAAATCTTTATCTGAAATTCAAATTCAACTGTGTGTCCTGTATTTTATATGGTAACTCTATTTTCAATATAATCAAGTAGGTAAGAAGTGCCTGAAGGTTTAGCATTCAGCAGTAGTAGCAAGGCCCTTGGTAAAAAGGAGAGGTATATGGTGCAGCTGAAGTGAGTTGCTCTGAAGCCTGCAGCTGGTTGCCACAACAACTAGAGTTGAAAAGGTAAACCAAAATGTCTCCATCAACAAATCAACAAACGACACGTGCTGACGAGGGTGTGGAGAAAAGGGACCCTGGTGCACTGCTGGTGGGAATGCAGACAGGTGCAGCCACTATGGAAAACAGTGTGGAGGGTCCTCAAAAAATTAAAAATGGAGCTGCCTTTTGACCCAGTGATCCCACTCCTAGGAATGTATCCTAAGAATCCTGAAACATTCATCAGAAAGAATATATGCCCCCTGATGTTCATAGCAGCACAGTTTACAATAGCTAAGATCT